>NC_084800.1:125329896-125954896 GCF_963169125.1 Humulus lupulus | reverse complement strand
TTCTCATCAGCCTCGGCTTCTTCCAGGACATGGCCTCTTCAAGCCAGAAAGTGACCCGATCGAACTCCGCACGGTCTGCTTCGGCCTGAGCAACTACCTTGGCCAGGGACTCCCTTTCCTGGGCTATCTCCCTGGGCAAGGCCTCCTTGGCGGCTTCCCTTTGGTTCACGGCTGCCTTCTGCTCCAGTTGGAGTTTCTCCATCTTCATGGCCGCCTCGGCCACCAGGTCAGCATTCTGATGGGATAGTAGAGCGTCCTGTAACAAAGCAAAGTTAGAAGAGTCCTTACTGAACAAGGAAAAGGAGAAAGAAGATGCAAATCAAACTTACAGAGGTGGCTTGATGGCGAAGAGCTTGGGAAATGAACAGCATGTTCAAGTTGGCGATGGTGGCATATCACTTCAGTTGGAGATTGGACATGGTGTTCCCCACCTGATCCAGTAGGTCTGCCGTGAATGGGGCTGTGTCCTGCCCCATCTTAGGGTGGAAGCCCGTCTCAGCGACTGACCATTCCACAATCGGCTGAGGGGCACTGAAAGCCACCGGGCGATCAGCGAATTCAACCTGACGATGAATCGTCAGGGCCTTGTAGGTCTCGTCCCTCCTTTCCCGGCCACTCTCCCAGGTCCGGGAAATAAGCTTGGACTGCTCGTCCCGCAAGACAGTTTCCCCCTCCTCAGGTAATGTCGAATGGATGGGAAGAGCTGGTGTTTCCGGAAGGTCCTTCGCGGCGAGGCAACTTTCCCCGAAGGACCCTCCAGCCAAGCCAGCCCGCCTCATCCGAGGCCTCTTGTTCCCAGTTTCTGCCTCCGCCACGCCTGACTCCGGGGCCTTCTTCCCGAAACTCTGGCTTACCGCAAGTTCCAGCTCCAGATCGATCACCGAGGGGGTGAACAAGAAGGTTGGGGATGGTGGCCAGGCCCACGGCCGTAATTGGAATCGCGGCAAGTGCAGCCTGACTGGGTCGAGGATCCGCTCCTGGCGTCTCCTTGCTGTGGGGGAGTTTCGGGCCTGGCGCCTCGGACGTTTTCTTGGCAGCCTTCTTTGTTGCGGCCTTGGCTGCCCTGGCAACCCAAATCTCAAGGAGTTGCGTCATCTCGTCCACGGGATCGGACATGTCGGAATCTCCTGAAACAAACACAAATGAAAAGGAGTCAGTACAATTAACATGCAAACAGAGAAGTCAAAACTAAGAGTGGCACAGGACGAACCCTTATCTAAGCCCCGGATATGACTCAATTCATCTAGCGGGAAAGAGTAGACTCGGTCCCCCATGTCATCCGGGTTCAGGAAATTCCCATATTGGAGGAACCCGGACAAGTACATGAGAATTTCTGAGCCTACGGGAACGGGAGACGAAGCTCTCGTCTCCCCGTCAGCCCCAAAAGCAAGGCCTCGAAGTGCTAGCCTATCCCTAGCTAAGTCCCCAACTTGGGGAGCATAAGTCAAAAGCATAGGTGAGTTACCTCACCCTGATACGCTAGCCCCAGGGGTCACCGTGTTCGACAGTGCCTCCTCGAAGAGGGCTTCCAGCTCCTCGGAAGTGGCCGCCTCCTTCCACTGGGCCAAGTCCCTCTTCCGCTTGGCCGCGTCCGTGAGTGTCACAGCCTCTACGTCCCTAATGTACTCTAGGGCCAGCTGCTCCCTTATAGCGGGATCTTTCTCGCACTGTATTCCCCGGAGGCTTGGGGCATTGATTGTCTGGTGGGCCGCGAGCAGTCCGATCAGTCGGAGGTTTTCGGTGTTGACGTAACCCCCTACGTCCAGATCCTCTGCGCTCAGCTCAGAGTAGAGTTTCTTCCGGTCCAAAATGAACTGGGTGGGAGGAGTCTGGGCAAAAGGTCCTGCCACTCGAGGTAATACAGTAAGAATAAAAAAAAAAAAAAAAGGAAGACAGGCAATGTAGAGAATCGGGAAAACACTTACCCACTCGTTGGAAGTCCAGCTTCAGCGTGGGGTTCTTCTCTACGAGGAACCCGGACGTCATGAACCAATAGTGTCAAACGTCTGGGGGTGCTTCCAGGCGCTAGTAGGAGTGGGGTAGTTGCCCTGCAGCTTGAGCATATAGAATCCGTCCAAGGTCTTGTCCTTGACGTTGACCTGCGGCTCCATCTTGTAGAAGTACAAGATTTCTGCGGGGGTCGGCTCTGCGATCTCCTTCGGAGTGCAGAAGACACACCACCCCGCAAGCAATCGATAGGCTTGGGGCAGAAGCTGGAAGGGTGTGATCCCCATGAACGTTAGGAACCGCACAAAGTAATCATGAAGCAGGAGTGTAGCTCCCGCACTGATGTGGCCTACGCTCCAGGCCACGAACCCGTTCACGGAGGTGTGCGCCCACTCCTTTTTCCTGGCTAGGCAGTTGTGGAAGAGTCTGGGAGTTGACTCTATGCCGAGGCGTTTCTCCAGGGCGTACAGCATTCGGTAGTTCCGAAACAGGTTCGGTACCACGTCCATCTCCCATCTGTTGCCTTTAGGGGCCCGGGACCCGGGAAGAAGGACAGGGGCCTTGTTGACTTCCTCCTCCGAGTGAAGGGTGACGCCCGATGTCATGGCTTATGATCTGGGAGCAAAGCAAAAAAAAAAACCAAGCAGTTAGTACCGAAACCAAAGAAAGTTGGTTAAGGTACGGGGGGTCTCCTACGAACTGCTTGGAGTCCCCTCCGGATCAGGCCCGGGTTCACCAGGGAACCACAAGACCCTGATCGAGAACGAAAAGTAGGCTACTCCTAAATCGGTTCATCACCACTTGTCCGAGAAGCATCCATACCCGGAAGGGCCCAGAGCGGCCCGGACCAGGCAGTCTCCCTAGCACTAATTCTAAGCACAAACAAGTTCTAGCAGCCTAAGCAGATAAGCAAAATGACAGGAAACCTATATCTATAAAGGAAAATGGCAGAAGAACTTACTGTGAATTGTTGGTCGTGAAAAATGGTGGTTGTCCGGTGATAAGAATGGAAAAACCTCAGTCTTGAACTGACGAAGGCGATTCAGCAACTCGTCGACAGGACAGGCTGAAGACGTGTGCTCAGGCAAAGGTACAGATGCTGGAACTGTTGGGAAAAGGCGATGACGCAGAGTGAGCAGATGGTGGAAGAGTTCATCGGCAAGCTCGGACATAAACAAATCCTCCATGTTCTTAGAATGGCTCGAGAGTGTAAAGGTTTCAAATGAATGCCTGAGGGGTATTTATAAGGACCCAAATCCTGATCTTTGATCCAGCAGATAAGATCGATCCCCCATCAGACGGTCTAGGATCGTGCAGAGGCATTAATGAATCCACTCAAGTGCTGGATCCGCTCCATTTCGATCAAACGTCCCAGAGTAGGAGGCTCTTCAAAGTCGCCCCATCCTATGGTCCACCTCAGCGTAGAAGCATTAATGAAAAGCCCCCACGCGGATGGGACGCTTCGAAGTTTGAGCTGACGCAAAAGCCTAGGCCTAGAGACCCTTGAGGTGGTTGATGACCTTTCAGGGACAAGTGCCATCGATGCAGCAGTTGGTGGGCGACATGTGTACCCCTCATCACGAATCGGGACTTCAGTAAAAGAACTCGAACCTTGGTAAACAATCCGGGCTCGCAGTCGCCTGACACGCGAAGCACCCTTGCCACGGACCAACTATTCTATGAAGGAACCGGGAAGATAGCCGGAAGTATCCGGGACCAAGGCAAGCCTCCACCGGGCAGACCCAGATGAAGGCTTGGGAGGTAAATGTTATCCCCGTTTCCTGTTGTGGGCCCAGGACCGCTTTCCAGGCCCACTAACTGCCCAATTGAGGTTGGGCCTAGTCCGGGCCCATTTGGAAAGGAGCAGGATGGATATCGACAGCCTAATTCTGAGCGAGGCCCGGAAGGTGTCCGGGAAGTATTTTCCGGGACGGTCATCCGGGAGACAGTTCAACTGGCTGGGGATAACAGTCGAGATCGGTACGAACGGTCCCGAAGCCTGGCAAATGATCTGGGCTTATGGTAAACGGAGAAGGACAGAGGTAAACAGACCCGGGTCGAGTCCCCAAGGTTGGTAGGATAAAGCATCCATGACCCTGACTCTGCCCTATGAAGCGTGGGAGTTCTCCCCATGTTTCACCTACGGAAAAGGCCACCTCGGGATTGTACGTCGCTGGTTCAGACCTGTGCCGCCACTGCTTTGACCGATCTTGTCCCCTGAATATGTCTCGTAATTTGAGATGCCCAGACCAAAAGCTCCCATTTGTCGGATGATAGTTACGGTTTGGGCTGGCCCAACGGGCTCAAGTTAGCATTTTTCTTTGATGTTTTAATTCTTCTGTATTGGGCTTCCAATAGAGAAGCCAGCAATATTTATACCTTTATTGGGCCCGGGTCAGCCCGGCCCATGCCCAGTGCTCCAGTGAATCTATAAATACATGTAACAGAGCACTGGAAAAGAGACTTTTTGGAGCGTGCATACTGTTACTCTACTAAAACTAAGAGAAAACTCCATTGTTGTAGACTCTCTGTAATGCCCCGAAATCCCTAATGCGGTTTAATGGTTGGATTAGTAGGTCGGGAGGGCCATACTTGTTTAATTATGCCATTAAATGATTATATGCATGTTTATGTGAATTATATTATAATATGATGTTATATGCATGCATGTGGGTCCAGATTTGATAATTATTACATTTTGGTAATTTGGCCTGTTGAGGGCATATTTGTGTATTTGGATGCATATTGTGATTTTTGAATGAGATCCCATTATTATGGAGATATATTCGAGCTATTCGCATTGAGACGGTCTTATATTTCAAATTAGCGGTTTTGTCATAAATGGGGTCTTTTATTGGGATATTGAGATATGAGAATTTTATTTGATGATAAATTGGGAGTTATTGAGATCAGGAGGAAATTCTGGAAGTTTTGACTATAATGTCCCTGAGGGTGTTTTTGGGACCCCAAGAACTAGGTTTTATTTGAGGTTACTTAAGCTTGAAGTAGCTTGTCAGATAGAACGTATGTTAGAAAATCTCTCGTTCTCTTCCTGTTAGTTCGTTTTACAGTTTGAAGCATTTTTTAAGATATCTCGAGTTCTAGGAGTCGGAATCAAGCGAGGATCAAGGCATAACGATCCATGGAAATATTAGAAGCTTCTTCACCAAAGGATTTGACGAGAAACAACCCAATCAAAGGTAATCTAAGTTTTAAGTTTTGAGTTTTTAGAGTTTCTAAGCTTAGAATTGGCTTTTGTGAATCGTTGAGTTTTTAGTTCATTTGAGCCTTGGGATTTGATGGTTTTGGATCATTGGGAAGCTTGGGAACTTTGATTTGATGATTTGGAAGTGTTTAGGTATGTTTTTGGAGGGTTTGGGATGAAAGAGAACGTGTTTGAGGATGGCTCTAGGTTGGGGGCTGCGGCCCTATTCTTTGGCACCGCGGCCCAAGCTCGAAGAAGCAGGTGGAGCAAGTTTGGCCTTCCTAGGAGCCGTGGCCCTTGCCTCTAGAGTGGCTGGGGGTCGCGGCCCAAGGTGTTAGGGCCACAGCCCTTGGACAGGTTTGAGACCGTTTGAGTGTTTTGGCCCCGGGAACTTGGTTTTAGGCCTCGGGATCGTTCCTACTACCCGGATTAGTGGGGATTGATGTCCCAGAGGCTAGATCTTGGTTTGGGAACCTTTGATGTTCATTTTATTGATGGTGTCCCATATTTGGTTATGACTAGGTGACCGCTAAAGGACTAAAAGTCAAATCATTCTCAAGGGTCGTTCTTTTATTCATTCTTGCTCGAATCAAAGGTAAGAAAACTGCACCCTGTGTATGTGACATACATAATTGTTGTTGAGGCATGTTGGTTGATAAATGTGGACATTGATTGCATATTAAATGCTAGTGAATATTGTTTACTTGTATATGGCACTGACTAGTCAGGGACACTGACCTAAGAGTTAGAAACGACATAAGCGTCCTGAACGCAGGACCGAATGAAGATTAGATCTAATCGATATCAGCATTGAATGGCTCTAAGGCATTAATGTTGGACCGACCCTAAGGTTGATGAAACTTATAAGCGCTTGACTAGTCTAAGCTAGTTACTCAAAGCCAAGGCCTAAGGCCTAGGTGACTGCTTGTCACATGGCTAGGGAACAATGTTCCATAGTTATGACTCTAGGGTCATGAGGAAGGTTATGTTGGTGACTAGTCATCATGCACCTATCCTGTTTAAGCTAGTGAAAGGTTCACTTAATTGTTAAGCCCCAGTGACCCTATCATCACATGGCTAAAGGAAGTTGTACCCACATTAGTGACTTTTGCGACTGTCACTTACCTGTTTTGGACTAATAGTCCTGAATGATTATTATGATCATTGTTAATATTATATCATGCTATATTGTGTTTTCTTGTTGGACCTTGGCTCATGGGTGCTATGTTGTGCAGGTAAAGGGAAATAAAAGCTCACCCGACCTTGAGTGGAGAGCTTAGGTGGTGATGTGTACATATGCGGTCACTTGACCACCACGGCCAAGCCGTTCTCAGAGGAACTAGGGGGTTTACCCTATTTTTTCGCTTAGGTCGGCAGGTTTGTAAATTTGAAACAGTAGTGACTATTTTGAGTTGTAAATAACTTGTAAAAGTTTTTGATGGGCCCATGAACAGTTTTATGTACTTAATAAAATATATCCTTTCCTTTTTATTGGTTTTCCACCTTAGCCTGTTAATAATCCTTAGAAGCACGTTTTTAACCAAAGGACTCGGGTAGCCAGTCAAATTTCTGGTTCACCGTTCACCGTAATTATTCTGGGGTAACTAGGGCGTTACACTCTCTAAGTTCTAAAACAACTGTCTCATGGACTAAGGCTCGTTAACGCCTCAACCACGTAAAAATCTTGCTTATAACCTCTAAACCCTTTCTCTTAATCTCTGTTATCTTTTATTATTATAGTTTTCAAAAATCTTGGTAAACAATGGATATACCTCACTCAGCTATCAGCTACTAATAAACCAGCTCATGAGGTTGTTAATTCGGTTCACTCAATTTGTTACATTTTATTTTCGTGTCCAAGTTTATTTTATTACATAATCTATTATAACAACTTTTTCGCTCAAACCTTCTATGAGCTTCTATTGTAACAATATATATAAACGTATCATATTCAATAAAAAAATTAGTTACACAGTTTCTCAATTTTCTCTCTCTCTCTCTCTAAATTGTCAATTCTTTCTCTAGTTTCTCAACTTGTATCATATTCTCAAGTTTTTTTTTCTTCTTGAAATTCATTCGACAATCATTCATGGCAACTTCATCTACTACAACTCCTCAAGTCGGTGACTCTACCAACAACCGTCCTACTCAGAACACTAGTGTTCCTCCAGCTCTGATGGTTGCTACTCACGCTATTCTTCCTCAGGCGATTGTGATTCCAACTCACATGGTGGCTCTAAACCTTCATCTCACTCATACAAATTATCCTAACTGGCGGTCACAAGTTCTTCCTTCTGTCCGAGCGCATGATCTTGAAGGATTCCTCACCGGCGAATGTCCTCGACCTCTGGTATGCATTATGGATCCTGCTAACCCCAATGCTCTTGTTCCAAATCCTGAGTTTAGCTCCTGGCTGAGCCTTGACTAGTTTCTCATGACCTGGCTTCTTAATTCAATTTCTGAAAACATGCTTGGACATGTTGCTCAATGAAACTCATATGCTCAAATCTAGCAAGAACTCAGTCAGATCTTCTCTAACACATCCCGACCTTGAATTCTTCAACTGAGAACTCATCTCCAAATGACAAAGAAAGGTTCCACTCTAGTTGATGAGTATGTCTCAAGATAAGGTGTAATTTCGATGCTCTTATGTCTGCTGGTCAATCCATTATTGATGAGGAATTAGTTCTTTACGTCTTGGGCGACCTAGGTCCAGAGTACGAATTTGTAGTGGTGAATCTCACGTCGAGAGAGAGTGTTTCTCTACCTGTGTTACAATTTACCTTGCAGAGTCATGAGATGGGAATTGGACAACAGAATGTTGTTGCAACCGTGGATCTGCAAAATCCATCATCAAATTTTGCTGCTCAATCCAAGAAATATGGATATCGGCCACCCTACTTCAACAATCAGAGTCATAGAGGTTGTGGCTCCTTCAATCGTGGACGTGGTGGTCGGAGCAATGGCGGCCGTGGCTTCAACTGTTGGGAACGCTTATACAGGATCTTTATTTATTTTCATGTATATCTAATATTAAACAAATTAATACGAGATAGCCTAAAACATGTTTCTAAAATTGAATTCAAAGAGAAACAATGAATAGAATACTTACAGTATACGCAGCGGAATTAAAGAGTCATTCCTTCAATTTCTCTAACTCTTGAATCATTTCTGTCGCAGATTATTATAAAGAAACTGAATCGTTCTTCTAATTTCTTCATAGTCTTCCAATGTAACCTTAGAATCACCTAGACTAGTGTGGGCAATCCTAAACACATGAGATAGATATAGAGAGAATAAGAGAAAATAACAAAGAGGCTTAGAAAAGGACTTGTGTTTAGAGATAATCTAAAACAATCAGAAAATCTGACTTGTGACTTATCAAACTTGTGTTTTGACTTCTCTCTAAACACTCCTTTTATAGACTCAATTAGGCCATTTAATTTAATTAAAAAATTAATAAAATAATAGCCAATTTGAAGTCCTAGGTCGAAATTATCATGAGCTTTAGGCCCGTGAAATTTCTCATTTGATTATAAGCCCATTGGACTTAAAAACAAGGCATGTATTATTTTCTATTGATTTAATTAATTAAATAAATATTTAAATCCTTTTATCAAATTAATTATTTATAATTTGAACCTTGATTTAAACTTATTTATTAATTTAGATACCAATTTATCTTAATTAATAAATCTACCATAATTTCTCTTTTCTTTTCAAAATTACATAACTCTGTGAAACTATCCAAAATTGACCTTGTCAACTTTGATAATTCTAATTGATTATTAAATCAATTAATTGAGACTATCTAGATGATTTTATTCAAGGTACAATGGGGACCATGTGCCTATGAAATCAAGCTCCAATAAGTTATCATAAATCTAACAAATAAATTTACTAACTTATTAATTCCTTGTGACTCCACTATAGACTCGGAATTGCACTCTTGAATTCATAGAACGCTCTATAGCAAATATAGATACGCTATTAATTATACATTGTTACAACCATAATTGTCACTCAATCCTCTATATACGGTCTACAATGAGATAGGACTAAAATATCGTTCTACCCCTCATTGTATTTTATCCTTAAAACACTTAGTTCCTTGTAAATGATATTTCAGTAAACTAATTTATTTACTGAAATGAGATCTCTATCATTTAACACATTGAACCAAACTAAAAGGAAATCATCGTTTCAATTCTTCATCAGAAGCTATAGATGTTCATATCTATGATTAACACTCCCACTCAATTATACTACCAAGTTCCCAAGATGTAAGTATGGGCTAGTCTGTAGGGTAAGCTGGTAACGAACAAGTCAAAGAACTCAAATAATACAATCAGTTAGAATACTAACCACTCAGAATTGAGATTGAATTGACCTATGGTCAACTATGTGATATGACTAGAATAGATAATAACGGTATGTTTACTTATCTTATCAACTATCAATATCGATCCAGTCCGATGTAACAAATACATCCGATCTTATCTACTTTGCTAATGTTCTGGAAAGAACATAACACTTCAATGTGTAAGTAGATCATATCGTAGATTGGAAAGTCAGTGTAAATCCTGTGCACTGACTAATCTTAGGACTAACTTATTTTGAACATATAATCATATTTATATTCCACTGTGATTACGTCACTATAAATAAGATTAGTTATATGCTCAGGATTTAATAGAAGTTTATATTAAACAAATAATCATGAAAATAAAACATGCGACAAAGTGATTAACCAAGTCAAAAAATGATTTCTATTCTTTTATTGATAATAGAATGAGATTACAAAGAATTTGGGTTTTAATTAGGGCATAAAACCCCAACATCAACAACTCCAATCGACCAATTTGTCAAGTCTATGGCAAACCAGGCCATGTAGCCTTAAAGTGCTACTACAGATTTGATCTCAGTTACCAAGGTGAAAACACCTTTCCAGGACCTGCAGCTGAGTCTACTGAGACTACTCCACAAGCTAATGTTGCTTCACCAGCCATTATAGCAGATCCACATTGGTATATGGACAGTGGTGCCTCTCATCATGTTGCTTCTACCACCAACAATCTCACTTCTCCAACCAGTTACAAGGGCAAAGAAAAACTGGTTGTAGGTAATGGTTCTAAACTCTTTATTCAACATGTTGGTGATACTCACATAGCTATAACTAGGTCTATGCATCTCAGGAATGTTCTTCATGTTCCTGAGATTAAGAAAAATCTAATTAGCATTTCTAAATTCACTTGTGATAATAATGTGTCCATTGAATTTACTCCTAACTTGTGTTTTGTTAAGGATCTTGTTACGAAGGAGGTTCTTCTTCAAGGGAATGCTTGGGCAGGGTTGTATCAGCTGGTCCTTCCTACTGTTGCTTCTTCTTGAATTCAACTCTCTCCTGCTTCAGCCTAGTACACCAATACATCACTGCCATATAATACTTCGGCTTTAAAAGCTACCGGTTCTAATAAATCCCCCACTTCTTTTGTCTGTAATTATTTGAGTTCAGTAGCCAATATCTGGCACAATCGACTTGGTCATCTAGGCCCTATTGGTCTTTCTAAAGTCTTGAATAAAATTCATGTTTCTTGTACAAATCGTGACCTTAATTTTGCTGAAGCATGTCAATATGGGAAAAATCACTTAATGCCTTTTACAAGTTCAACTCTTAAAACAAATGCACCCTTACAAATAGTACATTCGGATCTATGGGGTCCCACACCAAAAATTTCCCCCGAAGGTTATAAATACTACATCTTATTTGTTGATTATTACACTAGAGATTCTTGGATATATCCTATGAAACTCAAGTCTCAAGCCTACGATATCTTTGTCCAGTACAAAACACTTGTCGAAAACACAATTTGATTTACTAATAAAAGGCCTTCAAATCGACTGGGGTAGGGAATATAGATCTTTACAACCTTTGCTTCAAAAATTAGGAATCATTTTTCGACAACCCTGTCTTCATACTCATCAACAACAAGGAAAAGCATAACGAAAATGTAGGCATGTAACCGAAATGGGACTTACTCTTTTAGCTCAAGCCAAGTTACCTCTTCTATTTTGGTGGGATGATTTTGTTTCTGCAGTATACTTAATCAATAGATTACCTACCATTACTCTTCACTATAAGTCACTTTTTTAGTGTCTCTACAATCTTACTCCTGACTATAAATTTCTAAAAGTCTTTGGATGTGCATGCTTTCCATTCTTAAGACCCTACAATACAAAAAAAATCGAGTTTAAAAATTCCAAATATGTCTTCCTTGGTTATAGTTCGTTTCACAAAGGTTATAGATGCTTACATCCAAGTGGTCGCATTTATATAGCTAGGAGTCTTAACTTCAATGAACTTGATTTTCCCTATACTGCCTTATTTCCCAAACTTGATTCCCTCACTTCAAATCAGTTTAAAAACAATCTTTTAGGACCTGCATTTGTGCTTCCTTCTCCTCCACTTGGTTTCAGTTCAGTCACTCCTAGTCACACTCCTAATGTTGATTCTCCATCAGCTTCACCTCACAATCCAAATGACCAAGCCTCTCTTTCTACATCAATTCATATACCAGCTGATACACCTGAACAACCTCCTACAGAAGAACCTGCTTCAGAACAGGTTCTTCACCCAACCGAGGTAAGTGAAAATTATAGTGGTTCATTTCATCACTCACATACATATGCTAATGATTTGGCTGAGAGATTTATAGTTACTGAAGTACCTCGCCAATCCCTCCCTTGTCTCATGGTCATCCTATGCAAACGAGGTGTAAATCAGGAATTTATAAACCAAAAGAGTATCATGCTACCACTTCTTCTCAGCAACTATATGAAGAGCCCACTTCAGTAAAGCAAGCTCTTCAAATCCCTGCTTGGAAAGCTGCCATGGAGAAGGAATATCATGCTCTTATCAACAATCAAACATGGAGTTTAGTACCATCTCAAGACAACATGAATGTTGTGAGTTGTAAGTGGATTTTCAGACCCAAATATAATCAAGATGTCTCCTTGGATAAGTTTAAAGCCAGGCTTACTGCCAAAGGCTTTCAGCAAACACCAGGACTTGATTTCACAGATACATTTAGTCTAGTTGTCAAAGCTTTTACCATTCTCATGGTATTTTCCTTGGTTGTCACTTATGGTTGGGACATACAACAAATTGATGTCAATAATGCCTTCCTAAATGGACATCTAAATGGCACAAGTTTATATAAAACAACCCACTGGTTTCGTTGACTCAAAATGTCCTACTCATGTGTATTTGCTGCATAAGGCACTTTATGGGCTTAAGCAAGCACCTATAACATGGTTTGATAAGTCAATAAGTGCTCTAGTTGAATGGGGGTTTACTTGTTCTACCTCAGACACTTCCCTCTTCTACATCAACAATCAACATTCTCCACTTCTTGTACTTGTGTATGTAGACGATATTCTCATCACAAGAGTAAACAACAACATGATTTCCAAACTCATCTCAGATTTACACACTCATTTTGCACTCAAATCTATTGCTTTTGTGAGTTACTTCCTTGGTTTTGAAGCCCTTCGAGCCTCTGCTGGACTCTACTTAACACAATCTCGCTATGCCGCTAAGTTGGTCAGGAAGACAAACTTAGATGCCTCTAAAGAAGTTCCCACTCCTATGATTCTTGGAAACAAGATGTGTCTCAATGACAACCCTCCCTTTGACAAACCAAAAATCTATAGAAGTGTAGTTGGGGCACTATAATATCTCACTCTTACTAGACCTGATCTCTCATTTTCTGTGAAAATACTGAGCCAGTTCCTTAAGGCTCCAACCACTAATCATTGGAATGCTTGTAAACACATCCTCAGATATATCAAAGGCACCATTATTCTAGGCCTTCACTTCAAACCTTCTCAAGTTCTCAACTTGGTGGCTTACTTAGATGTGGATTGGGCTTCAAGCTTAGATGATAGAAAATCTACAAGTGGTTTTTGCTTGTTTCTTGGGGGTAACTTAATCAATTGGGCACCTTGCAAACAACACTTTGTCTCACAATCGAGTGTTGAGTCTGAATATAGGGCTCTAGCTTCTGCGGCAACTGAACTAGTTTGGCTTCATGCCTTTCTCAATGAGTTAGGTATTCATCTCTCAAATCATGTTCCTATTCTGTGGTTTGACAACCAAGGAGCACAATCTTTGGCCTTAAATCCTGTTTTCCATTTAAGGACCAAACATATTGAACTTGATGTGCATTATGTAAGAGCTTAGATTGCTGACAAAAAGCTAGAAGTTCGATACATACCCTCTGAAGAACAGCTATGGATATCTTCACCAAGCCGATTTCCTCACCTCGGCTTCAACTTTTGTGTCACAATCTTCATTTGGATACCTCCAAATATAGCTTGAGGGGGGCTATTATGGATATACCGCACTCAGCTATCAGCTACTCATATACCAGCTCAGGAGTTGGTTAATTCGCTTCACTCAATTTGTTACATTTTATTTTCGTGTCCAATTTTGTTTTATAACAGAATCTGTTATAATAACTTTTTGCTCAAACCTTCTATGAGTTCTACTGTAACAATATATATAAACTCATCATATTCAATAAAGAATTTGGTTGCACAGTTTCTCAATTCTCTCTCTCTAAAATTTCAATTCTTTCTCTAGTTTCTCAACTCAAAGATAACAGGTCAATTTTACACTGAGATATATATCATTTCAATTAGCGCAACAAGGAATTTACAACTTTAGTAGTTAGCATGTACTACTCGTACCATACGACACTATTTTTTATCGACCTCAATTCATCGCCCAATATTATATAAATATTCGAAGGAAAAGAAAAAATAGTTTCAAATGGATACATATGACACTAGTAATACAATTATTAAACATCAAGAGATTTGGATTCCTATCAAAATTTCCTTATAATTTGAATTATTGAAGGTTCTGATCATCTTCCACAGCTCGTCCAATTTTTAGACGTATACACATGAACCGTGACCTGTGCCCATGTAATATAAGACGATTAGTTCATGTTACAGTGTTGACTAAAAGAAGTTGTGCCCATTAGATTTTATTTTATTTTATTTCAAAAAAAATTCTTTAAATAGCGTACGTACTTGGATTGGATGAAGTAAGGAGTCCAGTCTTGGCAAAATCACAGTTGTAATCGTGTCGACCGTTGATTTGATAGAAAGAGTTCATGATGAAAGAAGCATGGGACCTCACATCATTGGGCTGAAAGCAGGAGCCACCAGGTTGAATGGGCTTACAGTCCACACCTGAGCTGCATACGTAGTCTATATTGGCCTGCAATGCTTGGCCGCTTGCCTCCAACTTCGGTATGCACCATTTCTTCCCTACTGTTCCACTGCCACCACCTCCGCCACCAGGTCCAGGACGCTATATGCATTCATTATTACCAAAAACAACAGCAGAAAGAAATTAAATAATAAAATCCCATGTGAAACGGTAATCCAGACTCTAATAATACGACAAACTTGGCTTAGCTGCGAGGGCTGACAAGTCATATTGTACGAATGAATAGCTCCATCCCAGATGTCAGTTTATTTATAACAAAGCGTAATAATAAACACAATGACAAAAAGAAAAGAAAGGAGTAGGATCTGTGGATGTGTGTTATACTTATAATTAATTTCTGGAGACAACTACTCTGTGTGTTTGCCACATATGGGTTACATGTGTGGATTGCAATTGTAATTGATATTTAATATCTTGTAGGCTCTGCTTTGTAAAAAAAAAAAAAAAAACATCTGGAGACAACTCTAGTAAATGATAATTATAATGTATTCTCTCAGTTGTATTCTAGGACTCTAAAATAGATCACATCTTAAAATATATATACATATAAAGAAAAGTGGGGCCAAAAGACATTCCAACCGATGCTCTATTTCACTTTTTTTTTCTTCTTTTTTACTAATTTTTATATTTATATTTAAATTTCTTATTTATTTTTCAAACAATTTTTTGCATTAATATCTCTATTCTCTTTTAATTCATCTGGTTATTTTACATTTAAAATAAATTAAAAAATGTTATATTTTCATGATATAAGAAAATAAAAAATCGAATGTATGATCTGATATAAAAGCTGAATGTAGAATATATACATAAAAAAAATTGATAAATTGTAAGTGATTTATCAAAAATTGAAAGTTAATTTCAGTCAAATAAATAGTATTAATTAGTAGTATACCTGTCCATTGCGCAAAATGCCAACATCATAAACGGGAGTGAAATCAGGCTGAAAAAGACCCCAATTGCGCTCACCAAGAGGACCGGGTTTCAGATTCTCATTAAATAAAGCAAAGAGATAAGTCTCAAACTTGCGGTTGGGCATCAATGGTGTTCCTTTTCCTGAATTAATATGCTTAATAAGATTAGCATTGTAGTCCCTCGCGTGCTCGATCGAGCAAACCTCCCATTCACAGGCCGACGACCAACCGGTCTCGCCAATAACCAGGTCCACATTTCCAAAGCCGAGATCCTTGGCCGCCGTATGTACTGCATCCATCTGGGCGTCGAACATGTTGGTGTAGGTAATGCCGGTTTTGGGGTCACGGATGCCACGGTTGGGCTTGAATAGAGAATAGTTGGGCATTTTGGGATTGTAGCCGAAGTAGGGATAAGGATTAACCATCAATGGTGCGTTCGTCTCTTGCAAGAACTTCAGCATTGGCACGAAGACTGCTCTGTCGTAGCCTCGCCGGAACCGAGCGGAGCTTGGTGGCTCTGACGCTGAGAGTATTCCTAGAGAGTGAGGAGATGTTACCTGTTTTAATCATTAGTATGTACAGATTAGCTTTATATTCTGATCATGACGGGTACAAATACAAATTTAGATTATTAAGTACACATTTCAAATTTCTAAACTTAGTGTAACTAATTTTGTTTGTGTAGCATTATAATACAACAATATATTACTTGAGATACTTGTCTTCTTAAACAAAAATGTAGGGTGTTAGAAAAATTAGTTGAAAAAACTGTTGCTAATTCACAAATTACGATTCAAAAATATTTGCCTTTTAAATTTCTATACCATGCACCCTGTTATTATTGAAAAGAAAATACACATACTAAAAATGGAATGTGAAACGAAAAAAAAGCTCAATTTTTCCAGAAAAATGAAAGGAAAAATACTTTGTTTCCAGGGATCTAAAACGTATAACAAGTTTTCATTTATTTATTTATTTATTCTAATGAAACGAAAAAGAAGAAGCTAATTAACCTTAATATCTTTAATGCCCTCGAGAATAAGAGCATGGTGGAGGCTTTGCATAGCTGGGACGAGGCCAGCAACTTGGAACTTATCACCCCAATGAAGCACCTCATTCCCAACCGCAATGTAATTGATTTTGGTTCTTGGATGAAACGGCTTTATATTAGCCGATACCCATCTCCGGGCCACCTTTGGATCCTTCAGTCCCACGATCTCTCCGTTACCTACCGTTACGGTGACGGCGATCCCACTCCCGGCGAAGGCCCGGAGGATGTCGGGGTTAACGTCGAAGATCTTAACGCGGTCAATGATGGTCTGTGTCTTGAGGAAGTTCACTACTTGAGCCGGCGACGGAAGGTTGTTGGCCAGAGTGCCGTAGTTTACCCCGATGGACTCTCCGGCCACCGAGAAGTAGAGGAGAAGAAAAGAAATTAGAAGAGTAGTAGCCATGGCTTTTGGAGAAATATGGGAAACTTAATAATGACTTGTTTTATTTATAGTGGGAGGAAAGAGAAACAGGACAAGAAATTTAATGCGGTAAAATCGTGTGGTTTATGTTTTGTTTGTCTGCGTGGAAAATTTTATTTGGCAAAAATATGTTTTTTTTGCTCGGAGGCAACAAAATATGTTGTTTATATTCTTTTTTCATTTTTTTTGGGGGGGATTTTTGGTTACTGTTTCACGTTTGATAATAGATTCTTTCTATTAATAGTGAAAAAAAAAGTCTACAAAGTAAACCGAGATATGAGCAGCTAATTAAGCAAATAAAGAAAGTTGAGTTAGGAAAAAATGAACTGGGGATTTTGACGACTTTTTTTACGTCTTTAAATCTGATCTCGTACCAACATAAAATCTCTTCATAGTAGTTCGAATACATGGAGTACGTTTTCCTTTAATGACTAACTGCATTTTACTTGCTTAACAACTGGTATCAAAGAGAAGTAAATATTATTATATTATTTAAAAGAAAGAACTGCTTTGGTCTCTTTTTTATTGCTAACGATTGGTTAACCATGGTTACATGTGAGGGACAACTTAGATATGGGGATACGAGAACTGGAATCGCTGGATCTTTATTTGCAACGGTAAAGAACATCCACGTGTCGACAACGGACTTTGACAATGTTTTCCTCGACACATAACTAAATAAAAAAATCTTTTGTGAAAAAAAAAAAAAGAAAAAAGCAAATGCGTGCTGCCAACTACTTGAGACTTTAGTTAAAGGAGTTTGAGAATTGAAAGAATAAAAAAAAGTATGAGAGTTTTCAGTAGTGTGGTTTTCCCAACAACGTGTTTGAGACGCGTTACGCGGTGAGCTCGTACTTAGCTACCAAGAACTCTCTCGACTCTCCTCTTTCCTTTCACATTCACATGGTACGGTGAGGAGGACCCACACCGCCTCCATCAACGTGACGATTCCTTTTTCAAAAGACCATTATCAAACGATGAGACAAATATGATGAAAATTTGGCAACTCCAAAGTGTTTAGTGAAATTTGACAACACTACGTTCTCAGGAAAAAAAAACAGTTTTTGGTGATCTTTCATTCCAAATCTAAGTTAAAATACCAGCTTGCCTCCTTTAATTTTTTAAATTTCAGATATGAGTAATTACTAAATTAATTGAACCAGGTGAATTAATTAAAGTGCATAATAATAATTAAACGTTGAAACAAATTTTAAATTTGTCAAGACAGATTAAGAACTTATCACGAGAGAAATTGAATACAATAAAAAGTTAGTACAAAAACAATAAAGAACCCAATGAATTCTTATAAGATTCAGAAATTCTTTCGGATAACCTACGCACAGAGAATAAAATCAATTGGTAAAGAAATAATGTGTACAAAAGCATTGACTTAAACAATGCAAGACTCCCTCTTAAACTATTGTCGCAATCTTGTTGTACATTTCTCTTCGAATCTGATTTTGATGAAACATTGGTTCTCTTGAAATATCTTCAAATAATAGTAAGTGATCTCTTCCTCCCGAAATGAGACTTTGATGAAATCTTCTCCCGAATATCCTTAGAAACATGTTCACAAGAGATATCATCTATTTATACGGAACAAGATAGATATGTGAACAAATGCACTCAGCACACACACAAAGATTAAGGTGAACAACTTAATCTTTACAAAGAAACACTCCCAAAAAATAACAAGTTTTTACAAAATACAAAATGGAGGAGGTGATTTTTCCGAAGGCATTGGCAGGCTATTTATAGGTGAAGAAATCGTCCAAGGCCAGCTCTCTTTGAGATCTTGTAATCAATACAAGAATATTTGCAAATTTCTTTTATTTATAAAATGTGCCAGCCATATTAATTTTGTGTCGACAGAAAAAAAAATTATTGAATCAGCAATGACAACATACTTCTCTGGCAGAACGAACTTGGTCATTTCTTTTGACCATGTTCATTTTTTCGAAAACATTTTTATTCCTGAATAAACATTATCCCTGAAAATATTCTCACAAGATAATTTAAATACATTATTTTACCAATAAAGATTATTTGTGATAAATATGGTAAAATTATTGTATTCACACTAAAAAATATTTTTATTGATGCGGTTCTTCGCCGACAGATAATTATACGAATAAATAGGATGGATTAGTGCTAATTAGTGAACCGTAATATGAAAATAGCTTAATACTAGACTTGAGAAATTAATAACATGGGAAGGTGACCACTCCTTTCTTTTTAGGTGGTTCGAAGGTTAAAAATCCCTCTAGTCCACCCGTCGATATTATTGATATCTCTTGGTTAATCCTTATAGATTACTTCTTTACAAAAAATATGCCAACCCCTCGCAATGCCCAGGGTCTTGGTATTTATAGGGAGAGGATACCTAGGTTGGCAAAGGGGGTCATCCCATGATCTCTTTACCCTTCACGTCATCTCTGTGACACTAATGATTAATTCTTAAAACCTGACAGTGAAGTGTGGTCTAATCAATAGGTAAGGAGGGATGATGGGCCGCATGGCCCAAACCAGGAGTGGGATGTCTGAATACGCACGTTTATACTGCGTGTCTGAGAATTCAGGAATGGAATAGACACGTAATGTCTGATATATGCACATTTATTGTAATGCCCCGGATTCCCTATTATGGTTAATGGCTGGATTAGTAGGCCGGGAGGGCCATAATTGTTTAATTATGCCATTAAATGTGTTAATGCATGTTTATGAGAATTATATTATGATATGATGTTAAATGCATGCATGTGAGTCCACATTTGTTTACAGGGGTGTTTTGGTAATTTGGCCCGTTGAGGGTATAATTGAATATTTGTTTGCATGTTAATGATATATTGTGAGACCACATTATAATGTGTATTGGTTCGAGTATTTCGACATGAGACGATCTTTAAACATGATTTATCGGTTTGGTCATAACAGGTTTGAGCTCGGGGCTCGGGGTGAGTCTCGGGGTGATATTTATGGTTATGGCGTTACCGGGGATTTTAGGGTAACGGGATATGAGTTATTGGTGTTTGAGGATTTTGAGATTAGCGGGAATTGGGAAGCGTTAATTATAATTAACGGGATAAGCGGAAAGTACCAATTTTGCCCTTGTGATGGTTTTAGAGGCTTTGGATGACACAAGGGTATTTTGGTCATTTCAGGGAGGATATATGTGACTTTAGGTGGCTGTTGGCTGTAGAAAGTGGTAGACTAAACAGGACAAAAACAGAGACTTGCTTCCTCTTCCTTCCCGTGCATCACCTATCTCTTCTTCCTTCATTGGGGTTTTGAGTTCTAAGTGGGGATTCAACCAAGGAAACTTTAGGGCTGGCTTGGTGAACTTGATTCAGCTTGTAAGGGAGGTCCAAAACCGGTTTCAAGATGAGTTTTAGCCTTTGGTTTCAGGTGTTGCTCTGTTTTCGTTTTAGTTTTCAATTCATGGTTTTTGATGTGGGAAGTGAGAATCAAAGGGGGTTTTTGTGTTGTTTTGATTGGGGTTTGACGAGGGTGAGCTATGGGTGTTATTTGGGGGTTTAAATGAGTGTTTGGAGGAGGTTTGGAGTTGGTTTGAAAGGTTAGTTCCAAGGGAAAACGCAGGGGAGAGTTGGCTGGTGCGTGCTGGTTTCTTGGCTAGTTTGCGTAATGAGTCGCGGCCTGTCTATGGTGTGCTGCGGCCTGAGTTGGCTTAAAAGGTGAAAATGGCCCTGTCAGGAGGGTGAGCCGTGGCCCATCAGGGCAGGTTTAGCCAAAAAGGTGTGTTTTAGCTTGGGGATTCAAACCTTGGGCCTCGGGGTTGAACCTAGTACCTAGTTGAGTTATGTTTGATGTCCCGGAGGCTAGATCTTGGTTTGGGAACCATCAGTTATCATTTTTATTGATGAATCCTATATTTTGGTTATGACCAGGTGACCGTCGAGGAATTTAAAGGTTGATCGTTCTCAGGGGTCGTTCATATAATAATTTTCACTCGAACCAGAGGTAAGAAAACAGTGTATGAATACAGTTGCACCCTGTAAGAGTATATGACATGCATGGTTTGATATTGGAGCATGTTGGTTGATATATGTGGACGTGGATTGCATATTAAATTCTGATATACGCTGATTGCCTGTTTAAGACACTGACTAGTCAGGGACCGACTCTAAAGTCGAGAATCACACATTGAATGGCTCTATGGCATTAAGGCTAGACCGACCCTAAGGTCGATGAACTTATAAGCGCTTGCCTGATCTATGATCAGATGACTATAGCTAAGGTATATGACCCCGGTGACCGTTTGTCACATGGCTAAGGGACGTTGTCCATAGTTTCGACTCTAGAGTCGTGGGGAAGGTTATGTTGGTGACTATTCCCCTTGCACCTGTCGTGATCGAACTTATGAAAGAATCACTTATCAGTTAAGTCCTGGTGACCCTATCGTCACATGGCTAGAGGGAGCGATGCTCATTATTGTGAATTTTGGCTATTGTCACCTATTTGTTGGACTGATAGTCCTGAATGGTTATTATGATCGTTGTTGATATTATATCATGTTTTATTGTGTTTTCTTGCTGGGCCTTGGCTCATGGGTGCTATGTGGTGCAGGTAAAGGGAAGGAAAAGCTTAACCAACCCTGAGTGGAGAGCTTGGGCGATGTGATGTACATACAGGGCCGCTTGATCGCCACGGTCAAGGTGTTCTCAGAAGGACTAGGGGTTTACCCTATTTTTGCCGCTTAGGCCGATGGGGATTGTAAATCTGAAACAATAGCAACTCTTTTGTATTACAAACTACTTGTAACATTTTGAAAGGCTCATGAGCAATTTATTTACTTAATTATATGTACCCTTTCCATTTTACTGATTTTCACCTTAACCTGATAATAACACTTAGATCACGTTTTTAACCAAAGGACTCGGGTAACGAGTCAAATTTCTGGTTCACTGTTCTCCGTAACTGTTCTGGGGTAGCCAGGGCGTTACATTTATATTGCGTGATTGTCTTTACAAGGATTCGGGTGTCAGATCTCTGCTACATCACGAGCTTGATGTAGCGCCAGCTCATGATATCCATACCGCTGACCCGCTGCCTTCGAGTAAACTGCTAACTCTCTAATCAGCTTGGGCTGGACAGATGGAATCCCGTAAAAACAGCTCCGGGTGGACGATTTACACGTGGCAGATCGAATTAGGCCCTTTTCCAGCTCGCCAATAGTGTGCGGATATTTAGGGCGTACATTTTTCCCCCAAGCCCTGCTCATGACCCATGACGTCATCTGTGACCTTCACAGCGGGGGCTTTTAAGTTTCCCTTTCGATTCTTCATGTCCTGTCCACTGCGCAGGTATCGGACACGTGGAGCGTCGTGGTTGGCGACTGTCCGGCTTCCAAGAATTGCATTAAATGGCCTAGCCTATCTTCGGTCGTCGTTTCACCTCTCAAGTTATGACCCTAGTATCTCGCATTAATTCAATCGAACGGCCCTCGTTCCTTTGTCTCTTACGTATATATAAGGTTGGCCATCTTCCGCATTAGCCACCCTTTATTTGAAATTTTTTCCTCATCTTCTGTCCTTTTTAGCCTCAGAAGTCTTTCTTCTTCTACTTATCATACCAAAGATCCCTACGCTCTTGCCACAAGAGTTTCTTCGTGAATCCAGATCTAAAGGCTCCACCAAGACTCTGATTCCTACACTTTTTGCGACTTTCACACGGAAAAAATACTGTAAGTCCTCTGCCTGTTGCACGTTTTGATATTTTCGTTTCTCTGTTAGGTAAACTTCTTTCTTAGTCGCACACTATAGGTTGTTTTTGGCTGGTTTTTGGTGCATAGGTTTTTATCCTAGGAATATCGACCATGTGAGAGCATGTCTATGAATGTGATGTATAGGACAAGATAATTTCTGGGTAATCATTCTGGGTAGCTTTAGGGAATGCCTCTTTGGAAAGGGGAAGGTGAGAGGTTTCTAGGGTGCAAAACCGAGTAGCTTAGGGGTCACGCTTCCTAGACGGTTTTGCTTTTTAAAACTTTCCCTCCAAGGCAAGCATTATCCTGACCCACCTGACACACAGATCCCGAGCAATCGGGGATCCATTGGAAACGTGGGCGTGTGACCGTGGAAACGCGTGGCTTAACACACCGCGGGCTGAGATTACCTCAGCCCGTGTACGAAAACCACTTCTCGCGCTATATTCCCTTTTCTATTTTTAGGTCGCCTATTTAAACTTTTCTTCATCTTTGTTCGTTAGGCGACCAGATGGGGCCTAGGAAGAACATACCCAAGAAGGGCACTGCCGGCTCATCATCCCAGCAGACCAGCAAGGGGAAAGAGATAGTTGCGGAATCTCCCATCCCCCACTTCGGTCCCACAGTGGAGAAAGAGGCCGAGGTGGGACCTGACGCCTTCTTCGAGGCAGAGAGGATAGTCTTGAAGATTACGACCCAAGGGAGGGTGAACAAGATCCTGCTGTCCCATAACATCGAAATTGGGACAAGCGCTCTTGTTGCCCGACCTCCCCTCGAGGGCAAGAGGAGCTGCACGCCCCTCAACGAGGAGTTTGCGGCCTGGAGCGACAAACACCTCAAGGACGGGGCCTTCCTACCTCTGGACCAGTACTTCACGGATTTTCTGAATTACGTGAAGCTGGCTCCCTTCCAACTGCCCCCTAACTCCTACCGTCTGCTAACGGGGCTGAGGTACCTCTTCTTGAAGCATGAGTGGGAGGTCCCTTCTCCAGCGTACATCCTTTTCTTCTTCTGCCTTAAAGCCAGCCCGAATCAACGGGGGCGAGGCGACGGGTTCTACTACCTGACCCATTTTCCCAACTCTCCTGCAGTCATCGAGCTACCCAGTCACCCCAACGACTTCAAGGACCAGTTCTTCATGTCAACGGGGTTTCGCAACTACGATCACCACTACTTCAACCGTCCTCGTAAGTTCCTTCTATTCTCAGCTCGCAAAATCGCCACATTGCTTTATTTCTTTTCATGCGTATTGACTTGAATATCATCGTGGAACCATTTTTGCGAGGACGGCCAAATCGGTGACCCTCGGGGGTCAATACGATACCTTGGCGGGGCTCCCACCAAGTGAAAAAGACTACCCCCAGGTTGTATCTGATGAAACGATGCTGGCGTGCAAGTTAATTTCTCCGGGCCAGACCTTGGCCTTGAGGAGGTCGCGGGCTGTCCCAGTAGCTCGCGAGCTGGTATCCATCCTCGAGGGGGATGCTGCAGACAATGACAAGCAAGACGAGGAAGATGAGGTGCCGCTCGTGCGATGGAAGCAGGCTCTCAAGGTTGCCCAGGGCCTCGACGCGGATCGGATCCAATCTGGGGCAGCAGCCGGCCCCTCCGACCAAGGTAACCCATACCTGTTTAGGGACTTAGACAGGGCTTCCGTAGACCTAAGGCTTGCTAGGTTTAACCCAAGCACACTCGTACATCGTCATCAAGATGACTCAGACCTTAACATAACCCTACTCCAGTGTGTAGATCAACTAGTGTTGCACCATGACATGGGCCACCCTAGGGGCACTATAGTAGTAGACAACACCCTAGCTTTTAGGTCGGCCTTTTTTGAGGAGTACGAGACCAACCTTAGGTCATGGCCATCCCTTCTGGAGGGTGTAGTTGCTCTAAGGCTTAGGTAGTATGTAGAGGAGTCCAGTCCTGAGGCGGATCCGGACCTAGAGCCCCCTCTCATTCACAAAGTTATAAACTTAGACTCCCCCATAGAAGCTCCGAGGTCGGAGGTCGTGGCAATAGATTCCTCCTCTAGCTTGGAGGGTAGGACCTTTTCAATATACCTTTAGATTTTTCTTGTAATCAAGTAACCTTACATGCATACTAACGCTCCCTTCTTTTTGTTTCAGGTGAAGAGATGGCACAGCCCGGAGACAACGTCCTGCGGTCCATCTTCCAGGGGGGAATCCTCCCTCCGGATCGTCCGGGCCACTAGTCAAGAAACCCCGGCTGACCAAGAAGACTCCTCCCAGGGCCACCTCCAAGTCTCCCGCTAAGGGGAGGGGCCAAGTCCCTACAGCTGCAGAGAACATGCCTCCACCTCCTCCGCGACCTCCGATCCCTACTCGGGAACAAGAGGCATCAGCTGGAAACCCTCTAGCTCCCACTCCCACCGTGCGTATACCAGTTAACACTCAGGCTCTGGAGAAACTCCCCGAGGCCTTCCGAGGGACGGTCTACGAGACCGCGAGCTATACGGTGGAGCATTATTACAACGCCACCCCGAGGGACTTGCGAGAGATCGAGACGAGGAGCCCCGAGAATGTCATGGAGTCTTCGCTGGGGATGACCCTCACGGTAAGTTTGCTTAGTTAACTTAGTTAACTCTCTTTGCTTTCTCTCTAGCACATGCCTTACTATCTATGTCTTTGCAGGCGACTTTGGCTCTACACCATAGCATAGGTCGGTCCAGGGCCAGGATAGGTGAGATCAAGGGCAAGCTCCAGGCTGCCTAGGCCGCTCTCGTGTCTACCCAACAACAAGAGAAAAGTGTCAAGGTTTCCCTGACGGCTGCCAAAGAAAACGAACAAGCCGCCTTGGCTGCGGCGAAGACCGAACTGGAGGTGTTCAGGGTCAAGTAACTGGAGGCAAAGGCTGCACATGTCGCCTTGGCCGCTGCAAAGACCGAGCTCGAGGAGGCCAAGGCCGCCATCGTGGCAGAGAGGGCATCTTCCAGCTCCTCCATGGAGGCCATGCTTTATCACTGCTGGGCCTTCAACCAGGATGGTGACTTCTCCTTCCTAGCGCCTGAGGTGTGGGAGCCCTTCCTCGAGAAGTTCAAGGCTCGTCTTCAACAGGAGCTGCCCTCTGAGATTGGGGAGACTTTCGCTGCAGGCGAGTAGGAGATCGAAGGGGTGACCTCATCGGAGCGCCCTGGGGGGGGGGGGGGGGGGGCGGGGCCTAGGACTTTTGTTCTTTTTATTTACCTGTAATCTTTTACCATGAGGTTTTTTCTCCTTAAGACAATTGGTTTCCCTGAATTTCATTTTAATCTATTTTTATTATTATTGTTGTTATTTATTTTCAGCGTGTTTGGTAAAAACTTAGTTTGCATTAGTTTATTGACTTTTTCTTCGAAACCACAAAGAACTGCCAGTCAATTTTAACTAACTTCTTAGTTTTCAGATCTGGTAATATCCAGGATGGTTACCTTTTTAAAAAACTTAGTTTGCGTTAATTTTTTATTGATATCTCATGCTTTTTAAGAAAAACATCGATTAACCAATTTGAATCAACTTCTATGTTTTAGGACCTGGTTGTATCTAGGACATTGATTTTAAAAACTTAGTTTGCATTAATTTTTTATTGATATCTCGTGCTTTTTAAGAAAAACATCGATTAACCAATTTGAATCAACTTCTAAGTTGTAGGACCTGGTTGTATCCAGGACATTGATTTTAAAAACTTAGTTCGCGTTAATTTTTTATTGATATCTCGTGCTTTTTAAGAAAAAAGTCGATTAACCAATTTGAATCAACTTCTAAGTTTTAGGACCTGGTTGTATCCAGGACATTGAATTTAAAAACTTAGTTCGTGTTGGTTTTATTGACATCTCGCGCTTTTTAAGAAAAACACTGGTTAGTCAATTTAAACCAACTTCTAAGTTTTAGGGCCTGGTTGTATCCAGGACATTGATTTTAAAAACTTAGTACGTGTTGGTTTTATTGACACCTCACACTTTTTAAGAAAAACACTGGTTAGTCAATTTAAACCAACTTCTAAGTTTTAGGGCCTGTTGTATCCAGGACATTGATTTCAAAAACTTAGTTCGTGTTGGTTTTATTGACACCTCGTGCTTTTTAAGAAAAACATCGGTTAGTCAACTTAAACCAACTTCTAAGTTATAGGACCTGGTTGTATCCAGGATATATGCCCCCCAAGTAACCAGGAAGGGATCTTTCTTGGTTACTTGGAACTTGCCCTTCTAACATTACTTGGAACATGCAATGATACGAAGAATCTACTTCTCATTATTTAATAAAACAAGGCGGATTTCATAACTAAGCCTTACAAAAGTATTACTGATAACATTTCTTTAGGTGTACAACGTTCCAAGTCCGTGGGACTGCTTCTCCATTAGGCCGAGCTAGTTTAAAGGCCCCTTCCTTCACAACCTCTATTATTTGATAGGGTCCTTCCCAGTTTGGTCCCAACACTCCGTCATTGGGATCCTTACCGGCTAAGAAGACTTTTCGGAGCACCAGGTCGCCTAAGTTAAAGATGTGCCTCTTGACCTTTGAGTTGAAATAATGAGTGATCTTTTGTTGATAATGCGCGAGCTGCAGCTGCGAAGCTTCTTGTTTTTCATCAATTAGGTTGAGGGACGCACAGAGCAATTTTTCGTTCTAGTCTTGGTCAAATGCTCGAACTCTATGCGAGGCTATCTTTATTTCGACAGGAAGGACGACCTCGCTCCTGAAAGCCAGGGAGAAAGGAGTGTGACCCGTCGAAGTTCGGTGTGAGGTCCGGTATGCCCACATCACCTCGGGGAGCTGTTCAGGTCAAACTCCCTTGGCTTCATCCAACCTCTTCTTAAGGCTCGCTTTTAATGTCTTGTTCACAGCCTCGACCTGTCCATTAGCCTGGGCGTAGGCCATGGAGGAAAAGCTTTTAACTATGTCGTGCCTCTCGCAGAATTCAGTGAAGAGATCGCTATCGAACTGGAATCCGTTATCCGACACGATCTTCTTTGGCAGCCCGAATCGGCAGACAATATTCTTGATCACAAAGTCGAGGACCTTCTTTGATGTAATCGTCGCCAGGGGCTCTGCTTCTGCCCATTTTGTGAAGTAGTCAATAGCCACCACCGCATAGCGAACTCCTCCTTTTCCTATGGGAAGGGCACCAACTAAATCAATCCCCCAGATCGCGAATGGCCATGGGGACGAGATCATCTTTAGCTCAACTGGAGGGGCTCAGGCGACCGTGGCGAACCGTTGGCACCTATTACACTTTTTTACATAAGAGATCGAGTCCTTTGATAGAGTGGGCCAATAATATTCTTGCCTCAATACCTTTAAGGCCAGGTTTTGCCCCCCAGCGTGATCTCCACAAAATCCCTCATGCACCTCCTGTAGAATGGTTTGTGCTTCGCCTGGAAGAACACACCGCAGAAGAGGTATAGAGAGACCACGCCGGTACAACGTCCCGTCTATCATTGTGTACCTTGGAGCTTGGTAAAGTACCCTCCTTGCGTCGTTTCGCTCTCCAAGTAACTTTCCTGTTGTGAGGTACTCGATTATGGGAGTCATCTAGGTCGGCATAGTGTTGATTATTTCGACCTCCTACCCAGCTTCCTCTATGCTTGGCCTTTCCAAGAATTCTACCGGTACCAGGCCCAAAGTTTCGGCCTCCCTGGAGGTGGCGAGCTTTGCTAGGGCATCAGCATTGGCATTCTGCTCCCGAGGTATCTGTTCAACTAGGCTGTGCTCAAATGCGGACATCTCCTTCTTTACCTTGGCCAGGTAGGCAGCCATCTTGGTTCCCCACGCTTGGTATTCTCCTGATACCTGGTTTACCACGAGCTGGGACTCGCTATAGCACTGGATGGAGCTAGCCTTCAGCCCCTGGGCCACCCTTAGCTCAACCAATAAAGCTTTGTATTCGGCTTCGTTGTTGGATGCTTCGAATCTGAATCGCAACGCGGAGTAGAAACGATGTCCCTCTGGGTATATCAAGATGATTCTAGCTCCGAATCCATTCTCGTTAGACGAGCCGTCTACAAAGACTTTCCACGAGGCTTTCACCGGTTCTTCCACTGGTTCTTCTCGGAATCCCGTGCACACTGCCACAAAATCAGCCAGAGCTTGGCTTTTGATTGCAGTTCGCGGCACGTACAATATCTCAAACTGGCTGAGCTCGATAGCCCATTTCAAAAGACGCCCTGATGCCTCAAGTTTCTGCAAAACCTGCCTTAAAGGTTGATCTGTTATGACGTGGATTGAATGGGATTGGAAATATGGCCTGAGCTTTCTGGAGGCCGTAATAAGGCAGAAAGCCAATTTTTTCCATCAACGGGTATTGAGATTCAGCTTTGAGAAGCCTCTTGCTAATGTAATATACTGGCTTCTAAGATCGGTCTTCTTCCCAGACCAGTACGGCAGTACCCGCATCTTCCGTGACAGCTAGGTAAAGAAAAAGAAGCTCTCCTGCTGTTGGCTTGGACAACACGGGCGGCTTGGCTAAATGTTCTTTCAGGTCGAGGAAGGCACGTTCTCATTCTTCGGTCCACTTGAATTTTTTATTTCTTCAGAGCAGGTTGTAGAATGGCAAACACTTGCTGGTAGATTTGGAAATGAACCGATTAAGGGCTACCACCCTTCCTGTTAGACTTTGGACGTCTTTTCGCGACCGGGGTGATGGCATCTCGAGTAGCGACCTGATTTTATCGGGGTTAGCCTCTATTCCTCTGGTGTTGACTATGAAACCCAGGAATTTTCCTGACGCAACCTTGAAGGTACACTTTTGAGGATTCAGCCTCATGCCGTACTGCCTTAAAATCTTAAAACATTCTTTCAGATCGGGGACATGGTTATTGGCAGTTTTTGACTTGACCAACATGTCGTCAACATACACTTCCATGTTTTTCCTGATTTGATTAGCAAACATCTTGTTGAACAACCTCTGGTATGTAGCTCCTGCATTTTTCAGCCCAAAGGGCATGACCTTGTAACAATAAACATTAGTTGGGGTCATGAAGCTAGTGTGTTCCTGGTCCGCCGGGTTCATGGCGATCTTGTTATAGCCCGAGTATGCATCCATAAAGGATAGGAGCTTGTGCCCCGCCATGGCGTCTACCAATTGATCAATTCTTGGCAAGGGGAAGCAGTCTTTGGGGTAGGCTTTATTCAGATCGAAAAAGCCGATGCAGGTCCACCACTTCCCGTTGGGCTTAGGGACCAAAACAAGATTGGCAACCCAGATCGGGTACTTTTCCTCGCGAATAAAGCCGCATTTTAAAAGTCGAGCTACTACCTCCTCTAGAGCCTCAGCTCGGCTCATGCCCAGGCGCCTTTGTTTCTGGGACTTCGCAAGCACGTTCTTGTCTAAGTTGAGGGTGTGCATTATGACGCCCGGGCTAATCCCTATCATGTCCTCATGAGACCAGGCGAAAACATCTAGATTCTCTTGTAGAAATCTCAGCAACTCTGCCTTCCTTTTATTACACGGGCTTTTCTGAGCTTCACCACCTTTGAGGGGTCTTGTGGGTCAATGTTCACCTCCTCGAGCTCTTCGATGGCCTGGAGCTCAGATCTATCTTTGCCTATCCTGGGGTCGATATCATCATTCAAGGTGATACCCTTCCCATTAGCATCCTAAGGTTTTTCTATCACAGGAATAGGTCCTACTTCCTGAGATTCCTCATTCCCGCCCTGAATGGTCATCATCTGCTGCCCGAGTCGTGACTTTCCCTTCATGGAAATGCTATAGCATTCCATGGCAACAAGTTGATCACCTCGGACTGTGCATATCCCCGTGGAGGAGGGGAATTTGACTGCGAGGTGGGGGATGGAGGTTATGGCCTCAAATGCTATCAACGTAGGCCAGCCGATAATAACATTGTAGGCGGCGGGACAATCGATGACCACGAATTCGAGGAGTTTAGAGGCAGTCCGGGGCCCCTCTCCCAAGGTAATTACTAGCTTGATTGTTCCTATCGCTGCCGACCCTTCTCTGAAAAATCCATACAGCATCATGGAGGTGGCCTTCAACTCGGTGATAGATAACCCCATCTTCTCCAGCGTAGAGCAAGTTCACCGAACTCCCATTATCGATCAGTATCCTCCTAACTCTCCGGTTAGCGAGTTGGGTAGTTATGACCAGAGGATCGTTATGGGGGAACTGGACGTGACTAGCATCCTCCTCGATAAAAATGATTTGTTGCCTCTCCAGTCATTGCTGTTTGGGTAAATGCTGCTCCGAGACGAATTCCACTCCGTTATAAGCCTTCAACTCATTGGCATATCTCTTCTGGGCACCTTTGCTCGTGTCGGCCAAGTGGGGGCCTCCGTAGATTGTGGATATCTCTCCCCCTATCACAAGAGGAGGGGTATCCTGACTTATCCGGGGCCTGAGCTGATTTACCGGAACTTCCGGGGCCGGTTGACTAGTTGGAACTCTATTACACACATACTGAGCCAAGGGTCCGGCTCGGAAGAGTGTCTCGATCTCATCCTTCAAATGCCTACAATCATCAGTGTTGTGGCCAATGTCGTTGTAGAATCGAAAGAACCTGGAAGGGTCCATCTTGGTCTAATGGTGTTTCAAAGGCTTTGGCTTTTTCTAGGGGAGGCGGGCAGAGTTTGCTAGGAAAATGTGTTCCCTAGTGTTTGTGAGCTGTGTATAAGCCGCGTAGACTGGCTTAAATTTTTCCACGGGCTTGTTCTTCTTTGGACCATGCTGGCCACCCTCGCTGCTCCCCTTTCTCTTACCTCCGCCCCCTTGGTTATTCTGTGCAACGGTTTGAGTCATTTTTACGACATCCGTTTCCAATCCAATGGGCTGATCAAGGGCTTGGCTGGTTCCAGTGACCGACGCCCGTGCCACTTCCAGGTTTATCCATTCCTGGGCCTTGTTCAGGAATTCATCAACGGTGCTGACACCTCTTCTCTGTATTTCTTTCCATAGCCCGCCTCCAACGAGGATTCCAGTCCTCAAGGCCATAAGCTTGGAACCATCATCCGCGTCCCTGGCTTGAGCCATGATGTTTGCGAACCTACTCAGGTAAGCTTTCAAAGGTTCCCTGGGCTGCTGCTTCACGTTCGCCAGGGTGTCAACTTTGACGCAGGCAGCTTGAGAAGCTCGGAACGCCCTCTTGAAGTCAGCAGAAAAATTCTTCCACGAGCTGATGGACTGCTTTTTACACTGTTTGAACCACTGCCTAGCTGGCCCAGTCAAAGTCGAAGGGAATACCAAACACCTCAGCTCGGAGCCAATATTATGGGCCATAATCAAGGTATTGAACATACCCAAATGATCCGATGGGTCTCCATCTCCATTGAACTTAGACAAGTGAGGCATCCGAAAACCCGGTGGATACGTCGTGGCTGCTATGCTGGGGGTGAAAAGCTCGAGTTCGTCCCCCGAGTCATACTCGTCTTTATCCTTTTCTGATAAGAGCTTCTTCATCAGCTCCTCCATTTGAGCTAAACGCTCTAGGGTTTGGTCCTTAATCACTTGGTTGTTCTGGGGCTGTTCAACAACTCCAGTTCCATTGTACGCGTTAGGCGGGTTATTGTCCCTCCAAGCTTGAGCTTGGTTAGGTGGGACAATTCCACTGTCACGTACTTCAGAAAGACCATCCCCTTGGTGAGCATGACTTCCATTTCTAGCCGGATCCCCCCTCTGCGAGTTGAGGAGATCTCGAAGGTCGACCCTCGAGGTGGCCCGAGGGCTTTGCGTCGAACTCAAGCGATTACGCAGGTCTCCACCGGATCTTCCACTTCGGTGGCTCCTGGTCCAGTAACTCCTGTTGGAAAAGCTTGGAACCCGCTGCTAGGGGTAAGGATCTGGGACCTCCCCGTGCGCTCGGTTGCGATGGGAAGGACCGGCGGGAGGAGGATTTCTCCTGTTGCTCCCGTGTGCCGGAATGTCTCGAACTGGACGGAGAGGAGATGGGTATCTTATTAGCGACGGGGGGTTCCTAACTAGTGACGCGATCCTAGTCCCGTCCGGGCGGATCAAGTTAGCTCGCGCCCGCTCGACTCTACCATCCCCAGCATCCTGCGCTCAGCGGTCTGACCGTGGCGCAAGAGGGCTGGCTGAAGCAGCCTGACTTCACAAGCCTTCCCCCGAATCTCCTCCGTGAGCTGCCACGAGCCCTTCTGGGCACGTTCGATGGTGAAATCGAGCTAGGAGTCAAGGTTCAGACTGATCGGCTGAATTGCTGATTGGCCTTAGGAAACTCCTAAAACACAGTTTCCTGGTGATGTGACGTGGGTGTAGAACTCGAAGTTGAGGTTCTGACTGATCGGCTGGACCTGGACCGGTTATCCCAACAGGACTTATGAGTCCTACTTTGCCTCTTTCTGACGTTAGCGTCGGTTGTAAGAGGGGGTAACCGGGCCAAGACTTCTTCAATTTTCTTGCTTGCTCTGGATAGCTGACTCCTCAACTGTATATTTTCCATCTTTATCGCCATCAGGAAATCCGGGTTCAGATTTGATGGTCGGGGCACCGAACTCCCAGTGTTGTCCTGTCCCATCGGCTGCTTTCCCGGTCGCTGTTGGATCTCGGGGTTTTGTTCATTGGATATGGCGACATGGTGGGCCTCCTCCCCATCATGTTGATCCACCTCGTTACCATGTCTCGAACGAGTAACCACCATGATCAGGTTTTTGCGATAGCACCAATCTAAATCCTCTCAATGAAAGCACCAATCTGTTGACGCGGTTCTTCACCGATAGATAATTATACGAATAAATAGGACGGATTAGTCCTAATTAGTGAACCATAATATGAAAATAGCTTAATACTAGACTTGAGAAATTAATAACATGGGAAGGTGATCACTCCTTTCTTTTTAGGTGGTTTGATGGTTAAAAATCCCTCTAGTCCACCAGTCGATATTATTGATATCTCTTGGTTAATCCTTACAGAGTACTTCTTTACAAAAAATATGTCAACCCCTCGCAATACCCAGGGTCTTGGTATTTATAGGGAGAGGATACCTGGGTTGCAAAAGGGGTCATCCCGTGATCTCTTTACCCTTCACGTCATCTCTGTGACACTAATGATTAATTCCTAAAACCTGACAGTGAAATGTGGTCTAATCAATAGGTAAGGAGGGATAATGGGTCGCATGGCCCAAACCAGGCGTGGGATGTCTGAATACGCATGTTTATACTGCGTGTCTGAGAATTCAGGAATAGAATAGACACGTGATGTCTGATATATGCACGTTTATATTACGCGGTTGTCTTTACAATGATTCGGGTGTCAGATCTCTGTCGCATCATGAGCTTGATGTAGCGTCAGCTCGTGATATCCATACCGCTGACTCGCTGCCTTCGAGTAAACTGCTAACTCTCTAATCAGCTCGAGCTGGACAAATGAAAGCCCGTAACAACCGCTCTGGGTGGACGATTTACACATGGCAGATCGAATTAGGCCCTTTTCCAGCTCGCCAATAGTGCGCGGATATTTAGGGCGTACAATTTTCACACTAAAACCAGCTGAATCAAGTGACAACTACATCATGAATCAATAAGGATATTCTACTAATTTTTCTCAATTACTTTAAAATATTAAGTCTAAAATAAAGTTAGTCAATCAAGGTTTTACAATTTTGTTAGAATAAACGATCATACTTGTGTGTTGTTAACTAATAAATAAGACCCTATATTTTACAAAACATATCAAAAAAATAGTATATGAGCAAAATTTTGGTCAATATATTTTTCAATATGACAAAAATACTCTCTGGATTTTTATTCAATGAATTAAATCATATAAAATAAAACATTATTATATTAAAATTTGATATAAAAGTTTAAAAAAAATCATATTTTAATTAAAAAAAAGTATTTTAATTTAATTATTTAAAGAAAACTTAACATTAAATTTAGTCAAAATCTAACATTATTCCCAAATCAAAATATTAAACTAAATCATATCAAAATTTTAAAATAAACAATCTTGTTCTTCTTGAAGTTTTAGGAAAAAAGATTTGAATTCCACAAATATAATAACAATGGAGCAAGTTTATGACTTGTAAAATCAATACCCAATCTTAGTAAGCAAAGAATCTCAAAATACCGAAATGATAGTGAATAATAGGTCTAAAAAATCCAAACAAATCACAAATACAAGTAACTAATAAAAAAACCCACATCTATGGCAACCTTCATCACCTAAACGAATCCATAGCAACGTCTAGTCCATCTCCTTTTAGCTTCGTCAGATATCATTTGGCTTCCATTGTCAATGAGATCTGTCTTCGTTCTTCATGTGCCAGTTTGTCCACATCTTATCTAAAGTGTAACATCCCAAATTACCTAACAAGGCTTAGGGCCTTGATTAGGGGGTCTGGATGGAAAAATATGGAAATTATGTGATCATGTGATATATATATGTGCATCATTTTATGATTGTGTGAGTTATATTATAATATGACTTGGCATGCATGTTTATGTGTATTAAATATGCATGTGGGCCCATTTCTGATTAATGGGGAAATTTTCGTAATTTGGCCTATTATGGGTATATTTAGCATATATGTGATATATGTGTGGGACCACATTATTATGTGGATATATTTGGGTTGCTCGGCACAAGGCGATCTTAGGGAGCAAGCTAGTGGAAAAGTCACAACGGGACCAATACTTGACACGCTGAGATTCAAGGGGTATTTAGTACATTACCAGGATCGGGTAATTAGGAAATTATTTGGTAATTATTTGAGGATATTGAGAGTAATGGGAATTATAAGACGTTAATTATGATTAACGGGATAAGTGGAAAATGACAAGTTTACCCTTAAGGGGATGTGAGAGAGGAATTTGGCCCTAGGGGTATTATGGGCATTGTAATGACAATATAGTAACTTAGTCACTCTTCCCTTTAGCAATAGGAAACCCTCAGAACAAAAAGAGCAACTTTCCCTCTCTCTTCCTCTCTCACTCAGTTCTTCTTTTTTCCTCCCTATTTTGGTTGGATTTTTTAGGAAACCAAGGAATTTTGGAAGCTAAAGCTAAGGGAATTCAAGGCTTGGCTTTGGGGTTGGATTAGTTGCAGATAGGAGGACATAATTTTAGCTGAGGTAAGCTTCAATTCCTATTTTAAGTGAATTCCATTTTGGTTTTGGGTGTTCTTGAGCTTTGAAGCTTAAGGTCTTGGATTAGAGATTTGGGGGAGGTTTTGATTGAAGTTAAACTTGGGTTTTGATGGTGTTAATGTGTTGTTAATGTTTGGAGGTTTGAATTATGGTTTTGGGAATTGATTGGGATGGTTTTTTTGGTAAGATTTTGGCAAAGGAGAAACAGAGATTTCTGGGTTCGCGGGGTCATGTCGCGGCCCTGTTCTTGGACACCGCGGCCCGTGCGAACCCAGGGCACAGAGGCGGTTCTATCTGGGAGGCATGTCGCAACCTGTAACCTAAATTTCAGACAGGGGAGTTTCTATCTAGGGACATGCCGTGACCTTTAAGGGCGAGTTGCGGCATGCCTGGGCAACTTGGCCAAAATGGGTTTTTAGTGACGGGAATTCAAACCTAAGGGCTCAAGATCGATCCTACTACCTAGTTTAGTAGAGTTTGACATCCCAGAGACTAGGACTCGGTCTAGAAGCCTTTATTCGCTCATTATTGGTGGAATTCTATAATATGGTTCGGACTAGGTTATCGCTAGGGGCTCGGAATCGGGATCGTGCTCGAGGGTTGTTTATTGGTAACCTGTAAGAAAACTGCACCCAGTATGTGATACATATGATTATGGCTTGGCCCAAATTATTGAACATGAATATTAATAGGGCATGAATGCCTAAAAATGTGCATGATTATAATTATGCTTGTGATTTTTGATTAAGCATGTCGAATGCTTTATATTTGGATATTTGACATATGGTATATGCATGTTTGCATTATCTTATTGAGAAAGGCTTGACTTATGAGTCAAGGACAGAAATAGCGCTGAGCGCTGGTCATGAAGCATTGACTTATTAGTTAAGGGTGGTAATAGCACGCTGAGCGCTGGTCAAGATGGTTATGCTTAACTAGGAGCGCATTATACGCTTGACTGACCTATTGGTCGTGAGAAAACTAGAGTGCCAGGTACGTTGGGCCAGCTCCAAGGCTGGTTATACAGAGAATAGGGCGATGGGCCCCAAGGCGATTTATTAGTCCTATATCCTAGGGTTGGGCGTCAACATTGACTCATTAGTCAAGGACGAACTTAGCATGTTGAGTGCTGATTGTAAAGCATTGACTTATTTGTCAAGGACAACCTTAGCATGTTGAGTACTGGTCATAAGCATTGACTTATTAGTCATGGACGACCTTATCACGTTAAGTGTTGGTAAAAAAGCATTGACTTATGAGTCAAGAATGATAATAGCACGCTGAGCGCTGGTCGATATGGTTATGTCTAACCAGAAGCGCATCATACGCTTGATCGACCTATCGGTCGGGGAAAACTCGGCGCCTGGTACGCTGGGCCAGCTCCAAGGCTGGTTAAATAGAGGACAGGGCAAAGGGCCCTGGGGTGACTCATTAGTCCCATATCCTAGGGCGCTGAGCCAATATGATTTATTAATCATGTGTTTGGGCACTGAGCCACAGTATGATTCCATAATTAGGTATTTTGGGCATTGGACCCTGATATGATTCATCGATGGTTATCTTGGGCTATTGGCCCATATGACGTTGTAGCCATTTATATGGATGGTATGCAAGCATGAGTGGGGTTTTTACTGCTATGCATGCTTATTATGATTTGGTGACATGTTATTAACTGCTTATTAGCATGTTTAAGTTTTCTTGCTGAGCCTTGGCTCACGGGTGCTATATAGTGCAGGTAAAGGGAAAATAAAGTTGGACCATCCCTGAGTTTGAGAGCTTAGGTGACAATGTGTACATATGCGGCTGCTCGACCACCACGACCGAGGGTTTAAAGAGGAACTAGGGTCAAACCCTATTTTGCCGCTTAGGTCGGCAGGTTGTAACTTTGTCATTGTAATTAACTTTTTAAATGTATTTTGGGATCCCGTGTATGAAGTAAACGTTTTAATGAAATGATGATACCTTAGACCATTGACCAAAATTTTTAACTCTAAACCATTAATCACGTTTAGCTACACAGTTTTGGCCAAATGACTCGTTTAGCAAGTTTAGCACTATTTAAAATACATAGTGTAACGTCCCTAAGTAGTAGGGCATTACAACTTGGTATCAGAGCGTGCCAAGGTTAAGGGTTCTTGAAGACAAGTTGGGTATGTACACTCATCACTAAAGACAAACTCCACTCAGGGTATGGTGACTATTTATGTGGTTATATGTTTAACTGCTTAAATAAGATATAAATGCTTTACCTGCATGCCTTATTAGGAAGCATGAGATTCTGATAGGGCTTGGACCTTGACTATTGATATGATTATGTGATTACCTACTCAGTGAATATATGAATGTGTTATATGCATGCTAGAGTAAAGAGCATGATATTTTGTTGGCAAGAGCAGGGTTATTGATTGATGCATGAATGTTGTGGGTTGTATTTTAGTACCACAGTGCTATGTTAATGTGGTGTGGTTTGGTTTTCTGTGGGAAGGCTTGTAATTGTGTTCATCATGCTTAATGGGTCAAGTTATTGACTGCAGACTAAATCAGAGGTTATGAGCCCAAGGCAGTTATTAGGACCCAGTGGTGTTTATACTAAGGCTGGGAATTATAGCCAGGGCCTGAGCTCTCCGCCTGCCCTTTAGAATTAGCAGCAGATGTTTACAAATATGCAATTAAGATTGCAGAGGCAAGAGGAAGAGAAAAGGTGTTTAAAACAGTAGATTCTGTCAGGGAACACCTCTTCCTTTGCTATGCTAGGAGTGGCACCAATTATGGCTCAGCCTAAGGTTGAGAACAGATGGGAATTTCTATATGAGAGATTTTAGGAATATTACCCTCTAGTAATTTAGGGAGACCTAGATCCATTCTGAGTTGAACAATGGATGTGAATGATCAGTTCCATCCTCGAGAGTATGTGTAGCGTCCCAAATTTGCTAATAAGGCTTAAGGCCTTAATTAGTGTGTCGAGAGGGAAACAATTGATTTAATTATTTTAATATGTGAATTTAATGATTATGTGATTAGAAATGCATGTTTAGGTGAATTAAATATGCATGTGGGCCCCATCTGGTTATTAGGGGGCATATTTATAATTTTAGCCCGTTGAGGGCATAAATGTGATATAGGTGTATATTATGATTGATACCACGAGTGAGTGGTGATTTATTTGTGATGCACGATCCGAGACGGTCCAAGGGAGCAGTTTAGCTAAATAGTCACAACAGTGTTGAATACTCAGCTTGGGAGGAGCCTAGGGGTTTTTTTGGGAATATAATATGTGTTCAGGAATTACTGAGTAACGAGTAGTAATGTAGTAGTTATTGGGGCATGTCAGGATTAAATTGGGATTTAGAGGAATTAACGGGACATGGAAAATGACGAAATTGCCCCTGGTGGCACTTGAGGATTAAGATAGACTTATGGGGTATTTTGGACTTTTTAGCAAGGGATATACATGGTTTAGGATGATGAGTTTCTAGAGGGACTTAGAAGGAAACAGAAGGGAAGGAACCAAGAAATCTCAGCTCTCTCTCTCTCTTTCTCTCATTCAGCTCACTCCCTCTGTCTTTGGGTTTGGGAGTTTGTTGAAGAAACTTGAGGATTCAAGGCTAGAATTTTGAGAATTGGATGTTTGTTGTGCTGGGAAGTGGCTCAGGGTCAAATTTAGTACAGAGGTAAGCTCCTATACTTAGTCTTTCTGTTGAATTCTGCCATGGATGGGAAGCTTGCATGAGGGTTGAGTTTTGGTTTGATTTTGAGTGTTGGTGAGGATTAGGGAATTTCTTTTAAGTGGTTATAATGCCTAGGCTGCATGGATAGGAGTCTAAACTTAATTCTAGGTTTAATTGGTGTTTGGAGTGAGAATTAAGGGCTTAGGCTTGGGTAAAACATGAGAAAAAAATGGTTTGTTTGTGGGTTTAGATGCTCGAGCTGGGACCTGCTTGAACGAAGAGGCCTTGGGGCCTCAGAAATTGGTCCATGCACCGCGGTGTAGGGTATGGAGCGTTGCGGCCCGTGTCCTTCAGCGGAGATGGGTTTTGCCTCTGACTTGAGCGTTTGGCAGCCCTTAAGGGGTTGGTCCGCGACTCAAATGCAAATAATGGCTATTTGAGGGTTTTAAGCTCGAGAACCCAAATGTTAAGGCTCGGGAAGGATTTTACTACCTGGTTTAGTAGAATCCAAGGTCCCAGAGGCTAGATTATTATTCCGAAGTTATTTATTGGTTTAAGGCTTGATGGATGGTTATTATGAATGCATTGTGACTAGGATTTCAACGAGGCTCAGATTAGGGGATTGTGCTCGGGATCGCATTGGCTTATGAACTCGAGACACAGGTAAGAAAACTGTTGTACCTGTAGAGTAGGGCACGACCCCATTGTTTGTATTTCAGGGCGTGATCCTATTGTTTATGCTTAATATATTTGTAAATATCTGTGATTATTATGCTATGATATGCATGTTTGTGAGTGAACGGCGAAGGCCAGGAATGGCAAAGGCCGAGAACGGCAAGAAGTTTGGTACGACAAGGGGTTGGGATCGGCATTGAGCATGATTAGTGCAGACTGTTAGGGTGAGACCCTCCTAGGGTGTTGTATCCGCCCACTCGGTGAAGACCACGAACCCAGGGCATGGTAAAGCGCCTGGGATGGTGTAGGCCGCTATGTGTTTAGCCTGTTGGCTGTTTTGATATATATTGTTGAATGTTATGTTATATGTTGAGTTTTCTTGCTGGGATTCGGCTCACGGGTGCTTTATGGTGCAAGTAAGGGCAAAGGAAAGGTCGAGCAACCATGAGTACGGAAAGCGTGGAGCGGCGGGTACATGTTCGACCTACCTGGATGCCACGACCAAGGTTATTTTGGAGAATGTACTGTAGTGAACTGTTTTGTCGATCGACCCTAATTGTATTTCTGAGTTGTAAAATATTTTCTAAACATTATTTTGGGATCCCAGCTATATAACTATTTATGACTTCAATGAATGTCCAAAATTTTATAATTATTGTCTTGAAATTATTTTTACCTCAATTTAATATCACTTTTGACCTAAAACCTCGATTAGCGAGCTAATGGCACATTTTTAACTCACATAGTAAATACTCTAAGGAAGTAGAGTGTTATAGTATAGGGTGGTAGGTCACAATTGTAACATCCCAAATTCCCTTATATGGCTTAGTGCCTGGATTAGGGTCAGGAGGCAATAATTGTTTTAATTATGTGTTAATATAGTATGAGCATGTTATTATGCGAATTATATTATAATATAATTATGCTTGCATGTTAGAAATGTTAAATATATGTATGTGGGCTTGTTTCTTATAAGAAGGGTATTTTGGTAATTTGACTCGTTGAGGGTATAATTGCAAATATGTGTCTATGTGATTGAGATCACATTATTATGTGGATATATTTGGGTTATTCGACGCGAGGCAATCCTAGTGAGAAAGTTAGCGGAAAATTCACAACGGGGTAAAATACCCGGCTCGGGGTGAGCTCAGGGGTATTTTGGTAATTTAGTACATTGCCGGGATTTTTTAGGTAATGGGAGATTAAATGATTATTATTTTGATTTTGTTGGTGATTTAGAGGAATGCTCGAGGAATTACGGGAAGTGGCAATTGACGGAATTGCCCTTGGAGGGCTTTGAAGAGATTGGATTGGCCTAGGGGCATTTAGGTCATTTGTGCCTAATTAGAGATTTAACCAGATGTTTCTTCAGCTGAGGGGAAACTAAAAACAGAGTAAACAACCAGAACTTCTTCTCTCTCCCGTAACTCTCTCTCCCTCTTCTTGGTGGTTTGAGGATTTTGAGGAATTGGAGGAATTAAGCTTAGGAAATTGAAGGATTGAGCTTGGGAAACTTGGGGATTAGCTTAAGGGCATTATCATTTCAGAGGTAAGGGTTTAAATTTGAATTCTTCATGATGCTTCTGTTATTTTGTTGAAAGCTTTGGGGTTTGCATGTGTGTGAGTTGGGAGAGTGAGTTTTTGGGATTCTTGATGATTTTTTAGTCAACTAATTAGTTAGGTTTTGTTGCTAGAAAGGAGTTATACTGATTGTGGGGATTTAATTAAAGATTTGAGTGTGATTGGGTTGTTTTTAGTTGGGTTTGGCTAAAGGAAAAACACAGAATTCTGGGTTCACAGGGGTTGGGCTGCGACCCTATTCTTGGTGTCTCGTGGCCCTCTAGAACAAAGGAGAGCCAAGGAGGGCTCTGTTGAAAGGGTAAGCTGTGGCGCCTCTTAGGCTAGGCCGTGGCGCGTGTCTGATGTTTTGGGGAGTCTGGGTCTCGGATTGGGGCGGGCCGCGACTCTTAAGGGGGTTTTTGGCCCCGAGAAGGTTTTGAGTGCGGGAACTCAACCTTATGAGCTCGGGATGAATCCTACTATCGTGTTTAGTGGAATTCGATGTCCCGAAGGCTAGGACTCGGTCCGGAAGCCTATATTCACTCGTTGTTGATGGAATTCTTTATCATGGTTGTGACTAGGTCAATGCTAAGGGCTCAGACCAGGAATCGTACTTAAGAATCGTTCGTTACTAGCTTGCACTTGGACTAAAGGTAAGAAAACTGCATCCAGAATATGATGTACATGATTGGGCTCGGCCCGAATGCTGAGTATAATCTTGATTTAGGCATTAGGCCTGTAAATGCGCATGATTATGATTATGCCTATGTATGTTGTGTAAATGTATTATAATACATTGTGTTTGTATATATGTGATAAATGGATTATGTGATTGTTTGCTCTGACTAGGGAGCTCGGTTTATAAACCAGGGAATTGTTGTGATATCTTGCTAGAGATTGACTTATTAGTCGAGGGCACATCTAGTTGAGGAGCTCGACTTATAAGTCGAGGGTCTCTGAAGCTCGGCTTATAAGTTGAGGGTCTTAGAGCTTCGACTTAAAAGTCGGGGACATGTGAGGCTTGACTTATAAGAAGTTGAGATTGGCATTGTGCACATGGAGTGCAAGCCACTATGGCTAGGCCACCTTGGGGGTGCACCAAGCACCTGACTGGCTCGGATGCCAAACAAATTGAAAAGGAGTGTGACATGCACTTGTGCAACTCTATGGTTGCTGATTTGTATAATGTTTATGCTAGATTTAGTTATTACTGTTAGTCTGATATATTACTCCTTGAATTATTGAATATGTTTTCTTGCTGAGTCTTTTGGCTCACAGGTGCTTCGTGGTGCAGGTAAAGGTAAAGATAAGCTTGGCTAGCCATGAGTTGGAGAGCGATAGAAGTGACATGTACATATGCAGTCCGCTCGACCGCCACGGCTGAGATACTTGAAAAAGCTAGGGTTGAACCCAACTTTTGCCGCCTAGGTCAGCTTATTATGTAACTTTGGTGTTGTAACCAACTTTTAAAGTTGAGTTTTGGGATCCCAAGTAAAGAACAAGGATTTTGATCAATGAAAATGTTTATGACTTGACCAATTTTTTTAGTACCTAAACCTTTAGTGGCTTAATCACGTGTTTAGTCCAAATGACTTGTTTAGCAAGTCCAGCACTGATTTTAAACACACTTAGTAACAGACCCTAATTAGCAGGGCGTTACAACAATTGGGTGATCTTTTCTACATATGTGTTGCGGGAAGATGCACAGACTTGGTGGGATGTGGTACCCTAGACACGAGATATAGTTGCAATGAACTAGAAAGAATTTAGGCAGTTGTTTAATGAAAGATATTACTGTGATGTAGTTAAGACTGCTAAGAAAAATGAATTTCTGAACCTAATTCAGGGAAATGCAACAGTAATAGAGTATGTTAACAAATTCGATGGGTTTCCAAGTTTTATTTTGATATGGTACCCACGGATGTAGCTCGGAAGGAGCGATTTATCCAGGGATTGAATGTCGGGATAACTTAGGACGTTAAAATCACCCCAGTACAAGAGATCTCTACCTATGCTCAGGTGGTAGGGAGGGCCCTTGTTGTTGAGGGCACAGGGAATGAGATTTGGAGGGAGAGTGCCGGAGAGTGTGGAGCTCAGGCAATGACACCTCCATTTATTGAATAAGTAGGGGCAGAGCCCCCAATGATCAGGAAAGAAAAGCTATCAACATTTTCAATACCCCTGAACTAGATAAGGGGTTCCGAAATGTTCAAATAGGTCATCAGGGCGAGGATGAGTATTGGAAAATCTAACCAGAATGCACTCAGTGCAAGAGGCGTCATCTGGGGGAAAATCGAACAAAGGCATGTTTCTTATGTGGGATGGTTGGGCACTTCAAGAGGGATTTCCCAGGATTGAGGAAGGATGAGCCAAAGGGGGCGAACAACTCAACTTCAGCTCGAGTGTTCGCTCTTACGCAGTCAGAGTCAGAGGCTGAGGCTAGTCCCTCAGTAGTGACAGGTCATCTTCCTAGTTATGATTCTTATATTGTGCTGATTGGTTTTGGTGCCATGTTGTTCTTTGTTTTGTTGCATCAAGTAGAGGCATAGACTTGATATGCAGATTATGTGGTTATGATGTGATGAGAATTTGGTACCCTATTGGTAATTTTAAGAGATCGGTTAGATAATGGTGGGAAAGGACTCATTAGTTGACTTGATAGAGTTGGTTATGACCGATTTTGGTATGATCCTGGATATGGATTGGTTAGCCAAGTATGGGGGCAATGATAGATTGTAAGGAAAATATGGTAACCCTTGGGCTTGAGGGTAAGAAACCCTTGTATTTTTTGGCACTGTGCATGGACCCCATATACTTATGACATCTGTATTTAGAGCTAGAGACCTATTGTAGGAGGAGGCATAGGACTCTTAGCTAGTGTGGTGGATACCACTCAGGTCGTGCCAGTGGGACCAGGACAGACTAGATTTTTGTATGAGTTTCTGGATGTGTTTCCAGGGATTTGTCAGGGCTACCTCTACATTGAGAGATAGAATGGTGATTATGTTGGTGACAGGGATAGAACCATGTCTAGGGCACTGTATTGAATGGCTTCAGCAGAGCTGTAGGAACTAAAGGTTCAGTTATTGAGTAAGACGATATTCTCCAAGGTAGATCTTCGATCTTGTAACGACCTAAATTCACTAATAAGGCTTAAGGGCCTTGATTAGTGTGCCAGGAGGGCATTACTGGAATAATTGTGATTTAATGAGTTATTATATGTTTAATGATGCTTATATGATAATTGATTATATTATGTGGTAATATGATATGGGATATATGCGAGAACCACATTATGATGTGGATAAATCTGCAGCCGGCGACTCGAGGCGATCCTAGGGCTAGATAGCAGGAAAAGTCACAACGGGGCATTATAATTGACTTTGGACAAGTCAGGGGTATTTTAGGTATCAGGTAGTGGTTTAGATTATCGGGTGATGAAAATAAATAATTGGAGATATATTTGAGGTTAGGATGTCTAGGCGGGATTATTGGGGGATTTTACCGTTTTGGCCTCGGGAACGCTTCCGGCACCCCGAGCTTTGGGATTAGTTTAATAAAATAAGGGTATACTTGGAAGACTTAGGAAAATATTAGACAGAAAATTATAAACCGACCCTAACTCTCTTTCTCTCTCTCTTTTCTCTTGGCTAAGGAAGAACTTCTGAATTTGAGAGGAAATAGCTGGAATTGAGCTGTGTTTTAGGGAATTGAAGGGAATAAATAGGAGGATTAACTCAGGAACTGATCAAGGTCTGAGCTAGTGCTAAGGTAAGTATTGAATTTTCGTTTCTAAGGTTAGGAACTCAAAGAAAATGGCTAAATCTTAAATATCTGTGGTTTTTGGAATTTAAGGTGGGATTGAGGCTTGAAACTTTGAAGATAGGTCAGGGGACTCTTGGAGAATCGATTCTACAGCTGAGGTAAGGTTTAATTCAGAGTTTGATGGTTGAATTTGAGAGTTTTCATGGCTGGTTTTGGGTTCTATGGGTTTGAAATTTCAGAAATTAGAATTGGGATTTTAGTGAGTCTTAGGCTAGATTTTTGGTTGGATTACGTTGTTTTAATCATTCTAATGTTGTTAATATTAATTGGTTTTTAGTTAGGGGCTTTGGGGTGGCTTAAGGTGAGGTTTAGGGATTGAAAATGGTGGTTTTTCTGGGTTCGAAGGGTCGAGCCGCGGCATGGTTCTTGGTGAGCCGCGACCCTTCGAAATGGTTGCATGCTGAAGAAGAAGGGCGGGCCGCGGCATGGCCCAAGCAATGCCGCGGCCCTTACCTATTTTTGAGCCTTTGGAGGTTCTGTTTGAGGGCCATGTCGCGGCATGGGTGGCCTATGCCGCGGCGCTTAAGGGATTTTGGGATTTTAAGATTTTAGGCTTGGAAATTTAACCTAAGGTGCTCGGGGTTGAGTCTTTTACTATATTTGGTTAAGTTCAATGTTCCGAGTACTAGAACTTATCTTAGAAACTCATTTAATGTTGTAATGGTGTCTTTCCTTATGGTTGTGACTAGGTATCTAGCTAGGACTCGAGGATCGGATCGCGCTCAAGGGGTGTCGCCCATAGCTAATTCATCTGAAAGCTAAAGGTAAGAAAACTGCACCCGATTGTATGTTTGTGATGGGACTAAGTGCTCCCGAGAATTGTATCATGTCAATGATGGTATTACGCCATGGGACATGTAAAAGCGGCCTAAGAGTGTCGTACATGATATTAGCGCACAGGGCGCAGTCAACGGGATAACAGAGGGGGTAGCCTGAGGGCGCCAGCCCTAGTTATCATTTGTAAACTGTAAATGACGTGAGTTGATATGCTTATTATTTGAAATACCTGATTATACCAATTGATGACATGGTTGAGATTATGTAATGTGATGTGAAATATTAACTTGTTGCTAATTGCTTATGCTTTGTTGTTGTTGTGTTTTCTTGCTGGGCCTTGGCTCACGGGTGCTACGTGGTGCAGGTAAAGGCAAGGGAAAACTGGACCAAGCCTGAGGTGGAGAGCTCCGAGGTGAAATGTACATAGCCAACTGTTCGATCGCCATGGTCGAGGAGTGGGTCAGGACAGGGATTACCTAACTGCTCATTTTGCCTTAGTATGGCTGGTTTATGTATTTGAACCTTGTAACTTTTGTAAACGGCCTTTAAACTAATATTTTTGGGATCCCGTGTTAGTGAACAATGTTTCTTAATGAAAATGTAGCTTTTGAGACCAAAATATCTTAAACCCTAGTTCCTTTACAGTCTCGTAGACACGCTTTCAACTAATAGACTTGACTAGCAAGTCTGGCACTTTACAAACACACAGTGTAACGGTCTTGGCTATCCAGGGTGTTACAGATCTGGTTATTACTAGCTGAGGATCGGGGAGAATGGTTATGCAAAAGACTGCCTTTTATATCAGATATGGGCATTATGAGTTTTTAGTCCTGTCTTTTGGTTTGATTAATGCCCCAATTTTTTTTATGAATAGATGAATAGGATGTTCAAAGATTATTTGGATTAGTTTGTGATCGTTTCTATCAACGATATTGTGGTATACTCTTAGTTAGATATTGGCCAAGGCCAAGGAACGCCTCGCAGGTCAAGAGTTTCCTTGGATGGGGAGGGTATTACATGAGTTTTGTGGAAGAGTTTTCGAGAATTGGTACCTCATTGACAGAAAAGGTGATTGCCTATGCATCATGTTAGTTGAAAGATATGACCAGGACTGGAGTAGAGTTACTGGTGGGCTAGTTGGCCAATATTACGCTTGAGTTTACTCTTTTAGAGAGGATCAAAGGAAAACAGTTGAGTGACCCACATATGGGAAAGATTATAGGGGATGTCTTAGCTGGATTAGCTAAGGACTATATAGTATCGAGCATGAGTTTATTGAGATATAAAGATCAGAATTGTGTTCCAATGGACACTAAGATCAGATGGGAGATTCTGGATGAATCTCATACTACCCCTTATTCTCTGCATTCAGGCACCATGAAAATGTACCAGGATTTAAGAGTTTTATATTGGTGGTCTGAGATGTAGAGGGATGTAATTAAGTACGTGGCAAAGTGCCTGACCTATTAGCAGGTCAATGTAGAGTATCAGAAACAAGTAAGGCCATTATAGCCTTTGTGTATCCCAAAGTGGAAATGGGAGGACATCACAGTGGATTTCGTGGTAGGATTTCCCAGGATAGTGGGCCAGCATGATTCAGTCTGGGTCATTATGAACCAGTATACAAAGTTAGCTCACTTTTACCAGTGAGGATGAATGATACAGTTGACAATTATGGATTCTAAGTAGAGTGATAAATTACAATTAGGATATTGTGACGGGTATTTTGATTGTGATGAAAAATAGAACCTAGGTTAAATGAATTGCATGCTTAATTAACTTGTTGCCTAGATTAACCTGTTTCTATAGAGTGTAATGCTTTTACTAGGTTAAATAGATCACATGCTTGATGAGTTTATTGCTGGGTAAAAAGGGTTAATTAAGAGTGCTTAGCTTTAATTAAGTATAATAGGGAAATTGAGATAATTAACTGCTTAACTATTATCTGTAGGGTTAATAGTTGAATTGGGAATATGGATATTATTCGTCATTGTTGATAGATTGATTGTCGAAGCGGAAGAGTAATTCTTGACTATTTCTTTAATATTGTTATATCCTTAGTTATTTAATCTTTGATTATTATTTCATTTTATGTTTTCAGTTTTTAAAACTAAAATCCATTTCTAATTTTAGTTTAGTTCTTATTTTGAATAATAATTTGATCATAGTCTTTGGGGTTCGACCCTTATTTATTGCTATATTGAAGTAGCTGGTATAAGTGAATAAAAAAAATATTTAAATTTAATACGACATACGGCAGACATCAGTGCCCCACGCCTAGAATGCCGAGCACCTTCGCCGGTATTACCAGTAATATAAGCAATGTATTTTCTAAGTTTTGTAGTCATTTTGTAGACTCTGGGCACAATTAATGGAAATTGTGTGAGCAAAACACAATTGATGAAATTTAGAGAAACTGCTTGTATTTTAAATTTTAATTTAGTAATTTTTCTTCCTAAGGTGTACCTACTCGCTAGCCTAGACAGGTGAACACAGACTAGTCTCCGATCACTTGGGGGGCATAGATGGGTCTCCTCGCAGGATAGCCACTTACCAAGAGTGATTTAAGAAGCTAAGCTTATCGTGAGTGGAGCAAGCCTAGTGTCAAAGCTGGAGTAAGAAGGCTCGCAGAGTGTGACCTAGGAAGCTAAGCTTATCCTGAGTGGAGCAAGCCTAGTGTCAAATTTGGTGTAAGCAGGGTAAAAGACCAAGTAACCTATGGGTGGAGAACTTGAGTTGTGTCCCAAGGACCAACTACGGGTTCCTGACATCTAGTAGGCGAACAGACCCCCGAGTCATTCATACTCATGGGGAAACTTCATCGAGTGTAATCTCTCAAGGACCACGTGCCCCAAGAATAACACTGAAAGTAAGCAAGTCATGAGCGAAGTAAGCCCTAGTGTCACGAGCTAGGGAGTTAACCCCAGTAACTAAAGATCCACGACCTACAAAACTAAGCTTGTTATAAGCAGAGTAGGCCAAGTGTCATGGGATATTGAAGATAAAAAACTTGGGAAACAAACCCTAGTGGTGAAAAAATCTAAGTAACACGATAATTGACTTAAGGTTATCTCCCGAGGACCGTGCACCTAAGGATAACCCAGTTCTTAAATCTCAAAAAGTGAATGGAAGCCCGTGTCAGCAGTACACAGGCGCAAGCCTCAAAGTACCTAAAACTTCACCTCCTGTATTCACAGAGCAGGACCTAGAAAACGAAAGCTTTTCGTGAGCAGAGTAGGCCTAATGTCAAGACTTACGAGAATGGAACGACCTAGGAAAACTACTAAAACCTAACGCTGGTAAAACCTAAAACACCCATTTAACGAGTGAACTTGAATTACTTCCCGAGGACTGCATGCCCGAGGAGTCATAACCAGTTCTCAAGCTCTGAGTCTCCCGAACTCAGGTGCAAGTGACAAGTTACCAACAACTTTATCATAAGGCCTGGTTTAAAGGACGAAGAACTCGGTCCACATCCTGGGGACTATGAGCCCAAGGACTGGCAGCAGGTTTTCGATTTCCAAAACTGAGTAATCTCTACTCGAGGGAGAAGCCATAAATATGACCAAGTATAATTGACCTCCAATGACCCAAGTTCTTGGAACTCGTGAAAGTAAGAACACATCGAGTGCTCCCACTTGACAACACACAAAAGTTACTCCCGAGGACCGTGAGCCTGGGAAGCAACACTAAGTGCTCAAAAGCATCCTTATACTACATGAGTCGATGAAACTCGAGTCGCCAGAATTCGAGCACAAGCCCCTAGTTGAACTAACTAGGGAAATTAAGACCTAAGTCTCGAAGACTAAGGCCCACGAATAGTGGACTGATTAAGGTTTAAAATTCTGGTGGCATTAAGTTACGTTGAATTAGATAAAACCTTGTCGAATTTGTAAGACCAAATTGCACAATTACTAAACGCTTAAAATGTGTCAAGTGATAAAGCAACAAAAGCAAAGGAATAATGCAAGTGAAAGCAATTCACAAAGGGAAAAGTATTTACGATTGTGCTCAAGGGCTCGAGCGATGAACTTGTTTGTAACCCTAAAGTGAAAATGACATGCAAGCCTATCAAAAGTAAAAATAAATAAAAATTACAAGGGCTGACTCGCCCAGAGGAAACTCTGTCACGAGCTCGATCACAAGATCAACCTCGGGATTCTGACCTGCTGCCATGGCCTCTTGTGCCTTGGCTGTCTTAGCTTCCTCTATCTGAAGACACTCCTCAAGCAACATCCTCATATTAGGCTCCCCTGTGAAGGCCAGGTTTATCTCCCTCTTTCTTTGTCATGCAACATAGACGGTGTCCTCGGCCATCGTGTTGAGTTCGTTCGTTAGCTCCTCATTTTGAAGCTTCATGTCCTCAGTTTGAAGCTTCAGGTCCTCAATCTCCTTAGTGGTTGCCTCAGCTCACGAAGCTGCCTGAGCCTCCTCTCAAGCCTTTGTGGCCTCTGTAAAATGCTTAGAGGACTCATCGCAGGCGATGCAAAGCTCCTCCTGAATAACCGCAAGCTTCTCCGACACCTTACGAGCGATTTCGTCCACGGCTTGGGTGTGGCCCGCTGCATCCTCCAAGAACTTTGAGGAAGTGTTTTCGAGAGTTGGCAGCTTGAACTTCTTTGTCGCCAATTGGGTCTCCAGTTTGGATGCACGAGTCTTCTTATCCTCCATGGCCTTCTGGAGCCGCTAGTGCTCCTCCGGGGAAACTGAGTGTTGGGAATAGTGCCCTTAAAGTAATTGTAGTTGACAAATGTTTTAAATAAAATAAAAAATTGAATGGAATTATTATATATTGATAATATTTAGTAAATATCATAAAATTCTAAAGTTTATCTATGTGGTCTTAATCCCATATTGGTATGAGAGGATCGAGATTAAGATAATAAACTTGAAACAGTTTGTAGTAAAATAAAGTTATGGAATCTTTAGATTAATTACTGCTAGTACGGTTCGCTAGTATTATGAATACAAGTGACCTAGATCCGGGTCACTAGTGTAGTCGGACACTTTAATGAAGGTACTTTATATATAGAACTCAACCAGATGTGATTTGTTAATACTTATTTAAACACCATTTCATAGTATTAATTAAACACATAAAACAATGATCTTAGTCTTGAGATTACTTTGAACTCCTATGTATGTCATCTGATCCTTTGATTCATACTTTAAGGTTTGTCAGAATGATCAGGCTAAGAACAATTGTTTTGGGGACTCAATGATATATATGGCTGGGGACATAGTTTAACAAATATGGAATCTATACCTTCTTATAGATTGAATAATGGTTCCTTATTGGGTTGAGTTTTGGAACTGAAAAGGTTATGAGCGCTCACGTCGCAAACTTGTTGTGACATAACCTTCACTAGTAAAGGCAATGGTACACTAGGAGCAAAATATAGTTAAAAGGGTAAAATGGTAATTGTATTCCCTTTTTAATTATGAACCATTAGTAGAGGATTAACGTTGCATGTAATGATTATATCAATGGACACTTTATTCTTTAATAAAGTACTCTATAAATATATGTCTATAATTATCAAGAGTTCACTCTCATATTTATAATAGAGTAATCATGAGATTAATAAATATGATTATTTAATCAAAGATATTTGATTAATAATCTAATATTTATTGGAGCTTGATATTATAGGTCCATAGGTCCCCAGGGTGGCTCTATCAACACCGAATCAATGTAAGAGTTGATGCAAGGGTAAAACTATAATTTAGAAATTTGAGAAGAATTTTATTCTTCAAGTCAAATATACAATTATATGATAATTGAGATTGAATAATTAATTTGGAATTAATTATTAAATTTTTGAAAATATGTTTACAAATTTAAATATATAATTTTGAAATATATAAATAAATATAATTTTGAAATTAATTATTTTATTTGAGTGGGAGAAAATAAAATTGGCAAGTCAAAATAGTTTTTAATTTATTGAATTTTAAAAGATGATGATCATCATCATCATCAATTTGAATTTTGAATTTAAATATTCAAATATGGTTGTGATCTTTTCCTTAAAAATATAATACCATATTTTGTGGAATGATTGATTTTAATAAAATAAATAAATAAAAGAAAAATGTAATATATTCGAAAAGGAAATACTGCTACACGCATGACACAGTCTAGGGACTGTGTTATACGTGTAAGACAGTGCAGATAAAGTATTTGTGTTGTTTTTATTTTATTTATTTAAATAATTAATAATTTAAAAATAGATTTTTTGAAATTTGGTAAGTTAGTTATTTACCTAAATCAATTCATGTCATCATTATGATATTATTAATATATTACTATTATTATTAGGAATAATAAGGTAATATATAATCTCTCTATATATTATGTAATAAAAAGAAGAAAAACAAGAGTGAGTAAGAATTCAGAAAAAGTTTCAGAATTTGTGAGACAAGAAATTGTCATCTTCTTCTTTTATCCTAACCTTTCTCAAGCCATAACCAAGTTCTCATGTGTTGAGATTGAACTTGTGATTTCTAAATTACAAACCCTATTCTCTATGAGCCCACACACAATTTGAGGTGCAGAGAACACTTCGGAAGAACGTGGTTTGAGTACTCAAAGCGTTGGATAGGCAGATCGTTATATATACGAAAAGACTCAAGGACATTTGATAGGCTTCAAGAGGTTAATATTTCTGTCCTTGAATATTTGTATAAATATGCATATGATATATATAAGTATGTGTATAGTTATATATATATATATATGTTGAATGATTAATGATATTGCATATTAATGTTTATGTTTGGATGTTTTCTTAAACATATAAATTGTTTATATGAGAGACAGAAAAAATTTGTGTTAATAAAACTGGGCTCACCACGCCAGTTTTGCTGTGCACTCTGATTGTTTTTCCCACAATTGGTACTCGAGCATGTCATTAATCTCTGCATATTATTAATTGATGTGTGAGACTATGTGCATTTTTATATTATATGTGATACATGTTTTAATGGATGGATATTTATATTGATGATGATAGATTCTTAAGGGTTCTTTATAATGGTACTTTTGGGTTTGATATTTTTTCTTAAAATTTCTAGATGAAATATGTAATCAAATTATTTGGGGCATAGGAATTTTGTAATTTGTTCTTTTAAAATTTATGAATAAAATTCTGATATGGACCGAGCCCCAAGCATGAATCACGAGGCCTGAGCTGTGCGCTTCCACCTCATGTCATGCCATGCATGGCTGCACCCTAGACATGCGCTTGCACCCCAGGTCGTGCCCATGCACGCCTACACCCACGACCGTGCCCGCCTGAGCCAGCCGCGCCCCTGCACCCAATCTCGCGCCCCTGCCAACCTGCACGCCCAGGCCACGCGCCCCTGCTAGCCCCACCCGAGTCAAGGCCTCCTTCACCGCTGGACCCTCTTTTCGTTGCCCATAATGGTGACACACCTAGGGTTTGTGATACAAACCCTAATGTTTGTTATCACAATTATTTTAATTATTCATTTAATTAAAAATCTAAAATTGAATTAAAATGGTTTTAATTTGGAAATTTCAATAATTGAAATAATGTTGATTATTTTCCTTAATTAAAAATGTTTGAATTATTCTCTTCCATAATTAAAATAGTTTCAATTAAAATATCCAAAATTAAAATTATTCTTAATTTTAATTTATTAAAATTTTATTTTTGAATTAAATTACCCAAATTTAAATTGGGCCTTAGAAACTATTTGGGTGTTAAAACCCAAAGTTTAATTATTTTAAAAGGTTGTTTAAAATAATTAAAAAGTTGTATAATTCAAAATGGATATGGAAAATGGTGGCATTGGCTCAACAAGACTACATCTGTAACGACCCAAATTTACTAATAAGGCTTAAGGGCCTTGATTAGTATGTCGGGAGGGCATAACTGGATTATATGTGATTTAAATTATTAAAAGCATGTTATATGATTATTTGGATATATGTGATGCATGACTATGAGTATTAGTATGCATGTAGGCCCTGATTAGGTTATAAGGGCATATTCGTAATTTTGGCCCGTTGAGGGCATAAATATAAATATTTGTGATAAATTTTTGAGACCACATTATTATGTGGATATATTTGTAATTTTTGACTCGAGGCGATCCTAGTGAGCGGTCTACCGAAAACGTCACAGTTGAAATTTATATCTGGCTCGGGGCGAGCCTGGGGGTATTTCTAGGAATTTGATAAGTATATTGGATATTATTTGATATTGAGGAATATAATTGGTGACTAGTTAGGTGTCAGGATGTAAGAGATAAATATTAGAGACGCTCGAGGAATTGGCGGGAATTGGGAGCAAATGACCAAAATGCCCCTAGATTGATTTAAAGGCTTAGGATTTATGGGAGGGAAAATTGGTCATTTTGCTTAAACCAGAGATAAGTATTCTTTTTGGCTTTATTGCTTTAGTGGAATGTGTAGAAAACTTTAGAAGTTTGTGTTATATTATTTTATAATATAATGTAATATTATATTATATTATAATATAATGTTTTAGATTAAATAAATGTGACAAAGAGTGTCACATATTGTAACATATAATAGAGGGTTACAATATTTAGATATATGAGATATATCCAAATAATGTAACATATTTGGTGTTAGAAATTTGTAACTTCCAAATATTACCCTTTATTGTGTAAATTTGTTGTTACATAATGTTGAGATGAATTTCATAAAGTCATTTGTGAAATGGCTGTTAGAGATAAGATTTTAACCCCAATAATGTGTTTTGGGAGTTACAAAATCATTTGGAAGGGTTTGGAAAAAAAGCACATTTTTAAGTGCTGAAATTGGTCGGTGGCCGCGGCCTGTGGGACAGAGACTAGTGGCCACGGCCACTAATGTCTCTGGCCGCAGCCACAGGCCAAAAACTGACCAATTTTTCAGTTTTTTCAATTTTTGTTGAACGGCTCAAAAAACCCAAATAACTCCCAAATCTCATTTTTAATTCCATATTAATCAAATTAAACATTGGTAACAGCCATGGGGGTTGGTGGAATTTGAAATTCAAAGGGTGTCTCTAAACTCTATAAATAGGAGCCTATAGCTCACTTGAAAGACACAACATTTCTATCCATTAGAGCACTTGTCTAGAAACACCTTGAGGCTTGATTATTCCAGAAAGCATTTCCAATATCTGTGAGAGATCCCTTAGTGCTTGAGTTAGGGGGAAATATGGACAAAGGTTTCAAACCTTGTTCAAGTTGGTGATCCCCAACACTCTTCACTTTGGTTGTGTGAGTGAGAGTTCTTAGTTCATTGTTCTTATTCTTGTTCTTTTATTCTATTGCTTTTCATTTCTTCTATTATTCTATATTTACTCTTTTATATGTATCTTTTGTTTTAGAGTTGTAATCTCATCTATATCTTTCATTCTACTACTTCTAGTTTATTTATATCTTTTTGTCTTAGAGTTGTATCTTCTATTTCTATCATCTTCTACCTCTTTCTCTATATTTACATGTAATTTTTGTCATAGAGTTGTAACACTTTTTAATCAATAATATTTATTTGTAATATTTAGTTTAGAGTTGTAATTATCTTACCTATTTACATTGAGGCAAATACATATTTTCCTAATAGTCTGAAGGAAGGAAATAGACTAAAGGAAAAGAAAAAGGGAAGAAGGAAAAACAGAAGTTCTTTTTTTCTCTATCGGTTTAGGTCCACTTCCCCATTTCTTGAAGGAATTTGGAGCTAAAATTCAAAGGAGGCTCTAGGCTAAGGCTTCACACTTGAGACCTTGATTTGGCTTGAGGAATTAGCAAAAGCTATTCATCCATTTGAGGTAAGGTTTTAAGGTTGTTATTGAGTTTCTGGTTTTTGGTGTTGAAATGGATTTTTGAGCTGAGTTTTGATGGGAATTCTAGGGAATTAAGGCTGAGGTTTTGAGGAGTGAAAGCTAAGGAGGTGTGGAGGATAACCTGAGGTCAAATTTCCCCATTAAAGGTAAGAAACTCTGGACTTGGTCACTTGAATTCTGAAGTTTTTGGTGTTCTTTTGAGTTTTTGAGTTTCAAGATCAATCATGGCTTTCTCTTGGTTTGATGATGGATGTGGTTGAGTTTTGTATAGTTTGGTCATATGGGGTAAGATATAGATGTTGGTAGGCTTGTTTTGGTGTTTGGTTGAGGTTTGGAAGGATTTTGGAGGGTTTTGGCTCGAGGAAGTTCGAGGAGGAAAAATCAGGGTGTTGTCTGGCTGTGACTAGCGTTGTAGCGCTAGCCTTAGGGGGCTACAGCGCTAGGCTTGGGTGCTTGGGGGCGTTTTTGGCTCTGTTTGTAGCACTATAGCGCCCTGTTTATGGCATTGAAGCGTTACCCTATTCCCAGAAGAGGGTTTTTGGGATATTTCTTAGGGTTTTTGCCCGGGGGCTCGGGGTATGATTCCACCACCCCATTTTGTGGAATTAGAGCTTCCCGAGGTTAGGTTTTGGAATTGAAGTTTGGTATGGTTCTAACTTTTGACCGTGACTAGGTGTATGCTAGGGCTCGGAAGGGATCATGCTTGAGGGTTGTCATCATTGATCAAAGCTACTGGAATCCAAAGGTAAGAAAACTGCACCTGGTTATGTGATTATGTTGGGACTAAGAGCTCCCTATATCTGTATGATGTCATAGATGGTATTATGCCATGGGACATGTGATAAACGGCCTAAGAGTGTCGAAAACAATATTTGCGCACAGGGCACGGCTCGGCCATTGGTAGCTGAGGATTGCTTGATATTCACTGAGCTCGGTGTAAGCGGGCTGGAGTCACTGGGGTAAATAGGGGGTGCGACCTAAGGGCGTCGACCCTGATTGTTATATGTGAATTAATTGTTAATGATAATTGATAAGCTTGGTATACTGAATGCCTGATTATATGCATGTCTTGGATTGTTGAGTGTATGATTACACTGTATGAATTATCTGACTGTTTGATTGATGATTATGCTTTGTTATTGTGTTTTCTTGCTGGGCCTTGACTCACGGGTGCTACGTGGTGCAGGTAAAGGCAAAGGTAACGTAGACCAGTCCTGAGTGAGAGAGCTTTGAGGTTGAATGTACATATTCATCTGATCGGTCGCCACAGCTGAGGAGTGGTATAGGACATGAAAAGTCTAAATGTCTGTTTTGCCCTTAGAGTGGCTAGTAGCTGTACTTTTAACCAGACAATTTTGTACATTGTCTTTTTAAACGTTATTACTTTTGGGATCCCATGTAGAAGTATGTTTGAATATATGAAATCTAACCTTTATGACCGAAAACTTTTAACCCTAGTTCAACTATAGTCTCAGTAACACGTTTCTAACTAAATGCTTGATTAGCAAGTTTTGCTCCTTTATAAACACACAGTGTAACGCTCTTGGCTATCCAGGGTGTTACAACTTGGTATCAGAGCGTCCTAGTTTTAAGGGTTCCTGAAGACTGGCTGGACATGTACATTCGCCGTTAAAGACAAGATCGACTCAGGGTTTGGTAATTGTGCATACGTGCTTATATGCTTAAATGGTTAGAATGGAATATGTTTGTTGATGTTTTCTTGATTAATAGGGAGCATGAGATACTGATAGGGCCAGGCCCTTGACTACTGTGTGGTGATATTGAGGCGTGCTTATTAGCATTGTTGTGTCTGTGAATGAATATTTGAATGAACTGCTATATCTTGATTGTTTGTAAATGTTTGAGTTCTAATGATGGATCATGGAAGGATTATTACCCTGTCATCATAGCCTGACCACCGAGTTGTTGATTGTAGATTAACTTGGATAACTATGCGTCCAAGGAAATCTACGTGACTAGTCGGCACCAGGTCTAAGACTAGAGGTGATGACCAGGGCCAGACCCCTGTGCCAGTCCCAGAGAACTGGTAACAACTTATGGCAGACATGCAAGCACGGCTACAGGGCCAGGATGAGAAAATCTGAATTCTGCAACAGCAGGCTCCATCAGGGAGTGCTGCCCCTATTGTGCCACCTGCGGTGGTACCAGTTGTACATCCAGTAGAGGTTGGGAACAGATGGGAGCCATTGTATGAGCGGTTCAGGAAGCAGCAACCCCCAATCTTTAAGGGAGGACCTGATCCACTGAAGGCCGAGCAGTGGATGACTATGATTACTACTATCCTGGATTTCATGAGGGTAGAGGGACATGACAGATTGGTCTGTGCCACATATAATTTGAGAGAGGATGCCCGGTGTGAAGTGGCATCATAGACTAGAGATGTTACTACGCTGAGTTGGGAAGGATTCAAGGATCTATTCAGTCAGAAATACTATAATGTTGCCATCAGGGCAGCAAAGGTAAATGAGTTCGTGGGGCTTGTTCAGGGCGGCATGACAGTTACAGAATATGCCCCGAAGTTTGACAGACTTTCAAAGTTCACACTAGATCTTGTGCCTACTGATGCAGCTAGGCAGGACAGATTTATCAGAGAGCTTAATGCTATGATAGCCCGAGATGTGAGGATTACAACAGTTCCTGGGGGGACAACTTATGCCCAAGCTGTTGAGAAGGCTCTTACTGCTGAGGAAGCAGAGAATAAGATCTGTTGGGAGAGTGCAGCAAGGCGGTGCCTCCATATTCTGGTTCTGGTAGGGGCGGAGGCCCTAGTGATCTAAAGAGAAAGACCCCTGATGTTTCGACCACTCCTGGTCCTGATAGGAGAGGTTGGGGTACTCAGGGTGGCCGTCAGGGAGGCGGTGATTCATGGAGGAGCTGTCCTGAGTGCACGAGGTGTAGAAGACGCCATTCAGGTGAATATCGGGCTAAGGCCTATTATGTGTGCAGGGTAGTGGGGCACCTCAAGAAAGACTGCCCAACAGTGTAGAAAGGAGATGCAGGGAAGGTGGACAGCTTGACTCCAACTCGAGTGTTCACCCTAACGCAGGCGGAGGCCGAGGTTAGTCCCTCGATAACGACAGGTCAGCTTTCTAGCGCTGGCTCTCCTTTTACTGTATTGATTGACTCTGGTGCTACACATTCGTTTGTTTCTAGTAAGGTAATTGATAGACTGTGTAGACCTAGCGAGTATTATACTTCGGGGTTTGGGACTATTTTGCCTACAGGAGAACTGGTAGTTTCTAGGAGGTGGATTAGAGCATTGCCATTGATGGTTGATGGTAGGGAATTGTCAGTAGACTTGATTGAGTTAAGTATGGAGGACTTTGATATGATTTTAGGTATGGATTGGCTGGTTTGATATGGAGCTACTATTGACTGCAGGAAGAAGATGGTGACCTTTGAGCAGGAGGGCGAGGATCCCTTTGTTTTTGTGGGAGCGGTGCATGGACCCCGCGTACCCAGGGTTTCAGCGGTGAGAGCTAGAAACCTATTACAGGGAGGATGTATAGGTTTCCTAGCTAGTGTGGTAGATATCACTAGGGTTTTGACAACAAGACCAGAGGAGACCAGATTGGTTTGCGAGTTCTTGGATGTACTTCCTGAGGATTTACCCAGATTGCCGCCACATAGGGAGATTCAGTTTGTTATTGAGTTGGCACCAAGGACTGAGCCAGTGTTGAGGGCACCATATAGAATGGCACTGGCAGAACTGAAGGAATTGAAGATACAGTTACAGGAGCTTCTGGATTTGGGGTTCATCAGACCTAGCTACTAGCCATGGGGTGCTCCAGTTTTGTTTGTGAAGAAGAAGGACGGGACTCTGAGAATGTGTATAGACTACAGGGAATTGAACAAGTTAACTATCAAGAATAAGTATCCTCTACCAAGGATTGACAACTTGTTCGATCAGCTGCAGGGTAAGACGGTGTTCTCGAAGATTGATCTTCGATCTGGTTATCACCAGCTGAGGATCAAGGAAGAGGACTACCGAAGACGGCCTTCCGAACGAGGTATGGGCACTATGAGTTTTTGGTCATGTCTTTTGGTCTGACCAATGCCCCGACAACCTTTATGGATCTAATGAACAGGGTGTTCAAGGACTTTCTGGATTAGTTCATTATTGTCTTCATCGACAACATCTTAGTGTACTCCAGTTCAGAGACAGAGCACGAGTTCCATCTTCGACAGGTGTTGCAAAGATTGAGGGAGCATCAGTTGTACGCCAAGTTTAAGAAATGTGAATTTTGGCTACCAGAAGTGTCATTCCTTGGACATATTGCAGGTGGAGATGGGATTAAGGTGGATCCATCTAAGGTTGAGGCAGTTAGGGATTGGCCGAGGCCAAGGAACGCCTCGGAGGTGCGGAGCTTTCTTGGACTAGTTGGTTACTACAGACGGTTTGTGAAAGGCTTTTTGAAGTTAGCAGCACCAATGACAGAATTGACACGAAAGAATTTGAAGTTTATCTGGTCAGACAAGTGTGAGGACAATTTCCAAGAATTGAAGCAACGACTTATTACTGCGCCTGTGTTAAGTTTCCTTTGGGGGAAGGGAAGTTTGTTGTCTACTGCGATGCGTCAAGGTTGGGTTTAGGCTGTGTGTTGATGCAGAATGAGAAAGTCATTGCTTATGTGTCACAATAGTTGAAGGAGTATGAGTAGTGGTATCCTACCCATGATTTGGAGTTAGCAGCAGTGGTGTTCGCACTGAAGGTTTGGCGGCATTATCTATATGGGGAGAAGTGCGAGATATACATCGATCACAAGAATTTGAAGTACTTTTTCACACAGAAGGACCTGAACATGAGGCAGAGACGTTGGCTGGAGTTGTTAAAGGATTATGATTGTGATATTCTTTACCATCTGGGGAAATCCAATGTAGTTGCAGATGCGTTGAGTCGGAGGGGCCTAGGTTAGTTATATAGTTCAACCCAGATCTCGAGAGAGTTAGCTGATGAGATTGTCAGAGCGGGGATAGAATTGGTGGTGGGCTGGTTGGCCAATATTACTTTGCAGTCGACCCTGCTAGAGCGAATTAAGGAAGGTCAATTGGTAGACGTTCAGTTACGGGAGGTTAGGGAGAATGTCTTAGCGGGAGTAGCTAAGGACTATTCTATTTCTGAGGTTGGCTTGCTTCGGTATCAAGGACGGATTTGTGTTCCAACTGATGAGGGGATTAGATGAGAGATATTGGATGAGTCACATACAACGCCATACTCACTTCATCTGGGTACCACGAAGATGTATCAGGATCTACGGACGTTATATTGGTGGCCCGGGATGAAGAAGGATGTGGTGGAGTACATAGCCAGGTGTTTAACCTATCAGCAGGTGAAGGTTGAGCATCAGCGACCGGTAGGGTTGCTTCTGCCTTTGGGTATTCCTGAGTGGAAATGGGAGGATATTACGATGGATTTTGTGGGAGGTTTACCCAGAACAGTAAGGCTTCATGACTCGGTGTGGGTGATAGTGGACAGATACACCAAGTCATCTCATTTTCTTCATGTGAAGACGACATATACTGTGGATCAATATGCAGAGTTGTATGTGAGGGAGATCTTATGTCTCCATGGGGTTCCCAAGTCCATAGTGTCGGATCGAGATCCTATCTTTACCTCTGAGTTTTGGGGTAGTTTGCAGAAGGCTATGGGGACTCAGTTGAAGTTCAACGCAACCTCTCATCCTCAGACTGATGGACAGTTTGAGAGGACGATTCAGGTATTGAAGGATATGCTCAGAGCATGTGTGATAGACTTCGATGGATCTTGGAGTAAGTATCTTCTGTTGATTGAATTTTCATATAACAATAGTTACCAATCGACGATTGGAGTGGCTCCCTATTAGATGTTGTATAGGAGGAGATGTAGATCACCCATTCATTGGGATGAGATGGGTGAGAGGAAGTATTTGGGGCTGAATATGGTTCAGAAGACAAATTAAGCTATTAAGAAGATCCGAGCTAGGATGCTCGCCTCACAGAGCAGACAGAAGAGCTACGCTGACCCCAAGGGTAGGGACGTGGAGTTCCAGGTTGGGAACCACGTGTTTCTTTGAGTTTCACCATTGCGAGGGGTGAGGAGGTTTGGGAAGAAGGGCAAGCTGAGCCCTAGGTTCATCGGACCTTTTGAGATCTTGGAAAGGATTGGTCAGATGGCCTACAGGTTAGCTTTGCCACCATCGTTGTCAAGAGTCCATGACGTATTCCATGTTTCTATGCTCTGGAAGTACGTCTCAGATGTGACACATGTGTTGAAGTATGAAGATCTGGAATTGCAGACAGATCTGTCTTACGAGGAATGACCGGTTCAGATTTTGGATCGGAAGGATAAAGTACTATGAAATAAGACTATTCCTCTTGTTAAAGTGTTGTGGAAGAATAGTAGGGTCAAGGAGGCGACATGGGAGCTTGAGTCAGTGATGCGAGATTAGTATCCTGAGTTGTTCAGGTAAATTTCGAGGATGAAATTCTCATTAGTAGGGGATAGCTGTAATGACCCAAAGTTACTAATAAGGCTTAAGGGCCTTAATTAGTGTGTCGGGAGGGCATAACTGGATTATATGTGATTTAAATGATTAAAAGCATGTTATATGATTATTTGGATATATGTGATGCATGACTATGAGTATTAGTATGCTTGTAGGCCCTGATTAGGTTATAAGGGAATATTCGTAGTTTTGGCCTGTTGAGGGCATAAATGTAAATATTTGTGATAAAATTTTGAGACCACATTATTATGTGGATATATTTGTAATTTGTGACTCGAGGCGATCCTATTGAGCAATCTAGCGAAAAAGTACCGGTGGAAATTCATACCCGGCTCGGGGCAAGCCTGGGGGTATATTCTAGGAATTTGAGAAGTATATTGGATATTATTTGATATTGAGGAATATAATTGGTGACTAGTTAGGTGTCGGGATGTAAGCGATAAATATTAGAGACGCTCGAGGAATTAGCGGGAATTGGGAGCAAATGACCAAAATGCCCCTAGATTTATTTAAAGGCTTAGCATTTATGAGAGGGCAAATTGGTCATTTTTCTTAAACCAGAGAAAAGTATTATTTTTGGCTTTATTGCTTTAGTGGAATGTGTAGAAAACTTTAGAAGTCTGAAGGAAGGAAAGAGACAAAAGGAAAAGAAAAAGGGAAGAAGGAAAAACAGAAGTTCCTTTTCTCTCTATCGGTTTAGGTCTTCTTCCCCATTTCTTGAAGGAATTTGGAGCTAAAACTCAGAGGAGGCTCTAGGCTAAGGCTTCACACTTGAGACCTTTATTTGGCTTGAGGAATTAGCAGAAGTTTTTCATCCATTTGAGGTAAGGTTTTAAGGTTGTTATTGAGTTTTTGGTTTTTGGTGTTGAAATGGATTTTTGAGCTGAGTTTTGATGGGAATTCTAGGGAATTAAGGCTGAGGTTTTGAGGAGTGAAAGCTAAGGAGGTGTGGAGGATATCCTCAGGTCAAATTTGCCCATTAAAGGTAAGAAACTCTAGACTTGGTCACTTGAATTCTGAAGTTTTTGGTGTTTTGTTGAGTTTTTGAGTTTCAAGATCAATCATGGCTTTCTCTTGGTTTGATGATGCATGTGGTTGAGTTTTGTATGGTTGGGTCATATGGGGTGAGATATAGATGTTGGTAGGCTTGTTTTGGTGTTTGGTTGAGGTTTGGAAGGATTTTGGAGGGTTTTGGCTCGAGGAAGCTCGAGGAGGAAAAATCAGGGTGTTGTCTGGCTGTGACTAGCGATGTAGCGCTAGCCTTAGGGCGCTACATCGCTAGGCTTGGGTGTTTGGGGAATTTTTGGCTCTATTTGTTGCGCTATAGCACCCTCTTTATGGCGTTGTAGCACTACCCTGTATCCAGAAGAAGGATTTTGGGATCTTTCTTAGGGTTTTTGCCCGGGGGCTCGGGGTATGATTCCACCACCCCGTTTGTTGGAATTAGAGCTTCCCGAGGGCTCGGGATTGGTCCCGAGGTCAGGTTTTGAAAATGAAGTTTGGTATGGTTCTAACTTGTAACCGTGACTAGGTGTACGCTAGGGCTCAGAAGGGATCATGCTTGAGGGTTGTCATCATTCATCAAAGCTACCGGAATCCAAAGGTAAGAAAACTACACCCGGTTATGTGATTATGTTGAGACTAAGAGCTCCCTATATCTGTATGATGTCATAGATGGTATTATGCCATGGGACATGTGATAAACGGCCTAAGAGTGCCGAAAACACTATTTGCGCATAGGGCGCGGCTCGACCACTGGTAGTTGAGGATAGCTTGATATTCACTGAGCTCAGTTTAAGCGGGCTGGAGTCAGTGGGGTAAATAGGGGGTGCGACCTAAGAGCGTCGACCCTGATTGTTATATGTTAATTAGTTGTTAATGATAATTGATAAGCTTGGTATGTTGAATGTCTGATTATATGCATGTCTTGGACTGTTGAGTGTATGATTACACTGTATGAGTTATCTGACTATTTGATTGATGATTATGCTTTGTTATTGTGTTTTCTTGCTGGGCCTTGGCTCACGGGTGCTATGTGGTGCAGGTAAAGGCAAGGGTAACGTAGACCAGTCCTGAGTGGGAGAGCTTTGAGGTTGAATGTACATAGTCAGCTGATCGGCCGCCACGACCGAGGAGTGGTACAGGACAGGAAATGCCTAAATGTCTGTTTTGCTCTTAGAATGACTAGTAGCTTTACTTTTAACCAAACAATTTTGTAAATTGTCTTTTGAAACGTTATTACTTTTGGGATCCCATGTAGAAGTATGTTTGAATATATGAAATGTAACTTTTATGACCGAAAACGTTTAACCCTAGTTCAACTATAGTATCAGTAACACGTTTCTAACTAAATGACTTGATTAGCCAGTCTTGCACCTTTATAAACACACAATGTTACGATCTTGGCTATCCAGTGCGTTACAAAATCTCAAGGTTCGAGATTAAAGTGCGCTTCATTAGGCCTTAGCTAGTCTAGGTTACATTTTCATGTATTTTTTGCAAGTGTTGTAATTTTTCAAGAAATACCCAAAAGTTACCAACCCGCTTTTATTTACTTATTATAAATGTTTGAATATGATTAACGTGCTTAATATTTTGTCATGCATTATAACATGTCATTTATATACTCACACAGTATGCACTTAGCATGCATTATATTCGTGTAGAAACATGCTATTAGGAACGTCCTATATTTTATTATATGTTTATATATGATAATTCATATAATAATAAACTTAGTCTTGATTAGTTAAGATGATAAATCAAAATTAAAGTTGTTTAATTTTTTATTTTAATGAAAAATATTTTATTAAAATAAAATGATATTCTCTTAATTAAATCAAAATTAAAATTAGAATTAAGGGCACAATTTTTTATTTTTGTGCTTAATTGGATTAGTAATTATTAGAATATCATTTGGTAAAAATAATTAAATTTATTTTTACAACTAAATTAAAAATATTGATTTAGTGAAAAACACACTCCTCAAAAATAGTGAGTGGGAGAGGGAGTTATGACAATAAGTCCCATGGTCTCCATTATTAGTTGAACACCGAGAGACATAGGATGGGCATCGTATCACCTCTGTTTATGGCCTCCCTAAGGAAAGGCTTCCTACTATGTTTATTTTATCTCAAGGTTGACTTCTCTTATGAGAATATAATTAGTGATGTTTTTCAAGTTTGCTGACCCTAAGGTACACTCTTGAGTTAAGTTATTAATTGAAAATAATGGGTTACACTCAGAAGGTGTATCTAGGTTTTCGAGCACGACTAGTGCATCTTGACCAAACTCGCGGTAGTTCATAAGTCAAAAGATAAAAATGCATTTTTAAGTTTTCACTTATGAAATTGAGATTTGTCTCAAAATTAACTTGGAGTTAGTCTGACCTACCCCAAAGCTCGTCCATTAATTTTTAAATTAATTTATCGTGGATTAATATATAATTTTTTATGTGTTTTTATATGTTGCATTCATGCATCATGTTTACTTTTCCAATTAAAAATCTGGTATTTATAATATGTTTTAATTCATTATATTTTATTTATTTATTTATTTCTAGCAACAATGGTTAATTCTCTTAATCTTGACCAAGTACTTGAAAACTTAGGAATTCAAACACACCTCATTGATAAACTCTTAGAAATAATTCCATTTAGTTTTAAGAACATGGTATGAAGGGATTCACATTGTCTTTGGAACACAAAACTTGTACGGAACGATCTATGATCTACCTCCAGAGGTTCGAAGCTTTTCATCCAGCTTTGATGAACATGAAAAATATGGTGAATGGATGAGACTGAATCATCTGACATGTCAGTGCATGTTATCGACCATGCATGGTGACATTAAAGATAGATATATGGTTATTGAAACTGTATCCGAGATGTGGGCCTTGATTTAGAGTGATGCTCTGACACATACTCAATTTTTTAAATATGGGGTAATAAATTAGATTTACTCAAAAATACTTCTTTAATATTTTGAATGGTTGATACAAAATTATCCCATTAATATTATTTTTCATTTGTTATTGTCTTCAAGGATGCATAAATCTTTTGAGAAAAAGAGTAACTGTATTGAAACCAAAGCGAAGAAGAAATGACGAAGACGATTGAATAAAGAAAAGATTAGCTTATAAATTTATTTTGTTTATTTTATAACAAATTAATTTTTTTAGTCATTTTGAAATAGTTGATTTTCATTATGAAAGAAATTAATAAGTTCTTTCTTTAAATTAGTTATAGAATTTTTTCTAGAAACTATATTTTAGATTCATTTACTTTATAAGTGAACAAGTTTTATATTTCTTTTGAATAATAAATTCAGTTGTTATTTTTTAAATATATTTGTTCCACATATTTTATCAATGAGTATAAATGGTAATTATGAATAATTCATTATTGTGCAAATCATAGATTTAATAAATTAGACATATTATTCCAACAACAATTAAGTGAAACATATATGTGAATTGTTTTAGAGATTGATTTGTAATTAATTAGACACATAAAACAAATAATAGATACTCTTTTATTAGAACCATTCATTGGTTCACTCCCTATTTATATAGTCTATTAATTAAAGTTAACCAAAAAAGCTTTCTCAAATAAAGGCTCTAAAATCACACATTCATTTAACTAATACGTAGAGATGTATGTTGAACCTTTTAATGTCCATTTATTCTTTTACTAAGCAAGAAGGACATGAGACAGTATTCCTACAACTCAGTGATGGATTGTTTAATGTATCGAATGTTATGTCTTCAAATTAACATTTGTTAAACAATGGGAATAGTCAGCAGTTGGCAATCCAATGATGGATTGAGTCATTGAATAATTATAAGGACATCATTTTTTTAGTATTTGAATATAATGGACTTATGTGTTTGTGTATTTAGGCAGTGACCTGAAATCCCAAAGGATGAACTAATTTTAAACTAGGTAGAAATTTTCAAAGATTGGTATCATATTAAGTTTCCATAACTGTGGAGGAAACACATTACTCTGGAAATGTATTGGACATTTCAGAATTGTATGTTTCACTATAGAAGTCGAAATGTAACAACTACAAGCAGTTAAATAGGCTATTTGATTTAGTAGAGTTCTTTACCATTCTGGAAAGGGTTTCAGACTTGAATAAACTACCAGTATCTCATTGCGAAAGAAATGGAGATATAACTATTCTAGAAGAACTAGAAATCATGAGAGGGTAAAGCACATGAAATGAAGTATCATTTAATTCAAGACAGTTTTACATAATTGATGTAATGATCTTGAAGAAAGCTTCAAAACCGTTTTTTACAAAACTATTTACAAAGACTTTGTCAGACAAATTCGTTTAGGATAATGTGATTGACACATTGAGAGAGATGCCTCAATTTGCTTTAGGGCAAGTGGGAGATTGTTGGGAATAGTGCCTTGAAAACAATTGTAGTTGACAAATATTTTAAATTAAATAAATAATTGAATTGAATTGTTATATATATAGACTATGTCTGATATTATGTTGATAATATTACGTAAATATCAGAAAATTCCAAAGTTTATCTATGTGATCTTAATCTCATATTCATATGAGATGATCAAGATTAAGATAATAAACTTGAAGCAGTTCGCAGTAAAATAAAGTTATGGAATCTTTAGATTAATTACTGCTAGTACGGTTCCCGGGTATTATGAATACAAGTGACCTAGATCTGGGTCACTAGTGTAGTGAGACACTTTAGTGAAGGTACTTTATATATAGTGATATATAGAACTCGACCAGATGTGATTTGTTAATACTTGTTTAAACACCATTTCATAGTATTAATAAAACACATCAAACGATGATCATATGCACGATGATCTTAATCCTGAGGTTACTCTGAGCTCCTATATATGTCATCTGATCCTTTGATTTATGCAATAATGTTTGTCAAAATGATCAGGCTAAAAACAATTGTTATGGGGACCCAATGATATATATGGCTGGGGACATTGTTTAACAGATATGGAATGTATACTTTCCTATAGATTGAATGATGGTTCCCTATTGAGTTGACTTTTGGAACTAAAAAAGTTATGAGCACTCACATCACAAACTTTTTGTGACACAACCTTCACTAGTAAAGTCAATGGTACACTAGGAACTAGATATAGTTAAAAGGGTAAAATAGTAATTTTATTCCCTTTTAATTATGAACCATTAATAGAGGATTAACATTGTATGTAATGATTATATTAATGGACACTTTATTCTTTAATAAAGTACTTTGTAAATATGCCTATAATTATCAATATTCAATTTCATATTTATAGTGGAGTAATAATGAGATTAATAAATATGATTATTTAATGAAAGATCTTTGATTAATAATCTAATATTTATTGGAGCTTGATATTATAGGTCCATAGGTCCCCAGGGTGGCTCTATCAACACCATATCAAGGTAAGAATTGATACAAGGGTAAAACTGTAATTTGAAAATTTGAGAAGAATTTTATTATTCAAGTCAAATATACAATTATATGATAATTGAGGTTGAATAATTAATTTAAAATTAATTATTAAAATTTTGAAAATATTTTTATTAATTTAAATATATAATTTCGAAATATATATAAATAAATAAATAAAATTTTGAAATTAATTATTTTATTTGAGTGGGAGAAAATAAAATTGGTAAGTCAAAATAGTTTTTGATTTATTGAATTTTAAAAGATGATAATAATGATGGTCATCAATTTGAATTTTGAATTTAACATTTAAATATTGAAATATGGTTGTGATCTTTTCCTTAAAAAGATAATACCATATTTTGTGGAATGATTGATTTTAATTAAATAAATAAATAAGAAAAAAAAATCAATATCCTTGAAAAGGGAATATTGGAACACGCATGACATAGTCCAGGGACTGTGCCATGTGTATAAGACAGTGCAAATAAAGTATCTATGTTGCTTTTATTTTATTTATTTAATTAATTAATAATTTGAAAATAGATTTTTTTAAATTTGGTAAGTTAGATATTTACCTAAATAATTCCTACCATCATTATGATATTATTAATATAATACTATTATTATTTGAAATAATAAGGTAATATATAATCTCTCTATATATATTATGTAATAACAAGAAGAAAAACAAAAGAGAGTAAGAATTCAGAAAAAGTTTCAGAATTTGTTAGACAAGAAATTATCATTTTATTCTAACATTTCTCAAGCCATAATCCAAGTTCTCATGTGTTGAGATTAAACTTGTGATTTCTAAATTACAAACCCTTGTTCTCTATGTGCCCACACACATCTTGAGGTGTAGAGAACTCTTCGAAATATCGTGGTATGAGTACCCAAAGCGTTAAATAGGAAGATCATTGTATATACGAAAAGATTCAAGGACACTAGACAGGCTTCAATATGTAAATATCTATGTTCTTGAATATTTGTATAAATGTGCATATGATATATATATATAAGTATGTGTATAGTTATATATATGTTGCATGATTAATGATATTGCATTTAATGTTTCTGTCTGGATGTTTTCTTGAATATATTAATTGTTTATATGAGAGATGGATTGTGTTAATAAAACTGGGCCCACCATGCCATTTTCGATCTGCACTCTGATTTTTTTTCCAACACCGAGATATCATTGAGCTCAAAGGATCTTGTCATGACAACGTCCCCAAGTCTCTAACAAAATGTTGCGGCCTGCACAACCAAAAAATAGTTAGCTACAAGAAAGGACTTGACTAAAAGAGCAAAATTTGAGAAGTTCAAGTGATACTCACATGCAGAGCGATGTAGCGGCAGATGACGAGGAGTGATATCTCATTATCACTGCTACAGTGTGAGTGGTTGTGAAACGAAATCTCACAAAGGGACCCCACTAGTCCCTGGAGAAGCTCCACCGCCAGTGGAGCTGTTCGGTCGCCGATCCTCCCCGCAAGGAGAGGCGGCATCAAGGTGTGCAGTTTTTCTTCATGTAGATATTACACTAGGAATTTCATGTTCTCGTTCCCTTTGTCAATATGAGTGTTGAAGTATTCAACCACTCACTTCAGCCTCTCCAACTCTTCCCATTCATAGTGCTCAAGGAAGATGAAGAGGCGATGTGTCTTGGCTGGAGGACTGCCACACACCTCGGAGGAGGGAATCTCCATTTCTTTTCGAGAAGGCCCCTCATCGCTTAAGGGGAACCCTCTAGGTCAATGACCTCTCCAAGTGCCACTGGTCTCAGGAAAAAGACCTGTGGAGCGGCCACATGAGCTCTAGGGGCTGCTAGGGTTGGAGGAATAGCTAGGGCTTGGGGAATAGACGTCGGGGACGGAGGAACCACTCCTGGTGCCTTCAGAACTTCAATTTAAGAGGGCCTCGACTCCCTCTGATGTTTTTCCAAAATGTGCTCGGACAAGGCCATGTAGTCTGCAAAAAAGAAAAGAGTTGGTTAATGCTCGGAGGGAAGGAAAAATAGAGAACAATAATAAAGAAAACATAATGACAAATGCATGCAAGAAGATCTCAGTGCGTAGAATCTCCTCGGGAGCCCTACCGCTATAAGGCTCCTTCAGGTGAAGAATGGAGTGGGCAAACTCTCAGACAAGCCAGCCCATCCATTGCGTGGTGTTTGTCTCATAGTGACTGTTGACGGTAAGAACTCGTCAACTAAGTTCAGTTGGAAAAAATTGCAAAGTAAAGATTGTCAATAAGAAAGCCTTAGAAATTTAAGTAATAACCCAAGAACAATGGCAGAACAACACTGGAGAAATCAATATTTCATTCACTCTCAAGCACTTGCTACAGTAAATTTTTCCAACCCCCTTTTAGGTGGAGTTAGAGTTCATTTTATAGTAGGCTCTAATGGCCTTGGGTACATGGTGGTCCAGGGGACCTGATGGTACACGAGTACACTAACGTGAGAGTGGTTCCAGGGGTAGTGGTGTAGGCTCTGGTACATGGTCAGAATTCGTGGGAGCACCTCAGCTTTTGTACCCGGTCATGACTCCACTACTTGTCTTGTACGGGTGTCAGAGACATGGTGGTGGTGTAGCCACTCCCCGTACTATTCCCAACCGCCTCTATTTTTCGGGTACAGGTGTCAGGCCTGTCCCATGATACTTGTAGGGGTGCACGTACCCCTTTAGAGGTACCTTGTTCATATTATTTTTGTCTCTTATGGGCCACCTTGAACCTTGACACCATCCACGCGTGGCCTTTCATCTAAAGGTTGTTGGGCCTCGCGCGGTCGTGGCTGAGTGCAAGGCGGGGTGACGACGGGTCCGCGCCTGGGCACGAGCCTTGCTTGCAAGGCGCTGGGACGCTGGGCCTCGCGTGGCCGAGGCTGAGCACGAGATGGGTCTTGCATGGCCGAGGGTGGCCTTCCGTGGCCGAGGTGCGACGCCGAGAAGGGCCTCGCGTGGCCGAGGGTAGCCTCGCGTGGGCGAGGCGCGATGCCGAGATGGGTCTTGTATGGCCAAGGGTGGCCTTGCGTGGCCGAGGTACGATGCCAAGAAGGGCCTCGCGTGGACGAGGCGCGACACTGAGACAGTTCTTGCATGGCCAAGGGTGGCCTTGCGTGGCTGAGGTGTGACGCCGAGAAAGGCCTCGCGTAGCTGAGGGTGGCATCGCGTGGGCGAGGCGCAACGCCGAGACGGGTCTTGCATGGCTGAGGGCAGCCTCGCGTGGCCGAGGCGCGACGCCGAGAAGGGCCTCGCGTGGCCGAGGCGCGACGCTGAGACGGGTCTTGCATGGCCAAGGGCGGCCTCGCGTGGCCGAGGCGCGATGCCGAGACGGGTCTTGCATGTCCGAGGGTGGCCTTGCATGGGCGAGGCGCGACGCCGAGAAGGGCCTCGCGTGGCCGAGGCGCAACACTGAGACGGGCCTCGCGTGGCCGAGGGTTGCCTCGCGTGGGCGTGCTGAGAGTGAAGTGGGGCCTCACGCTTGGACATGGCCGAGCAAGGCAGGGCCTCGTGCCTAGGCGTGTCTTGGATCTTTTGTGGGCGCGGAATACTGAGCATCCACACTTGCCCCCCAGTCTAGGAGAGGACCTTTAGGTGCTCTTGTAGACTATTCTCCTTGACTCTTATAAATAGGCCTTCATGCAAGGCCTATTATTTACACCTTACTTCCTTAGCTTAGTGGTATCTAGATCCTTACTCCTTTCAAGAGGTAAGGGGTTCAATCCCTCACAACTCCACTTTTGCCATTGTTTTTTTTATTTTATTTTTTCATTTCATTTTTTTTTACATATGAGCTAATTTCTCGGGGTATCTATTTGAAGGCTAACACATCCTTTTGGTCTATTTTTGCAGACGCGTAAATTTGACCTTTTGGTGCTTTTGGCCGTTGACCTCCTTTCGACCTCGACAACGCTCCATCTTATCTGCTTGAGGTATATTTTATTTTTCCCTCACGTTCATTGGGTCCAAATTAGCATTACTCGGGATCGGGTACCTTGGCCTGAGCTTGTAGTAAGTTTGACCATATGCATGCCCCTCTTTTTTATACCCTGTAGTGGGCCATTTAGGACGTTTGCATCTAGAGATATTAAGCCTATTCCTTTGTGTTTTGTAGCCATCCCCTCATTTATACGTGAACCCCTTTTTTCTTTCGGGACGAGGTCTCATGGCCAGTGGCGACCCGTCCGACATACCTCCGGGGGTTGAATTTATTGACCTGTCCTCAGACTCAGAGTCCCCTGAGGAAAACCCCTACCAGGACTATGACTCCTTAAGGCAGGCCCGTATCCGTCACCTCGAGTACATGGCTGAACTTAGGCGTAAAATTTGGGTGGTGGCGAGCAAAATTGACTCGGTGTCAAGAGGAGACGGAGCACCTTTCCCCCCAGACCTTAGTGACCATGTAGCAAGCCTTAGGATGACCCTTTTAGAATTGCAGAGGGAGTTGGAGTTTATGGAGGGACACCTTCCGCCCGAGTCTTCCAGCCCATCCTCGCCTGATGACTGTCATGGGGCTGCCTCCGCTTCTCCTCAGCCCCTAGTCTCGGTTTTTCCTAGCTCAGCGCTTCCACAGTCGCTCCCTCGATGGAAGACTCTTGCTAGGAAGAAAAAATGGAGGGTTAAGTGTTCTGTCTCTTCCTCACATTTATCTTTTGATTTTGCAGATATGCCGAGGGCACGTCGACAGGTATCTATCCAGGAGCAGGATGACGCTCCTTTACTGGCGTCCGAGCTGGTGTCGCATGTGTCCGAGAATAAATTGAAAGAAATTGTGAAGCACTATCGTGTTCCCCCAGAATACGCCTTATACGCTCCTCTGGAGACCTGCCGGGCCGACCGCCCTAGGGCCGGCCTTGTGGCTTTGAGCGAGCACATTTTGAAGGCGGGTGGCACCATCCCCTTGCACCCGTTTTTCGTAGCGGTCCTTAACTATTTCGACCTGGCCCCCCTTCAGCTGTCACCCAACAGTTGGTTGACCCTGAGCTGCCTTTTTGTGGTGTTTAAGGAACTGGCTAAACGTGTTCCTACGGCGCAGGAGGTGCACTTCCTGTACAACCTCATGGCCTCTCCCAAGTCCAAGGGCTTCTACTATTTGCAAAAGGCCAATAACAAGCTCCCCTTGATAGAGGGCTCAATGTCCAATATGGGGTCTTGGAAACAAGAATTTTTCTTCGTAGAGGGCCCTCTCTCTGTCCGTGAACACTTCCGCGCCACCCGCAGTAAGTACCCTGGTCCTCCTTTTCTTCTTGTTAGAACTTACTGTTTTGTACTTATGTTTGCATTGACAATGGTGTGGATCATGCAGAGCAATTTTCTGTTCCCTTGGTCGTTGGGTCGGAGGCAGACGCCGTGAAGGACCTCATTAATGCTGACCCCGCCATGAAGAGGGCGGCATTCTTATTCACCATTGAAAATCTCAACCTCCACCAGTTGTCCCCGGTCTCGGACCGCAAGTTCCTGTGGTCGATTTCTGGGTCTAAGAAGACAATGGCGCAGACGATGGTCAGGCTGAGGAGGAGCCGGGGGAAGCCCCCCTTGAACGCGGGGGACCTCACCAGCGATCCTTGTCCCCCGGGGGATGCCCCCCCTTATGAATCCTATGACCAGGACATGGCCTTCCAACCTCGAGACCAGCATGTCGCTCCGGGGTGTTATGTTTGCCCTGACCCGGAGGGCTACGACGCCTTCCCTCAAGTTCCTCTCAACCCTGGATCATCGGGGGCCTACTATGCCGACCTTCCGGAGCCTCCCTTTGATCTACCAGAGCCTCAGCTTTCCACTTTCACCGCGCCCCCTCCCGCTACTGCGAGCGGGTCATCTGTCCTCATCCAGCCAGGTGCCCCTAGTGCGGATGGGGAGCCCTGGGTGACTCGGATGGCAACGTCTTACGGGCAGCGATACACCCAACTTGCCTCGAGCCTCCCCGTATCCGACTGGAATGGCCTTGGGAATGTGGCTAAGTCGGACCTTGGGGACAACCTAAGGCGCGCCATGACTTGGGTGAGTTCCCGTACCTCGCGTTGGCCCTATTATGTATAGGTGTTTGTGCATATATTTTTTTGTTTTTGTCACTTATTGTTGTTGTTGTTAACTTTCTTGTGTAGGCCTATACTGTGGCTCTGCGGTTTGCCGACTCGGCTGGCAATCTTTCCGCGTCGTGCACGGAGAGGGACCGTCTTGCAGCACGGGCTCAGGAGCTTGAGAGAGAGCTTAATGAAACCAAGGCTAAGTTGACAAGGGTTCGGACCAAACTAGCCAACTCGTTACTAAAGAGGAAGAAAGTGGTTGCCGAGTCCAAGGAGCTGCAGGGCCAAGTTACCAGCTTGGAGAGCGAACACCAAGGGGCGAAGACCATCATGGCCTCATCGCAGCAGAGAGTTACTCAGTTGGAGGTCGTAGTCGAGGCTATCAGGGCCGAACTCCAGGCTGCTAGGGCCGATGTCTCCACGTTGCAAGAGAGAAATGCTTCCTTGGAGGCGGAGAAGACTACCGTTGAGCACAGGTCCATAGACCGTGCCCATTACAACGTGTGGAGGCAGGATCCCAATTTTGATTTCTCTTCTTTTGGTGAGCACGCCGTCGGTCGAGCGGCCATGTGGAGTGCCCGCGGTAGGAGGCCCTGAAGTATTTATTTCATAACTTTTGTCAGCTAGCCCACCATGGGTGTACGTTCTCTTTTTTTTTTTTTTTTTTTTTTTTTGAGCCTTTGTAATATGATTGTCATTACTACTTTTCTTTTGCAACTCTTGAACTGTCTTCAAAACTTTCTTTTTCAATGTATGTATATATGTGTTGCTATTTATCTCTTATTCTACTGCATTTGAGGTCCTTTTGAGCCTGTATGATGGGGTTTGGTTGGTTTCCCTCTTTTATTTACCAGGCTGGAGGTCCTTTGGAACCCATGTGAAAGGGTTCACTAGGACCTCTTTTGGTGCCTCTTGATTACTTTTATAAGGATATTTTGACCCCTTGGGTTCTAGCTATCCTTTTATATATTCTTGCGCGCGCTTATTATTTTTTTGCGAGAAGCGTCCTTCTCGTCGTTATTCATAGTACTATTTTTGCAAGGGTCTCTTTTAGGACCCTTTTTGGCTAGACGGCTTGGTGGCCGCTCTAGACTTATTATTGTTGTTGCCATATATATATATATATATTTTTGTAAGTCCCTATGGCCCCCTTGATGTTCACAAGGGTAGCTAATCCTTGTGATCCCAGGGGATGCCTTGTAAGGACTTCGCTTAAGGCCCTGATATAGGGGGTCCTTTTTAGGGTCACAATCCCTTTTGGGTCCTCCTGATGGAGGGCCCTTTTCAGGATCCTTCTGGTGCATAGGGTCCTCCTGATAGGGGGTCGTTTTTAGGATCCTCTTGGTAGAGGGTCCTTTTTAGGAGCCTCCTTTTTAGGAGGGCAAGGGGTCCTTTTTAGGATCCTCCGTTAGAGGGTCCTTTTTAGGAGCCCTTTTTAGGTTCCCCTTGCTAGCTGCATGTTTTTGCCTCCTGTCCTGCCCCCCAAGTGTTTGGTGAAATTTATTTCGGCGGGCACTTTGGCTAATGCCCGCGTAGCGAAGGAAAGGAACACATGAAGTTGTAAACAGTTTCATTCATAGAATTCTGGCTACAGCAATACATATAAGATTCTCATAGAAAATAAATAAATAAAAAAATCACACCTACTCAGGAGGTTATCTAAGTAACCTCTTTGATTCTTCTTTACCATACTAAGATAACATGCAACTCTTTTGAGAACCTATCCTTTTAGCATTGGGCGTGGGCGCCTTACTGGTAGTACTTCCTAAGGTGCTCCGCGTTCCATGCTCAAGGTACGATGGTGTCGTCCATGCGCGCCAGCTTATAAGTGTTTGGGGGTATGCACTGAGCAACCTGGTAGGGCCCCTCCCAGTTTGCCCCAAGCACTCCTGCTCCTCGGTCTCGCGTGTTGGGGAGTACCTTCATCAGCACCAGGTCGCCAACTTTGAAAGTTCTCTCTTGCACCCTTGAGTTGTAGTACCTTGCTGCGCGTTGTTGGTATACCGCCACCCTCATTTGTGCGTTTTCCCTGCTCTCTTCTATCATGTCCAAGCTCTCAGCCAGAGCTACGCGATTGGCCTCGTCTCCATACGCCTGTACCCTGAAGGAACTCACATGCATCTCAACTGGGAGGACGGCCTCGCACCCATATGCTAAGGAGAATGGGGACTCTCCAGTGGTCGTGCAAGGGGTGGTTCTGTATGCCCATAGCACATTCGGTAGCTCTTCCACCCAGGCTCTTTTCATCTTTTCTAACTTGGTTTTTAGGTTCTTTTTAAGAACACTGTTAATGGCCTCCACTTGCCCATTGGCCTGTAGGTGTACTACTGCTGAAAAACTTCTCTTTATCCCCCTTTCCCTACAATATTCTTCAAACCCCCCCCCCCCCCTGAAACTTGGTTCCGTTGTTAGAAATGATTTTGTAGGGCACTCCATATCTGCAGACAATGAATTTGTTGACGAATGAGGTGATATGCTTGGCAGTTATCTTCACGAGTGGCTCCGCTTCAACCCACTTGGTGAAATAGTCCACAACAACCACTGCGTACTTCGCCCCTCCCCTACCCGCAGGAAGGGCGCCGATCAAGTCTATTCCCCAGATAGCGAAGGGCCAGGGGCTGGTCAGGCTAACTAACTCACTTGAGGGCCTCCGAGTGTAGTTAGCGTGTTTCTGGCATTTGTCGCATTTCTTGGCAAAGTCGATTGCATCTTTTTCCATTGAAGGCCAGTAGTACCCTTGTCTTATGGCCTTCCTAGCCGTTGACGGTCCGCTCTCATGGTTACCACACTCTCCTTCATGTATCTCATGTAGTACCTTTAACGCCTCCTCCTTCTCTACACATCGCAAAAGTGGCATTGAGAACCCTCTCTTGTATAGAACCCCATCTACCAAGGTGTATCTAGCTACCTTATACACCAACCTCCGGGCCTCTTTCTTGTCCACAGGCAAGGTTCCTTCCTCCAAGTATCTTTTAATCGGCTCCGCCCACGACTCCTTTGGGATACTAATCATATGTACGTCCGCGCTTACGATGCTGGGTTTGGGTAAGTACTCCACGGGTATCCACTCCAGGATATCCCCATCCTTGGTGGAAGCCAGCTTCGCGAGTGCATTAGCATGGGAATTCTTTTCTCTGGGGATTTGCTCTATGCTATAAGCTGCTAACCGTCCCAGATAGCCTTTCACCCTCTCCAAGTAGGCTGCCATCCTGGGTCCTCTCGCTTGATATTCCCCCTTCACTTGGTACACTACCAACTGAGAGTTGCTGAAAATACGAAGGCGCGTCACTTTTAGCTCTTGGGGTAAACGCAGGCCAGCCAGGAGCGCCTCGTACTCCGCCTCGTTATTGGAGGCCTCGAACCCGAACCGGATAGCGCAATACATCTTGTGTCCCTTGGTTCCTGTCATCATGATACCTGCTCTAGATCCTTCTTCATTGGATGCCCCATCCACATGCAGACTCCATTCCTTAAGATCACCTCGTTCTTCCTCTACGTCAGGCTGCTCCCCTTCTTCACTTCTTCCTCCATTCGGCTGACGAGTGAACTCCACTATAAAGTCTGCCAGCACCTGTCCATTGATGGAAGCTCTTGGGGTATACACGATATCGAATTGACTCAACTCGATCGACCATTTCATCAGCCTCCCCGAGGTCTCAGGTTTATGCAGGACCTGCCTTAAAGGACTATCCGTGAGAACTTCAAAGGCGTGCCCATGGAAGTAGGGCCTCAACTTCCTCGAGGCCACAACCAATGCATAGGCCAACTTTTCAATCTTTGGGTACCGGTTCTCCGCGTCCACCAAACGCTTGCTGATATAGTACACGGGTTGTTGCTGTTTCTTCTCCCCTTTAACTAAGGCTGCGCTTATGGAATGTTCAGACACTGCCAAGTATAGGTATAACTTCTCGCCTTTCTCAGGTTTCGCCAATAGGGGTGGCTTCCCCAAGTGTTCCTTTAGCTTGATAAATGCCTCTTCACATTCCTCATCCCAAGCAAACTTTTTACTCCCTTTGAGGATGTTAAAGAAGGGGAGGCTCTTATCGGTTGACCTCGAAATAAATCTATTAAGGGCCGCCACCCTTCCCGTTAAGCATTGTACTTCCTTCTTGTTCTTAGGCGGGCTCATCTCTATCAGGGCCTTTATCTTGTCAGGATTGGCCTCGATGCCTCTGGAGTTCACCATGAAGCCCAAGAATTTTCCTGAGGATACATTGAAGGTGCACTTGACGGGATTCAACTTCATTCGGTACTTCCTAAGCGTGTCAAACATCTCACCAAGGTCCTTGTTGAGCTCTGTTGCATTCTTGGTCTTTACTAACATATCATCAGCACACACCTCCATGTTCCTTCCTATCTGGTTAGCGAACATCTTATTGACCAACCTTTGATAGGTGGCACCCACGTTCTTCAACTCGAAGGGCATCACCTTGTAACAGTAAAGCCCTTTATCCGTAATGAATGATGTATGCTCTTCATCTGCTGGGTTCATTGGAATCTGGTTGTACCCTGAGTATGCGTCCATGAAGCTCAGTAATTCATGTCCTACCGTCGCATCTACTAACTGATCTATCCTTGGGAGTGGGAAGCTGTCCTTAGGATAAGCTTTATTCAGGTTTGAGAAATCGACGCAGGTCCTCCATTTCCCATTTGGTTTTGGGACAAGTACTGGATTCTTCACCCACAGAGGGTAAAAAGACTCACGGATAAACCCATTGGCCATCAGCTTGTCGACCTCTTCCTTTAAGGCCGCGTACCTTTCTGGGTCTAGCGCCCGCCTCTTCTGCCTAACGGGCCTCGCTTCCTGGGAGATATTCAAATGGTGGCACATAACACTGGGGTCTATACCCACCATATCTTCATGACTCCATGCGAATACATCCAGATTATCCTTCAAAAACCTTATCAACTCCTTCTTCACGTCACTCTGCAGGCTTCTTCCTACCTTCAGTTTTCTCAACGGTTCTTCCACTACTATGACCTCCTCTACTTCCTTCACTGGTTCTGCTCTTGACTCCTCCACGACCCGAGGTTCCAGCTCCTACAGACCCCTCGCAGGCATACGTAGCGTCTCATGTATCACCATGGCCATTGGTTCCCGCAGTTTCACAGGCGCACGGAGTGAGGTGTTGTAGCACTCCCTTGCTTCTTTCTGTTCTCCCTTCATGCTAGCGACCCCTCCGGGAGTTGGGAATTTGACAACCAGGTGATATATAGAAGTTATGGCTTTCAATTCTCTTAGGGATGGTCTCCCCAATACCGCATTGAAAGCTGATGCACAATCTACTACGACAAAGTTAGCCATGACTGTAGTCTGCCGGGGTTGCTCCCCCATGGTGAGTGCCAATTCGATCATCCCTAGGGGTTGCACTGAGTCCCCCGTGAATCCGTATAGGGAAGATTGGCAGGGCTTTAGATGACGAATGCCCAGTCCCATCTTTTCCAAGGCAGGGCGATACAGGATGTCCACCGAGCTCCCATTATCCACTAGGACCCGATGCACACGCATATTTGCCAATTGAACGGTCAACACCAGCAAGTCGTTGTGGGGAAAATGTACCCCCCGTGCATCCTCCTCAGTGATTTTGATCGAGTCATTTTCCCCCTTGAAGCTTTTTGGGGGTCGTTGTTCCAAACTCATGACGCAGGGTGGTGGACTTCGTCGGGCCTCTCTTGCATATCTATCTCGCCCCTTCCGAGAGTCTCCCCCAAATCCTAGACCTCCGAAAATAGTTCGGACCTCTCCCTGTATTTCTAGGGCTCGCCCCTGTGTCTGGGGTATCGTAGGCTCGTCCTCTGGCTTCGGCCTTTCCCTCCTGACATAACGACCTAGATGCCCCCTGCGGATGAGCTCCTCAATTTCCTCCTTCAAGTGGATACACTCCGCCGTGGTGTGCTCGATATCCTTGTGGTACTGGCAGTATCTACTGGGATCCCTTTTGGACCGGTCCTTTCTCATTGGTGGGGGCTTCTTGAAGGGAACACGGTCCTCATTGGTGAGGTAAATATGCTCCCTGGTATCTGTAAGGTTCGTATAGTAAGTATAAGCTGCTTGCTTATGATCACTCCCCCATTTGGTCTTTCTCTGGTGATCATCTTTCAACCCATCATACACCCTTTTCTTCTTTACTACATTCGACCCGTCGTTAGCTGGGGGCGTCGCGTTGGACCCCTCCTTTCCTGCCTTTAAGTTTGCGTGGCCATCCTCCACACGAATGTATTTCTGCGCCCTCTCGTAGAACTAATCTAAGTCGGTGACTTCCCTCTTCAGCATGTTATCCCACAACTTGCTTCCTGGGCGCACCCCGGCTGTAATGGCCATTTTTAACTCTCAACGGGTTAGGCTCCCCACTTTCACGGCCTCCATATTGAACCTGTGAATGTAGCTCTTCAGGCTCTCATTTTCCCCTTGCTTCACATTGGCCAGGCTGGTGCCTAGCATCGTGTAGTCCCACACGGCGTGGTGCTGTTGGAGGAATTCATCAGAAAACTGCTGCCAAGACCTGATGGACCCCGGCCTTAATCTTTTGAACCATTTGTAGGTGGGTCCTTTCAATGTGGCGGTGAAGCAGTGGCATCTGGCTCCACTACCAATTCCTCTCAGTTTCATCAGGTCGTTGAATGCGTCCAGGTGGTACTTTGGATCCGTGCTTCCTTCGTAGGGGGACATATTGGGTTCCTTAAAATTGGCAGAGAGTCGGATGGCCTGAATCTCCCTCACGAAGGGTGACTCATGGTCGAACTCTTCCTCAAAAGACTGACCGCCTGAGGCGGTGACGATCTTGCTTCGCAGGCTCCTCATCTCCGTGTCCAGGTCCTGCCTCCTCTTGCTTAGAGAGTCCCTCAAAGCGGACGGGTTAAGATCTGCCTTTCCCTTGCCCTCTCAAGGCGCCATATGGGGCGTGGTCCCTTTACCCGCCCTCTTTTTATTGAGCTCCTCCCGTAAATCCGAGGGTGCTCTTTTAGAGGTGACCTCGTCCTTGTTGCGAGGGGCAGCATTGGTCCTTGGTTCTGGTTTCTGGGCCTGCTTCGGGATGTTCGCGTTGCTTTGCTCGGGGGGTGTTACTGGTGGAGTGTCGGGTCCTCCCATCATCTACCGGTACAGTGGTCTCCACCCCCTCCTGACCTTTCTCTTTTCTCTTGGGCAAAGTCACGCTCGACTTACCCTGCAATAGGCCATTCAGCACCTCTTGCATGTTCTCCAGGGTGGTCTCCAACCGTTGATTCTTACGGTGGAGCTCACGTATCTCCTCTTCATAGAATCAAGATTTCGAACTCGAGCTCACGGAATGGACCCGGGGATGCTTATCATGCCTACGGGTAGAGGGGCCCGGGTCCTGCCGGCCGGAGTTCGGTACCTGTGGTGGTTTAGGGAGAGGGAACTCATTAGCATTTCCCGGTGGTGCTCTTGGAGGACTCTCTCCAGGTGGAGCGGCCGGTGATGAGGCCTCTTTATCACCTCCGTGAACCTCAGGGTCCCTCGGGGGCTCCATGTCTCTGGGTGGAGGAGGGTCCTTCATGGAGGCCTTCAGCTGGACTCCGTTCAGGTGGACCTCTACCTCTCGTGGCTCCCTGAGTCGCTTTGAACGTCTTGGCATTTCTTCTTGCCGGAAGTAATGGTAGAACAGTAGCTTGGAACTTATGTTCCCACAGACAGCACCAAACTGTTGACGATAAGAACTCGTCAACTAAGTTCAGTGGGAAAAAATTGCAAAGTAAAAATTGTCAATAAGAAAGCCTTAGAAATTTAAGTAATAACCCAAGAACAATGGCAGAACAACAATGGAGAAATCAATATTTCATTCACTCTCAAGCACTTGCTACAGTAAATTTTTCCAACCCCTTTTTAGGTGGAGTTAGAGTTCATTTTATAGTAGGCTCTAATGGCCTTGGGTACATGGTGGTTCAGGGGACCTGATGGTACACGAGTACACTAATGTGAGAGTGGTTCCAGGGGTAGTGGTGTCGGCTCTGGTACATGGTCAGAGTTCGTGGGATCACCTCAGCTTTTGTACCCGGTCATGACTCCACTACTTGTCTTGTACGGGTGTCAGAGACATGGTGGTGGTGTAGCCACTCCCCGTACTATTCCCAACCGCCTCTATTTGTCGGGTACATGTTTCAGGCCTGTCTCGTGATACTTGTAGGCGTGCACGTACCCCTTTAGAGGTACCTTGTTCATATTCTTTTTGTCTCTTATGGGCAACCTTGAACCTTGACACCATCCACGCGTGGCCTTTCATCTAAAGGTTGTTGGGCCTCGCGCGGTCGTGGCTGAGTGCAAGGCGGGGTGACAATGGGTCCGCGCCTGGGCACGGGCCTTGCTTGCAAGGCGCTGGGACGCTGGGCCTCGCGTGGCCGAGGTGCGACGCCGAGAAGGGCCTCGCATGGCCGAGGGTGGTCTCGCGTTGGTGAGGTGCGACGCCGAGATGGGTCTTGCATGGCCAAGGGTGGCCTTACGTGGCCGAGGTGCGACACTGAGTAGGGCCTCGCGTGGCCGAGGGTGGCCTCGCATGGGCGAGGCACGACGCCGAGACGGGTCTTGCATGGCTGAGGGTGGCCTTGCGTGGCCGAGGTGTAATTCCGAGAAGGGCCTCGCGTGGCTGAGGGTAGCCTCGCGTGTCCGAGGCATGACGCCGAGACGGGTCTTGAATGGCCGAGGGTGGCCTCGCGTGGGCGAGCACGACGCTGAGAAGGGCCTCGCATGGCCGAGGGTGGCCTCGCGTTGGCGAGGCGTGACGCCGAGACGAATCGTGCATGGCCGAGGGCGGCCTTGCGTGGGCGAGGCACGACGCTGAGACGGGTCTTGGATGGCCGAGGGTGGCCTTGCGTGGGCAAGGCGCGATGTCGAGAAGGGCCTCGCGTGGCCGAGGCGCGACGATGAGACGAGCCTCGCGTGGCCAAGGGTGGCCTCGCGTGGGCGTGCTGAGAGTGAAGCGGGGCCTCACGCCTGGAGATGGCCGAGCGAGGCAGGGCCTCGTGCCTAGGCGCGTCTTGGATCTTTTGTGGGCGCTGAATATTGAGCATCCACAGTGACAAAACCACCTTGCATGCATGGACGTCACCTCATCCAGAGGCACGAATCCTCGAGGATGAATTCTTCTCTTCGGGTGGTGGAGGAAGACATCGATCAAGTCTTGGAACTCATCCTTCGTCCAATGACGTCCCGTGATTTTTCCGCACTCAAGGAGTGATGGTGAAACCCATGTGTGTTTGCGACTAACTCCCTCCCCTACATGCATAGAATGGTAAAGGGTTATGGGGAGTTTACCTTGAGGCATAGAAGAAGATCCTATCCCCGCCTCAAGCTCCTCATCCTCTTGGCCCTCGGCAGTGGCTTGGATGGCGAGTACTGTCTCCATGTGCTCCTTGTGCATCATATGCTAGTACTGGAAGAGCACCTGCATCGTCACATACTCCATGTCAATTCTCGTATCCACCAATGATTTCTTCGAGTCGCAGAAGCTAGAAAGGTTCACAGAGCTTATGTGCTGACCCTCCTGGTGAAGCCCATACTGGTGCAAATGAGCCTTCGTGTGGAGGAAGGGGAGACTCATCTCCTCATCTAGGAGGGCCTGCATTCTTTGAAACCTCTCATTATTGGCGGGAACATGAGGAGTGCAGTGGAAGGGACCTACAAAATACTCTTAAGGACTAGAAAGAAGGGGAGGGAAACTAAACAAAAATAGGTCGAGGATAAACTTATCAACCTTGGCGAAGTCCAGGAATAATGTTGGATTTGTTTGCGTGGGAAAGCCACTTGTCACAAAATAATGGTCTTTGTAGTCTTGCGCATGGCTCTCGTTGCCGCACGAAACCTTGTAAGACATGCTCGGGTATGTAAACTTCATCAAAGTATAGTACCTGTCATGGTTCCCCTTCTTTGCGCAAGCTCGAAAGTTGTATTTGTACAAGATATCTGTCGGAGAAGGGGCAAACCAGTTCTGCTTCCTAAACAGAATGAAGAGCCCTACTAGAACCCAATATCCATTCAGGAATAATAGGAATGGGGCTATGGTGATGAACTTTAGGAAGTCAACATAGTATTGATGTAGTGGTAGCGTGACTCTTGCTTGGAGGTGACAAGAGCTCCACACCCTGAGGCCATGGACGCTCTTATGCGCCCTCTCGTTCTCTCGGGACAAGCACACCATCATGTCCTAGGTATCCACTCCAAAGTGGCTTATAATCTTGTTAAGAGCCCCTCGATGCCTCAGCTTTCTTGGGAGCTCCTCCGCCTCAAAACCGTCAATGGTGTATATGATTTCCCCTTCCAAGGGACCTATGTTGGCCTCGTCCTCCTCCGAGATGCCAAGTTGAAGAGGCTTATCCGCTGTCTCGGGTGATCTCCAATATTTTTCTATCGAAGTAGTAGAATCCTTGTTGGTGGAGATGGTGTAGCTCTTTGGACATCTTAAACAATACCAAGCAGTTAGCGCCTTGACCAGAAAAAAATAGGCTAAAACGAGAACCCCTAAGACTACTTCTCGGGGAATGGAGGAGAAGGAATTCTAAGGTAGTGGAGAGTCTTCAGAACCAACAGATTGGTGCCGAAGAACACTGCTAAAGGTTCATGAACTTTTCTGGAATCTGGAAAATTTCCAGATTCCAGTCGAATGTCCAGAAACACGAAAAATCGCATGAAGTACGGAACAAGCCATTTTGACCATTTAAAACGTCAAAATGGGCACAAAGAAACTAAAAAACATCAAAACCCTAAGCATGCAACTACGCACTCAATAAAATAGAACCTAAAGCAAGATTAGGTCAAAAATACTTACTTGATATAATGCACATGTAGGTGTCGTGCCATGTGCGAACTTAAAAGTATTTCTTATTATTCGACCAGAAGATCGAGGATTCCCTCCAGCTGTCTAGGTCGTCGGAAACATGGGAACTAGTGAAGGTTTTTTGGGGTCTAGGAGTGATGAAGCTTTGGGAGAGTTTGAAGGTTCTGGTATTATAGCTGATCCCACCACGCTTAGGCCGGGTATTCCGCACTCTTGCTATCGGCCCCCGGCATCCTTAGGCCGACCTTTAAAACAGATATAATCATAGATATACATTGCACAACAAGCAATCAAAGACAACATATACAAGCATGCCTATCCAAATATTCTCAGATACAGATATATTCACAATCATAATATATCCGTTAACAAGGTTCGAAGCCCCATTTACAACCCGGGTGTAGTTTTCTTACCTTAAGTCCCAAGAAGCTGACATATCGTAGTCCCAAGCACGATCCCTATCCCTGAGCCCTAGCAGTATAGCAAGTCACAAGCAATAACAGTAATCATTAATCACTTAGGCTATTCAAAGGACCTCTCATTCTACTAAACCGGTTAGTAGAATCTTTCCTGAGCCTTTAGATTTGAGTTCCCGAGCTTAAAAAATTGTTTTTGTTATTTTTTGTAATTTGAGTCGCAGCCCAGCCCTCTAGGGCCATAGTGCGCTATAAGTCCGAGAGCTCCTAGGCTCTCTCCTGGGGGACACGGACTGCAGCGTGCCCTACCTTGTGCCACGATGCCTGGGCAGTTTCATTGAACCACCAAGCCCTTCTACGCATATGGGCCGCAGCGCCTGAAGAACAAGGCCGCGACTCGAGCCCCAGAACCCATAATTCGCCAATGTTTTCCCTGCGTTTTTCAAGCTAAACCATCCAAATTCACTCTAAACAATGACTAGTCTAAAATCAAGTCTAGAATCCACAATAACACATCATAGATATCATAACTACCCCATAAACTAATTCATATCCTTCTCCTAACAAAAAATTCACACTAAACTCCAAGACTCAAAGAAAGCTAAATTCAGAGCTTAAAACTTAAACTTACCTTTGATTAATTCATCCCTAGCTGCCCTTTCTAGTTGTGTGCTTCCAATTTCCCCACTAAACTTCAAACTCCAGCAATCCCTACTCCCAAATCCCCAAGGCTCAAATCCTCCAATTCCAAACCATGAGAAAGAGTGAGAGAGAGGGAACTCACAAGAGAGGGAGAGGGAGAGAGAATAGGCAGTTGAGTTCTATTTTTGTTTCCCCTTGCTTCCTCATACTTCCAAGCCTAAGTCTATCCTTAACATTAAAAGACCCAAATACCCCTTAAGCATACTCTTATCCTTTAATGGCCCCAAGGGAAAAATTGTCATTTGCCACATTTCTCGTTAATCCTTAAGTAGCCTTATAAATTCCCAATCAATCCCGACATACTCTATTAATCACCAAATAACTACATGTTACACGATAGATCCCGAGTACATACTACATCCCCAAAATACCCATCAGCTCACCCCGAGCCGGGTCTTTTACCCTGTTGTAACTATTCTGCTAATCCGCTCACTAGGATCGTCTCGGAACACATATCTCAAATATATCCCCATAGCACTGGGGTCTCACTCACAATACACACATAATGTAAATATATTCTCAATGGGTCAAAAATTATAAATAAGCCCCAATTTACAAGAACGGCCCCCCATGCATATTTAATACACATAAACATGCATAAATATTCAAATTACCATATAAACCATTTATATCACAAAATCATACATATATTCCATTAATTCCTCATATAAATTATATTATTCCCTCCAAGCACCGTAATCAAGGTACTCAGCCTTAATAGCAATTTCAAAATGTTACAACTATCCCCTCCTTATCGAAATTTCATCCTAAAAATTTATTCAGACGTCTCGGCAGGCTAATCCCGCAACTCTAACTATAGTTTCAGAGTCTGGTCCTTAACTTGCTCTCTCTTTGTAACACCTTTACTAGAGTGACAGTCTTATTCTATAAGACTTTATCTCATCTATCCGGGACTTCCATGGACTTTTCCTTACACATTAAATCCCACTTACATTCTAGGGTCTCTTCACCCACTCAGGGGTAATACTCATCACTTCTTTCCTTAACACTGGCACCAATAACACCCTATGAGCCTTTACCCATGCTAGGGTAAGTCTAATCTGTAGGCCCCTGGCCTAATTCTTAATAGGATCTTACAAGTCTATCAATTTTAGAGTCAAAACTCCTCTTTCATTCTCAAACTATCTTATCCTTTCTAGTCCACAATACTCGATGAAGTACGACATCTCCAGCCTTGGAACTCCACGCTCCTATATTTAAGTTCATGAAATTTTATGTCCTTCCAATAAGCAGACATTCCTGTCCTAACAATCCTAGACAACTTCATTTGTCCTCTGGACCAATTCTGAACAAAATTATTTCTTGTCCATCATCTCATTTCTCGGGACGAGTACTTCTCATTCCCTATTTCCCTATATCTTATTCAGAGTCACCTTAGCCATTCATCATCATTCATCACCATGAATATTCAATCAAGGGACCATACTTACCTCAATGCCTCGAAAACTTACACATTCGAGGTGAAATTCTTAAAATCTGGGTCGTTCCTTCAGGTTGTTAGTCTGTCTGTAGGTCACCAATACTTCTAAATCCCAATCTTATACCCATCGCCCTCTACGTCCCTTTTCAGAACTTGGGAAATAAAGGGCTCAATCTGACACTATCGACTTCGGTGTCCCACGGTTGCATACGGTCTCCCTTCACACATACGCATTCTTGCGATACCCGTTCACACAGGCCAAAGTGTGCTAACCCAATTTTTTGAGTCACAACTTTTCGTATCCACTCATCTTAGCTGCAATCTAAGGTAATCCACTTTTACGGTCCATAACTATATCCCTCCACAAAAACTCCAGGATACCTTAGAGTAATAACAACATTTCTGGCTTCTGATCATCATCCCTTACTTATAAGAAGAATTAGGAAGTGCGCCTCCCGGTATACACATTTTGGTCTTAATACCCATTCAGACTTCCTAGATACAACAATTGTATGGAGGTAGTACAAGACTCGTCCAGAATCTCTACCTCAACGCCACCATCCATCAGATCACTCTTTCGATCATCATATCTTAACCATTCTTACAAGATCTCCTTCCTATATTACATTGTTCATAGAGGTATATCTGCCAACTATCGACTATAGATTATGTTCCAATCCCAGTCGTTACCTCATTTGACTTTACTGTAGTCCATGGAAAATCATACAACTGACACAGTCTTTTCCCACTCAAGGTGTCAACCTCGACATTAGTTTTCTTTGAGTAATAAGGGTTCCAATGTGGGTCCTTCACTAGTTCCCACTGGCGCCCTTGTCTCATGGTCAACCCCTTATGCATGACAAAACGCTTTAACTCTCATGCTAGTGTACGCACTTCTTTTTCATATGTGTTGTCACCTCACCGTAACCGTGGCTATCTAGCATTACTGTCAACTCAAAACCCCATGTAGAACATCTATGTTCTTATCCCTTCATCCACCGAGGATCACAAACAATCGCCTTTTCAGTTTGCACACGAGCACACTCTAGTCTTTGACGCACCGCATTATAATTTCATGTTTTAAGCAAGGACACTATCCATCACGCTGTCTTCCTGTATCAGTCCATCACATGCATATTCTAATACCATGGTGTGTTAATCAGCCTTTAATTCAACATCTGAAATTCTCATATGCGACTATCCATTTAGACAAACCTTAGGTTCTTACATTACTTTAGTCTAGGGTACGACTGTCTTCGAAGATGCTTCAAGTAGTAGCCAATGTGTCCTACCAGTCTCACCATGCTTCTCACCCCTAAGGCGTTTCCTTTGAAATTTCCTGATAGTTTCTATCTTAATTACCTCATACATGATTCCATCACTTCCCATAACGTGGCCTTGAATATCCTCTGGAGAAATCAAAACTTATCCCTTTTGGAACCTTACTTGTAACCTTGCTTCCTTTACCTTGGTATTATCGGTGAAATTGTTATTCGCGTTCTGCTGCTAAGTGGGAGTAGTCTGAAACTTTCTCGATCAATCCAAATATGACTTGTCCATACCATTCTTGTACTCTTCTTGTTGAACTTACCCGAGTCGCTGAAGCATTGGTTAGTTTAAAAGCCTTCACTGATAATCCATCACATCCTACTTGGTGCAAGAAGTAATTCTTGAAATGTCTATTTCCTTGATCCTCAGCTGGTAATAACTAGATCGAGGGTCAATTCTTGAGAGCATTGTCCTACCCTTGCAACCAAGAAATGAATCCTTCATTCTTGGAAAACGGTGTTGATGTGTCCCATGATGAGATACTCCGTCAAATTAACCTTCAAGTTAAATACTTCTTTAACTGAACCTTTAATTCTTTCTGCTGAGCTAATTTCATCCTTCATGATGTCCCTGATACCGATTCTATCCTTGCCTTAATCCCATAGCGTACTCAATTGCTTGACATGGCCACGACCCTAACGAATCCTTGTGAACCCACCCGAAACCTTACTGCTCAATCCATTTTTCATCCAGTCTAACTGATATAACCCTTGTTGTATCCTATTTTTAGCACGACTTCATTTACTCAGTTCGGGTATAGCTGGCAGAAAAATACGCAGAAAAATAACCAAGTAGAATATCTGCTTATTATCCATGTGGACAGCTCGGGATTCATAAATATCAGACATGGTGTTAGGCGTCCTGAGTTTATCGCGAACTAAGAACACGATGGCTGTTAAGCACGAGCTCGGAATCAGATAACTATCGAAGCACGAGTTTGGAGGATATATCCATCTCGTGATGATTCAACTATAATGTATATTCTGGGATCCCTAGAGACTCGTGATATGTTTATACGTTTATTTATGACCAGGCTGTCATATTTATTATCCGAGATAGCAAGAACATATTTATTATGTTATCAAATCATATCCCCATATAAATAGGAATTATTTGTATTGAATATAGACAATATGTAAATGTGTAGTTGACTCACGCGGTTACCCAAACCTGTCCATGGAATTCCCCTATACATAATGGGAATGTTGGATAGGAAATGGGGAATTATTCTGTAATACTGAAACTCTGCCAAAATAGTGAGAGAAATAGTAATAATAGTGACTCGTGGACTATGTGGATTTTAATCACTGAACCGCGTAAAAGTTATGTGTTCTTGAGTGAATTCTTGATATTTTCATTACGGTTTACCATTAAGCATTAATCTGCCCATATTATTTCTTAATACACTATTGGAGAAAAACCGCATCAATAGTTTGGTGCTTTCATTGAGAGCAAATAAGTGCTTCACAAAAATTCCATCATGGTGATCACTTGCTCAATGCACGATAATGAGATAGAACAGTCTGGTGGGCAGGAGGCCCATCATACCGCTGTTCTGGACGAACGTGGCCCTGAGATTCAACAACGTCCGGGAAAACAATCGGCGGATCAAGACGACACTGTGAGTTTGGTGTCATTACCGCCAAAGCCAAACCCAGACTACCTAACTGTCATTGAGATGGAGAACATGTAATTGAGGAGCCATCTCGCTAGGGAAAACAAGCAGATTTATGAGGTTTTAGCTCGGTCTCCCCTTCTTGTAACCGGCGTTAATGTCAAAAAGAGGCAACCCCAAGTTCGATTAGGACTACAGCCCCAAGTTTGGTGCCTTCTTTACAGGTCCCTAGGAATGCCCATGACAATCCACAAGGAGGGGATGGAACAGGTTCACAAAGACAAAATGCTCTAATGAATCCTCCTACACCGTGATTGGATCACCAAGCACAAAGAACTAGAGACATTGGAGTAGAACAGAGGCGGGCTAATTTAGTCCATCGTGATGGAACGAGGATAGCCTCACCAATAAGGCATCCCCTATCACCTATAAGACATCCAACACCACCTCGTCCTCAAAAATATATTCCAGCTCATGGAGACAGTAGGAGAAATCCTCCCCCATCGGCCAATACTTACGTCCCACAAACACGTGTCGAGAATCCAGGTCCTCGGCCCCAGTCGTGAGCTGTAACCTTCACAAATAGGAGTTACTGGACCGAAAGCCATCGTAGCGATAGGTCCGAAAGCGACCTAAGGAATCATTTGAGTTCAGCACAGATCTCTCAGTATGATCCACAACCCGATTTGCGCGATCGTCTGAACTCTCAGAGAAGGTATCCAGTTTGGGATGGAGATATTAGCTATACTCAACAAGAGGGAGTTCCATCCATAGTACGTGATAACGAGAATGTCCGCAAAACCAAGCTCAAACTTGGAGGGACAAGAACCCGTCAAACGCGCATGATAGGATGGGAGCTGTTGAACAACCCCCAGCTAATCTAGGGACTAGGGACCAAAACCTCGAGAGACTAGCTATGATGGAAGAGCAAATGAAAAAACTCTTGTCCAGAAAGGAAAAATATGATTGCGACTCAGACGAAGAGCTCGAGCCTTTTGCTCCAAATATTGTGGCGGCGACATATCCTGTGGGTTTCAAAATGCCACACTTGTCAAAATTTGATGGAGATGGAGATCCGTTAGACCACCTCGGAATGTTCAACACCATGATGATGGCCCATAATGTCGGGCTTGACCTAAGATGTATTTTGTTCCCTGCAACTTTGGTTGGGCCAGCCAGGCAGTGGTTTAAGCAATACAAGAAACATTCCATAAGCTCGTGGAAGAAGTTTTCCTTCGAGTTCAAAAAAGCATTCTGAGCTTCATAGGCAGCTCGAGTTGAGGCTGATTCATTGGTCAACATAAAGCAGCAACTTGGCAAAACATTGAAGGCATATATGAGTAGGTTTTCCAATGTGGTTGAACGAGCTAGGGATGCGGATGACAGCTCCAAACTCATGGCAATGAGGACAGGAATCCTTGTTGAGAGCGACCTATGGAAGGAACTCCAAAACAAAGGAGTTAAGAGCATAGATGAATTCTTAGCTCGGGCTCAAGAGTGGATAAATCTCAAGAAGGCACGAGCTTCTATTGCAGGAACCAACCAGACCCATATCCAACCCATTGGAGTGGCAACAAATGTGGCAATTACAGCCCAAACCGTTACCCAGAATAACCAAGGGGGGGATAACAAAATAAAAGGGAATGTTGAACCTGACCAGAGCGGGACGAAGAAAAAATAGCCCGCAGAGAAGTTCAAGCCTATCTACGCCACCTATAACGACCTAACGGATACACGTGAGTCTTCTTGCCGATTCTAATCGCCTTCCATGGAGGAAGCCATAACCATTAAAGAACCAAAGGACAAAGTGTAGAGTCCAAGAACTTTACTTAGCTAGTTAGATAGTAGTAGTAATGGTAATAGCTAGTAGTAGTTATAGTATGTTTATTATTGTGGATTTTGGTTCAAGCCGGGACTTAGTTGGAAACTCCTAGCAATAGTTATGGATTTTATAAGTTTAACCTATAGTTTAAGAATATTAATTATAACATAAGGTTTGATTAATATTTCTGGTTATTAAAATGACAATTATTATAACCTAAGGTTTCGATAGAGCCAATAAGAATATGACACTTGTCATGAGCATAGTTATTCCTAAGGTTTAAATAGAGCCAATAGGATTATGACACTTGTCATATGCATGATTATTAAGGAATTATTATTTTAATGATAAAATAAGGGAAATATAAGACTTAGTCTTCACCAGAATCTGTTAGGAGTATGACATTTGTCACAATTTTATTTATTTGTGGATTAGGTAATTAAATAGATTTTTTTCGTAACTTTAGGGTACTGTAACTTCCAACTTATTTTTGACACAGTTATGTTATGAATTTAGAAAAATAGTATTTCTAGAAAGTTGTAGATAATTGAATTAGCTTTCTAACGGTATAAAGATGGTCTAAATCGAAGTCCTACAGCTTCAGTTATATTGATTTTACTGCAGGTGAGTTTAGAGTTACGAGATTTAGGGAGTTAGAAGTTAGGATTCTATTTGCTTTTATTATTTTTGTTTTTAAAAATCAAGCTTTGACTCCTTAAACCTCTCTCTGAACAATTTGACCAAGTCCTAAGCCTTTGGCTGAAAAATATTCAAATATTTTCAATTAAATTCATTATTTTTATTCAAAGCCAAAAAGAAGATTTTTATTCCTAGAACTCTATAAATAGGACCTAGCACCGAGCCTTTTCATTCATTCTTCAAGCATTGATCAGAGCCTTCCAGGTGCTAGTGAGACTATAGAGTGATAAACACTTGGGTTGTGGTTATATGCTTTATCATTCTAAGCATATTAGACACTTGGGAAGTAAGGTTCATAGTGTGTATTTCGGTTTCAAGGTGTAGTTTGGTCATAGCAATTTCAAAGGTATTCCTATTCTTAGTTCCTTTTATGTATTGTTTCATTAGTTCTTATAGTTTTTCTCTACTCAAGTCCTAACTCAGTATTCTTTATTCTTGATTAGGCATCTAAGTTCTTACAACTTGAGGTTCTCGTTGATAAGTATCTTCTCGATGGTTTGCTTCATTCTTTTCATCTCTTTTCTTTTAGAAAACTCACCTCTCTATTAATGGTTTTTAGGAGTGTTCCAAAATCCTGACCTTGTTCTCATCATCCCGGTATTTTGGTAAGGAAAATAGGATAGTTCTTATGTGATATGTTTATGTAAGATGTTATGATTATGCTATGGTATGATTTTATGTGTATGATATATGTATGTTTGAGGCTTATAGTTGTTATATAGAAAACCCTATCACATTTATGTTTTGGGGCTTATAGTTGTTATATAGAAAACCCCGATAGTTATATGTTTTTGGGGCTTATAGTTGCTTAACTAGCAAACCTCATTGTAGTTTGAGGCTTATAGTTGCTTAGTTAGCAAACCCCAATAGTCACCATGTACATGGGTTAGAATTATGATATATGTTTTATAGTATATGATAGATGTTCATAGTTTATGTGTATGATTATGTTTCATGCTTGCAGTAGATTTTCCTTGCTGGGCATTAGGCTCATTCCTTTATGTTTTATATGTGTAGGAAAATGGTTATGACGGCGGGAAGATTCTTGGCAGCTTGGGAATGTGTATTAAGGGAGAATGAAATCGGTGGAATGCGTGAACGATTCGAGGATGAAGTTGTTTAAGTATTTTAAATTATGATTTTTATGTATTTCCGCACTTAATATTATAACCATTTTATTTAAGATTTATGTTATGCTCTATTTTATTTTCAAAACAATGGGATCCCATATCCTACTATGAATTTTATGTATTTTAACTCTTTACAGTTTTAATAAAGTTATGGTTATTTAATATATATGTTTTCTTAAGATTAGTGTCTGTATATAGTAGCTATTAATGGTCCAAAGTCTAGAATAGTTGGATCGTTACACAAAGAGGGATCCCTCAAAGTTCTGTCGGTTCTACAACGACATCGGTCATAACACTGATGATTGCTGGCAGCTAAAGGATGACAATGAAACCCTCATTAGGGTGGGGCCTTTGGCCCAGTATGCCCGAAATCGGGTGAATCCGAGTCAGCCCATTGGTCAGACCCTGCTACCTGTTCCAGAAGCTCTGACTAGCCAACCTAGAGCTCAAGCAAATCAGATCGACCCTCCCCCGATAGTAGGGGTAGATATAACAACCATTTCGGGAGGACCTCATTTGGCGAGCACGAGCAACGGGGCCCAAAAGAGGTACATTAACGAACTAAAGTCCCATAATGGGGTGGAGTTCGTTCCGGAACAACGGTTATCGAAACAACAGTGATTGGAAAAGCAACCAATCAATTTCATAGAAAAGGATGCTAGCCACGTCCAATTCCCACATAACGATCCGCTGGCGGTAACCATTTAGCTCGCCAACCGAAGGGTCCGAAGAAAACTAGTGGATCACAAAAGTTCTGTGAATCTACTTTTCAGGTCCACCCTGAAAAAATGGGGTTATCGGTAACTGATTTGAAGGTGACCTCAATGACTCTGTACAGGTTTTCTGGTGAAAGGTCGGTAGCCATCAGGATGATCCATTTGGTGGTGACATTGGGAGAAGAGTCGCGAATTGTTTCCAAGTTTCTCGAGTTCGTGGTAATTGATTGTCCGACTGCTTACAATGCGATTTTGGGCCGACCTGAGCTGATGGAATTTTAAACCATAACCTCTATCCGCCACCTAACAATGAAATTCTCCTCAGCTGCGGGAATATGCACCATCAGAGGTGATCAGCTCACTGCCAGGGAATGCTATAGCATTTCTATGAAGGGAAAATCACAACCCGGGCAGCAAGTGATGGTCATAAATGATGGAGGTGAGGAGTCCCATGAAGTAGAAGTTACTCACGGGACGGAATAACCTCAGGAAAAATAGGATAGTGAGGTCGCCCAACGCGATGGCATCGACCCACGGGTAGGCAAAGACAGATCAGAGCAACAAGTCATAGAAGAGCTCGAGGAAGTAAACATCGACCCCAAAGAAGCTTCAAGAGTCGTAAAGATTGGAAAGAATCTTGAAGATAATAGGAAGAAGGAGTTGGTTGATTTCTTACAGGAAAACCTGGACGTCTTCGCTTGGTCGCATGAAGATATGGTGGGAATAATTCTGAGTCTAATCATGCACACCTTAAATTTGGACAAGAATGTGCTTGCAAAATCACAAAAATGGAGATGTTTGGGAACAGTCCGAGCTAAAGCCCTTGAGGAAGAAGTAGCTCGGTTATTAAAATGCGGGTTTATCCGGGAGGCAAGATACCCGTTTTGGGTCGCCAATCCCGTGCTGGCCCTGAAGCCAAATGGGAAGTGGAGGACCTGTATCGACTTCTCTGATCTAAATAAAGCTTGTCCCAAGGATTGTTTCCCACTGCCAAGGATTGACCAGTTGGTAGATGCCACAGCAGGTCACGAGCTCATGTCCTTCATGGACGCGTATTCTGGATATAACCAGATCGCGATGAATCCTGCGGACCAGGAACATACTAGCTTTATGACCGAACATAATGTATACTATTATAAAGTTATGCCTTTCGGACTGAAGAATGTCGGGGCTACATATCAATGCTTGGTCAAAAAATGTTCGCTAGCCAGATCGGGAGAAATATGGAGGTGTATGTCGATGACATGCTTGTCAAATAAAAAACTGTCAATAACCATGTGTCTGATCTAGAAGAATGTTTTGGAATATTAAGAAGGTATGACATGAAGCTGAATCCCTAGAAATGTACTTTCGGAGTGGCATCTAGAAAATTCCTGGGGTTCATAGTCAACACAAGGGGAATAGAGGCGAATCTTGAAAAAATCAAGTCGTTGTTAGAAATGCCCTCACCCAGGTTGCGTAAAGAAGTTCAAAGCCTAACTAGAAGGGTGGCGGCTTTGAATTGATTCATTTCAAATTCCACTGACAAGTGTTTGCCATTATACAACTTGCTCAGAGGAAATAAGAAATTTGAGTTGACCGAGGAGTGCGACATGCATTCCATGACCTAAAAACGCACCTGGCCGAGCCCTCGGTATTATCTAAACCTACGTCTAGAGAATCTCTGTTCCTTTATTTGGTCGTGACAGAGAATGCAGTCAGTGCCATGTTAGTTCGAGAAGAAGACCGTGCTCAGAAACCAGTATATTATGTAAGCAAGAGACTTCTCGGAGCCGAGTCGCAATATCCACTGATAGAGAAGTTGGCATTCTGTCTGATATTGGCTTCCAGAAAGCTCCGGCCATATTTCTAGTTTCATTCAATCAACGTCTTGACCGACCAACCTTTAAGGCAGGTTTTGCAAAAACCTGACACGTCGGGACGTCTCTTAAAATGGGCCATCGAACTTAGCCAGTTCGAGATATTGTGCATGCCACGGACCTCAATCAAGAGTCAGGCCATTGCTGACTTTATGGCTGAATGCACCAGTTTTCAAGAAGAGCTCTTGAGGGAGACGGTGAAAGAATTATGGAAAATCTTCGTTGACGGATCATTTTACATAACCGAGGTTGTATCCTATTTTCAGCGCGAGTTCATTTACTCAGCTCGGCTATAGCTGGCAGATAAATACACAGAAAAATAACCAAGTAGAATATCTGCTTATTATCCATGTGGAAAGCTCGAGATTCATACAGATCGGACATGGTGTTAGGCATCCTGAGTTTATCGCAAACTAAGAACACAATGGTTGTTAAGCACGAGCTCGGAATTAGATAACTGTCGAAGCACGAGTTTGGAGAAGATATCCAGCTCATGACAATTCAACTATATTGCATATTCTGGGATCCCCAGAGACTCGGGATATGTTAATACGTTTATTTATGACCAAGCTATAATATTTATTATCCAAGATAGCAGGAACATATTTATTCTGTTATCATATCATATCCCCATATAAATGGGAATTATTTGTATTGAACATAGACATTATATAAATTCGTGATTAACTCACGCAGTTACCCAAACCTGTCCATGGAATTCCCCTACAAATATTGGAATGTTGGACAGGAAAGGGGTAATTATTCTGTAATATCGAAACTCTGCCAAAATAGTGAGAGAAACAGTAATAATAGTGACTCGTGGACTAGGTGTATTTTAACCACTGAACCACGTAAAAGTTCTGTGTTCTAGAGTAAATTCTTGATATTTTCATTGCAGTTTACCGTTAAGCACTAATCTGCCCTTATTATTTCTTAATACACTGTTGGCGAAAAACCGTGTCAACAACCCTTATAATACCCTTTTCAATAGCTAGGCACCCAGTAACCGCAACCAGGTCCTTTCCTTTAAAACTCACGGGTCACCATCGTTTCTTACAAAAGGCTTTGAATGTTTTGTGTTTTCTATTGTGTTGTATCTGATTTTGTGAATATTATCTCTTCTTCTTATTCTATATCATATATTTATAGGACCTTAGTACTCCTAATAATAATAGTAATAGTAATATAATATAATATAATATAATAATTATGATGGGATTTGATTTAGGTAAATATGTAACTTACCAAATTTGAAAAAACTATTTTCAAATTATTAAATAATTAAATAAATAAAATAAAAACTACACTGATACAATATCAGTACAAATGGTACACACATGGCACAGTCATTGGACTTTGCCAAGCATGTACTGCTATTCCCTTTTGAAGGATTTTGCATTTTTCTTTTATTTAATTTTTTAACTAAATCAATCTCCCACAAAATAAGGTATTTATCTTTTTAAGGAAAAGATGACAACCATATTTCAAAATTTAAATTCAAAATTCAAAATTCAAATTGATGATCATCATTATCATCATATTTTAAAATTCAATAAATCAAAAACTATTTTTGACTTACCAATTTTATTTTCTCCCACTCAATTAAAATAATTTAATTTCAAATTTTAATTTATTTATTTATATATTTGAAATTCAAAATTTTATATATTTAAATTAATAAATATATTTTCAAAATTAATAATTAATTCTAAATTAATTATTCATCCTCAATTATCATATAATTGCATACTTGACCTGAAGAATAAAATTCTTCTCAAATTCTTAAATTACAGTTATACCCTTGTATCAACTCTTACATTGATATGGTGTCGATAGAGCCACCCTGGGGACCTATGGACCTATAGACCTATAATATTAAGATCCAATAAATATTACATTATTAATCAAAGCTTTTTATTAAATAATCATATTTATTAATCTCATGATTACTTCACTAAAAAATTAAGATTGAACTCTTGATAATTATAGACATATAATAACTGAGTACTTTATTAAGAATAAAGTGCTCATTTATATAATCATTACATACAACGTTAATCCTCTATTAATGGTTCATAATTAAAAGGGAATAAAATTACTGTTTTACCCTTTTAACTATATTTTGTTCCTAGAGTACCATTGACTTTAATAGTGAAGGTTTAGTCACAACAAGTTTGCGACGTGAGCGCTCATAACCTTTTCAGTTCCAAAATTCAACCAAATAGGGAACCATTATTTAATCTATAAGAAGGTATAGATTCCATATCTGTTAAACTACGTCCCCAGCCATATACATCATTGAGTCCCCAAAATAATTATTCTTAGCCTGATCATTCTGACAAACCTTAACGCATGAATCAAAGGAACATATGACATATGTAGGAGTTCATAGTAACCTCCGTATTAAGATTATTGTGTATATGATCATCGTTTGATGTGTTTGATTAATACTATGAAACTGTGCTTAAACAAGTATTAACAAATCACATCTGGTCCAGTTCTACATACTCTCAACATGCAAAGTACCTCCACTAAAGTGTCCTACTACACTAGTAACCCAGATCTAGGTCACATGTATTCATAATACTAGTGGACCGTACTAGTAGTAATTAATCTAAAGATTACATAACTTTATTTTACTGTGAACTATTTAAGTTTATTATCTTAATCTCGATCCCCCCATACCAATACGAGATTAAGATCACAAGATAAACTTTGGAATTTTCTGATATTCACTTAATATTATCATATAATATCGGACATAGTATATATATATATATATATAATAAATCAATCCAATTATTTATTTCATTTAAAACATTTATCAACTACAATTTCTTTAAGGGCACTATTCCCAACAATCTCCCACTTGCCCTAAAGCAAATTGAGGCATCTCTTTTAATATGTCAGTCATATTCTCCTGACCGATTTTGTCTAACAAAGTCTTTGTAACAGTTTTGTAAGAAACTGTTTTGAAGTTATCTTCAAGATTATTGCATCAATTATGTAAAATTGTCTTGTATTCAATGATACTTCATTTCATGTGCTTTGGCCTCTCTTGATTTCTTGTTCTTCTAGAATAGTTGTATCTTCATTGCTTTCGCAATGAGATACTAGCTGTTTATTATAGTTTGAAAACCTTTCCAGAATGTTAAAGAACTTAACTAAATCAAATAGTCTTTTTTTTAGCTGTTATATATCAACTTTTGTGGTGAAACATATAAATCTGAAATGTCTAACACATTTCTAGATTAATGTGTTTCCTCCATAGTTATCGATCTTTGAAGATTTAATATCTGATCATCCATTGGGATTTTAGGTCTCTGCATAAATGCACATACATATAATCTCTATTATATTTAAGATACTCAAAACTAAGTCCTTATAATTATTCAATGACTCAATATATAATGGATTGATAATTTCTGACTATTCCCACCCTTTATCAAATGTCAATTTGAAAATATAACATTCGATACATTAAATAGTCTATCACTGAGTTGTAGGAATGATGTCTCATGTCCTCTTTTCTAGTAAAAGAATAAATGGACATTTATTATTTAGATAATACATCCTCCTTACCGTTAAGGAAAAAAGTCTTTCTTGGATTTTGTAAACTAAAGTATTTAAGCTTCTTATCTATATATGTTGCTTGAGACTAAACCTAAGGATTGTTCTTTCAATCTCTATAGAATTGAATGTATAGAACATTCTTGTCTTTTCTAAATAAAATATTTAGAAATGTTCAGCTAACCATTTCTTTTCTATTGACGGTCTCTCTACATCATTCCTAATGATTAGAATGTTGTTAATATCAAGAATGAGAATCACAACAAAATCTTTCTAGTCGAGATCTTCAAATGATTTTGTCAAGTCAGTCATTCTAGTGAAGACTACTTAGACATTCATTTAAATCAATCTAATAATCCATGCATAAAGAAGGGGACAAAAGTATGCAACCAGATTCAAGTTTGGTTACAGTAGAAGATATTTATTCAAGTAATAAACTCTTCTGACTGTTCATAGCCTTTTGCTATTAACCTAGTTTTGAAAAGTTTGTACTTTCCTCTATTCTCCTCTTCATCTTGAATATCCTGTTTCAAATTGAAGTTCAATGAACTTTAATTGGATGTTCAAGAGTCCAGATGTCATAGAATTCCAAATTCCATTTCTTGATTCATGATGTTTCAACCATTATTTTCTGTAAAAACTTTTTCATTTCATATATCAGTATGTGAATGAAGTATAGTTAGATTGTGTTACACATAATTTAACTATCCTTACATTTGTAATAAAGTAGGCACTAACTAACGCTCCCATTACAATGATGCTTTACAAAATTTGTGATATTATTTGGTTTTATCGTTGTTAATTATCAGTAACTCTCTTACTTGACTTGTAGTCATTATTTCTAGTACAACTTAACTAGAAAATATTGTGATTATAATAATCATGCTTCATTAAAGTAGCATTTAAAGAGATACAAACTCTTTTGTAATCTTTTATTATTATTAAACTGCTTCACTAAATGACTTCATGGAAACTTTTCAATTTATTCACATAACCACTTATGAATCCCACTTCTAAGTCTTCAATGTTGTACACTCAACCATGTATAGAGTATACCAAGTGTTAAAATTATAGAAATAATAAAGACGATAATAACTACTCATTATCTATTTAATCTTATCTTATATGATTATATTCCATATCCAAAATACTAATTTTGATTAGCATTCTAGTTGTATGTGAGTTGGGTTTGAATTTCAAGTTCACATGCAAACTACTTGAATTCCGAATCGAGTTCACACTTCCTTTTGATCAGATCAAACAAGTCTCTAAGTGACTTTACTTTGAATGTTGCATAAAAATTTCTAGAAATTTTCTTTGCATTCAATCAAAGTTTAAACATATCCAAAATAGATGTCAATCAATATTGACTTACAATTTATAATTTCTTTTAAATTTGAACATTAAAAGGTTCAACATACATCTCAATGTGTTAGCTAAACGATTATGTAATTTTTGAGCCTTTATTAGAGAAAGGTCTTTCGGTTAACTTTAATTAACAGACTATATAAACAGGGAGAGAACTATTGAATGGTTGCAATAAAAGACTATCTTTTATTTATTTTATGTGTCTAATTAATTACAAACCAATCTAAAAAATAATTCACATATATGTTTCACTTAACTGGGGAACCAAAAGTCAACCCAATAGGGAACCATTATTTAATCTATAAGAAGGTATAGATTCCATATCTGTTAAACTACGTCCCCAACCATATACATCATTGAGTCCCCAAAATAATTGTTCTTCACCTGATCATTTTGACAAACCTTAACGCATGAATCAAAGGATCAAATGCATATATAGGAGTTCATAGTAACCTTAGGATTAAGATTATAGTGTATATGATCATCGTTTGATGTGTTTGATTAATACTATGAAACGGTGCTTAAACAAGTATTACCAAATGACTTTTGGTCCAATTCTACATACTCTTAGCATAAAGTACATCCACCAAAGTGTCCTACTACACTAGTAACCCAAATCTAGGTCACATGTATTCATAATACTAGTAGACCGTACTAGCAACAATTAATCTAAAGATTCCATAACTTTATTTTACTGCGAACTATTTAAGGTTATTATCTTAATCTCGATCCTCCCATACCAATATGAGATTAAGACCACATAGATAAACTTTGGAATTTTCTTAAATTCACTTAATATTATCATATAATCTCAGACATAGTCTATATATATAATAATTCAAATAAATTATTTTTTTCATTAAAAACATTTGTCAACTACAATTGTTTTAAGGGCATTATTCCCAACACTGTCACTGTCTCACTATCCTGAACCAAGTTCATAAACTTATTGGGCGCAGTTCAAACTGCATCATAGTAGTCTCTTTTGTCGAACAACTATCTGGATTTCTCCCAACCCATCATGACAACATTCCGGGTCTGGGATACCACATCCCATCACATTCGGGCATCCTCCCGCAGCATATACGTGGTAGAATCCACTCCATCATTGCCTACCGCTCCCATATTGTCAAGGATGGAGCTAATCATGCCCATCCACTATTCATCTTTAAACGGATCCAAGCCTCCCTCGAAAACTGGAGGATAATGCTTCTGGAATCTTTCACACAATAATTCCCAACTGTTTCCACCCTCAAGTTGAACCGTAACTGGTGCCATTGCCGTCACAACATACGGAGCAGTGTTCCCTGACGGAATCCGTTGTCTCGACCATCTAATCCCTTCCTCATAATTTTTCAGTCTCGCTTGCATGCCAGCAAACATATGCTGCCAATTCTAGGGGAAAATGAAGGGTTATGTCCCCAACTATCATCTATAACCCTCATACTAACAATGCCAAGTCCAGTTGATTGCCTTAAATACATAATTTCTGAATCTGTCCGCAATCAACACCTTCACCTATCAGTCCTGATATTCTTATCCAAAACTATTCCACGAGCAGGCCAAACAACACGGTAGCCACACACACAATATACATATCAAAAGACAAATCTATAGTGTTCATGCAACATGCTCTCTATTCTAGCATGCAGATAAGGCACATAGGTTCAATTTAAACAATTAATCACATAATCATGTCATTGGATACCAAACTGTGAGTCGAGCTTATTTTTAGCGACGAGTGTACATGCCCATCCAGTCTTCAGGAACCCTTAAACCTAGATCACTCTGATACCAAGTTGTAATGCCCTAGTTAGCCAAGACTGTTACATTGTGTGTCTAAAATAGTGCTTAACTTGCTAAACGAGTCATTTGGACTTAAACGAGTAGTTAAAGACTAAGTCAAGGTTACGTATTAGAAAGTTTGGTAAAAAAAATGAACATTTTTCATTAAAATATTAAGTTTATACATAGGATTCCAAAAATTTGGTTACAGACTGATTAAATACAAATGGAATACAAACTAGTCATCTTAAGTGGAAAAACAGAGTTCAAACCTAGTTCCACCAAGGCTATCCCAGCCATGGCGGTCAAGTAGGTTGCATATGTACACACTGCCTCTGATGCTCTCCAACTTATGGCTGGTCCGACTATTCTTTACCCTTATCTGCACCACATAGCATTCATGAGCCAAGGCTTAGCAAGAAAACTTAAATCAACAAGCACAAATAAGCAACAATAAATAAACAGTGAACTTAGATCAATAAATTCAATCAACAACATGATATAAGAAATAATCTTAATGTAATATTTAGCTCAATCGAACACATGAACCAAACTCATCAACAAATACAATTAGTTAAGTGCAAACATCACTTTTGTTTATTGAATAATGTCTAGGCCTGGTGCCCTTAGGCCAAGTCCTTTGGTATTATAGCCGACCCCGCCACGCTTAGGCCGGGCTATGTTCCACACGCTTGCTATCGGCCCCTGGTGCCCTTAGGCCAACCTTTAAAACATATATAATCACAGATATAAATTGCATACCAAGCAATCAAAGGAAGCATTTACATGCTTGCCTATCCAAATATTCTCATATACAAATATATTCGCAATCATAATATATTCGTTAATAGGGGTCTAAGCCCCATTCACAACCCGGGTGCAGTTTTCTTACCTCAAGTCCTAAGAAGCTGACATATCACAGTCCCGAGCATGATCCCTATCCTTGAGCCCTAGCAATATAACCTAGTCATAAGAAATAATGGTAATCATCAATTACTTAGACTATTCAAAGGTTTCAAGGTGTAATTCTAACCTCTGGGACCTCGAATTCTACTAAAGCAGGTAGTAGAATCCTTCATGTGCCTTTAAATTTGAGTTCCCGAGCTTAAAAAATGTTTTGGCTATTTTCTGTAATTTGAGTCATGGCCCAGCCACCCAGGGCTGCAATGTGCTACAAGTCAGAGAGCTCCTAGGCTCTCTCCTAGGGGGAACGGGCTGCGGCGCTTGGGCAGTTTTAGAGAACTTCCAAGCCCTTCTACGCATATGGGCCGTGGCACCTGAAGAATAGGGCCGCAGCTCGAGCCCCAAAACTCATAATTCCATAGCGTTTTCCCAACGTTTTTCCAAGCTAAACCCATCCAAATTCACTCTAAACAATGGCTAATCTAAAATCGAGTCTAGAATCCACAATAACACAACATAGATATCATAAGTACCCCATAAAATAATTCATATCCTCCTCCCAACTCAAAATTCACACTAAACTCCAAGACTCAAAGAAAGCTAAACTCAGAGCTTAAAACTTAAACTTACCTTTGATTAATTCATCCCTAGCTACCCTTTCTAGTTGTGTGCTTCCAATTTCTGACTTAAACTTCAAACTCCAGCAATCCCTACTCCCGAATCCCCAAAGCTCAAGTCCTTCAATTCTAAACCATGAGAAAGAGTGAGAGAGAGGGAACTCACGAGAGATAGAAAGAGATAGAGAGAGAGAATAGGCAGTTGAGTTATCTTTTTGTTTCCCCTTGCTTCCTCATACTTCCTAGCCTAAATCTATCCTTAACATAAAAAGACCCAAACACCCCTTAAGCATACTCTTATCCTTTAATGGCCACAAGGGCAAAATCGTCATTTGCCACATTTCTCGCTAATCCTCAAGTAGCCTTATAAATTCCCAATTAATCACCAAATAACTACCCATTACCCGATAGATCCCGAGTACATACTACATTCTCAAAATTCCCCTCAGCTCACCCCGAGCCGGGTATTTGACCCTGTTGTGACTATTCTGCTAATCCGCTCACTAGGATCGTCTCAGACTACACGTCTTAAATATATCCCCATAGCAATGGGGTCTCACTCACAATACATACATAATGCAAATATACCCTCAATGAATCAAAAATTACAAATAAGCTCCAATTTACAAGAACGGGCCCACAAGCATATTTAATACACATAAACATGTATAAATATTCACATTACCATATAAACCATTTATATCACATAATCATACATATATTCCATTAATTCCTCATATAAATCCTATTATGCCCTCCAGGCACCGTAATGAAGGCACTCAGCCTTAATAGTGAATTCGAGACGTTACAATTGAGGTTGCCTTAAGATCGGTTACAAATAATCCCATCTTTTCTAGGGTGGATCTAAAAAGCACATTTACTGAGCTCCCATTATCTAAAAACATCCTTTGTACCCTTCGATTAGCAAGCTGAACAATTACCACCAGCGGGTCATTATGTGGGAACTGAACGTGGCAAGCGTCCTCTTCTGTGAAAATGATTGGTTTTTTTTTTCCAACCATTGTTGTTTTGATAACCGTTGCTCCGGGATAAAGTACATACTGTTGTGAGTTTTCAGCTCCTGTATATACCTTTTTGGGCTCCATTACTCGTGTCCGCCAAATGAGGTCCTCCGGCAATAGTAGTTATATCTCCTCCTACTATTGGAGGAGGGTCAACTTGGTTCTCCTAATCCATCTGAGCACTAGGCTGACCTACCGGAGTCTCCGAAGCTGGATGAGAATTTTTCCCGACAAATTGATTAGGAGCATCTCAATTTCCTGCGTAATAGGCTAACGGTCCAGCTCGAATGAGAGTTTCAATCTCGTCCTTCAATTGTCGGCAATCATCAGTGTTATCGCCGATGTCATTGTGGTATTGGTAAAACTTAGAGGGATCTCTCTTCTCCCTCTGGTGCCTGAATGGCTTTGGTTTTTTCCACGGAAGGCGAATAGAGTTCGCTAGGAAAATATGTTCCTGTGTTTTTTCCAGGTCAGTGTATGTAACGTTCCAAATTTGCTAATAAGGCTCAGTTCCTCGATTAGCATGCTGGTAGGGAAATAATTGATTTACTTATTTTATTACGTGGATTAATTGATTATGTGATTAGGAATGCATGTTTAGGTTAATTAAATATGCATGTAGGCCCATTTTGGTTATTAGGGAATATTTATAATTTTGGCCCATTGAGGGCATAAATGTAAAGTATAAGTGTGTTGTGCTTGAGACCACGAGATTGTGGAGATTTATTTGTGATGTGTGATTCGAGACGATTCTAGGGAGCGGATTAGTCACAACAGGGTCGAATACCCGATTTGGGGTGAGCCTAGGGGTATATTGGGAATGTAGCACATGTTAGGGGTTACCGGATAACGAGTAGTGATTTAGCAATTATTTTGGTATGTCATGATTAAATGGGGATTTATAGGAATACTCGAGGAATTAGCGGGAATGTGGCAAAAGATGATTTTGCCCTTGGTGATATAAGAAGCTAGGATTGGTCTTGGGGACAATTTGGTCATTTTACAGTTGGGGGATAGATTTAGATTGCCTTAGACACTAGAAGTCACCCTAATCAGAAAGAACACAATCTCTCACTAGCTTTTCTCTATCTCTCGACGCACTCTCTCTCCCTCAAGGCTAAGGGATATTTTTCTTGCTGAAAATTAAGGGAGGAGGCTTGAGGATTGAAGGAAGGTGAAGCCTGAAGTTGTTGAGGTTTAGCTCAGGATCAGAATATCAGTTGAGGTAAGGATTATGTTCTGGTTTTAATGGTATTTATGTTGTAGTTAGAAGCTTTTCTTAAGGTTTAAGCTTGGTCTGATTTTCAAGTTTTGATGGGTTATAGGCCAAGCATTAGGGTGGTTATGCTGCTTTGAAATAAACTATGGATTGAATTTTGGGTTAAGTGTTGAATTGGGTATGAAATTGGAAGGTTTAGCTGAGAAAAAACGTAGTGGAAATGCATGGATTTCTGGGTTTTGGGCTCGAGTCATGGCCTGTGTGTGCAAAGAGGCCTGGGAAGCATCTGATTTTTCCCAGGCATCGCGGCGTAGGCGGGGCGTGCCACAACCTATGCTCACTAGATGAGATAGCCAAGCTTTTTGACTTGAAGCAGGCCGCGACCCTAGGGGCAACCCACGACTCAAATTATGGAAAATGACCAAAACATGGTTTTGAGCTTGGGAACCCAAATGTAAGGGCTCGGGAATGATTCTACTACCCAGTTTAGTAGAATTCAAGGGCCTGAAGGCTAGAATATTAACCAGAAGTTCCTTATTGGTTAGGGCTTGATGGATGTCTATTTATTGATGCATTGTGACTAGGGTTTATGTCAAGGCTCGAGTTTAGGGGATCGTGCTCGGGATCACATTAATCAATCAGCTCGGGACATAGGTAAGAAAATTGTTTGTGCTCGTAGAGAAGGGTATGGCCCTAATATCTGTGTTTAATGCTTTATGTGAATGTCTAATACTTGTTATGCCATGTTGTATGTTTGTGAATAATTGGAAAAGGCTAGGAACGGCGAAGGCCGGGAACGGTGAAGTCCGGGAATGGCGAAGGCTGGAAACGACAAAGGCTGGGGATGGAGAAGGCTGGAACATTGAGCATGTTGAATGTAGGTCACTAGGTCGAGACCCTCCAAAGGTGTTGTACTCACCTGCTTGGTGATGACCGTGAATCCAATGCCTGGTAAAGCACTTGGGTCGGCGTAGGCCGCTATATGTTTGATCTGCCATCTGTTTAAGTTGTTTATTACTGGTTTCAATTGTGATATGCTATGTGTTGAGTTTTCTTGCTGGGCCTCAACTCACAGATTCTCTATGGTGTAGGTAAGGGCAAAGGAAAGGTCGACCAACCATGAGTTGGAGAGTGTGGAGCGGCGTGTACATGTTCAGCCTACCAGACTGCCATGACCAGGGTGGTATTAAGGAATTTATTGTAAATGGTTGGTTTTTTCGCTTAGGTTAACTATATTGTAACTTTTCAATTTTAATACATTCTTGAAACAATATTTTGAGATCCCAATGTATAACTTTTATGACTTTAATGAATGTCCAAATCTTTTATAATTAATGTTCGTTAAATGAGTCTTTATTTCGATTTAATCACACTTTTCAACCTTAAACCTCGATTAGCGAGCTAATGGCACATTTATAAATCACATGGTAACAACTCTAAGGTAGTAGGGCGTTATAGTGTAGGTGGAATAAATGGGCTTGAATTTTTTCCCGGGCTTGTTCTTCTTTGTGCTGCTCTGGTTGCCTTCACCATTCCCTTTTATCTTATTGTTTCCCGCTTGGTTATTCTAGGTAACAGGTTGAGTTGTAGCTGCAACATCTGTCACCACTCCAACGCGCAGAATAGGGACTCGGCTTGTTCCTGCAACAGCAGAATGCACCTCCTTCAAGTTTATCCATTCCTTAGCCCAGGCCAAGAACTAATCTACACTTTTAACTCCTTTTCGCTGGAGCTCCTGCCATAAATTTCCTCCTACCAAGATTCCCGTTCTCATTACCATGAGCTTGGAGCTATCATCCGCGTCTCTATCTCGTGCTCCAACGTTGATGAACCAGCTCAGATATGCTTTCAAGGACTCACCAGATTGTTGTTTTATGTTGTCCAATGAGTTCGCATCTATGCATGTTTCCTTTGAAGCTTGGAACACTCTCTTGAACTCGGAAGAAAACTTCTTCCATGAGTTGATGAAATATTTTTTGTACTTTTTGAACCACTATCTGGAAAATCCGGCCAGATTTATGGGGAACAAAATACATCTTATGTCCAACCCAACATTGTGGGCCATCATCAACGTATTGAACATCTCGAGGTGGTCGGATTGATCTATGTTTCCATCAAACGCAGGCATGGTCGACATCCTGAAGACAATAAGATATGGAGCCACTGCAATGTTTGGGGTGAAAGGTTTGAGCTCCTCATCGAAATCACAATAATCAATTCCTTTTCCAAATAAGAGCTTCTTCATTTGTTCCTCCATCAAGGCCAGTCGCTCGAGGGATGGATCTTTGGTCTCTAGGTTATTTGGGAGCTGTTCACCAAATCCCATCCTATTGTACGCGTTTGATGGGTTGTTTTCCCTCCAATTTAGGGCTTGGTTAGGCAAGACAATCCCATTGTCGTGTACGATAGATTGACCTCCCCCATGTTGAGTATAACTCATATCATCATTGCGAGCTGGATACCTCCTTTGTGAATTCAGATGGTCACACACGTCGGGATGTGGATCAGAATGAGGACTTTTTGCCGAACTAAGATGATTCCTCTGGTTGCTTTCATACCTGCCTCCACGCTAGTTCCCCATTCAGTAACTTCCATTTGCGAAACTTACGACTCACGACTAAGATCGAGGCCCTGGATTATCAGCACATGCTCGTGGGCGCAATTTCTCCTATTATTTCCACGAAATGGAGCACCTCTCTGTGGGTGCGATGGTGTAGGATGTTTAACCGATGATGGCAGGCGTCTTATTGGTGAGACTATCCTCGTCTCATCAGGTCAGACTAAATTAGCATGTCTTGGTTCTACCCCGATCTCTCGAGTTCTCTGCGCCTGTGGTTCTGATCGCGTCATATGGGGATTCGCCTAGGCATTTTTTCTCTGTGCATAGTTACCAGCTCGCCCTGCTGGGTTGTTGTGAACATTCCTTGGAATCTGTGCAGCAGGCACGGAGCTGGGAGTCATAGCTCTGACCGATCGACTAACATGGGGATGATGGTTCCTGTGATGATTAGCAAGTTGAGCACTCCGCTGATTTTGTTCTAAAGGCACAGATCTCAGAGTTTTGGTTCTGACAGAACGACTGGGATTGTGTCGGTTATTCCCATGGGACCTATGGGACCCACTTTTCCTCTTTCCGACATTAGCATTGGTTGCAAGAGGGGGTAACCGAGCTAGGAACTCCTCAATTTGTCTGTTAGCTCGAGCGAGATGGCTCCTTAATTGGGCATTCTCCATCTCGATGGCTGTTAGATATCTTGGATTAGGATTTGGTGGGAGTGTCACTGAACTCCCAGCATCTTCTTGGCCCACTTGTTCTTTTCTAGACCGTTCCTGAACGTCTGGGCCCTTTTTAGTGGGAACGGCTGTAGGATGTGCCTCTTTCCCACCAGGTTGTTCCATTTCGTTGTAGTTCATCGATTGAGTAACCATCATGATGAACGTTGAATAAAACTTGAAAAGAATTAAGCACTAATGAACTCTCAACGAAAGCACCAAACTGTTGACGCGGTTTTTGCCACTAGTAGATTTAGAATTCCAACAAGATATTAGTGCTTATTTGCAAACAGTAATGAACTATGTAAACAACTATTCACACACATAATTTTACGTGGTTCAGTGATTAAAATTCACCTAGTTCACGAGATAATTTTATTACTCTCGCAATTTTTTTTAGAGTTTATGTATTACGAAAAGCAGTCCATTTTCCTGTCTATTATCCCTGGTATTTATAGTGGAATTTTCTGGTCAGGTTTAGGTAACCGTGTGCATAAATATTATAAATAATCAATCAAGACAATTCTCATTTACATAGGGATACGATTGATATGAAAATTACTTCTGTTATCTCGGGCAATAAATGTATAATACAACCTGGACAATAATCAACGTATAAGTGACCTCCAAGTCCTTCGGGGTCCTTCACTATGCGTCATGACCAGGTTTCCACGAGCTGAACATCTTCATCGAGCTAGTGATTGAAGAGTATCTGAACCTTAGTTCGGATTAAGTTCAAAGCACCTTAAAAGGGGATATGGTCACTACATGTCTCGAACTAGATCATCATCCCGTGAAGCAATCCGACAATTATCTCCATGTTGTACTATAAAGTCCTAACTCGAGCTGCTCACATCATCATTAGCTAGATGTTCTGCTCGCCTGATATTTCTACGTGTTTATCTGCCAGTTGTACCCCTAGTTGAGTGGTTGAATCCATGCTAATTTTTAGGCTACAACACATATATTGGATAAAGTAAAAATAAACTAAAAAATATAACTTTGATTGTTTTGTAATGTAATAGATTAATTGTAAGTTATGTCTTCGTTCGACACAAAACATAGTTGCAGAGGGGAAACTTTTAAGTACTTGATACACAGAAATACATAGCGTTAAACTACCTCTGGGAAATTATCATGCAAGAGTTGAGGCAGCCATTCAAGAGAACGCTAGTTTACCGCATCCGCTTACAATGGAAGGTTATTGTAATGTCCCAAATTACTTAATAAGGCTTAGGGCCTTGATTAGGGGGCCGGGATGGCAAATTATGGAAATCATGTTATTTAATTAAGAAATATGTGTTTATGTGATATATATGTGTATCATTATATGATTACGTGAGTTATATTATAATATGACTAGATTTCCATGTTTAGGTGTATTAAATATGCATGTGGGCCGGTTTCTTATCAGAAGGGAAATTTTTGTAATTTTGGCCTGTTACTGATATATGTGGAGTATATGTGCATATATATGATATATGTGTGAGACCACATTATTATATGGATATATTTGGATTATTCAACACGAGGTGATCCTAGGGAGAAAGTTAGCGGGAAAGTCACAACGAGATTCAATACCCGACTCGGGGTGAGTCAATGGGTATTTCGGGTATTTAGTACATTGTCGGGATATCGGGTAATGGGAGTAAATATTCGTGGATTTATTTGGAGTTAGTGAGATTAGGAGGGAATTTTGATGTTTTTTACTATTTTACCCTCTGGACGTTTTTGGTATCCCGAGCCATCGGGATTCACTTAGAGTTACGTGAACTCTAAGTAACCTCTCATAACCGAAGAACACAGAAAAAACAAAGAAACAGAGGAGCTCTTTCTCTTTCTCGTTCACACACTTCCTCTCTCAACTCTGGGGAATTTCTTTACGATCTAACGAGAATCGAGGCTAGCTTAGCATCGATTGGAGCAACAAAGGTAATTATTTCTAGCCCTAAATCTTTGTGTTTTTCTGGTTTTTGGTTGGATTTTATAGTATTAAAAACTCAATTTGAAGTTGGAGAATTGGTGATGTTTTTGCCAAGTTTAAGCTTGGGTTTTGTGTATTGTGAGCTGCTGAGTTGATTGGGAACATTACTTTTGGGATTTAGCTATGTTTGGATAGGTTTTTGGAGGAATTTGGCTTGAAGTAAATAAGGAAAATTCTAGGTTTTCATGTCGAGTCGAAGCCCTGTTCTTGGGGCGCCGCGACTCTCATGAACGCAGGGTGAAGCAGATGTTGTCAGCCCATTTGAGTTGTGGCGCCTGTAGTGGCGCGCCGTGACGCGTGTGGAAACAGAGGAGAGCCTTGGGCTCTTTTACTTGGGGCGGGCCGCGGATCTTTTGTTTTGAGTCGCAGCGCTTGAAGGGTTTTTGAGCCTCAAGAAGGTTTTGAGTGCAGAAACTCAAACCTAAGGGCTCAGAATCGATCCTACTACCCAGTTTAGTAGAATTCAACGTCCCAAAGGCTAGGACTCGGTTTGGAAGCCTTTATTCGCTCATTATTGATGGGATTCTATATTATGGTTGTGACTAGGTTATCGATTGGGGCTCTATAATGCCCCAAAATCCCTAATGTGGTTTAATGGTTGGATTTGGAGGCCGGGAGGGCCATAATTGATTTATTATGCCATTATATGATTATGTGCATGTTTATGTGAATTATATTATAATATGATGTTAAATGCATGCATGTGGGTCCACATTTCATCATAAGGGCATTTTGGTAATTTGGCCTGTTGAGATGCATGTTGGTGAACTATTGTTGTGGCCACATTATAATGTGGATTTGTTCGAGCCATTCAGCATGAGACTATCTTTGAGTAATAAGTTAGAGGTTTGGTCATAACAGGTTTAAGTTTGGGGCTCGGGATGAGTCTTGGCGTAGTTTAGTGATTAGAATATTGCCGAGAATTAAAGGGTGACAGGATATGAATTATTGGTATTTGAGAATTTTGGGAATAACGGGAATTGGAGGGTGTTAATTATGATTCACGAAATAGGCAGGAAAGGACAGTTTTACCCTTGGGAGCCTTTAGAAGACTTTAAATAGCCTAAGGCAATTTAGTCTTTTCACCCTAAGATATACTTAAGTCATTGAAGGTTGTAGAAGCTTGCCAAAACAGAGTGTCCTATCTTTCTCTCCCTTACATCATTTCTCTTCATTTTCTCTTTGGAATTTTGAGCTTCTTTTGAAGATTCAAGGTAGGGAAGTGGACCTTGAGGGCTTAGGATTGTGTTCCATCATTGAAGAGGGTTCTAAACTGAGCTTGAGGTAAGTTTCTAGCCATTAAAACTCTAGCTTTGCTCTGTTTTTGTTTTGGATTTCAACTTGATTTTCTAGAGTTGATATTGGGAATTGATGGGAGTTTTTGGCTAGGGTTACTTCGGTTATGATGCCTAGCGCATGTGTGGATGGTTTTTGGGTTCATTTGGGACATTAAATGAGGTTTGGAAGCTTGTTCTTAAGGTTGGAAATGGTGGTGTCGAAGGATGGGAAAACCAGGGTTGTAGCGCTACATCGCCCATCAGTGGGCGCTACAGCGCTAGCCAGGCACCAATCTTCTCTGCCAAGGGCGCTGGGGCGCTAGGGGGGTAGCGCTACCCTATTTTTCCAGAATCCTGTTTTGGGCATTTTTAAGGGTTTTTGGCTCAGGGTTTCAATTCCTAAGGCTTGGGATCGAATCTACTCACCGTTTGGGTAAAATTCGAGGTCCCAGGAGCGAGGTTTAGGTCAAGACCCTTTTATTGTTGATTTTCATTAATGGAGGTTATAATTGATTATGACTAGGTAACCGCTAAGGAATCAAAAGGTCGATCATTCTCAAGGGTCGTTCTTTTACTATTTCTCACTCGAACTAGAGGTAAGAAAACTGCACCCCATATGTGACATGCATGGTTATTCATGAGGCATGTTGAATGTTTAAATGTGGACATTGATTGAATATCAAATGCTTAACAAATCTTGCGTACCTGTGAATGGCACTGACTTATTAGTGAAAATCGGCAATGGTGTCAGAACTAACTGTGAAGCTGTGACTTACTAGTCAAGTTCGACAGTAGTACTAAGCACTGGTCGTATGTTATTGACCTATGAGTCAGGAGGTGCATAAGCATCATGAAAGCATAGTCGAAAAGATTAGATCTAATCGACATCAACATTGAATGACTCATCATGAGCATTAATGCCGGATCGACCCCAAGTTCGATGAAAATTAAAAGCGCTTGTCTAGTTCCATGACTAGTTACTCAGTGTCAGGCCCAGAAGGCCCAAGTGACCGCATCGTCACATGGATAAGGGAACGGAACCCACACTAGTGACTCCATGGTCACTCATTTGGTTTAAATTAATGACTCGCTCATCAGTCACTCTTCTGGTTTAAGCTAGTGACTCGGTCACTCATTTGTGAAGGGTGCATAACCCACATTAGTGACTTACACATCTGTCACTCATTAGTTTAGGGATATAAGTCATGTATAATTATCATGATCATCATTTGATATTATATGCATGCAGTAATGAGTTTTCTTGCTGGGCTTTGGCTGATGGTTGCTACGTGGTGCAGGTAAAGGGAAAGAAAAGCTCACCCAGCCTTGAGTGGAGAGCTTAGGTGGTGATGTGTACATATGTGGCCGCTTGACCACCACGGCCAAGGAGTTTCTCGGAGGAACTAGGGGTTTAACCCTATTTTTGCTGCTTAGGTCACCGGGTTGTAAATTTTACACTGTAATGACCATTTTGGATTGTCAATAACTTGTAAACGCTTTTATGGGCCCATGAACAGTTTTATGTTTTAAATAAAATATATCATTTCCTTTTGATTGGTTTTTCACCTTAGCCTATTAATAACACCTAGATGCACGTTTATAACCAAAGAACTCGATTAGCGAGTTAAGCACGGTTCAAAGCTCACAGTCTTGGAGTAACCAGGGTGTTACTGATTGTGACAGTCAGAATCCCATGATCTGCAGGGGGAAAGACTGGGTAAAAGCTGTGCATTTCCACATCGCCTGGGGAAGGTCAAGTGCGATGATTCTAAGAGTGTGTAGGTATGGGACTACACAGTTGAAGAGGCTTAAATGGATTAATGTGTACTACCTATGCCAACAAGATGCATCTTCTTTTCGGTAGCCCATAACTTGAGAACTCTAAACTTAAGCGTGCTTGACCTGGAGTAATCTCAAGATGGGTGACCTCTTGGGAAGTTTTCTAGGAAGCGTGCGAGTGAGGACAAAACACGCTGGAAAGACTCGTGTTGGTTTGCAGGGCAGTCGTCATTCCAGGAAGCAACCATAGTGATGTGGGGCATTACAAGCTCAAAACCGGGATCATGCTCGAGGGTCGTTCTTAATATACATTACACTCAGACCTAAGGTAAGAAAACTTCACCTGGTCTGCGTTTAGGGCTTGCCCCGATTATATAGTACAGGATTAATGATATGTTGAGAATGTTTTATTAAACATATTAAATGCACTGTGTTTACCTATGTTATGTAATAATTTTTGGTCTATATATTTGATTGGGAAGCTCAGCTAATAAGCTGAAGAATTATCTATGTTATCAGATGAAGGGCTTGGCTTAATAGTCAAGGGTATAGCCGATTCTAAGGGACTCGACTTATCAATCCAAGGTTAAGACTAAACTTATTAGTTGAAGGTTAAAGACTCGACTTATCAATCGAAGGTTAAAAGACTCGAGTTATTAGTCCAAGGTTAAAAGACTCGACTTATCAGTCCAAGGTTAAAAAACTTGACTTATTAGTCGAAGGCTACCAACTCGACTTATCATTCGCAGGTTAAGGAATTGACTTATCAATTGAAGGCTACAGACTCAACTTATCAGTCATAGGTTAAGGACTCGACTTATCAGTCGAAGGCTACAAACTCAACTTATCAGTTGCAGGTTAAGGACTCAACTTATCAGTCGAAGGTTACAGACTCAACTTATCTGTCGAAGGATACAAACTCAACTTATCTGTCGAAGGCTACAGATTCTACTTATGATTCAAAGGTTAAGGACTCGACTTATCATTCGAGAGTTAAAAAGGCTCGGCTTTTCAGTCGAAGGTTAAGAGACTCGACTTATAAGCCGAGGGTTTAAAGGCTCGACTTAGGAGTCGATGGCAGAAATAGCGTGCTAATCACTGTCCGATAGGGTTAAGCCAACCTAGAATCGAGATATACGCTTGAACTCCCCTAAGGTCGTCTGGAATGTTAAACATCAGACCTCCTTTGCCAACGCTAAGGCTGGTTATATGAGAGATGGGATGATAGGTCCTAATGTGACTCTATAGTCACTTATTTGGATTGATTGCATGCACGAGTAGGGTTATTATTGCTAGGCATGCTAATTATGAATATGTGATATGATAATGTACTGCTTATAAGCATGATTATGTTTTCTTACTAAGCCTCGACTCACGGGTGCTAAATGGTGCAGGTAAAGGAAATGAAAAGTTGGACTAGCCATGAGTTATAGAGCTTTAGAGGTGGAGTGTACATATGCGACCTACTTGTCTGCCACGACCGAGGTTATCTGTTGGAACTAGGGTTAGACTGATTTTGCTGCATAGGTCAGATTTTGTATACATTTTTGGGTTGTAACTATTTTAAACTATGTTTAGATCCCCTATATTGAAGTAAAACTCTTTTAATGAAATTGTTGACTTTTGACAAAAAAATTTAGTACCTGAACCTGTGGTTAGTCTTACTTACACAGTTTTAGTCCAAATGACTCGTTTAGCGAGTTAAGCACTATTTAAATTACACAGTGTAATGATCCTGGATTAGGAGGACGTTACAGTTACACATTGGTTGGACAAGCAGTCAGGTACGATGTTGGATGGCCACAACATTGTGTCCTTACTAATCAAAAAATGAAATAGCCACTTGCGCTCGCTACTCAACAACCAAGCCAATCAAAGCAAAGAATAGAGGCAATGACACAGGAGCCTACAAAAGTGCCAATGAAAAGAGTGTCGAAGTGTTTGGTGAAGTTCATTGATCGATGGAAAAGTAACCACGTGGTAGAAATTCCAATTGTAGAAAGGGTATTTGGACTCCCATACAATGCTCAGTTAAGGAAAGATGATATCCTCCACTTTTGCAACTATGAGATGATTGGACAGATTGAGCTAGCATTATATATGAGGTACAATGGTGTTTATAATTTTTTTAGTTTAATTAGTGTAACTTGAAATTTAATAGTTTGTTGACTTTTTTAATTATATGTAGGTTGCTCGATGATTTAGTGCAGACGAAGGGGTTGAGTGTCCACTAATCCAGGAACCAATAAAGCACGAGCTAAAACTCACATTTTCGTTCGGAAATCAAGGAGATAATTATCATGCCAGTTATACATATTACTTAATTAATTTATGATTTCATTCGAAACTCATATCTGGGTAAATATTAATATTTTGTGCAGGGCATTGGATCAATATGATACACACCGAAGACAAAATGAGTCTATCAAACTAAAAGTTTGTATTCCTAAAGTAAGTAAATTATTACTTATCATATTAAAGTTTTTGACATATTTTTATTGTAATAACTTTCTAAATATAATACTTACAATTGGATAACTATGTTGTAATAGTGTCGAAACCAAACTAGGCCAACTGAGTGTGGCTTTTACATTATGAAGTTTACTAGAGAGTTGATTTCACAGCCTAGCCCCAAGACCTACTTGAAAAGTGAGGTTTTGTTTTACCTTTTAATTTTAATTTAAACTATCGCTCATACTTTTATTTGGATGATTTCTAACTTATTATTTTAAATATTTTCTAATTAGTTTACGAATACAGCATCACATTTGGCTCACGAAATCAACAAGATACAAGATGAGTGGACTGAATCAATTATGGCGTATCTCAGTTTGCAAATGAGCAAGTTGGTGAGGAAATTTTAGCTTAAGTGTTTAATACTTAGAAAGTTAGAACACAAGTTAACTTTGAAATCTGAAGTACTTTTGTAGATTTGATCACAAATGTTAACTTTTACACAAATGTCTAAAACATTTATGTTGTTGTTTTTCTGTTTCTACTGCTATTTTTGTTGTTTTTCTGTTTCTGCAGTTGCTTTTTTTTTATCAAAATAGGTCAAGCAAATTGCCATAAATATTTACAATTTCTCTGGTTAATACTTTATGTGACAGTTATTAACTGATGCAAAAAATCTCATTTTTTAACATTTGTAGCAGTTGCCCACTGACGCAAAGAGGCTAACATTTGTGACAGTTGGGCACTAACGCAAATGCCTAGAAATTATGTAATTGTCTCAGTGGGGAACTACTACAAATCTGGCATTTGTAGCAGTTAGGCACTGACGCAAATGCCAGCCTAGTTTGCGACATGGGATTTTGCATCATTTTGAAAACTGACGCAAAAACTCAATTGTAACAGTAACCCGTTCTTTTTTTTTTTTTTTGTAGTGACCTATTTATTTGAACACTGGAATCTTGAAATATCAGCATACTTTTGTCCCAAGGCAAGATTAAGCTACGTATACATGAGTTGTCCTAGATAATACACATTTTTTCCTTTACTTTTATTTTGGAGAATAGAAGGTAATTAATAAAGAACATTAAAATAAGTTAAGTTAAATTACGTGATAAGTATGCAGAAAAATGTTTAATGAGTGCTATTAGTACTTGGTATCATATTTGGCTCTCAAGACTCATAGCCTGATAGCATTGTTTTGCAGAATAAAGATACTGTTTCGATAAACTTAGCGCTCTTTTCCTAAAGCTATCATTCTCATGGAGGAAAGCCCTTGGACCCAAAAGTTTGTTCTCATCCAACACGTACAACTTCATGTATTTATTTTTATGTCAACTCTACTTGTAATCTTTTTTATGTGGTCACATATTTTTTCTTCTTCTGACTTTATAAATAAGTGTTTTAAGCCTAAATTGTTCTACATTATTATACAATTTACATGTAGAGCTAAACATGATCAGTGCATCTTATTTAGCTCTATTATATATTTTCACAAAAATATAATATAAACGAGTACTATTTGACATTAATAATCTTGTTATTACTATATAATATATTATTTAAATTTGACAAAGAATATATTTGTACAACCCAAATTATTGGGTATGATGTAGGCCCTCCTGAAACTGGTTACTAAGCATGAAATATATAAAAGCAACTTGATGAAATTAAAAAGGATATATAACTAGTTATTGATTTTAGAGTGGTAAACAGTTACAGTTATAAACGTAAAAGACTGGTTACCAATTATGTGCCATGTTTGGAACTGGTTGCAATTGAACACATAAAAAATTGGTAGCTAGTTAATGTGCAATGTTTATAACCAGTTCCCCTGTAGAATCTGTAATCAGTTACAATACCATGTTTTCAACTTGTTACCACTCTAAAAACTGTAACCAATCACTGTGTTATTTGCGTAACTTGTTACGAGCTAATGTGTCTTGTTTGTAACAGGTTTTACAAAAGAATATGTAACTAGTTACAGTACCATGTATGCAACTCATATCTACCCTAAATATTGTTATAGTCACTGTGTTATGTGTGTAACTTATTACCAGTTAATGTGCCACGTTTGTAACCAGTTTCACTGTAGAATCTATAACAAGTTACAGTACCATGTTTATAACTGGTTACCACTTTAAAAACTATAACCAATTACTATGTTACGTGTGTAACTTGTTACAATTATAAAATCTATAACCAATTACTATGTCATGTCTGTAACCAGTGACCACTGTAGAATTTGTTACTATGTTATGTTTGAAATTAGTTACCACTCTAAAAATTGTAATCAATCATTGTGTTCTATTTGTAACCACTTACCACTTTAAAAACTATAACCAGTTACTTTGTCGTGAATTCAGAGATTAGTAATGGTTACTTCGGTAACATTAGAAAAATTACTTAATAATTATTGTATTAAAATTTAATTAAGTTAGTTACCGATTATGACGTGTCTCTATTCTCCTTGTCCTATTAGAAAAATATTTATTAAAAAATAAAAATAAATAACTTTGTCAAAATTTAAGCAATTTCTTACTGATTGTTCCATCAATAATTCACAATAAAAGAGAGAAAATGTATAAAACAAAGTTTATTTACTACTTTAATTTAAGTTCCTAAAAGTAAAACACTTTATTTGGCATTATAATCTTAAACCGCGATTTGACTCGTGGATAAATTGATGTTTAGCACAACTACAACCAAGTTATAGCAATTGATTTACATATTTATTTATATACTAAGTATAAAATACGTGCAATGCACGTTATATTTTATATTTTTTAGAAATGATGTAATATTCAAAAAATTAATTAGATAATAAATAACATAATTATTAAAATATACAATAAGATTTATGTAGAAGGTTGTTGTCGTATTACGTAAAGAATTACTTTGAGGTATCTTTTCAAACAGTGATTGCTTCAATAACAATATATTGAACCTATAACTGGTTAAAACCAACTTGAATGAAATAATTGAGCTCGACAAATTGGGCAAGAAGGATTTCGACCAAGCCAGTTAACAATACAGTCGACATGAAATATATGTAAACATTGTGGCATATGTGCAAAGCTCATTCCCACTTCAAATTCCTCCAAACACACAGGACAGCTCTGCCCTATCTGTTCATCACATTCTCTAACTATGAAAGTAATAAGAATCAAATCCACAATCTCCATATTATTCCAATATGGAAACCAATCCTCAACTGCCATGTATGTCTCACAATCTCAAAGTTCTATCTATCATTAAACATTCTTTTTTAAATAGTCACGATACTCTAGTTAATATCCAAAATATAATAGTTAGACTGTGTTCGATAATAATGATATTAGTAATTTATAAAAATTATTTTTTTTAAATATTTATAAGTAACAAATTTTAAAAAGCACAACTAACAATTATTTAATTTAAACTGGTTGTTTATATGATGTTGAACCTATGGGTTAGTCATTTCTGATTTTTATTTTCGATTTTGGTAAATGATAACAATTATTAAATATTTTTGAAGTGTAGTTGAGATGTAACTCTTAGCTTTTTCTTAATCTAAATATAATACAAAGAGTCGAATGTTTGAAAGTGATATTCACTTATGTTTGCTTTGGTTTTCATTTTATTTAGTGAAACGATGTTGAATTATGTAGTAGTTTAGTTTATGTATAAATAATAAATTAGAATTTGTTAATGTACTGAGAATAATCATAATTTAACTAACATTTGGATAGTTCGGATTGTTCTTTAAAAGTTCCCGAGATGAAATCACAATGTATTATAACAAAACACCTGGGAAAAATAAATCAAAAGTGGAATAAATTTTCTAAATTATCAATTTGTATAAATATAATATATATTTTTAATATTTTCGTAATTTTGTGTTTACCTCTTCTGCAAGTAGAATTAATTTTAGAAGGATGATTTTGATTTTCTTATTATGAGTTTTTTTATTGATAATGAGAATGCTAAGATGACTTTTTAGCATTTGTATTGTGCCTGTGATTGCCAAAAGTTGTGTAGTTTTGAGTGTATTGTGCTTGACATAAATAAGAGAATTAGAGAGGCATAAGAGATTAAAGAAAATTCATTTAATTTCTAAAATTTCTTTTCACCATTTTCAGATGCAAGAGAATGATAACTTCGGGAAGAAAAAATCAATTTACTCTGGCGAATGAAAATAAAAATTTCCACTGTAAGAACATTCTAGAAATGTAAATTACATAGAAAATAATTTTAACAAGAAATCATAACTAAATCTATTTTAATAGTATTGTAAAGTATTACAAATAAATTGTAAACTAAAACTGTCCGATCTAAGATACAAATTCCAGAACACATCAAAAGAAGAAATATATAATACAATTTTACAAAGAGAAACAAAATAACAATTTTTACAACGAAGGTTTGAATAAAAACAAAAGTACTGAAAAGAATGAAATCCATTCCCAAAAAAGTATGTAGACGTTAAACAACAATGTGTTACTCAATCAAACAAGTTCCTCAAGTAAACAAAAATCTTAAAGCCCTTAGACCTTGTAGCAAAACTTGCTAAAAATTCAATCACTTCATTCAGAAGGTTAAACCATTACCACTACGACCACTGCCATCGACATTCACCAAAACCACCATAAATGTACTTCCAATAGATTATTTATTCTATCCTTTAGAGAACAACAATAATAGCAAGAGTCACAATATGTGCACACAAAATATGCGGCAAATGGCCTTGGAGGCTTATAATGAATGTTGATAATGGTGGGAGCAGAAAGATAAAATCAAACCGAAGACTCATGCATAAAACTATCATTAGGCCAAAAAAAAAAAAGTTCATAACCTACGAATCAAAGATGGGCCAAAATAGATATTGACAAAATCAAATAGATGAGAATACTAAGATAACTTTTTAGTATTTGTATTGTACTCTTGAAATGATGTGTACTTCTGAAGTGTTGTATTGTTTAATTTATTTTAAGATTAATCATTTGATTTTGTAAAGAAGCAATTATTGTATTTTTTGGGGATAGAAGCAATTGTTCAGTTTGAATGACTTATCTAAACTTTAACTTTTTTTTAGCATATTATGTTTTTTTTTAGCATATTCTATTAAAATCATACCAAATTCTGTTAAACATATGAAATTCTATTAGGCACACAAAATTCTGTTTGATAGCCATTTATATAATAGGTAAGATATATGTATATATTGTCGCCGGATGTAAAAGTGTTCTTGGCAAAAAAAAAAGTGTCTTGTCCCGCTCATAAATATTAATATATATATATATATATTAGTAATGTGGGCCATCGTCATTATAATAATGTTATATTTTGCTGACAACTTGTATAAATTACCTGCTATCTCCAGTTATACTTACCGGATGCCTTGGTGTCATAATATGAGTTGGAAAATTAAGTAATATCAAATGTTTTGAGTAGGGATAAAAATGTAATCTTATACAATTTTATGTTAGTGATGGATATATTTATTGTAAATAAATATTAATAACACACAAGTGATATGAGGTTGACTAGTTTCATTTAGACGATGTTCAGTAAATAACGTATATTCATACGAAGTGATATTTTGACATAATGTGTGTATTTGTGGAATAAATATTACTCAGTCACACATATTTTTGTCCTCCGTCCACTAAACTTGGCCTAAAGTGGAGCCAAAAAAAATAAAGGGAAGTAATAATTATGCTCTAAATATTGTGTGTCTAATATGCTCCTAATTTAATATTTTAATTAATCAATAACATTATACCTACTAGTGTTATAATGTTTATCTATACTAATTTAATTTTTTAATTAATCAATAACATTATACCTACTAATTGGTATATTAACTTAACAACCCTGAGGTGAAAGTGAGCAACTTAATTTTCTTTATTGCATTGTTGCCCAAGTGCCACGCACAAAGTCGATGAGTTGAAGACGATAATAAATAGTGAATGGTGAGAGCCATTCTATCATCACCATTAGTGAGTACTACATCGGTTTTTTGTTGCCCATGCAATCTATGAAAACCCTTAACAACCAAAAAAATGCATCTTCTGTTTCACCCAGAAGAAATGTTAATCCAAAAACGCATGTCTCAAAGTGTTGATTGACACCGACAATAATTATCAATGGCTTATTATACTTGTTGGTCTTGTACGTTGAATCAAAAGAAATTGCCTCACCGAATATCATGTTGTAATGCCCTGGTTAGCTAAGACCGTTACACTGTGTATTTTAAATAATGTTAAACTTGCTAACGAGTCATTTGGCCATAAGCGTGCAACTAAATGTGATTAACGGTCCAGGGTTAAAAATTTTGGTCAAAAGGGATGGATATTTCATTAAAAGGACAAGTTGTACATGGGATCCCATAATAAACGTTTACAAAGTTGTTTACAGTTCCAAAAGGGTAATTACAACTCAAAAGTTACAACCCGCCGACCTAAGCGGCAAAAATAAGGTTTAACCCTAGTTCCTATGATAAACCTTGGTCGTGGTGGTCAAGTGATTGCATATGTACACATCGCCACCTAAGCTCTCCAACTCATGGTTGGTCCATCTTTCCTTTCTCCTTACCTGCACCACATAGCACCCGTGAGCCAAGGCCCAACAAGAAAACTTAAACATGCTCATAAGCAGTGAATAGAACATTTCCAAATCACAATAAATATCCCCAGCAGTAATAACCCTACTCATTCATGCATACCATTCATACAGATGACTGCAATGTCATATGGGACCAAATGCCCTAATTAAATGATTAATTGAATCATATCGGGGCCCGTTGCCCACTCTACATGATTAATAAATCACACTTGGTTTAGCGCCCTAGGATCTGGGACTAATAAGACACCCCGAGGCCCATTGCCATATCCTCTGAATAACCAGCCTTGGAGCTGGTCTAGTGTACTTGGCGCTTAATTTTCTACGACCATTGGGTCGGACAAGTGTATGATGTGCTCCTGATTAGAACTAATCATATCGACCAACGCTCAACTCGCCATTGCTGCCCTTGATTCATAAGTCAATGATTTTCGACCAAGGCTTAGTGCTATTGTCGTCCTTGACTCATAAGTCAATGCTTTTTGACCAGTGCTCAGTGCTATTGTCATCCTTGACTCATAAGTCAAGCCTTTCTCAATTATATAATGCTAACATACATTCATCATATAACAAATATCCATAAACAGAGCATTCAGTATGCCTAATCAATCATTCATAGACATAATCATAATCATGCACATTTACAGGGACCCACGCCCAATCAAGACTATATTCAACATTTGGGCCTAGCCCTAATCATGTATATCATGTAATGGGTGCAATTTCCTTACCTCAGGTCCAAGTGTAATGTAAAATAAGAACGACCCTCAAGCACAATCCTAATCCCAAGCCTCTAGTGATATCCTAGTCACAAGCAAGTACATAATCCTGTCAATAACAAGTAAACAAAGGCTCCTGGACCAAGTCCTAGCCTTCGGGACATCGAATTCCACAAAACCGGGTAGTAGGATCGATCTCGAGCCCTAAGGTTTGATTTCCTGCACACAAAACCTTCATTGGCCAAAACCCCCCATTTGCGCCATGGCGCACCCAATTAAGGCCACGACGCCCCACCATTTAGAGTTGCGGCTCTCCCAGCCAGAGAGCCCAGCCCCAAAACACTCAGAACATGGGCCACGGTGCTACCAAACTTAAGGAAACCGCCAGACGCTTGAGTTCATGATGGCCGTGGCATGACCCCGCGAACTCAATTTTCTTAGTCCAAAATCCTTTCAAAAATCACCCTAAATTCGTACCAAACTCACCATTCAATCACAAAACATCCCTAGAACCTCCCAGGCAACAAAACCCATGTTTCCGATGGTTTAAAAACTCACCAAACCGTGAAATCCAATTTAAAATTTAAGAAACTTAAGGAAATAGAAACTTAGAAATTCAAACCTTAAATTACCTCTGATTAAGCTGTTTTCCAGCTAAATCCTCCAACTATCAAGCTTCTAATCTTCCCTAGAATTGTTATGGCTCTAACCTTGCTTGAATCCGAGCCCTAAAACTCGAGTTTACTTCGAAAATTCTGACGACGTCAAATGAGAGAACGAGAGTGTGGAACGTACTTCTGCTTATGACAAGTTACTTAGAGCTCAAGTAACCTTAAGCAAATCCCAAGGCTTGGGGTACCAAAAATGTCCCTGAGGTGTAAAATAGTCAAAATCCCCTGAATTCCCTCCTGGTCTTGCTAACTCCAAATATATCCTCGAATATTCATTCCCATTATCCAATATCATAGTAATGCACTAAATACCCAAAATACCCATTGACTCACCCCGAGTCAAGTATTGGTCCCGTTGTGACTTTCCCGCTAACTTGCTCCCTAGGATCGCCTTGTGCCGAGTAACCCAAATATATCCACATAGTAATGAGGTCTCACATATATATCACATATATGCCAAATAAACCCATAACAGGCCAAATTACAAAAATTATCCTTCTGATAAGAAACAAGCCCACATGCATATTTAATAAACCTAAACATGCATAACAAGTCATGTTATAATATAACGCACATAATCATGCAATGATACACACACACATATATATATCACATAAGCACATAATTTACATAATTTGTCATCTTGATCCCCTAATCAAGGCCCTAAGCCTTATTAGGTAATTTGGGACGTTACACATGTAGTCCCTTCTAATGTTATTGTCAGCCCAAAAAATGTGGCCCAAGTGATGTTGGTCATCTATCTTGTACTCTACATAAAGATCAGGATCCTTGGTCGATAGGCAATCCATGTAACCTAGTGCTCCCTCTGAGTCACTTTCCAACTTCTGTGCATTTCTTATTTTTGCCACTTTGTTGTACACGTCCCGAAATTTAAAAGGAAAATTTCCGTACCTGCCTAATTGTAGGACAAGATATGTTATAGCAGAGGAAGTTTTGATCCCAACCTTATTCATAGTCATTACTTGGGCAATTACTGTGTCTGGAACGTTGCGGTGTGAATGTAAGAATTGCATTTCTGAGAAAGTTTCCAATTCGTGATTATGAATAAGTACAAATTCCTTAGACCTATAAAGGTTCGTCTCTTTCATTCAAAGCAATCGGATGGCAGCCTGGCATCCAATTCGAGTTATATCCTTTGCACACCTCTTTTGGTTTGGCAAGTTGAGAAAATTTTCTATTCGAAAACCTTCTTTGGAACAAACCCACTCGCGCATGCTAATAACATCATCCCTCTTTTTTCCATCATCAATCCTTATGCTAAATCCTCTCCACTTAGAATAAGTCCAGTAGAAAACCTCCCATTTCTCTAGAGAATCCATCTCCTTCCCTAAAATATCAATAGTATCTATTTCAGCTATTGGTTTGGTTAGTTGAAGGTTGTTTAGTATTTCTTCCCACTCTGGGTTGGAGGCAATGTCAACGTCTGTCAGTTGCATGAAAATAATACAATTAATTATTCACAGTTAGGAAGATGCATTTCACACATATGATGAGTGATTTGATGGTCAAATTTTATATCTTCACACGTAATGTTAGAAAATATGTAAGCAATACGTGTATGCGGCAGTAAATGAAAACTTGTATATGTGTAGTTTCTTTTTTGTAGATTATAGGCCTTGATTTAGATAATGCTATTTTGCTAACTTTTTGGTCACATATTGCAAAGAGGAATAATGGTGTATCAAAACAAAGGAAGGGGAGACAAGATAAATTAGCTCATGGCAGTTCATGGCAAGCTCAAATAATGATTACGTACCGTTACAAGTGTGGTGAGAAAGCCTCAAGAATGCTAGCAAGGCAACAAAATATGGTAGTGTGCAGTCACTACATGTCCCTAAATTTGTCCCTCATGCATTGTTCTTCATCATGTCCATTTGTTTGAGCTTTGGCTTAGAAAGGTGGTAGAAGTTTATCTTTCTCATTCAATATATAGTTGGGTACTGAGCATTGATGATGACAACTACCATCATTTTATTAAGCTTTAGTGGACTTAAATCCTATTCACATGCATTTTGAATAAAAAAAAATATTTCATTAATGTGGTAGTCAAATTATAAAAGCTCAATTAGTGAGTACATACTTTGTTATTGTTTGGGCCAAGTGTAGGTGAGCCCAGGTGTAATGACCCAACTATTTTTAATACCTTGAACCATTAAAATCTACTAGACTTAGCTACTACTTTTGGAGAAAACATATATAAGAAATAATCATAAATTTATTAAAACTCTAAAATAATTATTGTATCAATAACAAAAAAGTGTAATAGGGTATGTGATCTCATTGTTTACAAAACATAAAACATAATTTTAAATGCTAATTGCGAAATTACATTAAGAAAATATAATTTAAAAGACTAAAAATAAATAACGTCGTCCTCGATCAACACGCAGTCCATTCATTCCATTCATCCTCAACACACAAGCCAAGATACCAAGAATCCTTCCGCCTCCATATCATTTTCCTCCATCACGATAAAAAAATAAATAAAGCAATGAGCCTAATGCCAAGCAAGGAAAAATCCACTAACAATCATATAACATAAATCATAAACATAAGACTATATCATAAACATATACTATTAAACTTATATCATAACTTTAACCCATAAAAATGGTAATCTTGGGGTTTGCTATTTAAGAAACTATAAGCCCCAAGCAACATAAAATAAACATTGGGGTTTGCTAGCTAAGCAACTATAAGCCTCAAGCGACATAAAAGCATTGAGGTTTGCTAGCTAAGAAACTATAAGCCCCAAGGATTATAAGACATATTCATATATATCATAACATATAAGCATATAAATTCTATCCTATTTTCCTTACCAAAAGCTGGGATATTTGGGAACAAGAACGAGATTTAGAAACTCCTATAAACTAATAGTAGAAAAGGGTGAGAATCTTTAAGAATGAATATGGGAACTAAACCATCAACAAGAAACTTACCAAGAAAGACCTTAAGTTTCAAGAACATAAATACCTAATTAAGAATCAATAATAAGAGTTAGGATCTGAATAAAAGAAACTAAAGAAAACTAAAGAATTATAAAGAATTGGACCTAAGGAATAGGAATACCTTGAATGACTTTATGAATTGGTCTAAAACCAAAAACACTCTATTTCTCACTTCCCAAGTGTTTATAAAAGCTTAGAATGAAAAAGCTTTAACCATAAACTCAAGTGTATCTCTCTATAGTAACATTAGCACCTTGGAGGCTCTGATCAAATGCTTGAAGAATGAAGAAAATGGCTGAGCACTAGGTCCTATTTATAGAGTTCAAGGAGTGAAACTAATCCCTTTTAGTTTGAATAAATAAATGATTATAAAATAAAAAAGATTTGAATTTTTCATTCAACTAATGCCTAGAACTCGGTCAAAATCGTTCAAAGGTAGGTCTAAGTGGTTAAGGCTATTTTTAAAATTCAAAAAGTCAAGCTTTAAAAAATATACTCATGGAGCTGATATATCACCCACCCTTGGAGATATATCCCTCCCATGCATTCTCGAGGCTTGTTCGATTGTTCATGCAAAGTTGATGTGTTTTCCGTATCTTTCGTAGGCGATATATCAGCCCCTATGCTGCGATATACCGGCATACGTAGATATATTAAACACGTATTTGTACTTTTTCAGCATGATTTGAATTAGATAAATAGCTTTGACTGAGTCATAATACGATCCTAACAGCTGCTGGAAGGTTCTAGAGCTTCTAGATCTTTCTTTTATTAAAACTATTCATCAAAATACTTAATTTCTTTAATAATCATGATTATGACAAGTGTCATGCTCTTAATGGTTCTATCTAAACCTTAGGTTATAATAAATAACATCTCTATGACCAGCAATATCAATCAAAGCTTATGTTATAATTAATATTCTTAAACTATAGGTTAAACTTATAAAATCCATAACTGTTGCTATGAGTTTCCAACTAAGTCCCGACTTGAACCAAAATCCACGGTAACTAACATACTACTAACTAATACTAACTACTACTACTACTACTACTATTACTACTACTGCTACTACTACTACTACTACTATCTAGCTAGCTAAGTAAACATTCTGGGACTCTAAAATTCTCTCCTACTACAAAGAATTTCGCCCCCAAAATTTACTTACCAAACAATTCCAGATACCGGGCTAACATGTCCTCCTCTAACTCCCATGTTGCCTCCCGTTTGGAACTATTACTCCATTGGACCTTGACTATTGGAATACTCTTGGACCGCAATTCCTTCATCCCTCTATCTAGGATGCTAATCGGTCGCTCCTCGTAACTCAAGTCTTTTTGGAGTGCTATCGTATCGTACATGAGGACGTGAGATGGGTCTGACACATATCTACGCAGCATCGAGATGTGGAACACATTATGGCTATCTACTAGAGATGGCAGTAAGGCTAATCTATATGCAACTACTCCCACTTTGTCCAATATCTCAAATGGACCTATAAACCTGGAACTAAGCTTGCCTTTCTTTCCGAATCACTTCACACCTTTCATAGGAGATATCTTTAAGAAGACTTGATCTCTGACTTTAAATTCCACATCACGCCGCTTGGCATCCGCATAACTTTTCTGACAGCTCTGAGCAGCGAGCATACGCTTTCTAATCAGTTCTTTCGCATCCTGAGCTTCTCTGACAACTTCGGGTCCAAGAAGTTGCCTTTCTCCTACCTCGTCCCAATGTAACAACGATGACACCTCCTTCCATAAAGCAACTCATAGGGCGCCATTCCAATCGTTGACTGGTAGGTATTGTTGTAGGAGAATTCTATCAGCGGAAAATACTTACTCCATGATCCTCTGAAATCAAGTACACAAGCATGCAACATATCCTCTAAAATATGTATGGTATGCTCGGACTGTCCATCAGTCTGAGGATGAAATGTCGTACTATGACTTAACTTGGTACCCATGACTTGTTGCAAACTTCTCCAAAATCTCGATGTAAACACCGATTCTCTATCAGATACTATTGTCTTAGGAATTCCATGCAGTCGTACTATTTCTTGAACATAAATGTCTGCATACTGATCTGCTGTATAGGTAGTCTTGACAGGCAGGAAATGAGCTGACTTGGTTAGTCTATCTATTACTACCCAAGTCGAGTCGTGCTGCTTATTTGTTCGTGGCATTCCTGTCACGAAATCCATGGCTATGTCGTCCCATTTCCATTATGGAATACTAAGTGGTTGCAATAAGCCTACTGGCCGTTGATGTTTTACTTTCACTTGCTGGCATATTAATATTTAGACACATACTCCACTACATCTTTCTTCATCCTTGGCCACCAATACATTGCCTTAAGATCGCGAGTCATCTTAGTCGACCCTGAATGAACTGAGTATGGGGTATTGTGCGCTTCTTCTAAAATCTTCAACTTTATCCCTTGATCATTTGGCACGCATACCCGATCCTTATATCTTAAAAACCCCTGTCTTGACATAGAGAAATCTATGGCCTCGCCTTCTTTAACTACATCCATATGTGCTACTAATGTGTCATCATGCCCTTGCCCAATCCGTATATCTTCTAATAGACTTGACTAGATGGACAAGTTAGCCATTTTACCAATGACTACTTCTATTCCAGGATTGATCAGCTCCTGTTGTAGCGGCTTTTCTATTCCAGCTAATGTTGCTAGACTTCCATAGCTTTTCCTACTTAGCGCATCAGTAACTACGTTTGCCTTTCCCGGGTGGTATAGGATTTCACAGTCATAATTCTTTACTAATTCTAACCACCTGTGCTGCCTCATGTTGAGCTCCTTTTGAGTGAAGAAATACTTTAAACTTTTGTGATCTGTATAAATCTCACATCGTTCTCCATAAAGATAATGGCACCAGATTTTCAACGCAAAGACCACCGCTGCCAACTCCATATCGTGCATTGGATAGCGTTGCTCGTATTCCTTCAGCTGCCTTAAGGCGTAGGCTATTACCTTGTCATTCAGCATCAGTACACAACCTAACCCTTGCTTCGACGCATCACAATAGACTACAAACTTGTCATTGGGTGTTGGTACAGAAAGTACTGGTGCTGAGCATAGCTTATCCTTAAGCAACTGGAAGCTCTCTTCACACTTATCAGTCCAGTTGAATATTTTCTGCTTCCGAGTTAAGTTGGTAAGCGGAGTGGCTATCTTAGAAAAGCCCTCTAAAAACCTCTGATAATAACCTGCTAGTCCCAGAAAACTTCATACCTCTAGCGCGTTCTTTGGTCTTGGCCAATCCTTCACAGCCTCTACCTTAGATGGGTCTATAGCAACTCCTTCCTTTGATACAATGTGCCCGAGGAATGCTACTTGCGAAAGCCAAAATTCACACTTCTTGAACTTGGCGTAAAGTTTATGCTCTCTTAATCGCAACAAGATCAACCTTAAATGTTCCTCGTGCTCGGCTTTGTCCCTTGAATACACCAACATATCGTTGATGAACACTACGACAAATTTGTCCAAGTAATCCTTGAAGACCCTATTCACTAAATCCATAAATGTGGCTGGAGGACCAAAAGACATAACTAAAAACTCGTAATGTCCATAACGAGTTCTAAAAGCTATCTTAGGAATATCCTCTTCCCGTATTGGTGCTCCCCATGGCGAATGGCTCGGTCTAATGAAACCCAAGTCTAAGAGTTCTTGCAACTGCGTCTTTAATTCCTTGAGTTCGGTAGGTGCCATCTGGTATGGTGCCATGGAGATAGGTTCGGTGCTCGGTACTAGGTCGATTGTGAAGTCAATTTCCTGAGTCGACGACAATCCTGGTAAGTCGTCAGGAAATACTTATGGGAATTCTTTTACAATGCGGACGTCTCCAACTTTTAGTGGTGTTTCCTTTACCATATCCATGACGCTGGCTAAGAATGCTTGACATCCTTTTTCTACCATCCTCTGAGCTTTGAGAGATGAAATAAGCGGTGTGCGTAGTCCTAAAACTTGTCCCATAAAGCATAATCTCTGACCGTTAGGAGTCTCGAATATCACTTTCTTGCATCTGCAGTCGATGGTTGCGCCATGCCTTGCTAGCCAATCCATGCCTAGAATAACGTCAAAGTCTTTAATATCTAGATCTATCAGGTCTCCTTCTAGTTCTACGTCCTCAAATTTGATCGGTACGCCTCGTACTATCCGTGATGATAGGACTTCTTCGCCCGAAGGCAACTCTGTTACAAACCTAGTTCTAGATCTCACAAGGTTTGTCTAATTTCTCTATCATTCCTAATGAGATATATGAGTGAGTGGCTCTCGAATCAAATAACACTGAACATACTTTATTTAGGATAGAAATCTGTCTTGTGACTACTTTATTGCTAGCGTCAGCTTCTCCCTGGGTAAAGGCAAAGACTCTGGCAGGAACCATCTTATTGTCCCTTTTCTCCTATGGATTGAACTAGGGACATTCTTTCTTTCGGTGACCTTCTTGACCACAATTGTAACATTCCTTGGTGTTTGCACGACACTCACCAGGATGTTTCTTTTGGCACTTAGAGCACTGTGGGTATTCTACATAACCCAACTTGCTACCCTTATTGTTTGTCCGTGCTCTTTTATCATTATCAGACTACTTGTTGTCAGGATGCCTTCTTTTCTGACCGTTACTATTGTTGCTAGACTGATGGCAGTTGTGGTTGGTGTTCCGACCATTCTGAGGTTGTCTCTGTTGCTTAGGTTCTGGATTACTGGCCTCCTCTTTACTAACATTTGCCTGAAGTCTTTCTACTTCTATCGTCGTTTCTAGAACATCGACATAAGTAGTATTTCTCGGGTTTGCTAGCTTAACCCTAGCTCAATCTTTGGTCTAAGTCCTCTAACAAACTTGGTAACCCTTAGAAAGTCAGTTGGAACCAACTCTGGTGCAAACTTGGCTAGTCAGTCAAACTGCCAAGCATACTCTGCTACTGATAAGTTGCCCTGCTTCAGACTAGCAAACTCCTCGACCCTTGTAGCAATGACTACCGAGTTGTAGTACTTTTTGTGGAACAGCTCCACAAATCTGGTCCATGTCATGGTGGCGACGTCGTGAGTCTGTTGAACTAAGTCCCACCATATTCTAGCATCCTTCTTTAGTAGAGATGAAACGCAGGATATGCAGTCTGCGTTGCCGAGATTCATGTGTGCTAGGATCGACTCTACATTTCTGAGCCATTCTTCTGCCTCAAAGGGGTCGGTTGTCCCTTCAAAGTTTGGAGCGTGTTGCTTACGAAACCACTCGTAGATTGGCTCCATGTGCTGAGCTGGGTAGGGTGCATAGTTTTCCATTGGCCATCCCCATAAAGACCTACTTGATGGGGGTGCTTGAGCCATTTGCTGCGGCTGAGGCAGAGGCTGAGTTTGAGGCTGTGGTTGAGCCTGTTGTCGCTGTTTCTGTAGCAATTCCTCCACTTGTTTTTTAAGACTGCCAATTTATGCAGTGTTGTCAACCGAAGGCGGTGGTGGCGCACTTCGGTTAGCAACGACATTGGTAGCACGCGCTCCCCTTCTACGAACTGGAGGGGCTTCATTATTTCCAGGAGTGACGTTGAAGGCATTGGCATTGGTGCGTGCATACCTTCTGAGCGACATCTTCAGCAGAGTTCTAACAGTCGAGAAAACATGTTAGAACTTACCCTAATAGGCTCTAAAACAAAACTTGATCTAAGCAAACATAACTCGAACCTATTAATTATGATTTCTTATGAAAAATTATATAAGCCTTCTTTATAATTAGGGTGTGTTTCTATACTTAGAAAAATAAGCCATCTTTATTATTTTCTAAGTGTGTTTCTAATCATCCTATATGACTTAATTCTCAGGCTTGAAACTCGTCGTTGTACCAAAGTTAACCATATTGAGGGAGGGCTGGGATCATTAAAATCTTTCCCACTACTATGGCCCCCTAACTCTCAATATAGAACTTGTCTGTTGATTTGTATCCACCCTCACCGAACTTGGTCATTATATATTAAATTTATTATTTATTATGATTGTAAAAAAATCAAACCCATACATGTCATTCAAAAATAACAATGATATTTATTTGGAAAAAAGTTTTCACTGTATACAATCATAAATGCAAAGATAATAAATAAAATAAATAAAGAAACTAATCTAATCTAAAAATCAGGATCTTCTACATCTGACCCTTCATCTAACATATCATCATCTATCTCCTCATAATCATCATTATCTTGAGCCTCAAAGTTTCCTCTAGGAAGATTCGTAAAGATTCTATGTTTTTGCTCATTTGTGAATTGGAATTCCATCTTAGAGGTGAACCTAAGTATGAGAAAATAATATCTCATAGCTATCGGTAATTCATCTTCATCATCTATAGTCTCCCATATTTCTTCTAAAGCTGCAATTACAGAGTATAATCTTTAAAAAGTATAATCACTAAAACATATTGCTCCGTAGTTCTCATCATGATTTGTTTAGTTGTTTGGAGGTGACCTATCTTGTTGTGGAATAAGAGTAATCTCCGAGTGATTCTTTCTAGCACCCCTACTGTATTTCTTGGCTCTCTAATTCTTTTCAAGGCCTTAATGACTTGGATATCCTCATAGGTTAAGGCTCCATCCATTCTTAACTGAAAACATAAGAAAAACTAAACACACTCACACAATGCGAATCAAACCAACAATAACAGTCAAGCTTCAATTTCCTTAATACCATGCTCACATAAAGCTTCAGAAATATCCCAACAACACAATCCAGAATTTCAACCTCAACTATTGCCATAATCAACTAATTATCATTCACATCCTTTAACTATTCACCATAATGATTAAAACTCAAGTAATTGACATAGTTATGCACATCAAATTCTCATCGTCATACCACAATCCATATTATTCCATAAGTTTGCATTACTCATTATTCTCCACTAATGTAAACAACGCATGCTTAAGAATCAATAGGACTTTAATGGCTTACAATGTATGGCTTAGGTAAGGTAGATAAGAAAGTCATTTAGGCACTAATACCATAAGCATACCAACCTTTCAAACAACCATGTACACATAAATCCCAAACACCCATATTGAACAACCTTGACATGAATGAGAGCTATATATATTTTTCTTTCTCAGCTCTTTTTTTTTTTCAACACTCACTCCCCAAAAATTTGTGTATACAATATATTTCCTTAAGGGAGTGAGTCTCCATGATAAAAAATTTCTCTTCTTTTTTTATTTTTCAAGAAGAAACTTTCTCTCATTCATCTATTCCTCTCTTGAAAACCCAAAATACTTTCCATTACAAAACCCCTTCCCACATTATCTTTGTATGCTCATGATATTAATATGGTTAGGATATTTGATAAGATTTTCGTTAGGTTTCAACAATTTTGGGGTTTCAACAAAAAATAGGCCTAGGCTCAATTAGGGTGACTAAGGATACAATTTTGTCTCGGGTTGGCTAAAAAGGCTCAAACGGACCAAACAAAATTGCCTACATCTTCTTCTTAAGCACACGTTATCTAGGATTTCGTCTCAAATAACAAGTAACACAAATTCTAGAGTAATCAACCAAATCTTTCCACAAATCCCATTTAACATGCATAACACAGTCAATTAGCATGAATTTAACAATCATGGCAAAAAGTTCAATCTTTCCTCATATATTAGTCAATCATGGCAACAGACAAAATCAAGCACACAGATTCAAAGTGGTTTTATTTCTTAACTTTATGTTCATAGCATTCATTACGTAACCTTGACTTTTATTATTGACTTGATTCGAACACGACTCACAACACCCCGACTCTAAACACATATTTACAAAACAAAAGAAAACTTTCGAAAGAAATCCCTCCCCCAAACTTTGAAACAAACATTGTCCCCAATGTGTAACTACAAAGAAAAGAAAAGAAACTTACAAAAAGTCCATGCTTACGGATAAGGAGAAGGTGGTGGCAGTGGTGGTGGATCTTGCATCCCTTGAAACGGAGGGGGATAAGCGAAATAGTTATTCTGTCCTCTGTTCAACATCCATTGAGCCACCAACAAATTTAGTTGATCCACTTGATTATGCTCATATGCCTCCCGAGCAGCCAAATAGTTATGAGTGATCGTGTTTTGTTGAACAATGTAGCGCAGCATGTCATGCGAGTATTGCATATTAAGATCAGTTGGGCCACCAAGAGCCAAAGGAACATCCACATTCATTGGCCCCTCTACATTCTCCGGAACACTGTCATCCTCTTGATTTTCAAGGTCCTCATCATCACTCTCCCGCCTTCGTTGTTGGCCTTGTCGTCGTGGAGGTGCGGCTGGTGCTACTAAAGATGCATTAGGATAACGCGCAATTCTTGATTTAGTAAGTTTCCCTTTGACTGGCACCACTATATCAGTTTTTTCCCTTGGTACTTCATACACTACACACATATCGGTGATAAATGACCCAAACGGAAATCCCTCAGTAGTGGTGCCACGAAGAACAAACCTCATACCCTGACGAATAATTCGTCCAACATCGATGGTCATCCCCTTCATGATAGCAAAAACCAACCTCATCCGGTCATTCGTCATATGGCTAACATGACTAGTTGGGATCAATTTGGCTGCCACAAAATAAAACCATGCACGAGCTTCTTGATTAAGTTGCCATAAAAACATCCCATTAGGCTCATCATGAGCATATGCAATTCTAGCTCCTGGGCAACCCAATGTTTCCGCTATAAGAACATGATCATGCTGATCTTGTAGAAACAATTGGTACTCATCATGCTGGTTATCAAAGCTCTTAGTATTGAAAAAATCATCGATGGCCTTATAACTCCCCACTGGTAGCCATTTTCCTCTCACAAAACATTCCCCTTTCTCATTCAACTCCGGAAAATTCGCATAAAATTCATACACCCACGAGATATTCATTTTAATTTCCGGTTGTTTCACAACAGATTCCCACTGCCTACCTTCTATGTTGGCTCTAATTGGCTCAAAGATAGCACACGAACTAGGTTGAGGATCATATTCAATACCTCTTTCCTTGAGCACCGGTTTCCCCATAAAAGAAGTATATCGATCTTCCGCCTCCTTACTTACAAATTTGGTGGTATCAAATGGTGGTGCCCTAGAGGATGAGGGTCTTGAAGATGATAGTCTTGAACTATTTCGCTTAGGTCCCATGGTTACGCGGAACAACTCGCCAAACACCCGAACAATACCTCACCTCTCAATTAATCACGTATTTACCCCCCTAATCAACTAAACAATACCACCAAACTTAAGTCACAACTTCTTCCTTACCACAATTAAGCAAAAATCACCAATAACAGTCACTTAAGCAATTTCTCAAACACTTAGTGGGCAACTATTATTCTCACTCTTCCCTTCCACTTTTCTCTCAATCTTATTTCCCCAAATCACAATAGAACTTCAAACACTATCCAATAATCATCAATTCCAACACATCAATTCACACATTCATCAAAATCAAAATTGCCTCTTACATGAAATATCCATTCAATAACTTAAGTGCTCCAAAGAGATGAGTGAATGACTTACTTGATGAATGTGAGTGTCTTGTGATCTTCAATGAACTACTCCCCTCATAAAATTCGGCCAAACACCCTTGAAAAGTAAATGAAAACTTGATCACAATGGAAGTTGATGTGGTATTGATGATTAGGGTAAGGAAAAAAAATTGAAGTAAAAATGGGATGGGAGATTTGTTGATTTGGGATTAGGAATGGTGATGAGAGGAGTAGAATTTGATGATTTGAAATTTAGGAATGAGGAAAGAAAGGAGAGTTAAAGGTGTGGGATTTTGATTTTTTCGGAGTAGGGTGAGAAGAGAAAAAGAAAAATGGTGGTTAGAGAGAAAGAGGGAAACAAAAAGAATTTAAAAACCCAATTTTTTTTTCTCTGTTCGAAGTGGCGCGTGGCGCTGCGGCGCTTAAGGCCCTGATGCTCCAGGATTCTTCCTCGCGAATTGGCGCTGCAGCGCCTAGTGATGGCGCTGCGGCGCTTGGGGCTGCTCAAAAACGCCCTCTCTGTTTGGGTGTGGCGCTGCAGCCCTTAAGTAAGGCGCTGTAGCTCTAATTGCATCAGGAATTGCGCTGCAGCCCTATGAAAGTGGCGCTGCAGCCCCTTTGAACCTTACAATTTTTTTATTTTTTATTTTTCTCTTTTTTTTTCACGATTTTCACGGCTCATAATAAACTTAATATTTACAAAATAAATAAAATAAAGTCTACTAAAATAAAATAAACTAAACTAAATAAAAATAACAATACTAAAACAATGGGTTGCCTCCCATTAAGTGCTTAATTTATTGTCTTTAGCTAGACATTGATGACGCTTCAGTTGCTGTCTTGGAGATACATCGTCTCCACCTTCTTGTGAATTTCACCAAAATAATGTTTCAACCTTTGTCCATTCACTTGAAAAAGCGAACCGTCATTATTTCTTAATTCCACAGAACCAAAAGGAGAAACTTTGGTGATAACAAACGGACCAGACCATCTTGACTTTAGCTTGCCGGGAAATAACCTCAAACGAGAATTGAAAAGTAAAACTTTCTGTCCCGGCATAAATTCTCGCTTTAATATCATTTGATCATGATATTTCTTTGTCATCTCCTTGTAAATACGAGCATTTTCATATGCATCATTCCGGAACTCCTCCATTTCATTCAGCTGCAATAACCTCTTCTCACCCGCTGCTTGGTAATCAAAATTAAGCTTCTTGATCGCCCAATAAGCCTTGTGCTCCAATTCTACTGGTAAGTGACAAGCTTTGCCAAATACTAGTCGATAAGGAGACATACCGAGAGGAGTCTTGTACGCTGTCCTGTAGGCCCATAAAGAGTCATCAAGCTTTTGAGACCAATCTTTTCTATTTAAATTCACTGTTTTCTCCAAGATAGACTTGATCTCTCGGTTTGATACCTCAGCTTGGCCATTAGACTGGGGGTGATAAGCCAAAGCCACCTTATGTCGAACTCCATATTTCATCAAGAGTGGTTTAATAACTTTGTTGCAGAAGTGTGTTCCTTCATCGCTTATTATCGCTCTTGGAGTTCGAAAACGATTAAATATAAACTTCTGCAGAAAATAAGAAACCACCTTGGAATCATTTGTAGTAGTGGCTATCGCTTCAACCCACTTTGAAACATAATCAACAGCGAGTAAGATAAACAAGTTCCCGAAAGATGGTGGAAAGGGCCCCATGAAGTCAATGCCCCACACATCGAATAATTCCACCTCTAAAATCACATTCATAGGCATTTCATTTCTTTGCGAGATATTTCCAACTCGTTGACATCTATCACAGGTCTTGACAAAAGTGTAACAATCTTTAAAAATTGAAGGCCAATAGAAACCTGATTGCAAAACTTTCGCTGCTGTACGCGATGACCCGAAATGCCCACCGTAAGGCGCCGAATGACACTGCTCTACTATTGATTGAGTCTCTTCCATTGGTACACAACGACGAATTATTCGATCCGTACTCATTTTGAACAGGTATGGATCATCAAAGAAGTAGTATTTACAATCATGAATCAATTTCCTCATTTAATGTGCATTAAAATCAGGAGGTAACTTGCCACTAACTAGATAATTCACGATATCGGCATACCAAGGAAGTTCTGTTGATACAGCCAGCAGTAACTCATCCGAAAATAATTCTTTGATCGAGTCTTTACATTCAGCATCTTTATTCTCTAATCGTGATAAATGATCTACCACAAAGTTCTCTTGCCCCTTCTTATCCACAATCTCAATGTCAAACTCTTGAAGTAACAATACCCAACGTATCAGTCTTGGCTTAGCCTCCTTCTTTGCAAACAAATAACGCAGTGCTGCATGGTCTGTGTATATAATAACTTTGGAACACAAGAGATATGGTCTGAATTTATCGCATGTGAACACCACCGCTAATAGTTCTTTTTCAGTGGTTGAGTAATTTCGTTGAGCATCATCAAGAGTCTTGCTCGCATAATAAATTGCTCGAAAAATCTTCTCTCTTCGCTGCCCCAACAAAGCCCCTACCGCATAATCACTAGCATCGCACATAATCTCGAATGCTTGACTCCAATTCGGGACACTCATAATAGGGGCTGACACCAACTTTTCTTTTATCGACTCAAATGCCTTCCTACACTCTTCATCAAAAACAAAATCAGCATCTTTTTCTAGGAGATTGCATAGTGGCTTGTTGATTTTTGAAAAGTCCTTGATAAACCTCCTGTAAAAACCCGCGTGCCCCAAAAAACTTCTTATCCCCTTGACATTCACTGGTGGAGGAAGCTTCTCAATGATGGCTATCTTGGCTCGATCTACTTCAAGACCTTCCTTCGAAACTCGATGCCCCAACACAATCCCCTCTTGAACCATGAAGTGACACTTCACCCAATTTAGCACTAAGTTCTTCTCTTCACATCTACAAAGGACTAATGCCAAGTTGTGCAAGCACTGGTCGAATGACGACCCAAAAACAGAAAGGTTGTCCATAAATACCTCCATGATCTCTTCTACCATATCTGAGAAGATGGCCATCATACACCGCTGAAAAGTGGCAGGTGCATTACAAAGTCCAAAAGGCATCCTCCTATAAGCAAAAGTGCCGTAAGGACATGTGAAAGTTGTCTTTTCCTGATCTTCAGGAGCTATTGCTATTTGATTATAGCCTGAGTAGCCATCTAAGAAGCAGTAATGTGTATAGCCAGCCAAACGATCGAGCATCTGATCGATAAATGGAAGTGGGAAATGATCCTTTCTAGTCGCCTTGTTCAACTTCCGGTAATCAATACAAACTCTCCACCCCGTCACTGTTCTTGTCGGAATCAATTCATTAGCTTCATTCTTGATCACTGTCATTCCCCCTTTCTTTGGTACAACTTGCACAGGACTAACCCAACTACTATTCGAAATAGCATAAATGATCCCAGCATTCAATAGCTTCAATACTTCTGCCCTCACTACTTCTTTCATGGCTGGGTTCAATCGCCTTTGATGCTCAATAGAAGGCTTATAATTTTCTTCAAAAAGAATCTTGTGCATACAAACAGTTGGGCTTATTCCCTTCAGATCTGAAATTTCCCATCCTATGGCAGATTTCATTTCCTCAAAACTCTTAGCAATTTTTCAGTTTCACATTCTGATAGTGTTGATGAAATGATCACTGGGCAAGTGAAATTCTCTCCTAGATACTCATAACGCAAATGCTCTGGGAGTTGTTTCAAATCTTTCTTTTCCACCACAACTTTCTCGACTTCTCTTTCGTTAGCTTGACAAAGAGTTTCTTCCATTTTAATACTACTAACACAAGGAATAGCACTGAGAGCCATCACACATTCAGCCACTTCGTCACCCACAAACTCACCATTCACTTTTTTCAAATCAGCCTGAGTAATACTAGAATTAAGGCAATGTTGTAAAGGATCAGCACATAATTCTTTTCTCATCGTCTCTTCTACTACTACCTCAATAGAATCCACACGGTGACATGTGCTCGTGTTGTCATGTTGCTGTAGTGCTTGATAAATGTTGAATTTAACCTCTTCATTGTTAACTCTCAGTGTCAAATGACCACCTTGCACATCAATAAGAGCTCTTCCAGTAGCCAAGAATGGATGACCAAGAATAATGGGGATTTCATGGTCCTCCTCCATATCCAAAACCACGAAATCAGCGGGAAAAATAAACTTGTCCACCTTAACCAATACGTCTTCAATCACTCCCCTAGGATAAGTAAGTGACCGATCTGCTAATTGAAGAGTGATGGTTGTGGGCTTCACCTCTCCTACCCCCAATTTCTTGAAAACTGAAAGTGGCATCAGATTTATACTCGCTCCAAGATCACACAAAGCCTTATCAAAGGACGACCCTCCAATAGTGCATGGTATAGTAAAGCTACCAAGATCTTTCACCTTTTGAGGCAACTTTTTCTGTAAGATGGCACTGCATTCTTCTGTTAACTTCACAGTTTCAAAGTCTTCTAATCTTCTTTTCTTTGACATAACTTCTTTCATGAATTTCACATAATTAGGCATTTTCTCAAGAGCATCTGCAAAGGGAATGTTTATGTGAATTCGTTTGAAGATTTCTAGAAACTTTGCAAACTGTTCGTCTAATTTATTCTTCTGAAATCGTTGAGGGTATGGAATGGGAGGTTTATACATTGGAAGGCTATCTTTCTTCATGTCATTCTGGTCACTTCCACTCTGCTTCTTGGCTTGCTCTTCTTTGTCTACCTCTCGTACCATTGGCTCAACTTTCTCCTTTGAACTAGCTTGAACATCACCCTCTTTAAGCACCTTACCACTTCTCAAAGAAACTGCTTGGCATGATTCCTTTGGATTTACCACCGTGTCACTAGGAAAACTTCCCTTCTGATTCGAATTCACTGCATTAGCTAATTGGCCCACTTGAGTCTCAATTTTCTTCATTGAAGCACCCATGTTAGTCATTTGGGTTTCTATATTGTCGAGTCTTGCTTCATTTTTTTCGAACCTCTTGTTAGACTCCAAAATAAAAGTGCCCAAAATGTCTTCCAACGACTGCTTTTTCTCTTGTTGCGGTTGAGAATTGAATCCCGGAGGTGGTTGCAACACATTTTTATTATTGGCGTAAGAGAAATTTTCATGGTTGCGCAATCCTGGATGATAATAATTAGGCATGTTGTTGCTTCTGTAGTTATTAGGGAAGGAGCGGTTTGCCATAAATTGGGCTTGTTCTGGACTCATTTCTTGCCCCTGCATTGCAGCAGCTGCTGCTACACTCTCCATAACCGTTGGATTATTTTGCGCTGATAGAGCAGCCATTTGGGTTTGTAGAGCAGCAATTTGGGCATTCAGGGCTGTCATCTGATCAACTTCATATAACCCAGCAACTTTCCTTGGGCCCGACCTCTCATTAGGCCACTGATAACTGTTGGTGGCCATTTCCTCCATCAAAGTGAAGGCTTCATCAGCTGTCTTGGCTAATAGAGCCCCCCCTGCAGCAGCATCAACTATTGTTCTTGTTGGAGCGTTCAACCCATGATAAAAAATCTGAACTTGCATCCAATTTTGATAACCATGTTGTGGGCAACGTCGTAATAATTCCTTAAACCTCTCCCAAGCCTCATAGAATGGTTCTTGATCTAACTGTCGAAATTGTCCAATATCGCTGCGTAATTGGGCTGACTTTGAAGGAGGGAAAAACTTAATCAGAAACTTTCTTGCCATCTCATCCCATGTTGTAATTGTTCCAGGCTGCAAAAGCAAAGATTGCAACCAATCCCTGGCTCTTTCCCTCAAGGAGAAAGGGAAGAGACGCAATCTGATGGCATCATCAGTAACGCCATTCATCTTCACTGTGGCACATACCTCCAGAAATATGGCCAAGTGAATGTTAGGGTCTTCAGTAGCTAGACCCCCAAACTGATTTTGCTGCACCATGTTAATTAGTGCAGGTTTCAGTTCGAAGTTGTTGGCAGCAATGGCTGGATTTGCTATTCCAGTGAGATTCTCATTCACAACAGGCATGCAAAAATCACGCACTGCCCGCTGCGCTGGATTAAGAGGAGCCCCAGCAGCTGCTGGTTGATTGTTATTATTGCCATTGCCACCGTTGTTGTTCACCCCGTTGTTGTCCATATTATGCTCTTCAATCCTTTTCTTAGATCTCAACTGACGGAGTGTGTGCTCAATTTCAGGATTCAGAGGCTCAACAGGTGTAGAACTCCTAGTCCTTCGCATATACTGAGAACACAAGAACAATCTATAACGTTAGTAACAAAATAAATAAAAATCTAATTTAAAATCAAGACTTAAAGTTTCAATATTAGTAAAATTAATTTTAATCCCCGGCAACGGCGCCAAAAAATTGATACAGAAATTTTTCTACCGCAAGTGTACGGTGTATTGCAATATAGTTTTAAAATTAAAAGATGTCGAACCCACAGGGATTAAATATTAAATTCAATAATTACTATCACTGTTAAGTCTATAATTTTAATTAGAAAAGTCAATAAATTAATCAAACAATAAAATAAAGAATATGAAATAACAAGATAACCAAATCTTATGCTCTTGAAAAGTGATTAAATAGAAGATAAATGTACTAGAGTAATGATTTCACTATTCAATTATGAACATAGTTTCTTTATTATTCTAATCAATTCTCCTCATTTGTAATTTCTAGAACTATAATATAATGCATTTATCTTTCTCAAGCATATATGCAATTAATCCCAATTAATCAATATGATATCTCTATTCGCTATTAATTAATCAAGACATCATTAAGCAATAGTTATTCTAAACCAAATTCATAGAGTTCAAGGAATCTCTCAATCTCACAATCACTCTATGTCAAATCTTCTTATGTCCAATCTTTGTTTATCTTTCTCAAGCATAAACCCTAGATTTCAATTCACAATAATGATGGCCAAACATTAATATGATAAAATTAAATAAAAAAGATATGAACAAACGAGAAGAATTTCATAGAAATAATAATAGAAACCACAATTCAATAATCAAAATAGATTCATCTAATACTCTAGCACAAAAAGAGTTTAGTTCTCCATTATAAACATAAACATAATAACAATGTATTTGTTCATAATTAAAAAACTAAAAATGAAAGGAAGAAGAAATAAACTAGATGTAATGGTGATGATTTTGATGATGTCTCGCCTCTTCTTCTCCGAGCCTCTAATCTCTGTCTAATCTCCTCCAAAAATCGTCCTTAGACCCTAATTAAAATTTTCCTTATATATCCCTTGCAAAAATCCCTCTTTTGCCCTTCAAAAATCGCATTTTAAAATTTCCATACGGCTCCCGGCGCTGCAGCCCCTTAAACAGGCGCTGCTGCGCTACAAATGTGCCAAAAACGAGTCTCTGTTTCAGTCAGGCGCTGCAGCCCTTAAGGATGGCGCTGCAGCCCTAATTCATCCCAGAAATAGCGATGCAGCCCCTGAATATGGGGCTGCAGCCCTAATTCACGAATTTTGCATTTTTCTTCGTTTCACTTCCATTTTGTACAATTTTCTCGCCACTTTTCCTTGGACCCTACACAAACACAACACAAGCATAAAACCAAACAAAAACACCCTAAACACCTACAAATTAGATATAAAATGACACTAATAAGTGAATCTAAAATTCACTTATCAGTGACCTATCTTGTTGTGGAATAAGAGTAATCTCCGAGTGATTCTTTCTAGCACCCCTACTGTATTTCTTGGCTCTCTAATTCTTTTCAAGGCCTTAATGACTTGGATATCCTCATAGGTTAAGGCTCCATCCATTCTTAACTGAAAACATAAGACTAAAATGTTAGATAAAAACATAAACATAATAACTATAACATAAACACTTACATTGGTTGTTAGATTCAGAGCTTGAGCGTGTGTATCAAGGAGAACTTCATGCAAATGGACTGTTTCTCTGATACCAACTGTAATGACCCAACTATTTCTAATACCTTGGACCATTAAAAACTACTAGACTTAGCTACTATTTTTGGAGAAAACATACATAAGAAATAATCATAAATTTATTAAAACTCTAAAATAATTATTGTATCAATAACACAAAAGTGTAATAGGGTATGGGATCCCATTGTTTACAAAACATAAAACATAATTTTAAATGCTAATTGCGGAATTACATTAAGAAAATATAATTTAAAAGACTAAAAATAAATAACGTCGTCCTCGATCGACACGCAGTCCATTCGTTCCATTCATCCTCAACACACAAGCCAAGCTACCAAGAATCCTTCCACCTCCATAATAATTTTCCTGCATCACACTAAAAAAAATAAAATAAAGGAGTGACCCTAATGCCCAGCAAGGAAAAATCTACTAACAATCATATAGCATAAATCATAAACATAAGACTATATCATAAACATATACTATTAAACATATATCATAACTTTAACCCATAAAAATGGTAATCTTGGGGTTTGCTATTTAAGCAACTATAAGCCCCAAACAACATAAAAAAACATTGGGCTTTGCTAGCTAAGCAACTATAACCCTCAAGCGACATAAAAGCATTGAGGTTTGCTAGCTAAGCAACTATAAGCCCCAAGGACTACAATACATATTCATATATATATATATATATCATAACATATAAGCATATAAATTCTATCCTATTTTCCTTACCAAAAGCTGGGATATTTGGGAACAAGAACGAGATTTAGAAACTCCTATAAACCAACAGTAGAAAAGGGTGAGAATCTTTAAGAATGAATATGGGAACTAAACCATCAACAAGATACTTACCAAGAAAAACCTTAAGTTTCAAGAACTTAAATAACTAATCTAGAATCAATAATAAGAGTTAGGATCTGAATAAAAGAAACTAAAGAATTATAAAGAACTGGACTTAAGGAATAGGAATACCTTGAATGACCTTATGAATTGGTCTAAACCTCAATACCGAAAACACTCTATTTCTCACTTCCCAAGTGTTTATAAAAGCTTAGAATGAAAAATCTTTAACACAAAACCTAAGTGTATCTCTATATAGTAAAACTAGCACCTTGGAGGCTCTGATCAAATGCTTGAAGAATGAAGAAAATGGCTGAGTACAGGTCCTATTTATAGAGTTCAAGGAGTGAAACTAACCCCTTTTAATTTGATTAATAAATGATTATAAAATGAAAAAGATTTGAATTTTCATTCAACTAACGCCCAGAACTCGGTCAAAATCATTCAAAAGCAGGTCTAAGGGGTTAAGGCTATTTTTAAAATTCAAAAAGTCAAACTTTAAAAAATATACTCATGGAGCCGATATATCGCCTCCCCCTACATTCCCGAGGCTTGTTCAATCGTTCGTGCAAAGTCGACGTATTTTCACTTTTTCAGCATAATTTGAATTAGATAAACAGCTTTGACTGAGTCATAATACGATCCTAACAGCTGCTAGAAGGTTCTAGAGCTTCTAGATCTTTCTTTTATTAAAACTATTCATCAAAATACTTAATTTCCTTAATAATCATGATTATGTCAAGTGTCATGATCTTATTGGTTTTATCTAAACCTTAGGTTATAATAAATAACATCTCTATGACCCGCAATATTAATCAAACCTTATGTTATAATTAATATTCTTAAACTATAGGGTAAACTTATAAAATCCATAACTGTTGCTATGAGTTTCCAACTAAGTCCTGACTTGAACCAAAATCCACAGTAACTAACATACTCCTAACTAATACTAACTACAACTACTACTACTACTAGCTAACTAAGTAAACATTTTGGAACTCTACACCAGGTAAGGGTCTACCAAATTGACCCATGGGCTAAAATTTTGATACCTCCAATTACTGTTGTGTGAGTAAAGAACATTAAAAAATTTATGTGTACAAAAGAGTAATTTCCAATGGAAAAAAAAATTGTAGCTCAATTTATGTTCCATGTGTGATTTGTATGTACATTACGCACATGTAGAAAATATCACCTGATCATGTTACTAAATTGAACACAATAGTTTTCAAATGTATTATAACTAACCAAAAAAAATTGTTGTACAAAATTATGAGCTTTTGGAGGATTGAGTTTCACTGTAAACATCAATGATTTGAATGAAAATACTCAGCAGTACAAAAGATTAATTCATTAAAGTTTAAAGTTCATGCATGGAAATTTGAAAACCAAAAACGCAAGTGTTAATTAGAGTTACTTAACATTGAAGCTACAAAATAGGTACATTAAAATAAAAGATGAGATTGGTTCCATATTAGTAATAGTACCATTTTCTACCATGCATAGTACAATGAGAAGAGTACAAGGGAAAAAACCATAGAAATACAAAAGCAAAACAATTAAAACAACAAAGTTTAACAATACATTTAAAAACATATTAAAAAAAAAAGAAGAAGTTGGCCCTGCAATTAAGTGCATGATGTAGATGGTGCCAATATCTTCATTCCCCGCTGGGTGAACCTCAGTCAAGATCGATGATCTTACTGGGCATAGCCTCACCACGGAGGTAGTCGGTCGTTGCCTCCACAAAGGCTTCAATGGTTTTCACCTGGTCATTTCCTTGTGTTTGGAATTTTTTTTGCTGGTATTGAGTCGATGCCAAGTCTATGCACCACTTACGAGCCTTGACCAATAGTTCAATGCATATTCTCTTCGAATTCTTAGCAACCATCAATGTCCATTCCACAACAACGCAGTTTGAGCATGAGTTACTTGAGCCACACCAAAGTCACCTAGAACGGGTCGACTGATTATGGTATTTTTTGCAAGATGAACTTGGGGTGCCGAAGGTCATTAGGGTTACATGGTGCGGACTATGGTTATCAATTACAGTAGGTGATTTTTTTTTAGGAAGATAATAAGTTTTTAGTAATTGATTTCTTTGTCATTTTTCATAAACCTATTATATTGCTTAAGCAAAGTTAATATTTATATTGCCACAAATAATGTATACTGTAAGGTAAAATAAAGAATATATTATTTCCCTCTAATTGTATGATTGGAACTAAACCATTATTTCAATTTTTTTCCATAAGGGTTTCTCATGTTCTAACAAATAGAGTCTTAATCCAGATAATGATTATTAATCGTTGTCTTTGTTGGAGACATGAAAATCTTCTCCATTTTCTTTTCCAATATAGGATTGTTTTGTCATGTCAATTTGTACCATATCTCTTTTATATAATAACATAAAAATTACTTTTTGTACTTCATCTGTCCTTTTAGGGTATTAACTTAAAAGATTAACTAAAACGGATATAGTACTATGGAACATGTGGCTTTTAGGGTATAAAAAACATATTTAACAACCCATTGTGACAAAAATTTGAGATTGCTACTCCATTGCAATTTTATATATTTGTTTTACATAAACTACATTAGAAAAGAAAACTAGAAAGAGTGATATGTTACCAAATTTATGACTAGTAACCTATATTAGTGAAAATGTTACAAAATTACTTCTAAAATCGTGAGAAATTAACTTGGTTGTGATTTGAGAGTATAAATGATATGGATTCCTCATTGGTGGAGCTCCTGATTCATTACTTGGGTAGCTACTGCGTCTGGAATGTTGCGGTGTGAACGCAAGAGTTGTATTTCTGAGAAAGGTTCCAATTCATGATTATGATTAGGTGCAAATTCCATAGCTCTCCATAGGTTCGTCTTTTTCATTCGAACCAATCGGATGCAACATGACATCCAATTCGAGTTACTTCATTTGCATGCTTGAACAAACCCAACGGTCCATGCTAATAACCTGGTATTTTTGCCATCATCAATCCTTATGCTAAATCCTCTCCACTTGGAATAAGTTCGGTAGAAAACCACCTATTTCTCTAGAGAATCCACCTCCTTCCCTAAAATATCAATAGTATCTATTTCAACTATTAGTTTGGTTAGGTGAAGATTTTTTAGTATTTCTTCCTACTGCGGGTTGGAGGTAATGTCAACATCCGTCATTCCTAGTTGCATGAAAATTGTACAATTAATCATTCACAGTTAGGAAGATGCATTTCACACATATGATTAGTGATTTGAGGGTCAAATGTGGTATTTTTCATGTAATGTTAGAAGATATGTAAGCAATACGTGTATGAGGCAATGAATGGAAAGTTCAACTGATGAAATACGTACCTTTACAAATGTGGTAAGAAAGGCTCAGCAATGCTAATAAGGCACCTGAACACCTAAATTTGACCCTCATGCATTGCTCTTCACCATGTCCGTTTGTTTGTGCTTTCGCATAGAATCTGGTAGAAGTTTATATTTTTCTTTCAATATATAGTTAGGTATTGATCATTGATGATGACAACTACCAGCTGAATGATCGTGGATTTAGTGGAGTTAAATCCAATTAAACTACACCCGTTGAATAAATAAAAATTTTATTTATTTAATGTGGTAGTCAAATTTATTTATTTAATGTGGTATTGATATTATGAAATGTTAGTGCAAATGAAACTAGAAACAGTGACTTGTTACCAAATAGATGCTTAGTAACCTATATTAATGAAATGTTACAAAATTACTTCTCAAATCGTGACACATTATCTTGGAGTTGGCGATTAGTGAGTAAAAATTATTTCAATTCCTTTTCTAAAGGATTCCTAATTCATTAAATTGTGAGTCATTATGTCATGTTCATGCTAGTATTGAAACTACAAACAATGACTTGTTACAAAATTGATGCCAAGTAAACTAGAGGAATGTTACCAAATTACTTCTCAAATCGTGATACATTATCTTGGAAGTTACGATTAGTGAGTAAAAATGATTTTGATTGCTCATCTAAAGGATTCCTGATTCATTAAATCGCGAGACATTTGACATGTTAGTGCAAGTAACGAAAATATAAAGAGTGACTTGTTACCAAATTGATGCCTAGTAACCTATATTAGTGAAATATTACCAAATTGCTTCTCAATCAAAGTACTATTATCTTTGAGGTTGTTATTAGAAACCAACGATAATGTCTTAGTTGAGCACCAGGACCTGTTTAAAGAAGAAATATGGTGGGATCCACTTAGCTTGGGAAAGATCACATGGCTCAGCTACCCGATCGCCCCAAGGAGAGCCTTTTTCAAAGACTTCACTATTTAAATAGGGACCGGATAACCAGATCGATCGATCGAACCAACGATCATGTATTGTTTAAGCATCGAGCTTGACCTAAGAAGAAATATGGAGGGATCCACTCCGGTTGGGAAAGATCACATGGCTGAGCTACCCAATACCCCACGAAGATCATTTTCAAAGACTTTCCTATTTAAATAGGGAACATATGTCTAGATGGATCGATTGGAACAACAATCATGTCTTGTGTTAGAATTGGGGCATGTCCTAAGATAAAATATTGTGGGATCCACCTTGGTTGGGAAAGATCACACGGTTCAGCTACCTGATCGCCCCCATGGAGACCCTTTGCAAAGACTTCCCAACGTAAATAGGGACCGGATGTCCGGATGGATCGATCGGACCAACGATCATGTCTTGTTTGAGCACTAAGGATGTCCTAAGACAAAATATGGTGGGATACACATCGGTTGGGAAATATTACATTGCTCAGTTACCCGATCGCCCCACAAAGACCCTTTACGAAGAGTAGCTAATTTAAATAGGGTTCTGTTGTCCGGATGGATGGATCAGACCAACAATCATGTCTTATTTGAGCCCCAGGGCCTGTCCAAAGATGAAATATGGTAGGATCCACCCCGTTTGGGAATGATCACATGGTTTAGCTACCCCTTCGCCCCAAGGAGACCCTTTGCGAAGAATTCCCTATTTAAATAGGGACCAAATGTCTGGATAGATCGATTGGACCTGCTATCATGTTTTGTTTGAGCACCGAGGCCTGTCTTAAGATGAAATATAGTGGGATCCACTCCGATTAGGAAAAAACACATGACTCTACTACGCGATCGCTCCATGGAGAACCTTTGCGAACAATTCCCTATTTAAATATGGACCAGATGTTAGGATTGATCGATCGGACCAATGATCATGTCTTGTTTGAGTACTAGGGCCTATTTATAGATTAAATATGGTGGGATCCACCCTGGTTGGGAAATATCACATGGATCAGCTACCCAATCGCCTCATGGAGATCCTTTGCGAATACTTCCATATTTAAATATGGTTCAGATGTTTGAATGAATCGATTTGACCAATAATCATGTCATGTTTGAGCACCAGGGCCCGTTTAAAGGTGAAATATGGTGGGATGCCCCCCAGTTGGGAAAGATCACATGTCTCATCTACCCGATCGCCCCACAGAGACCCTTTGAGAAGACTTCTTTAATTAAGTAGGGATCAGATATTCGGATGGATCGATCGGACCAACGATCATGTCTTGTTTGAACACCAAGTCCTATTTAAAGAAAAAATATGGTGGGATCCACCTTGGTTGGGAAATATCACATCGCTCAGCTAGCCCAAATACCCCATGGAGACCCTTTGTGAAGACTTCCCTATTAAATAGGGACCGAATGTCTGGATGGATCGATCAACCCAACGATCATGTCTTGTTTGAGCACCGATGCCTGTCCTAAGAAGAAATATGGTGGGATCCACCCTGGTTGGGAAATATCACAATGCTCAGCTAGCCCGAATGCCCCACGGAGACCCTCTGCGAAGACTTCCTTATTAAATAGGGACCAAATGTCTGGATGGATCGATCGGACCAACGATCATGTCTTGTTTGAGCAACGATGCCTGTCCTAAGAAGAAATATGCTGGGATCCATCCCGGTTGGGAAAGATCACATGGCTCAGCTACATGATCGCCCCATAGAGAGCTTTTGCAACTTCACTATTTAAATAGGGACAAGATGTCTGGATGGATTGATCGCACAAAAGATCATGTCTTGTTTGAGCACCACACTCTGTCCTAAGATGAAAAATAGTGGATCTACCCCATTTGGGAAATATTACATAACTTAACTAGTCGATTGCCCCACGGAGATCCTTTGTGAAGACTTCCCTATTTAAATAGGGACTGAATGCCTGTATGTATCAATTGGACCTACGATCATGTCTTGTTTGAGCACCGGGGTCTGTCCTAAGATGAAATATTATGGGATCCACCCCCAGTTAGGAAATATCACATGACTCTGCTACCTGATCGCTCCACGCAGATCTTTTGCGAACACTTCCCTATTTAAATAGGGACCAAATGTTAGGATGGATCGATCGAACAACTGATCATGTCTTATTTGAGTATCAGAACCTGTTTAAAGATGAATTATGGTGGGATCAATCCCAGTAGGGAAAGATCACATGGCTCAACTACCCAATCACCCCATGGAGACCCTTTGCGAAGACTTTCATATTTAAATAGGGATCAGATGTCTGTATGAATCGATTTGACCAACAATCATGTCTTGTTTGAGCACCCGAGCCATTTTAAAGATGAAATCTGGTTGGATCCCCCCAGTTGAGAAATATCACATGCCTCATCTACTTGATCGCCCCACAGGACCCTTTGCGAAGACTTCCCTATTTAACTGGATGTCCGAAAGGATCGATCGGACCAACGATCAAGTCTTGTTTGAGCACCGGGTCCTATTTAAAGATGAAATATGGTGGGATCCACCCTGGCTGGGAAATATTAAATCGTTCAGCTAGCCCAAATGCCCCACAGATGCCCTCTGCGAAGACTTCCTTGTTTAAATAAGGATCGTATATCTGGATGGATCAATCGGACAATGGATCATGTCTTGTTTGAGCACTGGTGCCTGTCCTAAGAAGAAATATGGTGGGATCCACTCTTGATGGGAAAGATCACATGGTTCAGGTACATGATCGCCCCATGGAGACCCTTTGCAACTTCCCTATTTAAATAGGGATAGGATGTCTGAATGGATCGATCGGACAATCGATCATGTCTTGTTTGAGCACAACACCCTGTCCTAAGATGAAATATAGTGGGATCCACCCCATTTGGGAAATATCACATAGCTTAGCGACTTGATCCTCCCATGGAGACCCTTTGTGAAGTCTTCCCTATTGAAATATGGAGCGGATGTCCGGATGGATCGATCAGCTAACGACTATGTCTTCTTTGGGCACCGAGGCTTGTCCTAAGATGAAATATAGTTGGATCCACCCTGTTTGGGAAATATCACATGGCTTAGCTACTTGATCACCCTATGGTGAAATTTTTTGAAGACTTCCCTATTAAAATAGGGACGTATGTCCGGATGGATCGAACAGACCAATGATCATGTCTTGTTTGATCATCAAGGCTAGTCCTAAGAAGTAATATGGTGGGATCCAACCTGGTAGGGAAAAATCACATGGCTAAGCTACCCGATCACCCCATTGAGACCCTTTGTGAAGACTTCCCTATGTAAATAGGGACCAGATGTCCGGATGGATCAATCAACCAATGATTTTTTCTTGTTTGAGCATCGAGGCTGTCCAAAGATGAAATTTGGTGGGATCCACCCCCGTTAGGAAAGATCATATGGCTCAACTGCTCGATCGCCCCACTTAGACCCTTTACAAAGATTTCCTATTTAAATAGGGTTCAAATGTATGAATGGATCGATAGGACCAACGATCATGTATTGTTTGAGCACCGAGGTCTATCCTAAGAAAAAATTGTTGGGAAAACTTATTCAGGATCTTGTTTATTTTCATGTAAATTGTATATTAAACATATTAATATAAGAAAACCTAGAACATGTTTCTAAAATTGAATTCATACAGAGATAATGATAAGAACACTTACATTATTGTGCAGCAGAATGATTGAGTCATTCCTTCAGTTTCTCTAACCCTCGTATCCTTTCTATCGTAGGGTATCACCAAGAAAGTGAAATGTTCTTCAATTTTCTTCACAGCCTTCCACAGTATCCTTAGAATCACCTAGACTAGAGTGGAAAATTCTCAAAACATGAGATAGATATAATAACAAGAAGAGATGAGAATACTGAGGCTTAGAAAAAGACTTTTGTTGTAGAGAGATTCAAAAAGCCTAGAATATGAAAAATAGGTTTTCAGATCATCTTTCGATCATCTGTTTTCAACTCTCACTTAAAATCCCTTTTATAAGCTCAATTATGTTACTTATTTAATTAAATAACTAATAAAATAATAGCCAATTATCAGTGCTAGGTCAAAATTCCCATGGGCCATATGCCTGTGAAATTTCCCTTATAATTATAAGCCCATTGGACTTAAAATCAAGGCTCATATTATTTTCTATTGATTAATTAATTAAAAAATTATTTAAATCATTTACCAAATGAATTATTTATGATTTGAACCTTAATTTAAACTTATTTATTAATTTAGACACCAATTTATCTTAATTAATAAATCTGCCTGAATTTCTCTTTTCTTCTCTAAATTACATAACTATGTGAAGCTATCCAAAAATTGACATGATCAACTTTGATAATTCTAATTGATAACTAAATCAATTAATTGAGACTATCTAGATGATTTTATCCAAGGTACCATGGGGACCATGGGCCTATGAAATCAAGCTCTAATAAGTTATCATAAATCTAACAAATAAATTTACTAGCTTATCAATTCCTCACGACTTCACTAAAGACTCAGAATTGCACTCTTGAATTCATAGAACACTCTATATGCAATATAGACACGTGATTAATTATCCATTGTTACAACCATAATTATCACTCAATCCTCTATAGACTTTCTACAATGAGATGAGACTAAAATACCGTTTTACCCCTCGTTGTATTTTATCCCTAAAACACTTAGTTCATTGTAAATGATATTTCAGTAAACTAATATTAATTACTGAAATGAGATCTCTATCATTTAGCACCTTGAACCAAACCGAAAGGAAACCATCATTTCACTTCTTCATCATAAGCTATAGATGTTCATATCTATGATTAAAACTCCCACTCAATTATACTACCGAGTTCCTAAGATGTAAGTATGGGCCAGTCCCTAGGGTAAGCTGGTAACGAACAAGTCAAAGAACTTAAATAATACAATCAGATAGAATACTAAGCACGCAGAATTGAGATTGAATTAACCTATGGTCAACTATATGATATGACTAGAATATATAATAATGGTAAGTTAACGTATCTCATCCACTCTCAATATCGTTCCAGTCCGATGTAACAAATACATCCGTTCGTATATACTATGCTAATGTTCTGGAAAGAACATAACACTACAATGTGTAAGTAGATCATATCGTAGATTGGCAAGTTAGTGGTAATTATGTGCACTGACTAATCTTAGGAGTAACTTATTTTTGAACATATAATCATATTAATATTCCACTGTGATTATGTCACTATAAATATGAGTAGCTATATGCTCGGGATTTAATAGAAGTTTATATTAAACATATAATCATGAAAATAAAACATGTGAGCAAAGTGATTGACCAAGTCAAAAAATGATTTATATTCTTTTATTGATAATAAAATGATATTACAAAGAAATTAGGTTTTAATAAAGGCATAAAACCCTAACAAACTCCCACTTGCACTAATTGAAACTAATGCCTTAATTATACTAATCCCATTTCCTCGATATGCTTATTAAATGTAACTTCTGGCAGTGTCTTCGTAAACGGATCTGCAAGATTATCTTCAGATGCAATCTTCATAACCTTCACATCTCCCCTGGCCACATATTCTCGAATATTGTGGTACTTCCTTTCTATATGCTTACTCCTCTTGTGACTTCAAGGTTCTTTCGAGTTCGCTATCGCTCTTGTGTTGTCACAAAACAACACAAGTGGTTTATCCATTTATAGAATAACACCAAGACTTGATTAGAACTTCTTTAGCCAGATTATTTCCTTAGTTGCTTCTGACAAATCTATGTATTCAGCCTCCATGGTGGAATCTGAGATTGCAGACTGAATTACGCTCCTCCATATCATAGCTCCATCCCCAAGAGTAAACACCATTCTAGAAGTAGACTTCTTTCCATCGACATCTGTAACATCCTGAATTTACTGTTAAGGCTCAGTGCCTAGATTATAGTGCCTGGAGGGCATAAAGGAATTTGTATGTTGATTAACTGATTAGATGCGTGACTATGTGGCATACATGCTATATATGATAATGTGAGTATGATTATATGCATGTTTATGAGTATTAAATATGCATGTGGGCCATTCTTGATAGTAAGGGCATATTTTTAATATTGACCTGATTTCTGTAAATGATTGAGATTGCATTATTATGTGGATATATTTGCAGTATACGGCTTGAGGCGATCCTAGGGAGCAGATTGGCGGAATATTCATAGTGGGGTTTAATACCCGGCTTGGGGTGAGCCTAGGGGTATTTTGGGAACTGTAATGTATATTTGGGGTTTATTGAGTAATGGGTAAGTATTTGGTGATTAAATGGGCATGTTGGGATTAATTAGGAATTTGTAGGACTACTCGAGGAATTAGTGAGAACTACGGCAAAAGACTAATTCGCCCTTGAGGGCATTAGAGGGTAAGTTAAGGGCCAGGGGCATTTCTGTCATTTACTGCGTAGAGGGATGTCACACTCAGCCAATTTAAATAGTGTAGAAACAAGGGGAAACCTTTATAACATTCAGTATACTCTTAGCTCCTCCTTTCTCTCTATTTGGTTCCTTCTTCCTTTTGAAGTACTTTGGGGGCTCTTGGGAATTTTGAGGTGGAAGCAGTGGAATTGAGGGATTGAGGCCAGGATTTGCTCAGGGTTAGTTTAGAAGATCACATCATTACTGCGGTAAGCTTCACAATCTGAATTTTCTTTAGAATTCATGTGATTAAGTTAGGTTGTGGCAGAATAAAGTTCTAGCTTGGGTTTTGAATTTTATTAAGGATTTGATGTGGATTCCAAGCTGATTTTGGGTGTTTAATATGTGCAAGGATTGGTTTATAAGCTAGTTATGATGTTTAGGCTGTAAGGATAAGAACTCAAGGTTCATTTCTTGGTTTGGGTTGATGATTGGGGTTAAATTTATGGGTTTGGCTGGGAAAAAATGCATCGGAAAAGGCTGGATTTTCTGGGTTTACGGCCTCGGGTCGTGTCCCTGTTATTCAGGCGCCACGACCCGCATGATTGAAGAGGCTAGGATGCCTCTGTTTTGCCAGGCGTGCCGCGACTCAGGGGAGAGCAAATCACGGCCCGTGTCCTCAAACAGGGAGGGCCTGGCTTCTGTCTAAGGGGCGGTCCGCGACCCTTAAGGGCAAGTCGCAGCCCTAAATGGAAAATAAATGGGAAGCCAAGATTTTAGGCTTGGCTAGGCTTGGGGATTAATTCCTAAGTGCTCAAGATGAATTGTACTACCCAGTTTAGTAGAATTCAAGGTATTGGAGGCTAGTATTTGTTTTCAAAGCATTTAATTGGTTTAGAATCTTATGGTTATCCATTATCGCATTGTGACTAGGTTTTATCGTAAAGGTTTAGGAATTAACGATCGTGCTCGGGGTCGTCATACGCTTGCTGCTCGGGACCTGAGGTAAGGAAACTGCACTCGAGTTGTGGTTGGGGCTTAAACCCCTTGTATGAATATATGATGAACATGAACATATCTATAGTTGAGAATAACTGATTGGGCATGCTTGTATGCGCTGCCATTGATTACTTGCTATGCATTATGCATCTGTGATTATATTTGTTTACAGGTCAGCCTAAGGGTGATGGGGGTCGATAGCAAGCGTGCGGAATGCAACGTTGCATAAGGGTGCTGGGGTCAGCCATAAAGCCAGTGGACTCAGTCTAAGGGCACCTAGCCTGGACATTATACAATAAACAAAAGCGTGGTTCACGCTTAACTATTTGTATTGGTTTATGAGGTTGATTTATATGATTGATTAAGTTGAGTACCTTTATTGAGATTTTTTCATATATTCTATTGTTATTTGAATCTGGTGAATTATATTTAGTGATTTTATAATGTTGCCTAGTTGTGCATGTTGTTTTAAGTTTTCTTGCTGAGCTTTGGGTCACAGGTGCTATGTGGTGCATTTGACAGTCAGAATCCCGTGATCCATAAGGGGAAAGATCGGGTAAATTTGTGCAATCCCACACTGCCTGGGGAAGGTCAAGTGTGATGATTCTAAGGCTGTGTAGGTATGGGACTACACAGTTGAAGATGGCTTAAATGGATTGATGGGTACTACCTATGCCAACAAGATGCATCTTTTTTTCGGTATCCCATCACTTGAGAACTCCAAAGTTAATGTAACACCCTAAAATCTAGGGACTGTTACGGTGTGCCTTGTAAACAGTGCTAAACTCTCTAATCGAGTCATTTGACCAAAATCGTGTAACTAAGTATGATTAGCGGTTTAGGGATTAAAATTTTTGGTTAAGATATAACGTTTCATTAGAACGTTTGTTATATATATTGGGATCCAAAAAAATTATAATTTAAAGGTCTATTACAAAAAAAATATTTACAACCAATCGGTCTAAGCGGCAAAACAGGGTTTAACCCTAGCTCCTCTCCTTCAAACCTCGGCCGTGGCGGTCGAACAGCTGCATATGTACACGTCGCCACCTAAGCTCTCCAACTCAAGGATGATCCAGCTTTCTTTTGCCTTTACCTGCACCACATAGCACCCGTGAGCCGAAGCCCAGCAAGAAAACTCAATATGCTCAATAAACAGTAATAACATGTCATCAAATCATAAGGCACATGCCTAGCAGATATAGCCCTAGTCAAGCAGGCAAACAAATCCACGTAATGGTGGGTATCCAGGATAAGGAATCTTGCCCTCCTGATGGGATGACTATCAAGTCAATCACAATCAGATAAGTGATTTATCACTAGTGGTTTCGGTAACCATACCGGGCTGATAGCCCTGAATAAAGGAGTGACAGTGGTACAAGTCACTAAAGTGGGTTCTGTTCCCTTTATAAATAAGTGATCCTTTCACTAGCTTAAACATGATAGGTGCATAATGATTAGTCACCAACATAACTTTCCTCATGACCCTAGAGTCATAACTATGGAACATTGCTCCCTAGCCATGTGACAAGCAGTTACCTAGGCCTTAGGCCCTGGCTTTGAGTAACTAGTCCTAGACTAGCCAAGCACTTATAATTTTCATCGACCTTCGGGTCGGTCCAGCATTAATACCCCATATGAGTCATTCAACGCTGATATCGATTAGATCTAATCTTCATTCGGCCCTGCGTCCTCGACGCTTATGCCGTTTTTGACTCTTAGGTTAGTGATACGCGGTCAGTGCTGATCCTGAACAGTTGGTGCCACACACAAGCAAGCAATGCTACCAAACATATATCATATGTCAAATATCTGAATATAGGGCATTTAGCATGCTTACTTAACAACTACCAACATAATTAGGACCATGCATAAACACAGAGGCTCAAGCTCTGACCAATATCATATTCAATACTCAAAGCATGCCCTAGTCACATGTTTCTCGTGCGACACATGCATCTCATTTAATCACTTGACATGCCTCAACAATAACCATGCATGTCACATTTAAGCATCCAACATGCATCAAGAATAACCATGCATGTCACATATACACAGGGTCCAGTTTTATTACCTCTGATTTGAGCAAGAATTAATATAAGAACGACCCTTGAGAACGATCAACCATTAAGCCTTTAGTGGTTACCTAGTCATAACCAAATATGGGACACCATCAATAAAATGAACAACAAAGGTTCCCAAACCAAGATCTAGCCTCAGGGACATAAATCCCCACTAATCCGGGTAGTATGAACAATCCCGAAGCCTAAAACCAAGTTCCCGGGGCCAAAACACTCAAACGCGCTCAAACCTGTACAAGGGATGTGGCCCTAACCCCTTGGACCGCGACCCCCATCCACTCCAGGAGCAAGGGCCGTAGCGCCCAGCAAGGCAAAAACCTCCCCTGTAGCTTCTTCAAGCTAGGGCCGCGACCCCCAACCCAGAACCAGCCATAAACCTGTTTTCCATCATCCCAAACACCCCAAAAACATACCTAAACACTTCCAAATCATCAAATCAAAGTTCCCAAGCTTCCCAATGATCGAAAACCATCAAATCCCGCGGCTCAAATGAACAAAAAACTCAACGATTCACAAAGTCCAATTCTAAGCTTAAAAGCTTTAAAAACTTAAAACTTGAATTACCTCCAATTGAGTTTTTTCCAACTAAATCCTTCGGCTAATAAGCTTCCAATCTTTCCTAGGATCGCTATGCCTCGATCCTCGCTTGAATCCGATTCCTAGAACTCGAGATTTCTTTGAAAATGCTTCAAATAGTAAAATGAACTATCGGGAAGAGAAGAGAGGTTTTCTGACGTACGCTTCTATCTGACAAGCTACTTCAAGCTTAAGTAACCTCAAATAAAACCTAGTGCTTGGGGTCCCACAAACACCCCCGGGGACATTATAGTCAAAACTCCCAAAATTTCCTCCTGATCTCAATAAATCCTAATTTATCATTAAATAACATCCTCATAACTCAATATCCCAATAAAAGACCCCCGTCATGAAAAAACTGCTAATCAATAATATAAGACCGTCTCATGCCGAATAGCTCGAATATATCTCCATAATAATGGGATCTCATTCAAAAATCACAATATGCACCCAAATATACAAATATGCCCTCAACAAGCCAAATTACCAAAACACCCTAATAATCAAATGTGGACCCACATGCATACATTTAACATCATATTATAATATAATTCACATAGACATGCATATTATCAATTAATGACATAATTAAACAATTATGGCCCTCCCAGCCTACTAATCCAGCCATTAAATCACATTAGGGATTTCGGGGCATTACAGTTAAGCGTGCTTGACTTGGAGTAATCTCAAGATGGGTGACCTCCTGGGAAGTTTTCCCAAGAAGCGTGTGAGTGAGGACAAAGCATGCTGGAAAGACTCGTGTTGGTTTGCAGGGCCAGTCGTCATTCCAGGAAGTAGCCATAGTGACGTGGGGTGTTATAGTGCAGGTAAGGGAGTTGATAGCTGGACCAACCATGAGTTGGAGAGCTTCAGGGGAGATGTGTACATATGCAGCCTGCTCGATCACCACAGTCAGGATAGCTTGGGAGAAACTAGGGTTAAACCCTGTTTTTGCCGCTTAGGTCGGCAAAAATTGTATCTGTTTATCTTTTACGAATTTGTAAACTGATTTTTGGGATCTTGTGTACAGACTCGATATTTTAATGAAAAATAATAATTTTTTACCAAATCTTTTATTACTTGACCTTGAATTAGTCTTTAATTACACATTTAAGTTCAAATGACTTTCTTAACAGGTTAAGCACTATTTTAAAGACAAAGTGTAACGGTCTTGGTTATCCAGGGCGTTACAACTTGGTATCAAAGTGGTCTAGGTTTTAGGGTTCTTGAAGACTGGCTGGGTGTGTACACTCGCCGCTAAAGATAAGATTGACTCACGGTTAGGTATTTAATGACATGATTATGTGGTTAATTGTTTGAATTGAACCCATATGCCTTATCTGCGTGTTAGTATAGAGAAAGCATGATGTGTACGAATGTGTTTGGTATTAATGGAATTTGATAATTAATGCATGAGTAATGTAGATTGGTTCTTTGATATGTATATTATGCGTGTGATTATTGTGATTATTTGGATTTTCTCGTGGGATGATTCTTGATATGAACATCAAAGCTGGGGAGTTTAGTCGGTGATTGCGGACTGATTTAGAATGTATGTACTCAAGATATTTAATTGGACCTGGTATTGTTAGAGTGGGGGTTGTAGATGATAGTTAGGGTCGGAACCCTTCATCTGCACTTGGAATTCATAGCAGATGTTTGCTGGTATGCGAGTAAGGCTACTAGATCATAATAAGGGGATTAGATGGTTGAGACAGCGGATTCCGTCAGGGAAACGTTGTTTCGTATGTCTTGACTATAAGGGCACCAGTGTTGGTTCAACCTAAGGATGGAAACAGATAAGAGTTATCATACGAATGATGTTAGAAGCATTATCCTCTAGTTTTTAAGGAAGGTTTGGGTTTACTTAGGAACTAATCAGCGGATGGGCATGATTAACTCCATCCTTGATGATATGAGAATGGTGGGCCATGATAGAGTAGTTGCGCCATGTGTATGCTGCAGGAGGATGCCCTGATGTGGTGGGGAATAGTAACCCAGACCCGGAATGTTGTCATGATGGGTCGGGAGGAATTCAGACAGTGATTTGATAAAAGAGACTACTGTGGTACAGTTTGAACCGCAAAAACTAATGAGTTTATGAACTTGGTTCAGAATGGTAAGACAATGATAGAGTATGTCAATAAATTTGATGGATTGGTCAACCCACTTTTGATTCGATACAAGCAGATGTAGGCCAGGAAGAACGATTTATTTAAGGATTGAACTCTGGGATGGCCTAGAGCGTTAGGGTCGCTCCGGTGCATGAGATTTTAATCTATGCTCAGGTAGTTGGGAGGGCCTTGTTATTAAAGACATAAGAGATGGGATATGAAGCAAGAGTGTTGTAGGGCATGAAGCTCAGGAAATGGTATTCCCATTTGTGAGATCAAGTAAGGGTAGATGCCTAGTAACTAGAAAAGATGGACCCTGATAGTTTTTTACTACTCCTGGTTTTCATAGGAAGGGTCATAGTTTGCAGGCTAGTCGCCAGGACGGTGATGAGGCCTGGTAAAGTTATTTAGTCTGCGCCAGATACGAGAGACGCCGTCTGCGATGATGCCAAGTGAAGGCATGTTTTCTACATGGAATTGCTAGGCACGTTAGGGCAGATTGCCTGAGATTAGAGAAGGGAGGACTGGTCTACCTTGTTACAGTCAGAGCTTGAGGATAGTTCCTCGGAGGCGACCGATTGACTAGTTAGTCCTTGTTCTTTGTTATATAATGAGCTGGAAGAATTCAGTGCTGCGTATCTCCCATAAAAGATTCAGATATGAAGTACTTGCCTTAAGGTTGTTATACAATGGGGCTTAAGATATTAAAGCCTACTAGGGAAGAGTTGGTAATTTTGAAGAGAGAATTGGAATACAAGTGGTAAAAGGTTTATAGTAAAAGTGATTGAGCTCGTCATATGAGAGTTTTGATATGAGCCTGAGTGAGAGCTAGTTTTAAATAAGGGAAACCCATGGATTGCAGGAGATGGTAATAATGTCTGGATTTAGAAGGGAAGGACCTGGTAGCATCTATAGGATGCTTAGACATTGGGGTAGATATCACTTGGAATATATTAGTTGGACTGAATGGAAACTGGGTTAGCCAGTAGGGTTTCAGATGGGCGCGCAAGGAGTTGTTGGGTACGCTATGGGCTTTGGGTATGGATAGACGCGGTATCAGGGACATCATGAAGAATGATATTAGCTTAACAGAAAGAATTAATGGTTCAGTTGAAGAAGTATTTGATTTAAGGATGGATCAGACGGAGCATCGTATAGTGGGACTCGTCGACATCGCCTGTTAAGGATGAGCGGTTTAATTGCCCAATTGCAAGATAGGACAATGTTCTTAGGAATTGATCTTCAATCTGGTTATTACCAGTTGAGGATCAAGGGGAAGAGACATTTTAGGAATTACTTCTTGCACCAAGTGAGATGTGATGGATTATCAGTGAAGGTTCTTAACTGACTAATGCTTCAACGACACAGGTAAGTTTGACAAGCAGCGAGTACAGAAACGGCATGCATGAGTCATATTAAAATTGGTTAGGAATGTGTTGGTGTACTCCCATTTAGAGGCAGAATGCGATTGACTATTGCATTGATAATATTAAGATTGATGAAGAAGGGTGTCAGGTAAGACTTTAGCAAGTGTAAGCTTCGATTTCTCTAAAGGTATTCAAGGTCACGTTATAGGAAGTGATGGGATCATGTATGAAGGAATTCAATCAGAAGTCACAAAGAAATTACCTAAGAACGCCTGAGGGATGAGAAGTGCTGTGAGACTAGTAAGACATGCCAGTTACTACCTGAAGCATCTTTGAAGATAGCTATACCCAAGATTGGGATGACACAAGAACCTAAGTTGGATTGAATGGATAGTTTTATATCAGATTTTCAGAAGATAGAATAGGGATTGGTTAGCACCCTATGGTATTAGAATCTGTATGCAATGGATGGATACAGAAGGGAAACATGAAGGATATTGTGTTTGCTTATGACATGAAGCTGTAAGGCAATGCATCAAAGACTAAGACACGCCCAGGTATAGACTGAAATGATGGTTGTTCGTGCTTCATGATAGATGAAAGAATAAGAACACAAATGGTATACATGGAGCATTAAGTTCGTGGAAAAGCTAGATAGCCACGGTTAAGATACAGTGTTGGCACCCACGGAATAGAAGTGAATGTATTAGCGCAAACGATTTGAGCATTTGGTCATCTGTAGAGGAATGACCTTGAAACCAGGACCTAGTGACAATTAATGGGTGAATCACATTAAAAACCCTTGATTGCATAAGAATTTTTTTTTAATATGGAAGTTGACCTCCTAAGTTGGAAATATCTGTGCCAGTTGGATAGGACGCCCCTGATTACAGTAAAGTCAGATGAGGTAACGAAAAAAATTGATATAATATCTGCAGAGGATAGTGGACAGATATATCTCCATGTAAAATGAAATTCAAAGAGAAGATCTTGTAGGATTGGTTCAGAATCCTACTATTTTAGTATGAATGAATTAAGATATGAAGATTTGATGAGTGATTCGATGGAACTTGGTGTTACGATGGAGATTCTAGATGAATATTGTAACAGGAGGATTAAATGGATGTTGAAATCTAAAATCTGTATATTGGAGGGTAAAAAGGTATAGTAGTGGACCGTAAGAGTGGACCACATTAGACAGCAAGTAAGAAGGTTGGACATGAAAGTTTGCAACTCAACAGATTGAGTTAACACATTTTGGTTCATGTGAACGGGTAACACAATAAGGCATTTGGACCACAAAAGACTGTGTGTCTCTGTGGAACACCAAAGTTGATAGTGTCGGGTTGAGACCCTTTATTTTCCAAGTTCTGGAAAAGGATGTGGAAAACAAAGAGTATAAGATTGAAACCTAGAATTATTGGTTACCTTCAGATAGACTGACAATCTGAAGAAGTGACTTAGATTTTGAAGAATTATACCTCGAATGTACAAGTGTTTGGGGCGTTGAGATAAGTACGATCCCTTAATTGAATAGTCATAGTGGTGAATGCCGGTCAATGGCTAGGGTGACTCTGCATAAGTTATAGTATGGTAGAGAGCGAGGAGTATTTGTTCCAACTAATTAAATGAAAGACAAAGAATATAGTGGTTTAGTATTGGTTCAGGGAAACCAATGAAGTTATTAAGATTAATAGGGCAGAAGTATCTGCCTATCTGAAAGGCCATAAGAGTTCGCAAGTTTCAAGTATGGGAACACGAAGTTCCAGGACGGGAGATTTGTACTTATCCAAATATTGCAGACAAGAAAGAATATGATATTTTGGGAAAGAAAGATGAGTTTAGACTCCCGATTTAATATGACTTCTAAGATCTTACTAAGGACTAGGTCAGGGGCCTACAGATTAGCCTTACCCTAGTATGGGTGGTGGCTTTTGAATGTTACTGGTGCCAATGTCAAGGAAGGAAATGTATGATAATCACCACGGATGAGGAGAGGAGACCCTAGGATTCCAATGGGAATTATTATGCAAGGAAAAGCTAGTGGGACTATGATAATGAGGTAAGGTCTTATGGAATAAGATTGTCACTCTAATGAGAGTGTTATTGTATGTCTATTATAGTGTTATTGTATGTTAAGAGTGCCTGGATTATAATGTCTGGAGGGCATAAAGGGATTTGTATGTTGATTAACTAACTAAATGTGTGACTATGTGGCATGCATGATATATATGCTAATGTGAGTATGATTATATGCATATGTTATGAGTATTAAATATGCATGTGGGCCCATTCTTGATAGTAAGGTCATATTTGTAATATTGGCCCGTTGCGGGCATAAATGTGATTATATGTGTGTAAATGATTGAGACCACATTATTATGTGGATATATTTGCAGTATACGACTCGAGGCGATCTTAGTGAGCGGATTGGCAGAATAGTCACATCGGGGTTTAATACCTAGCTCGGGCCGAGCCTAGGGGTATTTTAGGAAGTTTAATGTATATTTGGGGTTTATTGAGTAATGGGTAAGTATTTGGTGATTAAATGGGCATGTTGGGATTAATTGGGAATTTGTAGGACTACTCGAGGAATTAGTGGGAACTACGGCAACTAATTCGCCCTTGAGGGCATTAGAGGGTAAGTTAAGGGGCAGGGCCATTTCTGTCATTTACTCCCTAGAGGGATGACACACTCAACCAATTTGAATAGTGCAGAGCCAAGGGGAAACCTTTAGAACATTTAGTACACTCTCAACTCCTCCTCTCTCTCTATTCGGTTCCTTCTTCGTTTTGAAGTACTTTGGGGGTCTTGGGAATTTTGAGGTGGAAGCTGTGGAATTGAGGGAGCTGAGGCCAGAATTTGCTCGGGGTTAGTTTAGAAGATCACATCATTACTGAGGTAACCTTCACAATCTAAATTTTCTTTAGAATTTATGTGATTAAGTTAGGTTGTGGCTGAGTAGAGTTCTAGCTTGGGTTTTAAATTTTATTAAGGATTTGATGTGGATTCCAAGTTGATTTTGGGTGTTTGATAAGTGTAAAGATTGGTTTATAAGCTAGTTATGATGTTTAGGTTGTAAGGATAAGAACTCTGGGTTCAATTATGGGTTTGGGCTGATGGTTGGTGTTAAATTTATGGGTTTGGCTGGGAAAAACGCATAGGAATAGGTTGGATTTTCTTGGTTTAAGGCCTCGGGTCGCGGCCCTGTTCTTCAAGCACCACTGCCTGTGTGCTTGAAGAGGCTGGGCTGCCTTTGTTTCACCAGACGCACTGTGACTTAGGGGAGAGCAAGTCGCGACCCGTGTCCTCCGGCAAGGAGGGCTTGAGCTCTGTCTAAGGGGCGGGTCGCGACCCTTAAGGGAAAGTTGCAAACCTAAATGGAAAATAAAGGGGAAGCCAAGGTTTTAGGCTTGGTGAGGTTTGGGGATTGTAACCTAAGCGCTCGGGACAAATTCTACTACCTGGTTTAGTTAAATTGGAGGTCTCGGAGGCTAGTATTTATTTTCAAAGCATTTAATTGGTTTAGAATCTTATGGTTATCCATTATAGCATTGTGACTAGGTTTTACAGTAAGGGCACAAGAATTAAGGATCATGCTCGGGGCTGCCATACGCTTGCTGCTCGGGACCTGAGGTAAGGAAATTGCACCCGAGTTGTGGTTGGGGCTTAAACCCCTTGTATGAAAATATTATGAACATGAACATTTCTGTAGTTGAGAATAACTGATTGGGAATGCTTGTATGCGCTGCGATTGATTACTTGCTATGCATTGTGCAACTGTGATTATATTTGTTTACAGGCCAGCCTAAGGGTGTCGGGGTCGGCCATAAAGCCAGTGGACTCGACCTAAGGGTGTTGGGCCTAGACATTATACAATAAACAAAAGCGTGGTTCATGATTAACTATTTGTATTGGTTTATGAGGATGGTTTATATGATTGATTAAGTTGAGTACCTTTATTTAGATTGTTGCATATATTATTATTTTTAGTTGAATCTGGTGAATTATATTTACTGATTTTATATTGTTGCCTAGTTGTGCATGTTGTTTTAAGTTTTCTTGCTGAGCTTTGGCTCACGGGTGCTACGTGGTGCAGGTAATGGAGTTGATAGCTCGACCATCCATGAGTTGGAGAGCTTCAGGGGCGGTGTGTACATATGCAGCCTGCTCAATCACCACGGTCAGGATAGCTTGGGAGGTACTAGGGTTAAACCCTATTTTTGCCGCTTAGGTCGGCTAAAATTGTACATGTTTATCTTTTACAATTTTGTAAACTGGTTTTTAGGATCCCGTGTACAGACTCGATATTTTAATGAAAAATAATAATTTTGTTGACCAAATCTTTTATTACTTGACCTTGATTTAGTCTTTAGTTACACATTTAAGTTCAAACGACTTGCTTAGTAGGTTAAGCACTATTTTAAACACACAGTGTAACAGTCTTGGTTATTCAGGGCGTAACAACATCTGTCTGAAAATCTGAATCGATGTAGCCTACAGGTTTCAGAACACAACCCTTGTAGACTAACATATAATCCCTAGTCCACCTTAAAGTTCAGAATATGCTTAACTACTATCCAAAGTTTTTGTCCTGGGTATGACTGATACCTGCTCACTACTCCCACTGTATAGCAGATATCTGGTCTAATACACAACATAGCTTACATCAGACTTCAACTGCAAATGCGTAAGGAACTTTTCTCATTGAGAATGTCGTTCGCGGTTTCAATTGCATGTTCCTAGAATGAAGTTGGTAGATTTTAGTAACTAAGCTTGTATCTAACCATTTCGAATAAAGTTTTGTTCCGACGTTTCGCTACACTATTTTGTTGCGAAGCACCCAGGGCAGTAAGTTGTGATAAAATCCTAAGTTCAGTTAAATGATCTTGGAATTTCATATCCAAATATTCTCCACCCCTATCAGATCACAAGATCTTTAATGTTTTACCTAATTGGTTCTAAGCCATAGCTAAGAATTCCTTAAACTTTGAAAATGTTTCTAATCTTATGCATTAGGTAAAGACATGAGTATCTAGAGCAATCGTCAATGAAAGTTGTGAAATACTCAAAACCACCACTGGCTTTTACATTCAAAGGTCCAAAACATCTAAATGCACAAGCCCAAGTGGTTCTTTGGCCCTATCACCCTCTGCAAAGAATGGACACTTGGTCAGTTTACCTTCTAGACAAGATTCACATACAGGTAATTCACCTAAGGTGAGTTCCCTCAAAGGCTCATCCTTTTTAAGTCTTTGAATCCTATCATAGCCAATGTGTCCACTCTCAAATGCCACAAATATGTCATGTTATCATTATTGGTCTTTTGATGTTTATTGGTCCTAGGTTTAGCTACTTTGAATAATTCATTATTAAGCACGAGGGGTTTGATAGGTCGCAGAATATAAAGCCCGTCTTCCAAACATGCAGTACATAATTGTGATCCATGGAAAGAAATACGTATATTAAAACTGGTGAAAGTCATAACAAATTGTTATGATTGCAACATGGAAATTGAAATTAAATTTCTACTAATATCCGGAATAAAAAATACATTACTCAAAATTAAATATTTATTTCCGAACTTCAGGCGAGCTTTACCTCTAGCTTGGACCGCAACGAACGCTCCATTCCCAACTCTAAGCTTTAAGCCTCCTTCGTCCACTTCCTCTCACGATTCAAGAAGTTGTAAAGAATTACAAACATTGTTAGTAGATCCAGAATCAATAATCCAAATAGATTAATCATTCTCTAAAACACATGTTTCCAAGAAAAGTGAACTATAATCATTACCTTTGTTTTTCGCTGCTAGAAATTTGGGGGCATATCTTGTTTCCAATGCCCCTTCTCTTTCTAGTGAAAGCATTTACCTTTACCTATATTGTTATTTTTCTTCCCCTTAGGTGTCTGTTCATGTGCACTCATCTTTGCAGGCTTGGGGTTGTCTTTTTGTCCACCTTTCCTCTTATTTCCAGCTTTCGAAGATGAAGCTAGGTTAGCTTTAGCCTTACCTGGATCAACAACAGTAGTAGTAGTTGTCTTATTTTCTCTTCCCTTACTTGGTCCACCCATGATAGACTCAAAAGTCTGAAGCACATTCATGAGCTGCGTCAGACCATAGTTCAGTTCATTCAACATATAGTTGGTGGTGAACGACAGGAAAGCTGGAGAGAGTCTGTTGAGGATTAAGTCGACTTGAATTTCCTCATCTATTATTGCTCCATGCAGTTCAGCTTCCTGAAAGTAGTTTGTCATTTTGATTAGATGATCACAAACATGTTGAGACAATGTCATCCGAGCACTGGCATATTTCTTGGTGGCCACAAAACCAAACATGTCTTGGAGCTGATCCATGATTTCGTAGGCCGTCTCGACATTCTCCATCTTTATCTTGAGAGTGTCTATGATACTAGTCAACATGTAGTGTCGCGCCTTGTTGTTAGCTACCTGCCAACACTCATACTTATCCCTCACAAATTTGGTAGCTCCTTCAGCTGGAACTTCCGGGGATTCCTCAGTCATGACGAACATGGAGTTGTCACCAATCAACATAATGTTGATGTTTTGCTTCCATTTAAGGAAGTTTTCTCCAGTGAGTTTCTCCATAGAAAAATGAGAAAGAATGGGAGTAGACACATCCATAATGATACTACAAATTATTAATAAAATATAAATCAATCACATTTTCTCAGTAAAATTACTATTCACACAAATTTCAAGAAGTAGCACAACATTTACCAAATATATGTAAGATATGAGAAAAAAATACAAAAAAACAATCATATCTCTATTTCTTTAGGTTTTTAACTAATCTATGATATGCTTGTTCCAGTTGGTGAGAGTAAAAAATACTACTAGTTAAATAAAGTTGTAAACTTATTTAATAATGGACACGATTATTAATAACTTACTATTCGATCAAAATAGGAAATTTTTTTTCTTATTTTATGAGCTAGATCCACGGTTTCGATAATCATAGATTTAGTCCTAGTAGTCACCGTAGGGGAGAGTCTAGTAGAATTTGACCTATAATTATCTATCTTTTGAAATCTAACCTTGTCAAAATAACTAATGAACACCTTCCGTAGGGGGACGAATCAAAGCGTCTCGAGACCCCACTAAACTATCGACCTTGTTAAACCAATGATGGAGATCGAATACAATTCTTAAAACAAGCTCATTATATTATTAAGTTGAGTATTTTATTATTATTTTTTTGAAAATTATTGACTATGGTTCTCCAAAAAATTCTAAGGTTAAAATTTTAAAACCAAAGTCCTATTAATTCTAAAGTGTCACATTGAAACAAATTCAATTAATTTAGAATTAATTTGTTGCTAATCAATATTTAGGTTTAACTAATATAATGAACCTATACAATTAAGTCCAACTCAGGCAAATGGGCCTTAACAATTAGGCTTGCATGGAGGAGGGTTGAGTTCAGTATGTCGTTCCTACTACTAAGACCCCCTAACTTCCGCACAATGTCCAGAAGACAGGAATTTAAATATTCGTTTTACTAATTGTTATTAATTGATTGGCCCACTATAGTCTTGCAAAGCAAATAAGCCTTCAAAAGTGGAATCACCTACAAGAGATGAATTCAAACTTTACATTTTCTAATGGGCCCAAATAAAACCTATTATTTTATGAATATTTTATTTGGAAAAATCCATATATTAAGCAAACATATGGGTCACTATATGCATCTAAGCCCAATTGCAAAAATACCACATATAGTGCAAACAAACATGTTATAATTGGATGAACCTAATCATGTTACCTTATGAGCAAGTCTATGAATTTATGCAAAAATACCACAATTAATTTTCTAGAATTTATCCAAAATTCAAATTAAATAAATTTTTACAAAAATAAGTCAATTTAATTGAAATTTATCAATATTTAGCAAAAGTTAATTTAAATTTCATTTATCAACAATAAACTTGATTTAGGTTAATTTGAAAAATAATAATTTAATTTAAATAGGATTTATCAACAATGAACAAAAGTTAATTTAATTTAAAGGGTAATGAGATATGGATTATTGTTATGTGATGATATTGAGAATAGCGGGAATTAGAGAGTGTTAATTATGATTACTGAAATAGGTGCGAAAGGACGGTTTTGCCCTTGGTGGCTGTAAAGGTTTTATTTTATACTTGAGGGCATTTAGGTCTTTTCCCCCCAAAGGATTTATATCAGCCATTAAGGCTGTAGAAGAGTATCAAAAACAGAGTTTCCTTTCTCCTTCTCTCCCGATAGGTTTTTCCCTTCATTCCTCTTCAGATTTTCAAGCTTTGTTTGAGGAATCAAGCCAAGGTACTAAGATGGGATAAGCTAGGGTTATTCTCCACCATTGAAGAGGGTGTGTTTTTGTGATTGAGGTGAGCTTTTAACCACTAGAACTCTTGCTTTTGCTCTGTTTTCTAAGTTAAGTTCTAGCTGGTTTTTGGGTTGGAAAGTGGGGAATTGATTGGAGTTTTGGCTAGGGTTCTTGGGGTTGTGGTACCTAGGACATGTGGAGATGATATTTAGGTTCATTTGGGACTTAATTTGATGTTTGGAAGATTTTGGATTGGGTTAGAAATGGTGGAATCGAAGGAGGATATTTCTGGGCTGAAGCTGGCTGAAGGTAGCGCTACAGCGCCCAATGTAGGGCGCTACAGCACTAACTGCAGAGGAGGATAGGGAGGTTTGGTTCTGAGTATAGCACTGGGGCGCTAGGAGGGAAGCGCTGTAGCGCTGCCCTGTTTCTTCAGAACCCTGTTTTGGGTGTTTTTAAGGGTTTTTGGCTCGGGGTTTCAATTTTTAAGGCCCGGGATCGAATCTACTCACCGTGTGGGCATGTTTCGAGGTCCCGAGAGTGGGGTTCAGGTCAAGACCCTATCTTTGATGATTTTCATTAATCGGAGATTGTATTTAATTATGACTAGGTGACCGCTAAAGGATTAAGGATCGATTGTTCTCAAGTGTCGTTCTTGTTATAATTCTCGCTCGAATCGGAGGTAAGAAAACTGCACCCTGTGTATATGTGACATGCATGGTTATTATTGATGCATGTTGGATTATTAAATGTGGCATGCATGATTATTGTTAAGGCATGTCAAGTGGTTAAATATGATGCATATGATGCATGAGAAACATGTGATTAGGATGGGCTTTGTATACTGAGTATATGAAATCATTCAGAGCTTGAGGCTTTGTGTTTATGCATGATCCTAATTGTGCTAGTATTTGTTAAGTAAGCATGCTCAATGCCTTGTATTCAGATATTGGATATGTGATTTATGTTTGGTGGCATTGCTTACTTGTATATGGCACTAACTAGTCAGGGATACTGACCTAAGAGTCAGAAACGGCATAAGCGTCCTGAACGCAGGGTCGAATGAAGATTAGATCTAATCGATATCAGCATTGAATGGCTCTAAGGCATTAATGATGGATCGACCCTAAGGTCGATGAAATTTATAAGAGCTTGGCTAGTCTAGGACTAGTTACTGAGAGCCAGGGCATAAGGCCTAGGTGACTGCTTGTCACATGGCTAGGGAACGATGTTCCAGAGTTATGACTATATGGTCATGTGGAAGGTTATGTTGGTGACTAATCATCATGCACCTATCCTATCTAAGCTAGCAAAAGGATCACTTATCTATTTGATAGGTTTATGCTGGTGACTATTTCACCAGATACCTATCTTGCTTAAGCTAGTGAAAGGATCACTTATCTATAAGCCCTGGTGACCCTATTATCACAAGGCTGTCGGGAACGGAACCCATCTTAGTGACTGTACCACTGTCACTCTTCTATATTGGGGCCAAAAGCCCTGGATGATTATTATGATCATTGGTTGATGTGTTATACTCAACATTACGTGAACTCATTTGCCTGCTGGAATAAGGCTATACCTGCTAGGCGTGTGCCTTATGATTTGATGACATGTTATTACTGTCCATGAGCATATTAAGTTTTCTTGCTGGGCTTCGACTCACGAGTGCTATGTGGTGCAGGTAAAGGCAAAAGAAAGCTGGACCATCCTTGAGCTGGAGAGCTTAGGTGACAATGTGTACATATGCGGTTGCTCAACCGCCATGGCCGAGGGTTGAAAGAGGAACTAAGGTAAAACCCTGTTTTGCCGCTTAGATCGGCCTGTTGTAAATATTTTCTTGTAATAGACTCTGAAATTATATTTTTAGGATCCCAATGTATACGATAAACATTCTCATGAAACATTACATCTTAACCAAAACATTTTAATCCCTAAACTGCTAATCATACTTAGTTACACGATTTTGGCCAAATGACTCGATTAACGAGTGTAGCACTGGTTACAAGGCACACTGTAATGGTCCCTGGAGTTTGGGGCGTTGCACTATCCTAAGACGAAATATAGTTGGATCCACCCCAGTTGGGAAATATCACTTGGTTCAGCTACCCGATCGCCCCACGGAGACCCCTGGGAAAGATTTCCCTATAAGAATAGGGACCAAATGTTCGGATGGATCGATCAGACCAATGATCATGTCTTGTTTGAGAATCGGGGCCTGTTCTAAAAAGAAATATTGTGGGATCCACCCCGGTTGGGAATTTCACATGGCTTATCTACCCGATCACCCCACAGGGACCCTTTGCGAATACTTCCCTATTGAAATAGGGACCAGAAGTCCGGATGGATAGATCAGACCAACAATCATGTGTTGTTTGAGCACCGGGGCCTGTCCTAAGACAAAATAGGGTGGGATCCAGCTCGGTTGGGAAATATCACATAGCTTAGCTACCGGATAGCCCCATAGAGACCCTTTGCAAAGAATTCTCTATGACTATAGAGACCAGATGTCCGGATGGAAAGATCGGACCATCAATCATGTCTCGTTCGAGCACTAGCATTGTCCTAAGACGAAATATGGTGAGACCCACCCCACTTGGGATAGATCACATGGTTCAACTACCCAATCGCCCCTCGGAGACCCTTTGTGAAGAGTTCCCTAATTAATTAAGGATTAAATGTCTGAATCCATCAATCAAACAAACGATCAAGTCTTGTTTGAGCACCGGGGATATCCTAAGATGAAATATATTGGGATCCACTATGTTTGGGAATAATCGCATGGCTCAGCTAACATATCACCCCATAAAGATCCTTTGCGAAGACTTCGCTATTTAAATAGGGATCGAATTTCTAGATCGATCGATTGGACTTACGATCATGTCCTGTTTGAGCACCAGGGCCTATCCCAAGAAGAAATATGATGGGATCCACCCCATTTGGGATTGATCACATTGCTCAGCTACCTGAACACCCCATAGGGACCATGTGCGAAGTCTTCCCTATGTATATAGGGACTAGAAGTCCGGAAGGATTGATCAAGCCATCGATCATGTTATCTTTTAGCACAAGGGCTGTCCTAAACTGAAATATTGTGGGATCCCCCACACTTGGGAAAGATAACATGGTTTAACTACCCAATCATCCATATGAGAACCTTTGCGAAGTGTTCCTTATTTAAATAGGGATGGGATATCCTAATGGATCGATCAGACCAACGACCATGTCTTGTTTTAGCACCGGTGCTATCCTAAGACAAAATATAGTGGGATTCATTATGCTTGGGAAATATCACATGCTTCAGCTACCCAATCGCGCCACAGAGATCCTTTGTGAAGACTTCCATATTTGAATTGGGACAGGATGTCCGAATGGATCGATTGGACCTATTATCATCTCTTGTTTGAGCATCGAGGCCTTTCCTAAGACGAAATATGGTGGGATCTATCCCGGTTGGGAAAGATCACATGGCTCAACTACTAGATCGCCCACGAAGACCCTTTGCGAAGACTTCCCTGTTTAAATAGGGACCGGATGTCTGAAAGGATTGATCGGACCGACGTTCATGTCATGTTTGAGCACCAGGGACTGTTTAAGGAATAAATATGGTGGGATCCATCCCGGTTGAGAAAGATCACATGGCTTAGCTACCCGATCGCCCCATAAGGACCCTGTGTGAAGACTTCACTATGTAAATAGGGACCAGATGTCCGAATGGATCGATTGAAAAACCAACCATGTGTTTTTTAGCACCAGGGCTGTCCTAAGAAGAAATATTGTTTGATCCACCCAGCTTGTTAAAGATAAAATTACTTAACAACCCGATCGGCCCACAAAGACCCTTTGCGAAGAGTTCCCTATTTAAATAGGGACCAGATGTTCAAATGGATCAATCAGGCCAACAATCATGTCTTGTTTGAGCCTCGGTGTTGTCCGAAGATGAAATCTAGTTGGATTCACCCCTCTTGGGAAACATCATATGCCTTAGCCACCCGATCTCCCCATGGAGATCCTTTGTGAAGACTTCCCTATTCCAATTGGGATCGGATGTCCGAATGAATCGATCAGACCTGGGATAAAGTCCTGATTAAGCATTGAGATCTGTCCTTAGATGAAATATGGTGGGATCCACCCTGATAGGGAAAGGTTACATGGCTCAACCACCCGGTCACCCCACAGTGCTCCTTTGTGAATGCTTTTCTATTTAAATTGGGATCGGATGTCTGGATGGTTTGATTAGAACAACAGGCATGTCTTGTTTGAGTACCAAGATATGTTTAAAGATGAAATATGGTGGGATCCCCCCATTTGGGAAAGATCACATGACTCAGCTATCTAATAACCCCACTGAGACCTTTTGCTAAGACTTCCCTATATAAACAGGGACAGGATGTCCAGATGGATCGATCGAACTAACGATCATGTCTTATTTCAACACCAGGTCCTATTTAAAGATTAAATATGGTCAGATCCACCCCGGTTAAGAAAGATCGCATCGCTTAGTTACCATATCGTCCAACGGAGGCCCTTTTTGAAGACTTCTCTATTTAAATAAAGACAGGATGTACGGATGGATTGATCGGACCAACGATCATGTCTTGTTTAAGCATCGGGGCCTGTCCTAAGAAGAAATATGGTGGGTTCCAACCCATTTGGGAAAGATCACATGGCTTAAGTACCCAATCGCCCCAAGGAGACACTTTGCAATGACATCCCTATTTAAATAGGGACCGGATGTCCGGATGGATTGATCGAACCAACGATCATGTCTTGTTTGAGCACCGTGGCCCGTCCTAAGATGAAATATAGTGGGATCCACCTCGATTGGGAAATATCAAAATGCTCAGCTAACTAATTGCCACACAGAGACCATTTGCGAATAATTCCCTATTGAAATAGCGAACAGATGTCCGGATGGATTGATTAGACCAACGATCATGTTTTGTTTGAGCATCAGGGCCTATCCTAAGACGATATATGGTGGGATCCACCCATGTTGGGAACTAATGGCCCCTGATACATGGTGGTCCCAGGGGACAAGAACATATGTATGTACATTACCAGAGTAATGGAGCAGGAAATAGTGGTGTCGAAGGCCATAGTGTCGGTCCTAGTACGTGGTCACAGATGTTCAGGTAGTGCCTCCACTCTTTGTACGAGTTCGTACCACCACTACGTGTCAGATACGGATGTCAAGGTCACGCCTCTATCCTTCTGAGGGTCATACACTCTGTACTCATACGTGTACCTCACACCTTGTTATCCAGATTTCCGGATAGCGTTTAGATTGATGACCTCGGGGAAGCATAATTATTGATGTCTTTCACGGTAGGTGACCAGAGCTCACGGATGAACAGAAAGGCTTCGCCTCTCCCGCTTGGTGTCCGGATTACTCTTCCAAGAAAACGCAATACGGAAACTCGTCAACTCTCCCGGACTCCCGAAGGGGTATCCTTCGGGGAAGCTCCTTCCAGGAGAAGCTCTTCGAGTGGTCTCCGCGGAAGCAGTTCCGTGCCTCGCACGGAACAAAGCCAAACGGTCGAGTCCTGGAGGAGGCATATTTGAAATGATATCCGCCTGACACAGGATCCCGCCTGACACGCCCGTCAGGTCAAAGCCGCACACATCCCAGCACGCCTAAGGGTACCTTTTCGCCTACTGTTCCGCTGACAACTTGGAAAAGACGGCTGACTTTGTGTGTTCCCCATACTTTCACGTAAATATACCCACATAGAGTCTTGTAGCCATGCTACTACAGTAATTGTATCCCTATTTATGGCTGGTGTAATTAAGACTCAGGTACGTAGAGAAAAACCCTAATCCAAAACCCTAGCTATAAAGACCCCTTCATTTTACAAGAAGAGGAACGAACAAATCATATAGCAAAAACTCTACTAAAATCTCTCTAGCTTCATCTTCTTCAAGAGAACCCGAGAGAAACACTGTGAGTGTGTGAAGTTCTTGTGCACCAGCCATCTTACTGTAACCTTTTCCAAGTATAATAACATCGACTCGTGGACTAGGGCTTGTTAACGCCTGAACCACGTAAAAACGCTGTTTGTTTAGTTACATTTCAGCATTTCTACAGTTCTTATCTTTTTATTATTCCGTTAGTTATTCGTTTCCGAAAAACTCGGTAAACACACCTGATTATTTTTCTCACTTGTCCAAGACACACCTTTTCTCCGAGTTTCGTTATATTTGGCTAAGTGTTGGGGAACTTACAGGTACTCCAATGGGATAGCCCGGGTCTCCTCAATGCAGCCCTCTTATTCCATGTATTGAGGCATTTGTTGGGATCCCTTGTGCTAATCTTGTGTCATTAGGCTCGGGAGGCTTAGGCGTTCCTTCTCACATCAGGGGTGTTTCTTGGCCCAAAGGCATTTGCCCTCGCGCATGCAGGCGCTTCGCGCGAAGGGCGTCTCACGCATACAGGCACCTCACCCAAGGGCGTCTCGCGCGTACAGGTGCCTCGCGAGATCATGGTATCATCAAGGGTCTCACTAGATGAAGCCTTGGGGTACGCCTAAGGGTCGTGCAAGTGCACGCCAATGAAGCTCATGGACCTTGCACCGAGATGCAAGGCACCCGCACCAATGCCATTGAGGAGCTGAGAGCCTCACTAGACCGCCTTCGCACATGCTGAGGTCTTGAAGGCATGAAGGTCTCGTTATGTGAGACCCAACACACCTAGATGGGAAGTACATCCCCACGCCCACATGCCGTGTGAAGGAACAAGGGTCTCGCAAGGCCTCACGCTTGCGCATGAGGATTGGGTCTCGCTATGCGAGGCCCTTGGACGAGTCCGAGGCAGGTGGTATGCCTATGCACATGCCTAATTATCTTTCCACGAGTAGTCTAGAGGAGATGCTCACTTGAACATTGCGAGGCTCTTGGCTGAGTCCGAGGGAGATGGCACGTCTAGGTACCTTTGCACGAGGAGTTCGAAGGAGTTGCACATGAGGATTGGACCTTGCTATACGAGGCCTTTGGCCGAAGGAGATGTGCACCCTTATGCCTGCAGGTGGCTGGTGCCTCTCTATGCGAGGCCCTCAGACTCTGCGAGGCACTACGCGAGGCCCTCTTCTTGGGTGCCATGCTTCTTTAACGATTTTCCCATATTCACACTTCTCTATTTAAATTGGGACCAGATGTCTGAATGGATCAATCAGACCTACGATCATGTCTTGTTTAAGCATCAAGGCATGTCCTAAGATCAATTATTGTGGGATCCTTCCCGGTTGGGAGAGATCACATGGCTCTGCTACCCGATCGCCCCTCAGAGACCCATTGCGAAGACTTCTCTATTTAAATAGGACCGGGTATCCGGATGGATAGATCGGACCAACGATCTTGTCTTGTTTGAGTACCAAGGCCTTTTTAAAGACAAAATATGGTGGGATCCACCCTGGTTGGGATATATCACACGACACAGCTACCCGATTACCCCGCAGAGACCATTTGTGAAAACTTCCCTATTTAAATATAGACCGGATGTTCAGATGGATCGACTGAACAATGATCAAGTCTTGTTTGAGCACCAGGGCTTGTCCTAAGAAGAAATATGGTGGGATCCACATTGGTTGGGAAAGATCACATGGCTCAGCTACTAGATCCCCCCATGGTGATCCTTTGAAAATACTTACCTATTTAAATAAGGACCTTATGTCTAGATGGATCGATCAGACCATCGATCATGTCTTGTTTGAGTACCGTGGCATGTCCTTAGACGAAATATGGTGGGTGATGGTAGCTGGTTTACCATAGGCGCACCATTGAGCATAGGATGTTGGGCCTAGAGATTTCAGAAAACTTTATTTTAGTAGACTTTAAATAATCGGATGCATTATAATGCAAAACTTTAATCATAGAAAAATAAAAAGATGAGGATTTACCACTTGAAGAACTTTCAAGAATCCTCGTTATCTTTTTTTTTTTATCTACAATGAACATCCAATCCAAAGCGATTCTTTAAAATCCAAAGCGATTCTTTAAAATATTTAGACCAAGATCTTCCAAGATGTATCTCTATACCTCAAGATGTGCGTGGGCACGTAGAGTAATGGTAGGAAAATATTTCTGATTCATAAGATATTCTCAACAAATGAGATCTTGAAATATTTGGTCTAAGACAAAGTTCTAAACATATTTTAGGGATGGGAAAATATTACGATATATTTTCCCTCTCTTGAATATTCTGATATTATACACATCTTATGAATACTATATTATCTGATAGATTTATAAAAGAATTGCTTAAATTCAAAATTTAAAATCTCAACTATAAATTTATTATTATTAAATAAATAAAAGAAAAATATCAAGATCCATTCTTGATCAGTTACTATAGCTGCACGCCAACTACAGTCCCTAGACTGTGGTTGGTGTGTAGCATTCCTATTACTAGGGATGTGTTTCAACCAATTTTTTTTAATAATTTATTTATTCTAAAATATCTAAACCCAATAACTAATCTTATCAGATTAATTAAAGAATAAATATTAATTTAAATTCACAACTAATTTAAATTATTAGAAATATATTTTCACATTTATTTAAATAAACAAAATCAATTAATTCAAAATTAATTATTCCAATTATTGAAATGCCAATTTTGAAATTGCCATTTTATTTAAAAAATTCTCTTAATTAAAATTCCAATATAAAAAATTGGCATATTAATTAAAAAATTTATCTTAACTACATATTTGACCCTAAAGAACAAATTTCTTCCAAATATTCCCGTTTCTTGATTTTTCACAATTTCCACTCTTACCTTAAATAGTGTTGATAGAGCCATCTTTGGGGCCTATAATTTCAAGCTCCAATAAATTTAGATTATTTATTATAACTCTTTAATATAATAATCTTTATTTATTAATCTCAATATTATTCCACTAAAAATAAGAGATTGTCCTCTTGTAATTATAGACATTTAATTGTTGAGTACTTTTAAATATATAAAAAGTGTCCATCGATTTAATCACTACGTACAATGCAATCCTCTATTAATGGTTCATAATTAAAGTATGAATTAATTACTATTTAACCTCTTTAATTATATCTTGTTTTCTTAAGTACCATTAACTTTACTAGTGACATTTATTTCATAAATTGATTTATGAATTTGAGCTCAATAAATATTTAATTCCAAAATCCAACCCTTCAGAGAACCATTATTCAATTCATCTCGAAAAGGTATAGATTCCATATATGTATATTATGTTCCCAGCAATCTATATCAATGAGTTCCCAAAACAAAAGTTTTCAGCCTGATCATTCAGACAAACCATAACGAGTGAATCAAAGAACTCATATGATATAAAGAGGAGTTCATATAACTTCAGGATTAAGATCAATGTGTATATGATCATCTTACTGATATGTTAAATTAATATTTATAAAGTGGACGATATAATTAAGTATTAATAACATATCAGGTCCCGTTCATGTATAGCCACTTTATATACAAAGTACATCCACTAAGATGTCCTACTACATCAGTAGTCCAGATCTAGATTACATGTATTTATAATACTAGTGAGCTGAACTTACAGAATTTAATCCAAAGATTCCATATAGCATTGTCTTACTATGAACTATTTAAATTCGTTCCCTACAATCTTAATCATCACGTACCATTACAAGATTGTAGTCACAGTAACGAATTCGAGAATTTTCTGATATTCATATAAATTTATTCTAATAATAATGAACAATAAATATTCGCTAAAAATTCATTTCAATTATTTATTTCATAAAATATTGTTCAATACATATTGTTGTACCCTAATTTTAGCCCGAGTTCACTCACTCAGCTCGGGTAAAGCTGACAAATAAATATACGGAGCAATGACCAAGGGAATGATATTTGCTTATTATCCACGTGGACAACTCCAGTTTCATGTGGTTATGCATGGTGATAGGCATCTTGGGTTTAACCTAAGCTACAAACACGAAGGCTGTGAAGTGCGAGCTCAGAATATTAAAGCAGCTATCAAAGCACGAGCTTGGAGGAGATATCCAGCTCGTGGTAGTTCTAGTATATTGCATACCCGTGAATCCCCAAAGACTGGGGTTCCCTTTATACGTATATTTATGACCATGCTGTCATATTTAATGTCCCAGATATTAGGAGTACATTTACCTTGTGATCAAATCATATCCCAATATAAATGAGAATTATTTGTATTAAACGTAATAATAATGTTAATGCGTGATTGACTCATGCGGTTACCCAAACCTGACCATGAAATTCCCTTACAAATACTGGGAATATTCGACAGGAAATGAGACCATTATTCTGTAAAAAAAAAATCGAAACTCTGGCAAAATAGAGAGAGAAAAACATCAAAAATATAGACTCATGGACTAGATGGATTTGAACCACTGAACCACGTAAAAATTATGTGTTCTTGAGTGAATTCATTTTTTTTTCATTACAGTTTATTAAGCACTAATCTACCTTATTATTTCTTAATACACTGTTGGCGAAAAACTGCGTCAACACATATGCCTTAAAAGGCACTAATCCCAACAATCTCCCACTTGCCCTAAAGAAAATGTGGCATCTCTCTCAAACCCATATTGCTAACATGATCTTTAAAAGACTTGGTAGGCACAGTCTTAGTAAAAAGATCAGCAAGGTTAGGTTCCAAAGCTATCTTCATAATTGCTACATCGCCTCTGTGAACAATATCCCTGATCAAGTGGTATTTCCTCTAGATATGCTTTCCTCTCTTATGACTCCTTGGTTCCTTTGAGTTAGCTACCGCCCCACTTTTATCACAGTACAGAACTAGTGGCTTATCCATGTCAGGAACTATTTCCATATTAGAATAGAACTTCTTGAGCCACACATCCTCGTTAGCAGCTTCACAAGCGGCTACGTATTTGGCTTCTATGGTAGAATCCAAAATTTTGTTTAATACTATTCCATACCACAACTCCTCCACCAAGTGTGAACATTGATCTAGAAGTCGATTTTTGACTATCTCTGTATGATTGAAAATCAGAATCAGTGTATACAATGAGGTTCAGGTCACCACCTAAATATACAAACATATATTCTCTTATTTTCTGAAGATACTTGAGAATATTCTTTACTGCAATCTAATGACTCAATCCAGTATTGGATTGATAATGAATGACTATCCTTACTACATAAAAAATGCCAGGTCTTGTACACAACATGAGGTACATCAGACTACCTACCGCTGAGGCATAGGGATACTCTCTCATACCCTCTTCTTCTTGAGGTGTTTTATGACACTACTCCTTAGAAAGGATAATTCCATGACAGGTTGGCTTATCACCCTTCTTCGAATTTCGCATACCGAATCTTTCCAGTGCCTTGTCTATATAAGTAGCACGAGATAGAGCAAAAACTTTGTTATGTTGATCCCGAAGGATCTTTATGCCTAGAACATAGTTTGCATCTCCTAATTCTTTCTTTTGGAATTTCTCAGCTAACCATTTCTTTAGTTTTGTCAATGTTCCAACGTCATTTCCAATCAGTAGGATATCATCAGCGTAAAGAACCAAGAATATGAGGATGCCATCTTTGATTTGTTTGTAGGCACAAGGTTCATCAACGTTTTGTTCAAAATTGTACGTTTTGATTGTGTCATTGTAACGTCCCGAATTTAATATTAAGTCTGAGTGTCTGGAGGGCCTGATTGGGATTATATGAGTGAGTAATGGATTATATGTGTGATTATGTGATATAAATTAATTGTGTGGAAATGTGATTAGACATGCATGTTTGTATGTATTAAATATGCATATGGGCCCATTTCTGTGAATAGGGGCATGTTTGTAATTTTGGCCTGTTGAGGGCATAAATATAATTATGTTTGTATTGTGAGTGCGACCCCAGTGTTATGGAGATATATTTGAGATGTGTGGTCTGAGACGATCCTAGGGAGCGAATCAGCGGAATAGTCACAATGGGGTCGAGTACCCGGCTTGAAGGAGCGTAGGAGTATTTGTGAACATAGTTCGTGTTCGGGAATTACTGAGTAACAGGTGGTGATTTGGTGTTTGTTTAAGAGTGTCATGGATTGAATGGGGATTTATAGAATTACTTGAGGATTAGCCGAAAATGTGGCAAGTGATGATTTTTCCCTTGGGGCCATTAAAGAATAGGGTTATGTCTAAAGGGCATTTTGGTCTTTTGGTCAAGGGATAAGACACTTAGTAATTATCTAGTCTTTTGACCACTTAGAAACCTGGAGAAACATCAGAAAAAAGGGGATAAGACTCACTCTCTCCTCCTGCCTCGTTTGGGACTCTTTCTCTCATTCTTAGAAGAGGATTTGGAAGATTGAAGGAAAAGGGCTGAGATTTTCCCCGAGTTCATGAGGCTGTGACTGAAGGATGGGGCTATATGTGGGTTAGGAGTAGCTCAGGGGTTGTGATCCTGGTGAAGGTAAGTTCTAATTATATCTTGATTAAGGGTTGATCTATTTATTTTGGATGTTCTAGAGTTTTGAGCTTAAAGATTGGGATCCCAAGTATTGATGAGGTTTTAGCTTAGTTTTAATGGTTATATGCTGGTCATGCTGTGTTGTTATAAGATTGAGATGTTATTATGAGTTTGGGGGAAGTTTGGGTAGGAATTGGTGATGTTATCTTGGGAAAACGCAAGGGAAAAACTAGGTTCGTAGGCTAGAACCGCGACCTTGTTCTTCACGCGTTGCGGCCCGTATGAACAAAAAGGCTTGGGAGCCTCTGATTCTTTCTAGGCATCGCGACACATGCTGAGGTACGCTGTGGCCCTTGTCCTTGAGCAGAGAGAGTCGAGCTCTCTGACTTGAGTGCATCGTGACCCTTTAGGGTTGGGCGTGGCTCAAATGTGCAATGTTGTCCAAATAAGGGTTTTAAGCTCGGAGACCCAAATGTTAAGGCTCGGGAAGGATTCTACTACCCATTTTAGTAGGATTTGAGGTCTTGAAAGCTATAATTTGTATCCAAAGTTCTAAACTAATTAGAGATTGATGGATATCTATTTGTTACAGATTTGTGACTAGGTTTTACCGCTCAGGCTTAGGATTAGGAGTTGTGCTCGGGATCATTTTGGGTTGTCAGCTTGGGACACCAGGTAAGATAATTGTTTGTACCCGTAGATCTGTGTGGTGTATAGTGCTGTATGTATTGGTTATAGCTGTTATGTCATACATGAGATTGTGACTGATCAGCAAGAGCTGGGAGCGGCAAGGGGCCGGGATTGGCGTTAAGCATACAGAATGTAGGCTGCCAGAGCGAGACCCTCAAAGTGTGTTGTACACACCCGCTTGGTTAAGGTCGCAGACTTGGTGCCTAATAGTGCACCTCGATCGGTGAAGGCCACAACCATGTTACTGTGCTATTGTGTTATTGTGCAGCAATGATATTGTGTTGTTATTGTATTACTGTGCTATTGTATTATTGTACAACTATGTTACTATACTGTTGTGCTACTGTACTATTAGGTTGTTATGTCATTGTGCTATTGTTCTGTTATGCTGCTCTGTTGTTGTGCATCCCAATAGTTTGTTGTTTTGATTAAGTATGTATTTGTTGAAGTAAATTATTGTATGTTGTGCTTGAAGTTCTCTTGCTGGGCCTCAACTCACGGGTGCTCTGTGGTGCATGTAAGGTCAAGGAAAAGGTCTAACAACCATGAGTTAGAGGGCATGGAGCGGTCTGTGCATGTTTGGCCTACTTAGCCGCCACGACTGTGGTTATTTTGAGGAACACATGGTAAACGTTTGATTTTTCGCTTAGGTCGATTATACCATACCTTTGGGTTGTAAATGTATTTCAAAATAATATTTTGGGATCCCAATGTAACATTTTTATTAATTTTAATGAATGACCAAATCTTTATACTTAGTGTTCATTAAATGAGTCTTTATTTTGATTTAATCACACTTTTTAACCTAAAACCTTGATTAGCGAGCTAAAGACACATTTATAAATCACAAGGTAACGACTCTAAGGAAGTAGGGTGTTACAGTCATCAAATCTCATATTCCAAGATCTTGAAGCTTGTTTGAGTCCATAAATGGACCTAAGAAGCTTACAAACTTTTTGCTCTTAACCTTTTAATATGAACCCTTTCATTTATCATATCTCGTAATCCATGCAAGCAGCTATGGACATGAGTATGTAGATGGATTTAAGAATGGCTAGAGGAGAAAACGTTTCTTAATAATCCACCCCTTCTCTCTTAGTGTAATCCTTGGATACAAGCCTAGCTTCGAAAGTTTCAACTTTCCCATCTGCTCCTCTTTTTCTCTTGAATATCCACTTACAACCAATAGGTTTAACATTTTTAGGAATGTCTTCAGGAGTCCATACAGAATTGGAATGGATTAATTCCATTTCCAGGTTCATGACATCTCGCAATTTTTCTTTGTCAGAATCCTCCATTTCATCCCTGTATTTCAATGGATCATCTTTGTTTGTGTCAGACACAAGCATCTGAACTTCATGTTCATAGTGAGTTGGCTGCCTAACAACCCTCCCACTACGATGAAGATCTCCATTGTTATGACTAGAACTTGTGGTTTCCTCTTGTCGTTATTCATTGGAAACATTTGGTGATCTTGTTACTTAATTTGAGACCATCTCCTCTAGGACAACCCCACTGCGAGGTTTGTGGTTGTTAACATAGTCATATTCAAGAAAAGTAGCATTTATTGATACAAATGTTTTATTTTCTTCACAACAATAGAATATACCACCTCTAGTCTCTTTGGAATATCCCACAAAAATGCACAATTCAGTACAAGATTCCAGCTTTCTAGTCTTTCCTTTTAGCACGTGTGCTGGACACCCCCAAATGCGAATTGGTGTAAACTAGGTTTAGTACCATTCCATAATTCTGACGATGTTTCTTGATATACTTGGATGGAATGAAATTCAATATGTACATTGCACATTGAATGGAAACAAGCCCAGAATGACAGTGGCAATGCCCCATTCTTTCATTCAAAAACACCATTTGGCTGTGGCATTTCTGGTGCAATGAGTTGGAAATGAATCCATGCTCATGTAGGTGGTCCTCGAATTCATAATCCAGGTACTCTCCTCCTCGATTAGATTAAATAACATTAAGTGATATACCTAATTGCTTTTCAGCTTCAGCATAGAATTGTTTAAACTTTCCAAAAGTCTTAGATTTCTTTAGCATCAAACATAGGTATCCATATCTAGAATAATCGTCTATAAAGGTGATGAAATATTCAAATCCTCCTCTTGATTGCACATTAAGTGGTCCACACACATCAATGTGCACAAGATGAAGTGGTTCTATGGCTCTTGAGCCTTTTACCGAGAAAGGTCTTTTGATCATTTTGCCTTCTAGAGAGGATTCGCAGACTGGAAGAGAACCAATAGTTAATTCTCTTAAAGATCCCTCATTTGATAGTCTGTTAATTCTATCCAAATGAATATGCCCTAATCTCAAATTCCATATATATGTTTCACTATCGGAATCAGTCTTTTGTCGTTTAATAGACCTTGGGTTCACAACTTTAAACATTTCAGAGTTGTATATAGATCGCTCTTTTGCTCTAAGTTTATACAGTCCATCATCAGATTTTGCATGACATATTTCAATACCAGATCTTGAGATAACAAATGAATTATTATTGAAGGAAATAATAAAACCTTGTTCATGCAACATAGAAACTGAAATTAAGTTTCTAGTAAATACAGGAATAAACATTGTCCAAAACAAGAAATTTATTTTTATCAAGTTCCAAACAGGCTGTTCCAACTGCTGTGGTAGAGACAACCTGACCACCTCCAACCCTCATACTCACCTCCTCATAAATAAGCTCCCTCGAAGACCTAAGAATCTGTAAAGATAAGCAAACATGGTTAGTGGCCCCATAATCAACAATATAGGATGATGTATCATCTTCCACTAAGCAGGCTTCTAAAACAAGTAAATCATATTTACCTTTCTTCTTCTCTTTTAGATCTGAGAGATACTTAGGAAAATTTCTCTTCAAATGACCCTCAACTCAACAATGAAAGCATGTCCCTTTGGGTTGCTTTTTCTTGGAAGTTTTGTTATCCTTATTATATTTGTTCTTTTTACCTTTGGATGAATTTTTAGGCTTCTTTTCGTGTTTGTCATTGTCCTTTTCATTGAATTTTGTTTCTCTTATTATTTTTCCCTTTTGAAGTGGAAGGTTTAGAATCGACAACATTTGCTTCTTCTACTTTTGAATTACTCTTGTTGAGTGATTCGAAATTCTGCAACTCATTCAACAACCGAGTCATTTTATACTCCAACTCGTTCACAATATAGTTGGTTAGGTAAATGTGGAAAAAGCTGGTGTGAGTGATTCAAGTATCAGACTAACTTGAGACCTCTCATCAATGGTTGCTCCATGAACTTTCGCATCATGCATTGTATTGATTATGTTTAGAACATGCTCTCTGGCAGAAAACTCCTCTCTTCATTCTCATGTTCATATAGGCTCTAGTAGCCTCATGTCTGCATTGATCAGACTGCTATCTAAACATGGCTTGAAAAGACTCCCATGTTTCATATGTAGTCTTCATGTCTTCATGCTTCCTTTTGAGTACATCACTCATACTAGCAAGCATCTATCATTTAGCCTTGTTGTTGGATAAAATCCAAGCATCATACTTCTCCCTTGACTTTTGGGAGTAATGGCAGTAGGGACCTTAGGACATTCCTCAGTAAAGACAAACTTGTGGTTCTCACAAATCAACACAATGTTCATTTTTTATTTTCATTTCATAAAATTATCACCACTGAGTTTTTCATTTGCAAGTAAAGTAGTCACAGGGTTTGAGTTATTCATCATTGCTGAAATAAATAAATAAAACAAGAAATGAATTCAGGACATATTATGAACATCTATAAGATTTTGGAATAGTAAATATGATGCATGAATGCAACAAATTTAGATAAAACATAAAAACAATTATTACTAGTTCCATGATAAATTAATTTGAAAATTAATGGACCTGCCTTAGGGTAGGTTAGACTAATCTCAAATTAATTTCGAGACAATTCTCAAATTCATTAGTGAAAACTTAAAATCAACTATTTTCTCTTTTGACTTAAGAACAACTGCTAGTTTGGTCAAGATTAACTAGTCCACTCGAAAGCCTAGTTAAGCTTTGTGAGTGTAACCCATTATTTTAGATTAATGACTTAACTCAAGAGTGTGCCTTAGGGTCAGTCAAACTTGAAATACATCATCATTCATATTCTTTATAGAAGTTAACCTTGAATAATAACACAGTCAGAAACCTTCCTTCGGGGGACGTAAACAAAGGCGCCTCGATGCCCATTCAACGAAACATTGGTGTTAACTAATAATGGAGACCGTATGAGTTATTGTTATGACTCCTGCTCCCACTCACTATTTTAGAATATGCGTTTTCTCAAAACATCCTATGATTTTTAATTAATTACATTAATCAAATTAATTTACAAAATGATATTCTAATAATTACTAATCTCATTAAGCATTTAATAATTAAATAAGATTTAATCAAATTACTATATATGCACTTAAACTACCTAGTGAATAAATGCTCTAATTATTAAGAATTTCGTTTTCCTATCTAATAAAATTAATTATCAAATAGGTCTTGAAATTAGCACTTAAAATCAATTTACTGATTCTTTCTAGATTAATTATATGATTCATTTAATGCATATAATAAAAGAGAATGTTCCTAATTCAAACATGTTTCTACTTGATATGAGATGTATTCTTGAATTAGATATACTGTGTGGGTAATATGAATGGCATTTATAGTGCATGACAATGTTATTAAACACTTTTAATACATTCAAACATTTATATAAAAAAATAAAAGCAATAAATTAGTAAATCAATGTGAGCCGGGTGTTTTGGGTATTTCAAGAAAAAATACAACACCTGCAATAATTTACAAAATAAATAAAAATAAAACCAAGGCATCATGTAGAATCTTCATCTCCATCTTTTGGGCCTTCTATTATTGAACTTGGCTAATAAAAGCTTACATAGTCATTTAGGTCCATTTTGAACTTTGCCCACTTAATTCAAAATTTAATTAGAATTTTAAAATTCCAATTAACAAATTTTGGACCAAGCCCACAAATTCAAGGAAATCAATAATCACTCTAGGGCTCAGGTAAGGAGCCATGTGAGTTAGGGTTTGCAATTTGGGGCTCGGGTTGGTAAGGCGGCTTAAAGAGCCACCAAACCACCAAGCTGTAAATGCTCGAGCATGCATGGCAGCAGGTCATGGCTGGGCACGCTAGGCATCAGGGCACGCAAGGCGCATTGGGAGCCACGAGGCTCGACAAGCTCGGCTTGGTGTGACTGGGGCACGAGACGCACGAGCATGCACGCTATGGGCGCCTCGTGCGCAGGCAGCAGCGGGCATGCAACAAGGCACTGGGGAGGCTATGCCTGTGATAGTCGCAGGCGTTGGGGCTTGGGGTGATGAGAGGTTCTTGGGACCCTTGGGGCTTGGGGCTCGAGATTTTACACTTTTGCAATTAATCATACTATTGCAGAAAATTAAATTACAAAAAATCCTATGCCCAATATGGCTTATAATTTTGTAGATCTAGAAAAATAAGAACAATTCCTAAACCCAAAACACCATATAAGAATAAAAACTCATCAAAATAAACATCCATCCACTCAATACATATTACAATAATATAAGAATGCATATTATACCCACACAGTAATTAATGCATGAAAGGATTAATGATAGTAGTACCAATTGTTGGTAATTGATTTACCATATTCACAGTGGATAGCACGGGGTGTTGGCTCCAGAGACTTCAAAAAAAATTATTTAAAAAAACTTTAAATAATCGAATCCATTAACATGAAAACATTAATCATAAAGAAATAAAAAGGATTTACCAGTTGAAGAAATATCAAGAATCATCGCTATCTTTTTGTATCTCTAACGAAAATCCGATCCAAAACACTTCTTTAAAATACTCAAACCAAGATCTTACAAAATGTATCTCTACTCCTCAAGACGTGTATGGGCACGTAGAGTAATGGTAGGTGAATATTTCTGATTCTCAAGATATTCTCAACACATGAGATCTTGGAATATTAGGTCTCAGACAAAATTCTGAAACATATTTTTGGGATGGGAAAATATTACGATATATTTTCTCTCTTGAATATTCTGAAATATTATGTATCTTATGAAAACTATATTATCTGAAAGATTTATAAAAGAATTACTTAAATTCAAATTTTAAAATCCCAACTATAAATCTATTATTATTATTAGCAGTAGTAGTATTATTATTATTACTATTAAATAAATAAAAGAAAAATATCAAGAACCAATCTTGATCAGTTACTATAGCAACACACCAACAACAGTCCCTGGACTGTGGTTGGCATGTAGCATCCCTATTTCTAGTAATGTGTTTCGACCAATTTTTTTTTATATTTAATTATTTATTTATTAAAAAATATCTAAACCTGATAACTTATCTTATTAGATTTGTTGATGCGGTTTTTCACCAACAGTGAATTATGAAAATAGCAGGGATTGATTAGTGTTTGGTGATAAACCGTAATAAGAAAATGATGTTTAAAAACACTAGAAAAGAAATATTAAGAACACTCATCTTTTTACGTGGTTCGAAGGTTAACATCCACCTAGTCCACGAGTCTGTATTATTACTGTTTTCCTCTCTAAATTTTGACAGAGTTTTTGTATTACAGAAAACAACACCCACCTTCCCCATCCAAGGTCTTAGTATTTATAGAGAAAATCCATGGATCAGATAGGCATTGGGGTCATCACGTGAATCATATCCCTAGTGTGACCTGTCTCACACTAATTATAATTATTACAATTTATCCTAAGGTATGGTCTAATAATTAGGTAAAATTGATCATGAGTCCTGAGGGATAATTTGGACATGCGATGTCTGATCATGCACGATTATATTACGTGTCTAGAATTTCAAGGATTTGCAGACATGTTATATCTGACCATGCACATCTATATAACGTATCAACATTTATATTGATCCAAGGATGCGGCAGATCTCTAGCGTACCCTGAGATAAGTGCAAAGTCAGCTCATGTCTCGGATGCTATGCTTTATAAACGTTTTCAATTCGTGCCTACTGCTTTGTATTCAGCAGCTCGGGCTATAGGCCTGGGGAATCGTGCGGCCTTTACAGAGGAAGTATGGACTTGTGGATCATCTATTATAGTTCTTGACTAGCCAGCTGTATCTGAGCTGGCTAAAAGGCTTGTGCTGAATTTTAGGACGTACATTTCCCCCCCAAGTCCCTGCATGTGTTCTATGACATCATCTTCCGAATTAAACGCCGGGGACTTTTAAACTTCCACTGTGATTATCTAGGCTTGCCCATTATTCGAGTATTGGACACGTGGAATGCTACGATTGGTGTCTGTTCGGGTTCCGAGGACTGCATTAATGGCCTAGCCAACTTTTTGCCATCGTTTCTTCTTTCAAAACACTATACTCGGATCTTGAACTGGTTTGATCGGACGGTCCACGTTGTTTTATACCTTTTACGTATAAAAGGGACAGAGGTTAATTTCACAGTTTACCACCTTTCATTCGAAAATTTTACTCATCTTCTTTCTTCGGTGTTTCCATACCTTCTTCCTTTCCAGAGAAAAGAAGAGCCTTCAAAAACCCACTGTGCCAAAAATCTTCCGAAGACCCGGCCGTTCAGCTGTCCAGGAGTGAGTTTTTCAAACCGTACGAAGCACACCTCTTGCATCAACGATCTTACTTTAAGTCATAACATTCCTTATGGGTTCTTTCTTTATAAATTTATGCATTTTACTTGCCATTTTTCTTTATGCTTCGTCGTAGACGATATTAGGGTGCCTTCTTGGTTTTTGGCACATAGATTTCAACTTTAGGGTTATACAAAAGACTTTGAACTTCTCCTAACGTTGCGACACTTATGACATAGGATATTTTCTGGGTAGACTTGGGAAACTTTTAGAAAATACCCATTAGGTGCATAGAAGATGAAAGGTTAGGGTTCAAAAAATTGGGTTGCTTAGGGAACACGCTTTCTTTGGTGCTTTTCTTTAAACCACCTCCCAAGGACAATAATGTCCCGATTTTTCGACACACGGATGCATAAACATCAGGGGTCTATTGGGAAACCTAGGCGCATAGCGTAGGTAGCGCGTGGCATCACGCCGCGGCTGAGATTACCTTAACTCGAGCATTACAAGCACCAATCTTCCTTCCTGCTTTCTTGCCTTTATAAATGTTAGGCCGCCTACTAAGTGATTCGTCGTTCTTGTTTGCTAGGCGATCTAATGGCACTCAAGAGAGGTGTATCCAAGAAGAGTGCAGCCAGCTCATTGTCTCAACAAGCCAACAAGGGAAATGAGGTCACCTCAGAATCTCCTATCCCTCAGTTTGGCCCCATGGTGGAGGAGGAGGTTGTGGTCGGACCTAACGCATTCTTCAAGGTAGAGAGAATTGTCTCCAAGATCACGACCCAAGGGAGGGTCAACAAGATAATGTTGTCCCATAATATTGAGGTCGGGTCTGGCGTCCTCATTGCTCAACCTACCTATGAAGGGGAACAAAGCTGCGTGCCACTTCAGGGAGACTATGCAGCCTAGAGTGATGAAAACTTAAAGGCAGGGGCCTTCCTTGCCCTTGACCAATACTTCGCTGACTTCCTCAATTATGTGAAGTTGGCGCCATTTCAGCTCCCCCCAAACTCGTATCAACTGCTGGCGGGGTTGAAGTATCTTTTCCTGAAGCACGAGTGGGAGGTCCCTACTCCGACAGATATTCTTTACTTTTTCTGCCTCAAGGCCAGCCCGGAACAACGAGGGCAAGGTGATGGATTTTATTACTTGACCCAATTCCCAAACTCGCCCTCAGTCATCAAGCTCCCCAGCAATCCCATTGATTATAAATATCAATTCTTTATGTTAAATGGGTTCCGCAACTGCGAACATCGCTACTTCAATCGTCCTCGTAATTTAAAAATATCCTTTACTAAAATGCCAATTTAAAAAATTGCCACATTAAATAAATAATTTGTCTCACATATATGACCCTGAAGAACAAATTTCTTCCAAATATGTCATTTTCTTGATTTTTCACAATTTCCACTCTTACCTTGAATAGTGTTGATAGAGTCATCTCGGGGACCAATGGACCTATAATTTCATGCTCCAATAAATTTAAATTATTAATTAGAAATCCTTAATATAATAACCTTAATTTATTATATCCACTAAAAGTATGAGACTACACTCTTGTAATTGTAGACATTAATTTATTGATTACGTTTAAATATATAAAAAGTGTCCATCGATTTAATCACTACATACAATTCAATCCTCTATTAATGGTTCATAATTAAATTAGAAATGAATTAATGTTTAACCTCTTTAATTGTACTTTGTTTTCTTAAGTACCATTAACTTTACTAGTGAATGTTAATTCATAAACTAATTTATGAATTTGAGCGTTTGAGTTCCAAAAGCCAACCCTTAATAGAACAATTATTCAATTTGTTGTACCCTGATTTCAGCACGAGTCCTTCGCTTAGCTCGGGTACAGCTGGCAAATAAATATATGGAAAAGATAACCAAGGAATCCATTTATTGGCCACGTGGGCAGCTTAGTTTGCACATTGGTTATACGAGCTAGGGATACAGAGGTTGTGAAGTGCGAGCTCATGATATTCAAATGGCTGCCGAAGTACGAGCTCAGAGAATTATCCATCTCGTGGTATCTCAGAAATATTGCATACCCGCAGATCCCCAAAGATTCAGGTACTTTTATACGATTATTTATGACCAGCCTATCATATTTAATGTCCCAGATATTAGGAGACCATTTACTTTGTGATCAAATCATATCCTGGTATAAATGGGAATAATTTATATTAAATGTAATAATTATATAAATTCGTGATTGGCTCACGTGGTTACCAAAACCTGTCTATGGAATTTCTCTATAAATACTGGAAATATTGGACATGGAAGGAGAGGATTATTTTGTAGTACAGAAAGTCTGCCAAAATAGAGAGAAAAACAACAATAATATAGACTCGTGGACTAGGTGGATTTTAACCACTGAACCACGTAAAGATTTGTGTTCTTGTGAATTCATTTCATATTTTGGTTTATTACTAAGCAATAATCAACCTTATTATTTCTTAAATACACTATTGGTGAAAAACCACGTCAACAATTTGGTATCCACAGGCCATTGGATAGGTCCAGGCTGTGAATAAAACACTAAAGGCAAGCCTTAAGAAGAGGTTAGATGAGTCTAAAGGAATATGATCCGAATAGCTCCTGCAAGTACTTTGGGCATACTGAACTTCTCATAGGACCTCCACGAGACACACTCATTTCTCCTTAACTTTTGGAAGCGAGGCCATCCTTCCAGTCAAAGCTATGGTAACCACTCACAAGCAAAGGATGTTTAGCCTGGAACGAAAAGATGAATTACTTAACACATATCTCAACCTGATTGATGAGAAACGAGAGGATTCGCAATTACAGCTCGCCCATTGTCAAGAAAAATTCACTCGTTACTTTAATTCTAAAGTCAAGAGACATAGTTTTGGATTGGGCGACCTGGTTCTCCGAAGGGTCTTTCTGGCGAATAAGGATCCCAAGGACAACAATTTAGGCCCGAACTGGGAAGGACCATATCAAATAATGGAAGTTTTGCGTGAAAGAACTTTCAAGAAATCTCGGTTAAATGGAGAAATAGTCCCACGGACTTGGAACACAATGCATTTAAAAAAGCATTATCAGTAGTACAGTCATCCTTGTAAGGATTAATTATTGTGAATGCCAAAAATTGACCAGAGCCATAGTCAACAGTTTCCCTCAATTAGCCTCGAGCAACCAAAACAGCCTAACATCTTGTCGGACACGAGACCCATGTCTCACAGGAGCCCTTAGCGAAAGTGCCCGGAAGGACCTAAGGGGCCTTGCTATGCGAGGCTGCCCTTCCCCAATGGCCTCGGCCCCATGGCCTTGCGCCCATGGTCTCGACCTCATGGCCTCGCGTCCCATGCCCTCGCCCCCATGGTCTAGGCCCCATGGCCTTGCGCCCATGCCCTCGGCCCCATGGCCTCACGCCCATGGTCTCGGCCTCATGGCCCCGCGCCCCATGGCCTCGCCCCCACGGTCTAGGCCCCATGGCCTTGCACCCATGCCCTCAGCCCCATGGCCTCACGCCCATGGTCTCGGCCTCATGGTCTCGCGCCCCCATGGCCTAGGCTCCATGGCCTTGCGCCCATGGCCTCGCCCCATGGCCTCGCGCCCCATTGTCTAGACCCCATGGCCCCATGGCCTCGGCCTCATGGCCTCACGCCCATGGTCTCGGCCTCATGGCCTCACGCCCATGGTCTCGGTCTCATGGCCTCGCACCCCATGGCCTCGCCCCCATGGTCTAGGCCCCATGGCCTTGCGCCCATGCCCTCGGCCCCATGGCCTCGCCCCATGGCCTCGCGCCCCATGGCCTCGCCCCCATGGTCTAGGCCCCATGGCCTTGCGCCCATGCCCTCGGCCCCATGGCCTCACGCCCATGGTCTCGGCCCATGGCCTCGCGCCCCATGGCCTCGTCCCCATGGTCTAGTCCCCATGGCCTTGCGTCCATGCCCTCGGCCCCATGGCCTCACGCCCATGGTCTCGGCCTCATGGCCTCGCGCCCCATGGCCTCGCCCCCATGGTCTAGGCCCCATGGCCTTGCGCCCATGGCCTCGCCCCATGGCCTCACGCGCCCATGGTCTCGGCCTCATGGCCTCGCGCCCCATGGCCTCGCCCCCATGGTCTAGGCCCCATGGCCTTGCGCCCATGCCCTCGGCCCCATGGCCTCGCGCCCATGGTCTCAGCCTCATGGCCTCGCGACCCCATGGCCTCGCCCCCATGGTCTAGGCCCCATGGCCTTGCGCCCATGCCCTTGGCCCCATGGCCTCACGCCCATGGTCTCGGCCTTATGGCCCCCTGCCCCATGGCCTCGCCCCCATGGTCTAGGTCCCCTGGCCTTGCACCCATGGCCTCGACCCCATGGTCTTGGAGGTGAGAATACTCACAAGTGGCAAGATACACGCATGAATATGGAATGTACCTACAAACCTAAAGAAGTTAGAGTACGGATATGATACCCCTACCAGACAAGTAGTGGGAACGCCAGGAGTGGGTATGCAAGGATAGGAGTTATGGACCGTACGTCTATGGCCAGGAGTCAGAGTCGACACCACTACCACCTGCACCACTACGTCTGCCACCACTTCTCTGGCATGAGTACGGACAAGTAGTGGAGACATCCTCCTGACACCTGCTCCTGTACTGGATGTACGACCACAACCTCTGAAGCCACTCCCCTGACATAGTACTTATGTACCCCTTGGTCTCCTGGACCACCATGTACCAAGGGCCATTAGAGCCTACTATAAAAGGAACTCTAACACCACCTGAAAGAGGGTTGGAAATTTTACTGTAATAAGGGCTTGAGAGTGAATGAAAGATGGATTTCTCCATTATTGTTCTGTCATTGTTCTTGAGTTATTTTTTAAGTTTCTATAGATTTTCCATTAGTGATCTCGACTTGATAATTTTTTCCAACTCAACTTAGTTGACGAGTTCTCACCGTCAACAATTATAAAAGCCATTTAATTAAATAACAGATGGATTATTAAATGATTTTTCTTGCTAAGGTGGTTTTGAATAAATTTTCTTATTAAGGTTGTATTAGCTCGTGTATTGATGTTTGTAAAAGCAACCAAGAAAGTCTACATTCTGGTTAATTTGGGGGCATATAACTCGAGGTGGATTAGAATAAGATCGCTAGATAAGTTTAAATTACTTGAAACCCTGGATACAACCAGGTCCAAAACTTAGAAGCTTGGAAATTTTATTATTTGACGCCTTTTTAAGAGCTCGAGATGTCAATAAACCTAGCACGAACTAAGTTTAAATTACTTGATATCTTGGATACAACCAAGTCCAAAACTTAGAAGCTTGGAAAATTGAATATTCGATGGCTTTTTAAGAGCTCGAGATGTCAATAACCCTAGGTTAAACTCATTTTTTATCATTTTAAATCCTGGATACAACCAGGTACAAAACTTGGAAAGTTAGGAAAATTGTTTAAAATTAAGGGCTTTTTAAAGCTCGAGTTATCAATAAACCTAAAGTATAAAATATTTAAAATTCTGGATATAACCGAGTCCAAGGCCTGATTCTTAATAGGTATGATAGAAATCAACACATAAAGTTTGGATATAACCGAGCTCAAAACATCTATCCCGATCTAAAAATGATTCCTAAAATCTCTAATGTACAAGTCTAAGGAGTCATAAACATGAGAGATAATAAAGGAAGGATAAATTTATAAAAAGTTAGATATATAAATTGAAAATAAAATAATCCCGAGGAGAAAACCCTCAAATTGAGCCCAAAGGCAATTGATTACAAACAAATAAAAAAAACATCAAAAAAAGGGTCACTGAGCTCTTCCAGGTCGCTCCGAGGATGTAACCTCCTCGCCATCCCACTCTCCTACCGCTAAAGCCTCCCCTGTTTCAGATGATTTTTGCAAAATCCAAGCCTTGAATATTTCAAGGTACGGATCCCACAGGCTGGGAGCCATGAAAGAATAGTTCCCATCCTGGTTAAAAGCCCAGCAATGGTACAACATATCCTCCATGGATGACAATGAGGCTACCCTCTCTTCTTTGACCGAACCCTCAGCCTCGAGCAGTTTAGCTTTGATCTCACCCACCTCAGTCTGGAGTTGCACCAATTGATCCTGGAGGGCAGTCAGGGCAGCCTTTGCCACTTGCTCGTTTTCTTGAGACGAGGTGAGGGCCACTTTGGCATCATGTGCGATCATCTGAGCGGCTTGCTCGACCTCTTGAGCAGCTGCCAGAGCTGTGTTGGTGGTGTTTAGCTTGGCCCTGAGCTCATCATTTCTAGCCCTAGCACAAGCTATACTGCTATATTGAGCCATGGCAGACTGCAACATAAAAAAGAACAAGTCAGAGATATCCTTGGTAAAAAAGAAAAGAAAATAAAGACAACAAGATTTTCACCAAGGAAAGACAACTTTACAGTGAGGCTCATTCCCATGGAAGACTCCATGATGTTCTCTGAGCTCTGCTCCTCTATAGTCCTTAGGTCCCTTGAGCTGGCCTTATAGGTGTGCCCCACCAGATGGCTCGCTGTCTCGTAAATGATTCATCGAAAGGCTTCAGGGATTTTCTCTAGATCCTGGGAATCTACTGGAATTCGGACGGTTGCAGCTGGGACAGGGGGAGCTGGAGGATCACTTCGTATCACTTGGGCAGCTTGGGGAGGCATGAACCGGGCAGAGGAAGGGGAGGAGGAACCTTCCTATTAGTAACGGAAGACACCAGAGCTATCGAGCTCATGCCTATCCCCTTAGCAAAAGATTTTGAGGCATTTCCTGTTGTAGGAGGGGCCTTCTTCATAAATCAAGGCCTCTTCATGACAAGGCCCGAACCAATTTTCCCAGCCTGGAAGGCCGTGCAGAGGTCAGGAGCTCCGGTTTGTTCCATCTCTTCACCTGAAAAGAACAAAAAGGCGTTAGTTCACGACTAAAGTTGTCAAAAACACACAAAGAAAATAAATAAAGACCATACCCTCCGGGCTGGGGGACGAGTCTATAATCACGACCTCTGGCCTTGGGACTACTGGAGGAGAAGGAGAGTCTATGACTAGTATTTCTTGGATCCTAGGAGGTTCAGGCTCAGGTTCTACCTCGGGGCTAGACTCATCTACGTATTGCCTAAATCTAGGGGCAAAGGTGCCCTAAAGCAGAGAAGGTCAGGTCCTACGGTTGGTCCCATACTCCTCAGAGATGGAGAACCTAAAATTTAAGGTATTGTCGACAACAATGGTGCCCTTAGGGTAACTACTATCATGACACACCACCATGTGGTTTACACACTGGAGCAGGGTGATATTACAGTCTGGGTTGTGAGGATGACGGTGGACGAGCTAATTTGGGTTAAATCTAACTAACCTAAAATCAGTATCAACTCTATCTAGTTCCCTATAAGGATATGGGTTACCTTGGCCAGAGGGGCCGACTGCTGCCCCTGACGCAAGTCGTTCTAAATCGGGTTCTCGGACAGCCTTGGGAACCCGCCTCTTTCGCACAAGAGGCACCTCATCCTCTTCCTCCTCCTCAGGTTTGATGGCTGGAATGGCCTCTTCTTGAGAGGATGGGAGCTCGTGGATTACCAGGAGGGTAGCCCAGGCCCTTAAGGCCAACGTCTGACCTTTGCCAATCAACTAACACGCCAGCATCGTGACATCATTCACAACCTAGCGGTAGTCTTTCTCGCTCGGTGGGAGCCTATAAAATGTCTTGTATTAACCCACGAGGGTCATGGACTTCGCCGTCCTCGCAAATATGGCTGTGCGCGAAATAAACTCAGTTAATGCATGTACAAGGAAAATATCTTGGAAAGAATAAAATTTTATGAGCTGAAGCCAGGGACTAAAAGAACTTACGAGGACGGTTGAAGTATCTATGTTCACAGTTTCAGAACCCGTTCGACATAAAGAGCATGTCTTTATAGTCGTTAGGGTGGATTAGGAGCTCGATGACGAGAGCGGAGTTGGGGAATCTAGTGAGATAGTAGAACCCGTCCCCTCAACCCCTCTGTTCCGGGCTGGCTTTGAGGCATAAGAAATAAAATATTTTAGCTGGAGTGGGGACCTCCCACTCGTGCTTCAAAAACAAGTATTTTAGCCCCACCAAAAGCCTATAAGAATTTGGGGGGAGCTGAAATGGAGCCAACTTCATGAAATTCAGAAAGTCCACGAAGTATTGGTCCAAGGGGAGGAAGGCTCCTGCCTTCAGGTGTTTTTCACTCCAGGTCATGAAATCGTCCTGGAGAGGGGAGTAGCTTCGTTCCCCTTCAAAAGCAGGTCAGGCAATGAGAACTCCAGTCCCGACCTCAATGTTGTGGTTTAGCATGATTTTTTTTTACCATCGTCTGGGTCGTAATCTTGGATGTGATTCTTTCAGCCTCGAAGTAGGCGTTGGGGAATGCCACCACCTCCTTCTCCACCACTGGACCGAAGTGGGGAATGTGGGATTATGAGGCAACCTCCTTCCCTTTATTCTTTTGCTGAGCAGATGAGCTGGATGCCTTCTTCTTGGGAGCCATCAGATCACCTAACAAACAGAACGACCTAATTAGTAGGTGACCTAGGTGGATTTAAAGGTGTCAATGTGGAAGAATAAACGGGAATGTTTTTTTTTTATATACGAGCTGAGTTGGCCCCAGCCACGTCGCATGATGCCACACGCTACCCTAAGTTATGCACCTCGGTTTCCTAACAGACCCTTGATATTTAGGGATCTGTGTGTTAGAATGTCAGACCACTACTTTACTTGGGAGGCGGTTTAGTGCAAAACCACCCAAGAAGCGTGACCCCTAAGCAACCTGGTTTGAACCCTAAAAAACTTTTCATCTCCTATATCCCAAATGGGTAATTTCTAAATTTTCCACGGATTACCCAACTTTACCCATAAATTACCCAGTTTTATGAATGTCATAGTTCTAACAATATTTTAGGACCTACTCATTGAATCTAAGTTGAAGCTTATCTGCTACAACCATTTGGGAAATAGCTTAATATTGACTATGGTGAAGTGTTGATGAGCATAGTGAAGAACAAAAAAAAAAAAGACCAATAAAAGAAAATTTTCTTCAAAACCAAAAGACGAGGTACTTACAATATGTTATTTGATAAAAAGAAGTAGACTTTGCAGGAGAAAGTTCCTGGAAGACTCCTGAGTAACTGGGTGCAACGAACGATTTTTGGGTTTTTCTGAGAAAGAAGAAGAATTCGGAAATACAAAAAGAGAAATTATAGAAAAATTTCAAATGAAGGTGGTGAAACCTGAAAATTGCCTACCCTATTTATACGTAAACAACATAAATTAATTTGGGCCATCCAATTTGGTTAGTACAAGATCTAAGGGCCAGGGTTAAACTAGACAACAACGGCAAAAAGGTGACAAGACAATTATTACAAGCCTCGAAACCCGAACAGGTGCCAATTGTGGTATACCACGTGTCCACTACTCGAGTAGTGGGCAGTTATGGTTTAATGGAACAGAAGTCTAAAAGTCCCTACTGTGTAGGTCAGAAGGTGACGACATGAACCACGAGCAGGGACTTGGGGGGAAAATATTGTACCCTGATTCAGCATAAGTCCTTCACTCAGCTCGAGTACAACTGACATATAAATATATGAAAAAAATAACCAAGGAATCCATTTATTGTCCACATGGGTAGCTCATTTTGCACATTGGTTATACGAGCTAGGGATACAGAGGTTGTGAAGTGCGAGATCATGATATTCAAATGGCTGCCAAGTACGAGCTCAGAGAAATATCCAGCTCGTGGTAACTAAGAAATATTGCATACCCGCAGATCCCCAAAGACTTGAGTACTTTTATACGATTATTTATGACCAGCCTGTCATATTTAATGTCTCAGATATTAGGAGACCATTTACTTTGTGATCAAATCATATCCTGGTATAAATGGGAATCATTTATATTAAATGTAATAAATATATAAATCTGTGATTGACTCACGTGGTTACCCAAACCTGTCCATGTAATTTCTTTAGAAATACTGGAAATATTGGATAGGGAAGGAGAGGATTATTCTGTAATACAAAAAGTCTGCCAAAATAGAGAGAAAAAAAAACAATAATATAGACTCATTGACTAGGTGGATTTTAACCACTGAACCATGTAAAAGATTTGTGTTCTTGTGAATTCATTTCATATTTCGGTTTATTACTAAGCACTAATCAACCTTATTATTTCTTAAATACACTATTGGTGAAAAACCGCGTCAACACAATTCATCTTGGAAAGGTATAGATTCCATATTTGTATATTATGTCCCCAGCCATCTACATCAATGAATTCCCAAAATATAAGTTTTCAGACTGATCATTCTGACAAACCATAACAAGTGAATCAAAGAACTCATATGACATAAACAGGAGTTCAGAATTAAGATCAATTTGTATATGTTCATCTTATTGATATGTTAAGTTAATACTTATAAAGTAAACGACATTATTAAGTATTAATAAAATATCAGGTCTCGTTCATGTATAACCACTTTATACAAAGTACCTGCACTAAGATGTCCTACTACATCAGTTATCTGAATCTAGATTAAGTGTATTCATAATACTATTGAACCGTACTTACAGTATTTAATCCAAAGATTCCATATAACTTTGTTTTACAACGAACTATTTAAATATGTACCTTATAATCTTAATCCTCTCATACCAATACAAGATTGTAGTCATAATAAAAAATTTGGGAATTTTTTGATATCCATATAATATTATTCTAATAATAATAATAAATAATAAATAAAACTAAAATTGATTTCATAAAACATTGTTGAATACATATGCTTTAAAGGGTACTAATCCCAACAGTGGGATCCACACTAGTTGGGAAATATCACATGGCTTAACTACCCGATTGCCCCACAGAGACAATTTTCGAAGTCTTTCCAATTTAAAGAGGGGCCGGATGTCCGGACACATTGATCGGACAAACGATCATGACTTGTTTAAGCACTGGGGCATGTCCTAAGAAGAAATATGGTTGGATCCACCCAGTTCGGGAAAGATCACATGGCTTAGCTACCTAATCGCCCCACGAATATCCTTTGCGAAAGAAAAAGCTGAGGCTTCTCCCTCAGTTGTTACAGGTCAGGTTGTTAGTGCTGGAACCCCTTATAATGTCTTGATTGATTCTGGTGCTACACATTCTTTTGTTGCTAGTAGTGTTATTGATAGATTGTGTAGACCCTGTGATTTTTATGATCTGGGGTTTGGTACTTTCCTACCCACTGGAGAATTAGTGGAATCCAGGATATGGGTTAGTGTTAACGATGAGAACTCGTCAATGAAGTTAAGTTGGAAAAATTATCGAATTGAAATTGCTAATTCAAAAGCTATGAAAACTTGAACAATGACTCAAGAACAATGGAATAACAACAATGGAGAATTCAGTATCTCATTCACACTAATGTCTCTGCTACAGTAAAATTTCCAACCCCCTTTCAGGTGGCCTTGGAATTCAATTTATAGCAGGCTCTAATGGCCTTAGGTACATAGTGGTCCAGGGGACCAAGAGGTACAAACGTACTGTACTAGGGAAGTGGCTTCAGAGGTTGTGGCTGTACATCCCGTACAGGAGCAGGTGTCAGGAGGATGTCTCCACTACTTGTCTGTACCCCTTCCTGAGGCGTGGTAGCAGGCGTGTTGGCGTAGGAGGTAGTGGTGTCGGCTCTGACCTATGGCCGTAGACGTACGGACCACGATCCTCACTGGTACTGGCATCCGTACCTGGTACCTGGTCGTACAAACATGTCTCCTTTGACTCACACTAAGCATAGGGACTTTGAAGTGTGAAAAAGGGGATCTTCGGTGTCCGTATTGGCCGTGGCGTTGAATAGGGGTCTTGGGCCCATACACGTTAAGTCACGGGGCGTCGGCCTCCTGAGAAGATTATGGGCTGATGGACCTCCCGGGGCGTGCGTGCGTGGGACCTTGCACGGCCTCGCGCATAGGGCGCCGTAGACGGCCCCGTGGCCCCTATTGGCCTTTCGCATGGGACGCCGTAGACGGCCTCGCGACCCCCTCTTGGCCTCGCGCATGGGGCGCCGTAGACGGCCTCGCGGCCCCTCATGGCCTCGCGCATGGGACGCTTTAGACGGCGTCGCGACCCCCTCATGGCCTCGCGCATGGGGCGCCGTAGACGGCCTCGCGGCCCCTCATGGCCTCGCGCATGGGGCGCCTTAGACGGCCTCGCGACCCCCTCTTGGCCTCGCGCATGGGGCGCCGTAGACGGCCTCGCGGCCCCTCATGGCGTCGCGCATGGGACGCCTTAGACGGCCTCGCGACCCCCTTATGGCCTCGCGCATGGGGCGCCTTAGATGGCCTCGCGACCCCTCAATGCCTCGCGACCCCCTTATGGCCTCGCGCATGGGACGCCTTAGACAGCCTCGCGACCCCCTCCTGGCCTCGCGCATGGGGCGCCGTAGACGGCCTCGCGGCCCCTCATGGCCCCGCGCATGGGACGCCTTAGACGGCGTCGCGACCCCCTCATGGCCTCGCGCATGGGGCGCCGTAGACGGCCTCGCGGCCCCTCATGGCCTCGCGCATGGGGCGCCTTAGACGGCCTCGCGACCCCCTCTTGGCCTCGCGCATGGGGCGCCGTAGTCGGCCTCGCGGCCCCTCATGGCCTCGCGCATGGGACGCCTTAGACGGCCTCGCGACCCCCTTATGGTCTCGCGCATGGGGCGCCTTAGACGGCCTCGCGACCCCCTCTTGGCCTCGCGCACGGGGCGCCGTAGACGGCCTCGCGGCCCCTCATGGCCCCGCGCATGGGACGCCTTAGACGGCGTCGCGACCCCCTCATGGCCTCGCGCATGGGGCGCCTTAGACGGCCTCGCGACCCCCTCTTGGCCTCGCGCATGGGGCGCCGTAGACGGCCTCGCGGCCCCTCATGGCGTCGCGCATGGGACGCCTTAGACGGGCTCGCGACCCCCTTATGGCCTCGCGCATGGGGCGCCTTAGATGGCCTCGCGACCCCTCAATGCCTCGCGACCCCCTTATGGCCTCGCGCATGGGACGCCTTAGACAGCCTCGTGACCCCCTCCTGGCCTCGCGCATGGGGCGCCGTAGACGGCCTCGCAGCCCCTCATGGCCCCGCGCATGGGACGCCTTAGACGGCGTCGCGACCCCCTCATGGCCTCGCGCATGGGGCGCCGTAGACGGCCTCGCGGCCCCTCATGGCCTCGCGCATGGGGCGCCTTAGACGGCCTCGCGACCCCCTCTTGGCCTCGCGCATGGGGCGCCGTAGTCGGCCTCGCGGCCCCTCATGGCCTCGCGCATGGGACGCCTTAGACGGCCTCGCGACCCCCTTATGGTCTCGCGCATGGGGCGCCTTAGACGGCCTCGCGACCCCCTCTTGGCCTCGCGCACGGGGCGCCGTAGACGGCCTTGCGGCCCCTCATGGCCCCGCGCATGGGACGCCTTAGACGGCGTCGCGACCCCCTCATGGCCTCGCGCATGGGGCGCCTTAGACGGCCTCGCGACCCCCTCTTGGCCTCGCGCATGGGGCGCCGTAGACGGCCTCGCGGCCCCTCATGGCCTCGCGCATGGGACGCCTTAGACGGCCTTATATTTTCTCTTGATGAGATTATGAGCATCAACACTTGCCCCCCCTAGTCTAGGAGAGGGCCTTTAGGTGCTCTTGTAGACTATTCATCTTGGTTCCTATAAATAGGCCGTCATGCATGGCTTAATATTTTACATCTTACCTCCTTGGCTTAGTGGTAGTTAGACCCTTGCTCCTCCCAAAAGGTAAAGGGTTCAACCCCCCACAACTACACTTTCTCTACAATTTCATCACTTTTCCATTTTTCCATCATCATCATTCATTTTTTATTTTTATTTTTTTTAATTTTTTAATTTTTTTTATTTTTATTTTTATTTTTTTTTTAGCTAATTTCTTGGTGTGTACATTTTTGGGCTAACACACTTTTCTGATTAACTCTTGCAGACGCGCATTTTCAACGCTTTGGTGCTTTTCGCCTCCCAACCTTCCTTGGACTCCGACTTCGTTCTTTCAATTGCTTGAGGTATATTTTCTTTTCCTCTCCTGTTTATTTACTTATTTTATCGGATTCAGACCAACAACACTTGGGATGGGGTACGTTAGCCTGAGCTTGTTTTGACCACACGCGCGCCCCTCCTCTTTCTTTTTATACATGTACCTTGTAGTAGTCCATTTAGGGCGTTTGCACCTAGGGGTATTAAGCCTGTTCCTTTGTGTTTTGTAGTCTTCCCCTTGTTTAAACGTGACCCCCTTTTTGCTGTTGGGACGCGGTTTCATGGCCAGTGAGGGCCCGTCCGACATACCCTCGAGGGCTGAGTTTATCGACCTGTCTTCAGATCCTGAGTCCCCTGAGGGCAGCCCTTACCAGGACTATGAGTCTTTGAGGCAGGCCCGCATTCGCCACCTCGAGTGCATGGCTGATCTTAGGCATAAAATTTGGGTGGTAGAGAGCGAAATTGACTCGGTGTCGAGGGGAGACGGAGGACCTTCACCCCCGGGCCTTATCGACCATATAGCGCGTCTTAGGACGGCTCTTTTTGAATTGCGGTGGGAGTTAGAGTTTATGGAGGGACACATTCCGCCAGAACCTCCCACTCCCCCTTCGCCTGATGACGATCACGGGGCTATCAACTCCTCTCCTCAGCCCCTAGTCTCCGTTGATCCTGGCTTAGCGCTTCCGCCATCGCTCCCTCGATGGAAAACCCTTGCTAGGAAGAGAAAATGGAGGGTTAAGTGCTCTGCCTCTTCCTCACATGTTTCTTTTGATTTTGCAGATATGTCGAAGGTACGCAGACAAGTGTCCGTCCAGGAAGAAGACGACGCCCCCCTACTGGCGTCCAGCCTAGTGTCCCATATGTCTTCGAACAAACTGAAGACCATCGTGAGGCGCTACCGAACTCCTCCAGAATACGCCCTGCATGTTCCTCAGGAGACCTGCCGGGCCGACCGCCCTGAGAAGGGCTTTGTGGCTTTGAGTGAGCAGATTATGAAGGCGGGTGGCACCGTTCCTCTACACCCGTTCTTTGTGGCGGTTCTCAACTATTTTGATTTGGCCCCTCTCCAACTGTCGCCCAACAGTTGGTTGACTTTAAGTTGCCTCTTTCTTTGGTTCAAGAATAATGAGCAACGCGCCCCGACGGCGCAAGAGGTGCATTCCTTGTACAACCTTATTGGGGTGCACAATTCCAAGGGCTTCTATTACTTGCAGAAGGCCAATAGTGAGCTACCCTTGATAGATGGCTCAGTGTCTAACCCAGGGTCCTGGAAACAGGATTTTTTCTGGGTACAGGGGCCTCTTTCAGTTCGTGAAGGCTTTCGCGCTGAACCTAGTAAGTATCCAGTCTTTTTCTTTTTCTTATTAGAACTCACCATTTTTCACTCTCGCTTGTACTGATATTGGTGCGGTTCTTGCAGGGCAATTTGCTGATCCCTCGGTCATCGGGTCGGAAGCGGAGGCGATAAACAGACTCATTGCAGCAGACCCCGCCCTGAAGAAAGCAGCAGTCCTATTTACCATGACGAATCTCAATCGCCACCAATTGTCTCCGGTCTCTAACCCCAAGTTCCTAGGGTCAATCACCGGGTCTAAGAAGGTTGTGGCTACGCTGGCTGGGCCATCACTGCACGAAGATGAGGCTGAGGTGGAGATGGAGGATGCCCCCCTGTCCCCCAGGGGACATCCTCCTCATGACTCCCATGACCAGGACACGGCCTTTCACCCTCTAGGCCCGCAGGCCGCGGCAGGATGCTACGCCTCTCCTGGCCGCGGTGGCGGCGATGCCTTCCCTCCAATTCATCATGATCTCGGCATACCGGCTGCTGATTTCGTCGGGCTCGCGGAGCTCCCTGCCGATGCACCAGAGTCTCAATTTTTCTCTTCTGCTGCGCCTCCTCCTGTCTCGGCGAGTGGGTCGTCTGTCCCAGTCCAACCAGATGCTCCTAGCGTGGGGGCAGAGGCTTGGGTGACCAGGATGGCCTCGGTTTATGGGCAGCGTTTCATTCCAATAGCTGAGAGTCTCCCTGTCTCCGACTGGAGGGGCCTAGGGAACGTGACTCAATCAGACCTCGGGGAGATGCTAAGGCGTGCTGCGGCCTGGGTGAGGCTTTTCACTTTGCGCTGATTAGTATTATGCATAGATGCACCTGTGTTCTTCTTTTTGTTATTTATTGCTGATGCCATTGGTTTTCTTGTGCAGGTCTATATCGTGTCTCTTCGACATGCTGACTCAACTGGCATCCTTTCCGCATCTACCACTGAGAGGGACGGCCTCATAGTCCAGGTCCAGGAGCTCGAAAATGAGCTTAGCGCAACCAAGGTCCAATTGTCAAAAGCCCGGACTAAGTACACCAAGTCGGACTCGAAGAATGAGCAGCTGAAAGCTAAGATCAAGGTGCTAAAGGGCAAGGCTAAATGTTTGGAGCGCGAGCTCAAGGAGGCCAAGATCGCTGCATCTGGGTCGCATGAGATGGTTGTTCGACAGGGGACTGAAGTTGAGGCCCTTAGGACTGAACTACAGTCGGCTCAGGAGAAAGTCGCTTCCTTGGAGGCGGAGAAGGCTGTAATCGAGCGCAAGTCTATAGACCGGGCTCTTTACAATGTGTGGAAGCAGGATCCCAACTTCGACTTCTCCTCTTTTGGCGAGCAAGCTGTTGCCCGAGCGGCCTGGTGGAGTGCCCACTACAGGAGGCCTTGAACTAGTTTCGCTCCTTTTTTTGTTTTTTTGTTTTATTTTGTAACGTCATTACTAGTGCTACTTTTCTGTTAGTAACCCTTGTATTGTCTTGAGAACTCCTTTCTTTTTTATGTATGAATACATGTGATGTTGTTGTTTATTTCTTGTTCTACTGCATTTGAGGCCCTTTTATGCCTGTATGACGCGGTTTGGTTGGTTCCCTTCTTTTATTTGTCAGGCTGGAGGTCCTTTGGATCCCATGTGAGAGGGTTCACTGGGACCTCTTTTGGTGCCTCTTGGCGGTTTTTGTAAGGATATTTTGACCTCTTGGGTCTTAGCTATCCTTTTGGGTTTTTCTTGCGCGCGCTTATTATTTCTTTGCGAGAGGCGTCCCCCTCGTCCTTTTGCATAGTACTATTTCGGCAAGGGTCTCTTTTGGGACCCTCTTTGGCTGGGCGGCTTGGTGGCCGCTCCAGACTTATTAGTGTTGTCACTATATATATATTTTTCTTTCGTAAGGCCTTTTGGCCTCCTTGATGTTCACGAGGGTAGCTAATCCTCGTAAACTCAGGGGAGGCCTTGCAAGGTCTTTTTACTACTTTCTATGTTTAGGAACTTCGTCTAGGGCCCCGATATAAGGGGTACTTCTAGGAACTCCCATTGAACGGTCCTTTTTAGGGCTTCGGTCCTTCTCGGGTCCTCCTGATGCATAGGGGGTCGTTTTTAGGCTACTCCTAATCGAGGGCCCTTTTCAAGATCCCTTCTCAGAGGGTCTTTTTTAGGAGCCTCTTTTTTAGGAGGGCGAGGGGTCCCTTCCAAGACCCTCCGTTAGAGGGTCCTTTTCAGGCCTCCCTTGCTAGCTGTGTTATCGCCCCCTGTCCTGTCCCCCAAGTGTTTGGTGAAATTTATTTCGGCGGACACTTTGGCTGATGCCCTGGTATTGAAGAAAAAATAACACACGAAGAGGCTGACAGTTTTACTTATAATACGTGGTTTCATTCATTATATTCGTAACATAATGGTTTCATACACGTAGTTGCAACGGTACATAGGTGATTTTCACATAAAGCAAAATAAAATGGCTCACGCCTACTTAGGAGGTTATCTAGGTAACCTCTTTGATTTCTTCCTACCATATCAAGGCAGCGTGCCACACTTGTGCTTTTATCCGCGGGCACGGGCGTCTTACTGGTAGTACTTCCTCAGGTGTTCTGCGTTCCATGCCCGGGGTACGATGGTGTCGTCCATGCGCGCCAGCTTGTAAGTGTTTGGGGGGATGCACTGAGCGACTTGGTAGGGTCCCTCCCAATTTGCCCCCAGCACTCCTGCACCTGGGTCTCGTGTGTTTGGGAGCACCTTCCTCAGCACCAGGTCGCCGACTCTGAAAGTTCTCTCTCGCACCCTCGAATTGTAGTACCTTGCGGCGCGTTGCTGGTATACGGCTACCCTCATCTGGGCTTTTTCTCTCTTTTCCTCCAGGAGGTCTAAGCTTTCGGTCAGGGCTGTGTGGTTGGCTTCGTCTTCATACGCCTGCACCCTGTGGGATATGACTCGCATTTCGACTGGGAGCGTGGGGTGGTTCTGTAAGCCCACAGCACATTTGGTAGCTCATCTGCCCAGGCTCCTTTCATCTTCTCCAGCTTTGTCTTTAGGTTCTTCTTTAGGACCCTGTTGATGGCCTCCACTTGCCCATTGGCCTGGGGGTGTACCACTGCGGAGAAGCTCCTCCTTATACTTCTTTTCTTACAATATTCATCGAAGGCTCCTCCTTCAAATTGGGTACCATTGTCGGAAATAATTTTGTAGGGTACCCCATATCGGCACACAATGAATTTGTTGACAAAAGAGGTGATGTGCTTAGCGGTTATTTTCACAAGGGGTTCCGCTTCTACCCACTTGGTGAAATAATCTACTGCCACCACCGCGTACTTTGCTCCACCTCTACCTGTAGGAAGAGCGCCGATTAGGTCTATCCCCCAGATGGCGAAGGGCCAGGGGCTGGGCATGCTGGTCAGTTCGCTCGGGGGTCTTCGAGAGTAATTGGAGTGCCTCTGGCACTTGTCACATTTCGTGGCAAAGTCCTGCGCGTCTTTCTCCATGGAAGGCCAGTAGTATCCTTGTCTTACGGCCTTCCTAGCCGTGGAGGGTCCACTTTCGTGGTTGCCGCACTCTCCCTCATGGATCTCTTGTAACACCTTCAACGCCTCCTCTCCTTCTACACACCGCAGGAGAGGCATGGAGAATCCTCTTTTGTAAAGGACCCCATCTACCAAGGCGTACCTCGCGGCCTTGTACACCAACCTCCGAGATTCATTTTTATCCGCAGGCAAGACTCCTTCCTCCAGGTACTTCTTGATTGGCTCGGTCCATGATTTCTTTGGGACGCTGATCATGTGCACATCTACGCCTCCGATGCTGGGCTTTGGCAAGTACTCCACGGGTATTGATTCCAAGACGTCACCATCCTTGGTGGATGCCAGCTTTGCAAGTGCATCGGCATGGGTGTTCTTTTCTCTGGGGATTTGCTCTATAGTATATGCCACCATTCGCCCCAAGTAGCCCTTCACCTTCTCTAAATATGCTGCCATCTTGGGCCCCCTTGCCTGGTACTCCCCCTTTATTTGGCATACCACCAATTGCGAGTCACTGAAAATATGGAGGCGCGTTACTTTCAATTCCTGGGCTAGGCGCAGGCCAGCTAAGAGCGCCTCGTACTCCGCCTCATTATTGGAGGCCTCGAACCCAAACCGGATTGCGCAGTACATTCTGTGTCCCTCGGGCCCAGTCATCATGATGCCCGCTCCTGATCCTCCTTCATTTGACGCCCCATCAACATGCAAGCTCCACTTCTCTACATTTCCCAGTTCATCCTCCACAACAGGCTGCGCCCCTCCTTCACTCTGTCCTTCATTCGGCTGATGGGTGAATTCTACTATGAAATCTGCCAGCACCTGCCCATTGATGGAGGCCCTTGGGGTGTAGACAATATCAAACTGACTTAGCTCAATCGACCATTTCATTAGCCTCCCTGAGGTCTCTGGCTTATGTAAGACTTGTCTCAAAGGACTATCCGTTAAGACATCAATCGTATGCGCATGGAAGTAAGGCTTCAACTTCCTCGACGCCACTACTAGCGCATAGGCCAGTTTTTCGATCTCTGGATACCGGCTCTCTGCGTCCACCAGATGCTTGCTGATATAGTATACGGGCTGTTGTTGCTTCTTCTCTCCCTTAACTAAGGCTGCGCTGATGGCATGCTCCGACACCGCCAAGTATAGGTACAGCTTCTCGCCCTTCTCTGGCTTTGCTAACAGGGGCGGCTTCCCCAGGTGCTCTTTCAACCTGACAAAGGCTTCCTCACATCTTTCATCCCAAGCGAACTTTTTGCTCCCTTTGAGGATGTCAAAGAATGGGAGGCACTTGTCGGTGGACCTTGAGATGAACCTGTTAAGGGCCGCCACCCTTCCTGTTAGGCATTGTACCTCCTTCTTATTCTTCGGCGGGCTCATTTCTATGAGCGCCTTTATCTTGTCAGGGTTGGCCTCGATTCCTCTGGAGTTGACCATGAAGCCCAAGAATTTTCCCGAGGATACCCCGAAGGTGCATTTGGCTGGGTTCAGTTTCATCCGATATTTCCTGAGCGTGTCAAACATCTCACCAAGGTCTTTGTTGAGTTCTGCAGCTACTTTGGTCTTCACCAGCATGTCATCCACATACACTTCCATATTCCTCCCTATCTGATTTGCGAACATTTTATTCACGAGCCTTTGATAGGTGGCTCCCGCGTTTTTGAGCCCGAAGGGCATCACCTTATAACAGTAGAGCCCTTTGTCTGTAATGAATGACGTGTGTTCCTCATCTGCAGGGTTCATTGGGATTTGGTTGTATCCCGAGTAGGCGTCCATAAAACTTAGTAACTCATGCCCCGCTGTTGCGTCTACTAACTGATCTATCCTGGGGAGTGGGAAGCTGTCCTTAGGACAAGCTTTATTCAAATTCGTGAAATCGACGCAAGTCCTCCACTTCCCGTTTGGCTTCGGCACGAGTACTGGGTTTGATACCCACACAGGATAGAAAGACTCACGGATGAATCCGTTGGCCTTCAATTTGTCAACCTCTTCCTTTAACGCTGCGTACCTTGTTGGATCGAGCGCCCGCCTCTTCTGCCTGACGGGCCTTGCTCCTGGGGAGATGTTCAGGTGGTGGCACATTACGCTGGGGTCTATGCCCACCATGTCCTCATGACTCCATGCAAACACGTCCAGATTATCCTTCAAAAATCTTATCAATTCTTCCTTCACGCCACCTTGTAGGCTTCTTCCTATCTTCAATTTCCTTAAAGGCTCCTCCGTCACCGTAGCCTCCTCTACTTCTTCTACCGGTTCTGCTCTTGCCTCATCCACGACCCGAGGGTCCAGCTCTTGCGGACCCCCTGTGGGCATGCTTATCGCCTCGTGTACCACCATGGCCATCGGCTCACGTGGCTTTGCAGGCGTGCGGAGTGAGGTGTTGTAACACTCCCTTGCTTCCTTCTGTTCTCCTTTCATACTCGCGATCCCTCCTGGGGTCGGGAACTTGACAACTAAGTGATATATTGAAGTTATGGCTTTCAATTCTCTCAGGGAGGGCCTCCCTAATACCGCGTTGAAAGCTGATGCGCAATCTACCACAACAAAGTTAGACATAATTGTGGTTTGGCGGGGCTGCTCCCCCATGGTAAGTGTCAACTCAATCATCCCAAGGGGTTGCACTGAATCCCCTGTGAATCCGTATAGTGACGACAGGCAAGGCTTTAGGTGACGAATGCCCAGTCCCATTTTTTCCAAAGCCGGGCGATATAGGATGTCCACTGAGCTCCCGTTGTCCACCAGGACTCGATGTACACGCATATTTGCCAACTGGACTGTCAGCACCAGCGGATCATTGTGGGGGAAGTGTACCCCCCGTGCATCTTCCTCAGTGAACGTTATTGAGTCGTTTTCCCCCTTGAAACTCTTCGGGGGTCGCTGTTCTAAACTCATGACACAGGGGGGCGGACTTCGTCGAGCCTCCCTTGCATATTTATCTCGTCCCTTCCAAGAGTCTCCTCCAAATCCTGGGCCTCCAAAAATGGTGCGGACCTCCCCTTGTATTTCTGGGGCTCGTTCCTGTGCCTGGGGTGCCCTGGGCTCGTTTTCTGGCCTTTGCCTTTCTTTCTTGACATAACGGCCTAGGTGCCCCCGGCGGATGAGCTCCTCAATTTCCTCTTTCAAGTGGATGCACTCTGCCGTGGTGTGTCCAATGTCTTTGTGGTATTGGCAGTATTTACTGGGGTCCCTCTTGGACCGATCCTTTCTCATTGGTGGGGGCTTCTTGAAGGGCACTCGATCTTCGTTGGTAACGTAAATATGCTCCCTGGTGTCAGTGAGGTTCGTATAGTAAGTATAGGTCGCTGCCCTATGATCACCCCCTCGTTTGGTTTTCCTCTGCTGGTCATCTCTCGACCCCTCATACGTCCTCTTCTTCTTAGCTATATTCGGCCCGTCGCTAATTGGGGGCTTTGCATGGGACTCCTCATTTCCGGCCTTCAGGTTTGCGTGGCCATCCTCCACACGGATGTACTTCTGTGCTCTTTCATAGAAGTCATCCAAGTCGGTGACTTCCCTCTTCAGCATGTTGTCCCACAACTTGCTCCCTGGGAGTACCCCAGCAGTAATGGCCATTTTTAACTCCCGGCGCGTCAGGCTCCCCACTTTCGCGGCCTCCATATTGAACCGGTGAATGTAGCTTTTTAGGCTCACCTTTTCCCCTTGCTTCACGTTGGCTAAGCTGGTGCCTGGCATCGTGTAGTCCCGCACGGCATGGTGCTTCTGGAGGAACTCGTCAGAGAACTGCTGCCAGGACCTGATGGACCCCGGCCTTAGCCTTTTGAACCATTTGTAGGCGGGTCCTTTCAGAGTAACAGCGAAGCAATGGCACCTGGCACCACTTCCAATCCCCCTCAATTTCATGAGATCGTTAAACGCATCCAGGTGGTACTTTGGATCCGTGCTCCCTTCGTAAGGGGTCATGTTGGGCTCCTTAAAATTGGCAGGGAGCCGGATTGCCTGAATTTCTCGCACGAAGGGTGACTCGTGGTCGAATTCTTCCTCAAAGGCCTGGCCACCCGACGCGGTGACAATCTTGCTCCGCAAGCTCCGCATCTCTGTGTCTAAGTCTAGCCTCCTTTTGCTGAGGGAGTCTCTTAGAGTGGACGGGCTAAGACCCGCCTTTCCCTTGCCTTCTCGAGGCGCCTCAGGGGGTGTGGTCCCTTTGTCTGCCCTTTTCCTGTTGATCTCCTCCCGCAAGTCTGGGGGCGTTCTTTTGGAGGTGACCTCATCCTCGCGTCGAGGGGCAGCAGTGGTTCTCGGCGTTGGCTTTTGGGCCTGCTTAGGCGGTTCGGGGTGATCACGTTGCTTCGTGCGGGGGGTGTTGCTAGTCGAGTGTCGGGTTCTTCCATCATCTACTGGCACAGTGGTCTCCACCCCACCCTTGCCCTTCTCCTTTCCCTTGGGCAAGGATATGCTGGATTTACCCTGCAGTAGGCCGTTAAGGACCTCTTGCATGTTCTCCAAGGTAGTTTCTAACCTTTGGTTTTTACGGTGGAGCTCACGTATCTCCTCTTCCTAAAATCGGGACTTTGAACTCGAGCTCACGGAGTGGACCAGGGGGTGTTTGTCTGGCCTATGGGTAGAAGGGCCCGGGTCTTGCCGGCCGGAGTTCAGTGCCCGCGGTGGTTTCGGAGGAGGGAACTCATCAGCGTGCACCGGTGGTGCTCTGGGAGGACTCCCCCCAGGTGGAGCAGCCGGTGACGAGGCCACCCTGTCTCCTCCTTGAACCTCAGGGTCTTTCGGGGGCTCCACGTCCCTGGGTGGAGGAGCGTCCTTCATGGAGGCCTTCAGCTGGACTCCGTTTAAGTGAACTTCGACCTCCTGCGTCTCCCTTAGTCGCTTCAAGCGTCTCGGCATCTTCTTCTTGTCGAAAATAATGGTGGAACAGTAGCTTAAAACTAACGTTCCCACAGACGGCGCCAAACTGTTGACGGTGAGAACTCGTCAACGAAGTTAAGTTGGAAAAATTATCGAATTGAAATTGCTAATTCGAAAGCTATGAAAACTTGAACAATGACTCAAGAACAATGGAATAACAACAATGGAGAATTCAGTATCTCATTCACACTAATGTCTCTGCTACAGTAAAATTTCCAACCCCCTTTCAGGTGGCCTTGGAATTCAATTTATAGCAGGCTCTAATGACCTTAGGTACATAGTGGTCCAGGGGACCAAGAGGTACAAACGTACTGTACTAGGGAAGTGGCTTCAGAGGTTGTGGCTGTACATCCCGTACAGGAGCAGGTGTCAGGAGGATGTCTCCACTACTTGTCTGTACCCCTTCCTGAGGCGTGGTAGCAGGCGTGTTGGCGTAGGAGGTAGTGGTGTCGGCTCTGACCTATGGCCGTAGACGTACGGACCACGATCCTCACTGGTACTGGCATCCGTACCTGGTACCTGGTCGTACAAACATGTCTCCTTTGACTCACACTAAGCATAGGGACTTTGAAGTGTGAAAAAGGGGATCTTCGGTGTCCGTATTGGCCGTGGCGTTGAATAGGGGTCTTGGGCCCATACACGTTAAGTCACGGGGCGTCGGCCTCCTGAGAAGATTATGGGCTGATGGACCTCCCGGGGCGTGCGTGCGTGGGACCTTGCACGGCCTCGCGCATAGGGCGCCGTAGACGGCCCCGTGGCCCCTATTGGCCTTTCGCATGGGACGCCGTAGACGGCCTCGCGACCCCCTCTTGGCCTCGCGCATGGGGCGCCGTAGACGGCCTCGCGGCCCCTCATGGCCTCGCGCATGGGACGCTTTAGACGGCGTCGCGACCCCCTCATGGCCTCACGCATGGGGCGCCTTAGACGGCCTCACGACCCCCTCATGGCCTCGCGCATGGGGCGCCGTAGACGGCCTCGCGGCCCCTCATGGCCTCGCGCATGGGGCGCCTTAGACGGCCTCGCGACCCCCTCTTGGCCTCGCGCATGGGGCGCCGTAGACGGCCTCGCGGCCCCTCATGGCGTCGCGCATGGGACGCCTTAGACGGCCTCGCGACCCCCTTATGGCCTCGCGCATGGGGCGCCTTACATGGCCTCGCGGCCCCTCAATGCCTCGCGACCCCCTTATGGCCTCGCGCATGGGACGCCTTAGATAGCCTCGCGACCCCCTCCTGGCCTCGCGCATGGGGCGCCGTAGACGGCCTCGCGGCCCCTCATGGCCCCGCGCATGGGACGCCTTAGACGGCGTCGCGACCCCCTCATGGCCTCGCGCATGGGGCGCCGTAGACGGCCTCGCGGCCCCTCATGGCCTCGCGCATGGGGCGCCGTAGACGGCCTCGCGGCCCCTCATGGCGTCGCGCATGGGACGCCTTAGACGGCCTCGCGACCCCCTTATGGCCTCGCGCATGGGGCGCCTTAGATGGCCTCGCGGCCCCTCAATGCCTCGCGACCCCCTTATGGCCTCGCGCATGGGACGCCTTAGACAGCCTCGCGACCCCCTCCTGGCCTCGCGCATGGGGCGCCGTAGACGGCCTCGCGGCCCCTCATGGCCCCGCGCATGGGACGCCTTAGACGGCGTCGCGACCCCCTCATGGCCTCGCGCATGGGGCGCCGTAGACGGCCTCGCGGCCCCTCATGGCCTCGCGCATGGGGAGCCTTAGACGGCCTCGCGACCCCCTCTTGGCCTCGCGCATGGGGCGCCGTAGACGGCCTCGCGGCCCCTCATGGCCTCGCGCATGGGACGCCTTAGACGGCCTCGCGACCCCCTTATGGTCTCGCGCATGGGGCGCCTTAGACGGCCTCGCGACCCCCTCTTGGCCTCGCGCACGGGGCGCCGTAGACGGCCTCGCGGCCCCTCATGGCCCCGCGCATGGGACGCCTTAGACGGCGTCGCGACCCCCTCATGGCCTCGCGCATGGGGCGCCGTAGACGGCCTCGCGGCCCCTCTTGGCCTCGCGCATGGGGCGCCTTAGACGGCCTCGCGACCCCCTCTTGGCCTCGCGCATGGGGCGCCGTAGACGGCCTCGCGGCCCCTCATGGCCTCGCGCATGGGACGCCTTAGACGGCCTCGCGACCCCCTTATGGTCTCGCGCATGGGGCGCCTTAGACGGCCTCGCGACCCCCTCTTGGCCTCGCGCACGGGGCGCCGTAGACGGCCTCGCGGCCCCTCATGGCCCCGCGCATGGGACGCCTTAGACGGCGTCGTGACCCCCTCATGGCCTCGCGCATGGGGCGCCTTAGACGGCCTCGCGACCCCCTCTTGGCCTCGCGCATGGGGCGCCGTAGACGGCCTCGCGGCCCCTCATGGCCTCGCGCATGGGACGCCTTAGACGGCCTTATATTTTCTCTTGATGAGATTATGAGCATCAACAGTTAGATCGTTGCCAGTGACAGTGGAGGGCAGAGAGTTGTCTGTAACGACCCAAATTTGCTAATAGGGCTTAGGGCCTTGATTAACGTGCCTGGAGGGCAATAAATGAATTAATATGCTAATATGTGAATTTATGTGAACATATGATAAAGATGCATGTTTAGTTGAGTTAAATGTGCATGTGGGCCCCGTTTGGATACTAGGGGTATAAATGTGATAAATGCGATATGTATGTGATTTATCTGTGTAGCACGGCCCGAGACAGTCCTAGGGAGCGGTTAGCCAGAAAGTCACAATGGGGTTGAGAATCCGACTCAAGGCGAGTCGAGGGGTAATTTGGGCATTAGTTATTATATTGGGTTATCAGGGTATGGAAATAAATATTTGGAGATATATTTGAGGATAGAATGTCTAGGAGGGAATATTGGGGAAATTTACCGTTTTGCCCTCGGGGACGTTTTGGTGCCCCGAACCTTAAGGTAACCTTAAAGCTTAAATTAAATAAAACAAAGTTTAGGAAGCTAGTGGAGACTTAGAAACTGACATTCACCTTTCCTTCCCAGCTGAAGATTGTTTCTCATCTCTCTCTCTTTCACTCTCTAAGACAAACTCAAGGGAATTAAGCTTTGGGTGGCCATTAGCCAAGAACTAAGGATTGAAGCTGGGCTTGGGATTTAGAGAATCTGCACAGAAGTATAATTCATCAAGGTAAGTTCTTAATATGTTGATTTGAGCCAATTTTGCAGCTGGTTTAAGGTTGTATATTGAAGTTGCATGTGGGGTAAGTTTGAATTAGGATTTGCTTGTTAGGTTGAGTTTTGGGGGCTGGTTCTTGATAGGTTTTGATGTTAAAACTAGGCTAGATCCTTTGTGATATTTATCTAGGATTGCCAGTTTGGTTTTGGGTGAATTGGTTTGAAGAAAATGCAGGAAAAGGATGAAGATTTCTGGGTTGAAGGCTAGGGCCGCGGCCCTAGGAGGGGCATGCCGCGGCCCGTGTGCGCGCGCGACCATGGGAGACCAAGAAGCTTGACGCGCCCCGCGGCGCTTGGTGATGCGCACCACGGCCCGTGTGTGTTACAGGGAAGTGCTAGCCTCTGTTTCGAGGCTAGCCGCGGCGCTTGTGGGTAGGGTCGCAGCTCTTAGTGCCAGTTTGAGTTTTTAGGTGTGTTTAGGCTTGGGAACTCAGTGGTTAAGGCTCGGGATGGATTTTATCCCCCATATTGATAGAATTCAAGGTCCCGGAGGTTAGAGTTATGGCTCAAAGTTATTTAATGGATTAGAACTTGATGGATTTATATTGTTAATGTGTTGTGACTAGGGTTTCGGCAAGGCTCAAGTTAGAGGACTGTGCTCGGGATAGCGGTGCTTGGAGAGCTCAGGACTCAGGTAAGAAAACCCTTGTTCCCATAGAGCTTGTATGCAGGGCTGAGCCCAATATGTTTGAATTGTAGGGCGTAGCCCTTTGATTAAATTTGTTAGTGTTCAGTATATGTTTATCATGCTATGAGTGCAATTATGTGAATGATCGGCGAGAGCCGGGAACGGTGTAGGCCGAGGTCGGCAGGGGCCGGGAATGACAAAGGGCCAGGAACGACGTTGGGCACGTTGAGTGCAAGGCCGAGTACGGCATGGGGCCGGGAGCAGTATTGAACACGTGGAGTGCGAGCTGCTAGGACGGGACCCTAAAGGATACCTGGGATATCCTCACAGTGTGGACTGCAAACCCAAGGCCTGGTAAAGCGCCTGGGTCGGCTTGGCCGTATGTGTTTAGCTTATTGATGGCCTGTTTATATGCTATGTGTTGATTTTTGCATATGTTATCTGTTTGTGGGTTTTCTTGTTGGGCTTCGGCTCACGGATGATCTGTGGTCCAGGTAAGGGCAAGGAGAAAGTCAACCAACCTTGAGTGTAGCAAGCATGAGACGGCGTGTACATGTTTGGTCTGCCTGGCTGTCACAGCCAGTGGATTTTGGGAGATGAATGTAATAAAACCTAGATTTTGTCGTTTAGCTGACTTGGTTGTATTTATATGTTGTAAATATTTCTAAACAGTATTTTGGGATCCCAAGTGTTAAACTTTTATGATTTTCAATGGAATAGAGTTATTTCCAAAGTTTTTACTCTGATTATGGCTTAATTACACTTTTTCTTTAAAAACCTCGATTAGCGAGTGATTGCATGTTTTAAACTCACTTAGTAACGACTCTAAGGTAGTAGGGTGATACATTGTCAGTGGATTTGATAGAGTTGGTTATGATTGACTTTCATATGATATTGGGTATGGACTAGTTGGCAAAGTACGAGGCAACCATTGATTGCAGAAGGAAGATGGTCACCTTTGTGCATGAACGTGAGGAACCTTTTGTGTTTGTTGGGGTTGTGCATGGACCTCACATTCCTATGATTTCTGTATTGAGAGCTAGGGATCTATTGCAAGGAGGTTGCATTGGATTCTTGGCCAGTGTGGTTGATACCACTCAGGTAGTGCCAGTGAGACCAGACTTGTTTGTGAATTTCTGGATGTGTTTCTAGAAGATTTTCCAGGGTTGCCACCACACAAAGAAATTGAGTTCGTGATAGAACTGGCACCAGGGATGGAGCCAGTGTCAAGAGCACCTTACAAAATGACCGCAACTTAGTTGAAAGAGTTAAAAGTGCAGTTGCAAGAACTGCTAGATTTGGGTTTTATCAGACCTAGTTTTTCACCTTGGGGTGCGCCAGTTCTGTTTGTAAAGAAGAAGGATGGTTCTCTGAGAATGTGTATTGATTACAGAGAACTGAATAAGTTGACAATTAAGAATAAGTATCCTTTGCCAAGGATAGATGATCTGTTTGATCAATTACAAGGTAAGAAGGTATTCTCAAAGATCGACCTTCGTTCTGGTTATCATCATTTGAGGGTCAAGGAAGGAGATATACCGAAGACTACTTTTCATACCAGGTATGGGCATTATGAGTTCTTAGTTATGTCATTTGGATTGACTAATGCCCCTGCTGCTTTTATGGATCTGATGAACAGAGTGTTCAAGGATTATCTGGACCAGTATGTGATCGTCTTCATCGATGATATTCTCGTATATTCTCAGTCTGAGTCAGAGCATGAGCAACATCTGAGGTTAGTTCTACAGAGACTGAGGGAACACAGAATGTTTGCTAAGTTCAAGAAATGTGAGTTCTGGTTATCTCAGGTATCCTTTCTTGGGCACATTGTCCGTAAGGAGGGGATTAAGGTAGATCCAGTGAAGATTGAAGCGGTCAGAGATTGGCCAAGGCCAAAGAATGCTTCTGAGGATAGAAGTTTCCTTGGATTGGTAGGCTATTATAGACGTTTCATGGAAGGGTTCTCAAAGATAGCTAGTGCATTGACTTAGTTGACACGCAAGAGCCAGAAATTTGTGTGGTCAGATAAATGTGAGAACAGCTTCCAGGAACTGAAGCAGAGGTTGATTACAACTCCGATTCTAAGTCTTCCGACAGATCAGTAGAATTTTGTGATTTATTGTGATGCTTATCACCAGGGTTTGGGCTGTGTTTTGAAGCAATCAGAGAAGGTAATTGCTTATGCTTCTTGTCAGTTGAAGGAGTATGAAAAGAGATATCCCACTCATGATTTAGAGTTGGCGGCTGTGGTCTGTGCTTTAAAGATATGGAGACATTATCTCTATGGAGAGAAGTGTGAGATCTATACAGACCACAAGAGCCTGAAGTACTTCTTCACCCAGAAAGATCTTAATATGAAGCAAAGACATTGGCTGGAGTTAGTAAAAGATTATGACTGTGAGATTTTGTATCACCCAGGAAAGGCCAACATGGTAGCTGATGCTTTAAGTCGGAAGGGTCCGGGACAAATTCATGATATGAGGCTGATAGCCAGAGAGTTAGCAGATGATATGACCAGAGCTGGTATAGAGTTGCTGGTGGGCCAGTTGGCTAATATTATTCTACAGTCTACGCTTTCAGAGAGAATTAAGGAGGGTCAGCTGAGTGATCCACAGCTGATCAAGATCAGAGAGGATGTTCTGGCTGGAGCATCCAGAGATTATACAGTGTCTGAGACAGGCTTGTTAAGATACAAAAGGCAAATGTGTGTTCCATTAGACACTACAATGAGGCGGGAGATTCTGGATGAATCTCATACTACGCCTTACTCGTTGCATCCAAGCACCACGAAGATATATCAGGATGTGAGATCGTTGTATTGGTGGCCAGGGATGAAGAGAGATGTAGTAGATTATGTAGCTAAGTGCTTGACATGTCAGTAGGTCAAGGTTGAGCATCAGAGGCTGGCAGGGTTGTTGCAGCCTCTGGATATCCCAGAGTGGAAGTGGGAAGACATCACGATGGATTTCGTGGTGGGCTTACCCAGGACTGTTGGTCAGCATGATTCTATTTGGGTGATAGTGGACTGCTACACCAAGTCATCTCACTTTCTGCTAGTGAGGACTACATATACAGTTGATCAGTATGCAGATCTCTATGTGAGAGAGATCGTGCGCCTCCATGGAGCGCCTAGGTCGATCGTGTCAAATCAGGACCCTACTTTTACTTCCATGTTCTGGGGGAGTTTGTAGAAGTCCATGGGGACACAGTTGAAGTTTAGTACTGCTTATCATCCTCAAACAGATGGGCAATTTGAGAGGAAAATCCAAATATTGGAAGACATGCTGCGAGCATGTGTGCTGGACTTTGGTGGATCTTGGAGTAAGTATCTGCCTTTGATAGAATTCTCCTACAACAACAGTTATCAGTATACCATTGGAGTTGCACCTTATGAGATGTTGTATGGTAGGAAGTGCAGATCCCCCATTCATTGGGATGAGACAGGTGAAAGGAGATACTTAGCTCTTGAGGCAATTCAGAGGACCAATGAGGCCATTGAGAAGATTAGAGCCCGGATGCTCACTTCTCAGAGTAGGCAGAAAAGCTATGCAGATCCCAAGCGCATGAACGTGGAGTTCCAAGTGGGAGACTATGTCTTCCTTAGAGTCTCGCCACGGAAAGGGGTGAGAAGGTTTGGGAAGAAAGGCAAGCTGAGTCCTAGATTTGTGGGTCCATTTGAGATCCTAGAGAGGGTTGGTCAAGTGGCTTACAGATTAGCTTTGCCTCCAGCTTTGTCAGCTGTGCATAATGTATTTCATGTTTCAGCTCTTCGGAGGTATGTATCTGATGTGAATCATATTTTGAGCTATGAAGATTTGGAGCTCGAGTAAGATCTCTCCTTTGAGGAGCAGCCAGTTTAGATTCTTGACAGAAAGGATAAGGTCCCCAGGAATAAGACGATACCTTTGGTTAAGGTATAGTGGAGGAACAGCAAGGTCGAGGAAGCGACCTAGGAGTTGGAGTCAGATATGCAGAGTAAGTATCTCGAGTTGTTGAGGTAAATTTCGAGGACAAAATTTCAGTAAGGAGGGGATAGTTGTAATGCCTTGAATTCTCCGATGTGGTTTAATGGCGGGATTAGTAGGTCGGGAGGGCCATACTTATTTAAATATGTCATTAAATGATAATATGCATGTATATGTGAATTATATTATAATATGATGTTAAATGTATGCATGTGAGTCCACATTTTAATTACAGGGGTGTGATGGTAATTAGGCCCGTTAAGGGTATAATTGTATTTTTGTATGCATGTCGGTGATATGTTGTTGAGACCACATTATAATGTGGGTTTGTTCAAGTTATTCAGCATGAGACGATCTTGGAATATTGATTAGCGGTCTAGTCACAACAGGTTTAAGTTCAGGGCTCGGGATTAGTCTCGGGGTGATTTTAATGATTAGAGCGTTTCTGGGAATTAAAGGGTAACGGGATATGAATTATTGGTGTTTGAGATTATTGAGAATAGCGGGAATTGGAGAGCGTTAATTATGATTAACGAGATATGTGGAAAATACCAATTTTTCCCTTGGGAGCCTTTAGAAACCTTAAATTGACCTAGGGGTATAATGGTCATTTCACCCCTAGGATAGATATAACCATTTTTGAGCTGAGAAAGAGGTAGAAAAACAGAGCAACTTGGAGTGTCTACCCGTACCATCCTTTCCTTCATTTTCCTTTGAGATTTTTGAGCCATTCTTGAGCATTCAAGCCTGGAATGTAAGCCTTGGGAGTTTGGGAGAGTGTTCCTCCGTTGAAGAGCATCATAAGCTGAGCTTTGGGAAAGTTTCTAACCATTGAAATCCCTGGTTTGCCCTGTTTTAGTTCTGTTTTACAGCTGAGATTTCTAGGATTAATACTTGGTTTTGTTAGGAGTTTTGGCTAGGGCTCTTATGGTTGTGATGTTTGGGGTGTGTTAGGATGGTTTTTGGGTTCATTTCGCACCAAAAATGGGATTTGGAAGCATTGGAAACAGGTTAGAATCAAAGGAGATGAAGAAGGAGGTTTCAGGGGGTTTCTGGTCTGGAGGTAGCGCTATAACGCCCACCTTAGGGCACTACAGCTCTACTCAGGGGGCATTTGGGCATGTTGGGGGTTCTAAGAATAGCGCTGGGGCGCTAGGGGTCAACACTGTAGCACTACTCTGTTCCTTCAAAGTCTCGTTTTGGGTGTTTTTAAGGGTCTTTGATATAGGGTTTCAATCCTTAAGGCCTGGGATCGAATCTTCTCACTGTGTGGGCATGTTTCGAGGTCCCGAGAGTGGTTCTTAGGTTAAGACCCTATCCATGTTGATTTTCATTAATGAAGGTTATAATTGGATGTGATTAGGTAACTGCTAAGGAACCAAAAGATAGATCGTTCTCAGGGGTCGTCCTTATAATATTTCTCGCTCGAACCTGAGATAAGAAAACTGCACCCCGTGTATATGACATGTATGATAGTTGTTGAGGCATGCTGGTTGATAAATGTGGACATGGATTGCATATTAAATGCTAGTGAATATTGTTTACTTGTATATGGCACTGACTAGTCAGGGATACTGACCTAAGAGTCAGAACCGGCATAAGCGTCCTGAACGCAGGGCCGAATGAAGATGAGATCTAATCGATAGCAGCGTTGAATGACTCTAAGGCATTAACGCTGGACCGACCTTATGGTTGATGAATCTTATAAGTGCTTGGCTAGTCTAAGACTAGATACTGAGAGCCAGGGCCTAAGGCTCCGGTGACCGTTTGTCACGTGGCTAGGGAGCGTTGTTCCAGGGTTATGACTCTATGGTCATGAGGAAGGTTATGTTGGTGACTAATCACCATGCACCTATCCTGTTTAAGCTAGTGAAAGGTTCACTATACTGTAAATACCAGTGGCCCTATCGTCACATGGCTTAAGGGAGCTATACCCAACTTAGTGACTTTTGCGACTGTCACCTATCTGTTTTGGACTGATAGTCCTGAATGATTATTATGATCATTGTTGATATTATATCATGCTATATTGTGTTTTCTTGCAAGGACTTGGCTCGTGGGTGCTATGTGGTGCAGGTAAAGGGAAAGAAAAACTCACCCAACCTTGAGTGGAGAGCTTAGGTGGTGATGTGTACATATGCGGCCGCTTCACCACCACGGCCAAGGAGTTCTTAGAGGAACTAGGGGGTTTACCCTTTTTTTTTGCCGCTTAGGTCGGCAGGGTTGTAAATTTGAAACAGTAGTGGCCATTTTGTATTATAAATGACTTGTAAATGTTTAGATGCGCTCATGAGAAGTTTATGTATTTAATAAAATATATCCTTTCCTTTTTATTGGTTTTCCCCCTTAGCTTGTTAATAACACTTAGAGCACATTTTTAACCAAAGGACTCGGGTAGCGGGTAAAATTTCTGGTTCACCGATCACCGTAACTGTTCTGGGGTAGCCAGGGCATTACATGCATAGCTTTTTACCTGGTCTTTCCCCCCACGGAACACGAGATTCTGACTGTCATAATCACCCACCCTTAGGGGTCCAACGTCCTCATCAGCCACACTTTCGACTGTGTCAAGGCTTTGATACCATTTGTAACGCCCCACGCCACTATGTCTATTTCTTGGAATGACGACTGGCCATGCAAACCTACATGAGCCTTTCTAGAAAGTTTTTTCCTCACTTGCACGCTTCCTAGGAAAACTTCCCAAGAGGTCACCCAACATGAGACTACTCCTGGTGAAGCACGCTTAACTTTGGAGTTCTTAAGTGATGGGCTACCGAAAAGAAGATGCAAATTTTTGGCATAGGTAGTACCCATAATTCCATTTAAGCCTTCTTCAACTGTGTAGTCCCATACCTACACAGTCTTAGAATCATCACACTGGACCTTCCCCAGGCGATGTGGGATTGCACAACTTTTTACCTGGTCTTTCCCCCTACAGATCATGGGATTCTGACTGCCACACATATGGATTTATTAGAAAAATGATCATGCCTTGTTTAAGCACGCCACATGTCCTAAGATTAAATATTGTGGGATAAACCTCTGTTGGGAAAGATCACAAGGGTCAATTACCCGACCACCTCACAGAGACACTTTGCGAATACATCCTTATTTAAATATGGACCAGATGAACAGATGGATCGGTCAGACAAAGGATCAAGTCTTGTTTGAGCAATAGGGCATGTTTAAAGTCGAAATATTGTGGGATCGAACCTGGTCGGGAAAGATCACATGGCTCAGCTACCCAGGTACCCCACGGAGATCCCTTGCGAAGACCTCTCTATTAAAATAGGGAACGGATGTCTAGAAGGATCGATTGGACCGATGATGATGTCTTTTTTGATTACCGGTGCCTATTTAAAGACAAAATATGCTGAGAACCACCTATGTTAGAAAAATATCACATGGCTCAGCTAACCGATCACCCCACAGAGACTATTTGTGAAGACTTCCCTATTTAAATAGGGGTAAGATTTCCGGATGGATCGATCGGACCAATAATCATGTCTTGTTTGACCACCAGGGTCTTTTCTAAAATGAAATATTATGGGATCCACCTTGGTTGGGAAATATCACATGGCTCAGCTACCTGATCTCCCCACAGAGACCCTTTGTGAAGAATTCCCTATTTAAATAGGGACAGGATGTCCAGATGGATCGACCGAACCAGCAATCATCTATTTTTTAAGCACTGGGGCCAGCCCTAAGATGAAATATGGTGGGATCCCCCCCCCCCCCCCTCAAGTTGGGAAATATCACATTGCTCATCTATCTGATCGCCCAAGAGAGACCCTTTGCGAAGTCTTACCTATATAAATTAGGACCATATGTCCAAATGGATCGATCGGACTAACGATCATGTCTAGTTTGATCACTGAGGCATGTCCTAAGATAAAATATTGTGGGATCATCCTCGGTTGGGAAAGATCAAATGGGCTAGCTACCCGACCACTCCACCAAGATGCTTTGCGAAGATTTCATATTTAAATTGGGACCTGGTGACCGAATGGATCTACCAGACTAACGATCATGTCTTGTTTGAGCACCACGGCCTATCCCAAGATGAAATATGGTGGGATCCACCCTGGTTGGGAAAGATTACGTGGCCCAGCTTCCTGATTTCCCCACAGAGACACTTTACGAAGACTTCTTTTCCTAAAATGCCTCGACTTTATAAAATAAATTTATTTACTTTATGAGTTATAATTTAAGAATAATTTTAATTTATTATGATTCAATTTATGAAATTTTACATTATTCTCTATCTTAAATTTGTTTAATATAATATATATTATTCTTTACATTATGCTCGAAAGAACTACATTAGAACATGCTCAAGAGGAGAATATTGGTGTTGTTATATGATGCTGCTCAATGATGGATCTGCTCGCTGTACGACACATTTTTTACCCGACGATCTGTATTTCACGAGAAACTGCAAAATATCCCAAGATATTTATGTAACTAATATTTGAATTGTATTATCTCTATATTATTTTAATTTGTAGTACTTTATAACAATCCCATACTACACGTGTAAGGCCTAGGTTAATTTCTAAAGGCCTATAGCCCATTAAGAGACTATATAAATAGAGATCTCTCTCAGTCATTATTTCTAAGTTGAATTAGTGCGTACTTTACATGCCAAACCCTACTGAATTGTATTCTTTCTCTCTCAGGCTTGAGAAAGTCAGTTGAACCTTGTTTCTTCTTTATCTTGAGTCTGAGACTTATTTAATTAATAAAAGTGCAAGTGGACGTAGGTCATTACCAACTCTTCGGGCCGAACCACTATAAAATTATGTGTGTCGTTTACTTGATTTCAATTCATTTTATTAATTCCTACTGTATAAACTGACTCAACGTCGTTAACCAAAACATTGGTCAACATTATGGTACTTTCATTGAGAGCTGAAATCCAAGATCACACTTTACTAGATCCATCTAAAATAAAGGTTATCACTACTAGAAGCCATAGTTAGGAAACACAAGTGGAGAACCCTAACACTGGACATCCTAATCGCCACTAGAGCAGTCATATCCATCCTTTTGGTCCCACTCATGAGGTTCCTCCTCAAGGAAACTGATAAACGAATTTTAGACTAGTTTATCTATGTGTTTTTCAGGTAAAGTATTAGGTGTTTTTTTTGTTTTGTTCTATTTTACGCTTGTTTTTGTATGTTTTCAGGTGTCGAAGGGCTTAGGTGACTTAAGAGTGGAAACATGGTGGGAAAATCGATAAAATGACAAAAATTGGTGTAAAACGGTGTTTCGGAGCACTTCCTGTGACCGCAGGAAGGGTGCCTTGCAGCCGCAATTCCAGAAGAGTTTGGGCATTTCTAGGGCAATCCTGCGACCACAGGATATGTCTACAAATGAGAAAATTGCAGATTTTTAATTAAGGGTGTTTTGGTCATTACATTTTTTTTAAAACGCTAATTTGGTTTAAATCACTATTAAGGAGAGAAAAGGAGGCAACTTTTGCAGATCTGGACTGGGAGAAGAGTCTGAGGAGTGCTTTGGATGAAGATTGCATCTACTATTTAGAGTTTTTTTCCTTTTTTTTTTTAATTTTAGTTTATGTTAATTTCATGTTTAGGGATTTCTTAGTGATGAACACGAACTAAATTGAATTTAGGGTTTTTAACTGAATCTCTTGAAGCTTTATTATGAATTAATGCAAGTTTTCTATTTCTTCTTCATCTAAGATCTATTCAATTTGTGTTTATTGTGTATGTGATTGACTACGCACCTTTTACATGCTATTTATGAATTCGAATCAAAATCTGAGAAGTGAGATTTGGATATGCTAAAATTGAATATACATATATTTCAATTTAGAACAAGAGTATCAAATTGGTCTATGTGATTTAGGACTGAGTTCATTGCTTCTTATTGTTTAAATTTCTCATATAAATATAGAGAATTTGCAATAGGTCGAGTTTTATATTTCTTAACTCGAATATTTAACTCTTTTGCATGTCTTTCATCTTAATGAGAAGAATTATCTTTGTGATTGCATTAATGAATAATAAAGGTGATAGTAGAGGAGATTAGAATCCCTAATTTCTCATATATATATATATATATTTGAATCAAGTTTATTGTTCTTTGTTGTTCTTCTTTTGATTTTGTTATTTATTATTTTTAGTTTTAAAAAAATTCCAATTTTCATTAGCCAAATAGAAACTAGAAATTAATTTTTGGTAATTGATAAATCAGTCTTCGTGGGATGATACTCGTTCTTATCAAGATTTATAACAAATTGCGATTACGTATACTTGCGTAGCTATAAAATTTGCAACAAGTTTTTGGCGTCGTTTCCGGGGATTGATTTTTATTAATATCAATACAATTACTTTTTATTCTAATTTGGTTTTTCTGTGTTTATTGTCTCTAACTGCTGTGTTTGAGAATCTTAATTTCAGTGGCCAATTGGTATATGCGACGTAGAGGGACTGACAATCTTTTGCCCATTAATACTAAAATTGAGAGGACTTGTAGACAGGACAAAAAACATAAACAGTTAGCAGAGATGGCCCAACAGCAGGGCAATGGGTTGAATGGGGACGCTGCTGAGCCAGCAGTTCTCACACTCAGAGACTATGTACTCCCTGCTGTTACTGGATTACAATCATGCATCCAATCGCCAGCAGTTGCAACCAATAATTTTGAAATTAAGCCGGCGATTCTGCAAATGGTCCAGTCTACTGTCCAGTTTGGTGGACTCCCTACTGAGGATCCCAATACACACATAACCAATTTCGTGGAGCTGTGTGGAACTTTTAAAAACAATGGGGTCACTGTCGATGCCATTAGACTGATATTGTTCCGATTCTCACTGTGGGATAGAGCTAAAAGTTGGTTGAACTCTATTCAAGCCAACTCAATCACTACATGGGAGGCATTAGCTCTGAAATTTCTTGCTAAATTTTTCCCTCCATCCAAGGCTGCAAAGTTAAGAGGGGAAATTAATAACTTCTCTCAATTTGATGGACAGTCTCTTTATGATGCATGGGAGAGGTTTAAGGAACTTTTGAGGAAGTGTTTTCATCATGGGATTGAAAAATGGATGCTAGTCCATAATATTTACAACGGTTTGTGTGGGACGACTCGCACCATTATTGATGCTGCAGAAGGTGGTGCTTTCATGAGCAAGAGTGCTAATGAGACCTATGAATTGCTTGAAGAAATGGCCATGAATAACTATCAATGGCCTAGTGAACGGGATAGACATAAGAAGGTAGTTGGTATGCATGAACTGGATGTTATTATCGCTCTCACTGCTCAGGTTGCATCATTGATAAAGCAACTACAACAAAATTTTATGGCCACTCAAGTCATGCAAATCCAAGCGGTGTATCACAATTGTGGTGGTCCTCACCCATTTGAACAGTGCATGGTAGTTGAGATGAACAACTCCATTGCCATGGAACAGATTAATATTATGGGAAATTTCAATAGGCAAGCTAATAATCCATTCTCCAACTCATTCAATTAAGGGTGGAGAAATCAGCCTAATTTTGCATGGAGAAATAATCAGGGTCCTCAACAAATTCAGCAGCCTATGATTCAAGCTCCACCTCAGGAACCATTAGAACCACTGGTAGTACCTATTGCTCAAGAGAAGACAAATGAGTTACAAGTTGCATTGTTAACTCTAACCAACTCTCAATCTCAATTTATGACAGAAACTCGCTCATCCATCGGGAATCTTGAGATGCAAGTTGGTTAGTTGGCAAATATGTTACAAAGTAGGCCCCAAGGAAATTTTCCAAGTAATACAGAGGTGAATCCTAAAGAGCAGTGCAATGCAATCTCTTTGAGGAGTGGGACGAAGTAGGAAGAGACAGTCAAGAAGTCTATACCTGCACCAATAGTTGAAGTTGAGAATGAGGGTATGGTAGAAGAAGAGGTTATTGACGACCTTAAGAAGAAGTAGTCACCAGTGAGCTATGAGCACCACATCAAGATTCCATATTCTCAAGGACTTCAAAAGAAGACACTTGACAAACAATTTTAGAAGTTTCTAGACATTTTTTGAAAACTTCACATTAACATACCTTTTGCCGAGGCACTTGAAAAAATGCCAAGCTATGTGAAATTTATGAAGGAAATCTTGTCAAAGAAAAAGAAGTTGGAGGATTATGAGACACTGGCGCTTACTGAGGAGAGTAGTGCTATTTTGCAGAAGAAACTACCTCCCAAGCTTAAATATCCGGGTAGTTTTGTGATTCCTTGCTCAATAAGAGATACTGTCATGACCAAGGCCTTATTTGATTTAGGGGCTAGTGTAAATTTAATGCCCTTATCTATTTTTCGGAAGCTGAAATTGGGAGAAGCTTGCCCCACTACTATGTCCTTACAAATGGCAGATTGCTTTGTTAAGCAACCTTGTGGAGTAATTGAGGATGTATTAGTTAAAGTTGGTAAATTTATCTTCCCTGCTGATTTTATTATTCTAGATATGGAGGAAGATGCAAACATTCCCATTATTTTGGGATGACCATTCTTAGCCACAAGGAGAGCACTAATTGATGTACAAAAGAGGGAGTTGAAGTTGCGAGTGCAAAACGAAGAGGTAACATTTAATGTTTTTTCAGCAATTGATATTCCAACTTGTTGTAGAGTGGATGTGGTATGTAATGGTGGTAGTAATTTGGAAACCACCAAGAGAAAAACCAATGCTAAAATTGGTAGTCGAGCAGTTCATCATTGTTTGAAATGGTTCTGTATTGGGAAGGCTCGAAGGCTAAACGAGCGGTGGAAGGCTCTGATGATAAGCAACATCAAAAGATGAGTTTTTGCTTATGACACTATGGCTTTAAAGGATGAGCGGGGTGGACTTGACCCGAGTAGAAGTTTAATGAAGGAAGTGAGCGTCCAACTAGAGTCGTTAAATAAAGCGCCATTGGGAGGCATCCAAAGTTCATTTAAATTTCTTTAAGTTCATTAAGTTTTTAAACTATTTTAGTTGAGACAATTTTTATTTTTTTAGTTAGTTTTTGTTTAATTTTAATTTTCTTGTAAATATTGTTGATTCTGGAATAGTGAAATACGTGAAATAAATTTGAAAATGATGAAAAAAAATCGAAAAAAAGCCCAGAACATAAACTAAGGGATGGACACTTTGGTGTCTTAGTTCCAACAGCACCACTTATGGAGTATCAACGTGGCGCAGAATCAATATGCCTACAGCCAAGCCTTCGCCAGTCATTTTTGCATTGACACTAGTGGATTTCTGCCATATCTACAACCACCCAACTTTGGGTATCCTCCACCTGAGGGGGATGACGAGGCCGGTCCTTCATCGTGAGTCGAGTTAGGTAAGGTTCCTTTCTTTAGCTTTTATTTAAACATTGAGGAGAATGTTTTTGTTAAGTTTGGGGAAGGTGGTTTTATTTTAATTATTTGTATCAGGTTAGTTGAGTCAAGTTTCTATTTAGTTTGGTGTTGTGTTAAATTGTGTTTGGTTTTGTCTGTTAATTGGGTTTCGTGTTAGAGTATCTAGAGAGTCTGTCGAATCAAGATAACAATGATTAGCCAATGAGAATACGTGAATGACTTGTAATATAATTTGAGAAAAATATATTTGATTGTAAAAAAAAAAGAACAATCCGTGTACTTGGTTTGACCACTTCTTTGGGGTGCTTTAATTCATTGTAAAACTGAATATTTGATCATGATTGGTAAATTTTTGCACTTAAATGTATTTACACTTGCTGAATTTTGAATGTGGAAAGACTGTATGAACAATTCTAGAACTTTCTTGCTTACTATTTGAGGCAAAATCATAGTCAATGCTTGTTTAGGAAAATGATTTAGGCATCTTTTGGAACGTTTGAACCTTTCAATCCAACCTTGATTAATTTATCCCTAGTTACCCTTTTTGAGCCTAAAAGAATAACTTTGTATTGTTAAACACTTATTTTGAGCCTAATTGAACATTTTATTATTGTCCATTCCCTTGATTTATACCATATGCATATAAATATATAAATGGGGATTGATTTGTAATGGGTGTTATTTTGTGATTTGATTGTGACAATAGAAAAAAAAAAAAAAGGAAAAGATTGAGAGAAAAATTCGGAAAAAAATAATAATTTGAGATTGAAAATAAACTACACTTCTTATGTTTGTTCACATCGAAAAACATAAGTTTGGGGAAGTGTAGTTAAAAAAAAAGGATTTGTCTAGTGTAAATTTTTCTCAATCTTGGAAAATAAAGGGAAATTTGGGGTTGTTTGGATTGCAATGTGGATATCAGGTTTGGTTTGTTTGGATTATATGCTTATGGTATATTTGAGCCAAAATGACTATTTTATCTACTGTTACCTAAGCCTCTCAATACAAGCTTTAAAAGACTTTTTGATTCTTGAACATGCATTGATTTATATTAGTGGAGAATAATAAGTTAGCAAGCATATGGAAATTTGGGATTTGATGGATTGATGGTGAGAATTCAGTATGTGTAAATTATTTTAAATGTGTGTTATTTACTGTTCATGATTGACTAGACAAAAATGATCAATGGGTTAGGGTGAATTGAAGAAGTGGATGGATTGAAAATCTGGATTACTTGTCAGTATTTTTTTCAAAAATTATATATGCTTGTCATTCATTAATTTTGAGGCTTAAAAATTGTGGCTATCTTGATCATTTGTTTAGTGTCTGTATTTATTTGTTTAGTTTATCTTGAGTCTTATTTTCTTTGCTTGAGGGCGAGCAAATATTAAGTTTGGGGAAGGTTGATAAACGAGTTTTAGACTTGTTTATTTATGTGTTTTTCAGGTAAAGTATTAGGTGTTTGTTTTGTTTTGTTCTATTTTACGCTTGTTTATGTATGTTTTCAGATGTCGAAGGGCTTAGGTGACTTAAGTGTGGAAGCATGGTGGGAAAATCGACAAAATGACAAAAATTGGTGGAAAACGATGTTTCGATGCACTTTCTGCGACCGCAGGAAGGGTGTCTTGCGGTCGCAATTCCAGAAGAGTTTGGGCATTTCTAGGGCAATCCTACGACCGCAGGAATGACATCATGGGACCGCAGGATATGTCTACAAATGAGAAAAACACAGATTTTTAATTAAGGGTGTTTTGATCATTTCATGTTTAAAAAAATGCTAATTAGTTTTAAATCACGATTAAGGAGAGAAAAGGAGGCAACTTTTGCAGATCTGGACTGGAAGAAGAGTCTTAGGAGTGCATTCGATGAAGATTGGATCTATTATTTAGAGTTTTTTTTTCTTCTTTCTTTTACTTTTAGTTTATGTTAATTTCATGTTTATGGATTTCTTAGTGATGAACATGAACTAAATTCAATTTAGGGTTTTTAATTGAATCTCTTGAAGCTTTATTATGAATTAATTCAAGTTTTCTATTTCTTCTTCATCTAAGATCTATTTAATTTTTGTTTATTGTGTATGTGATTGATTGTGCACCTTTTACATGCTATTTATGAATTCGATGAGAAGTGAGATTTGGATATGCTAAAATTGAATAGACATAGATTTCAATTTAGAATGAGAGTATCAAATTGGTCTATGTGATTTAGGACTGAGTTCATTGCTTCTTATTGTTTAAATTTATCATAAAAGTATAAAGAATTTGCAATAGGTCGAGTTTTATATTTCTTAACTCGAATATTTAACGCTTTTGCATGTCTTTCATCTTAATGAGAAGAATTATCTCTGTGATTTCATTAATGAATAATAATGTGGATAGTAGAGGAGATTAGAATCCCTAATTTCTCACATAGATATTTGAATCAAATTTATTGTTCTTTGTTGTTCTTCATTCAATTTTGTTATTTATTATTTTTATTTTAAAAAAAATTCAAATTTTCATTAGCCAAATAGAAACTAGAAATTAATTATTTGGTAATTGATAAATCAGTCTTCGTGGGACGATACTCGTTCTTATCGAGATTTATTACGAATTGCGATTACGTATACTTGTATAGCTATAAAATCTGCAACAGAACCTACCTCCACCAGCCACATTTGGGTATGATGAGCCCCATTGGACTTAGGTGAAGATCTGTACCCCAACCTTGAACAACTGAAAGGAGTCCTAGGAAAAATACATAAACAAATCATTGCCATGCATGAGAGTCAGGTAGCAGCTGAAGAGGCTATAGCAGAAGCCCTCAATATGCAAAGACAAGATTGCCAAGACTGTCAAGAGGAAACTAACTGTCACAATTCTGAGGCGGCAAGGTTACTAGAAGCTGTCTTGTCAAAGAATCAAGAAACAAGACCCCAACCAGTGAATCCTTAGACTGAAAACATTGGTCGGACAAATCCTGAAGCCCAACGACCAGCTGGTCGGGCCCGAGGACCTGCTCAACCATCATGGTCTCGGGACCAAGTATTTCCCCCTCGGAAAACTTACAGTCAACACTCCAACAGGGGGCTCACCAAGAGTGCAATGACCGCTTCATCAAGATGAGCAAGTGCTGCCAAACAGAGAGAAAGGTTGCGCCAGACAAGTGTCTAGAATAGGAAGGCCAACTAATGAACAACCGAGGCATGCAACCTCAATGGGATGCCAACCTCCTAATCCTGAAGCTGGTCAGCAAATACGACAACCAAGGAATGAAAGACCAGCTACCCAGAACTGAGGACAGCCACTTAGACATGCTGGATACAGTTACGGTCATCCTCACAGAAAAAATAGGAGGAATGATTAAGAAGTCAGTAGTAGTTAACAAACAACATACATAGATTGTTATTATGATGATGAGGGAGATGGTCGATACTACCAACCCCGTGACTATCAATATTATGATTACCGTCGCAATGATGGGCATCCAAGACACATTTTGTTCCGCCAAGGCCACCTAGGCCTCATGATATACCACCTAGAGAAAATGTGTAGCCTGAAGGATCGTTTGTCCTACCGAGGCAGCAAGAGCTAGCAAACTGTCCAAAGAGACCACCTCCTTGCCCTCCTCGAGCAGATAGCTAGAATGTTGGGGGCTAACCCAAAAAATGAAGTGTCTTCAATAGACTTGGGAATAAAGGGCCAGACTTGGGAGAAGTCATCGACCAGCTCTGGGAATGCAATGGTTCTAATGTTGAAGGACCTATTGCACAAGTAATCACACCTGCACCACAATCCCTCCCAAGTTCAAGACGCCAACTTGGAAAATGTATACTGGAAGAGAAGATCCCATTTCATATGTCAACAACTTTGAAATACAAACAAATCTTCAAGGAGTAAGAGATGATGTATGTGTAGGATTTTCCCTGCTACCATAGTGATTCTGCTCAACAATGGATCTTTAAGCGAGAACCAGGAACCATTACATCTTGGGATACATTTGTGAGGCTCTTCTACTCATAATTCTTTATTTCTCGTATCCCACTAGTCGAGCTCAACGACCTTGGTGACATAAACCAAGGGCCTAACAAATCCTTTAAGGACTATGTGTAGTGGTTCATCCAAGAAGTTTCTAGGTCAAAAACGAACAGTGATGATGGAAACTTGATGGCCATTATGGCTGGGATCCAAGTAAAAGGCCCTCTTTGGACTGATATCAGAAGAAAGATCATCTACTCAATTAGAGAGTTTTCAAATCGAGTAAACGAGTTCATTAAGTTTGAAGAAGCTATTCGAATAACAAAACAGGATAACCAAGCAGGCACCAGTGCTGCTCTAACCAAAAATACTAGTACACCTAACTAGAACCAGAAAATCGACGGTAATGTTAATAAGAAAAACCAGAATGGTGGAAAATGAAGTAATAATTCCAACAGCAGCAACAATAAAGATAAAAAAACTGGAAAAAAACCAATGATAAGCCACAAGAGTACCCTCTTTGTTTTACCACCTATTCTACGCACTTGGGATCACAAGCAGAAGTCTTCAAGCTACACAGGCTGAAGTATCTTATAGGAAAATCAATCCTATAAGGAAAGATATAAGTAAGAGAGACACGAACAAGTTCTGTCGCATTCATAACGACTATGCACATGAAACAATGAGTGTAACCAGCTCAAGGATGAAATCATATTTCTCATCCGCAAAAATCACTAGGCCATGAGAAGATATATTCGACGTCTTGTCGAACAAAATCAGGCTGCTTCACCTGATACGGATGCACTAGCACAACCACTACAACCAGTGCAAGTAGTTGGTCGTTTAAACATGATCTGCAGAGGGCCACACCTGACAGATGAGAGTAGAAAGGCTCTAGAACGTTATGCGCAGACACTTTGCCATGAACCGAAACATTCATCGAGGACGGCGCCACACATGTCAAATTCCTGCACAACGACCCTTTGGTGATAGAAGCCCAGATTACCAATATGATCGTTGCCAGAACAATGATAGATCATGACTCCTACGTAAACATCCTTTTCAAAACTACCATTTAAAGGATGAAGTTATATATATACAAGATCTGAAGCACTGCACATAGACCGTGTATGGCTTTACTGGAGAAGGAATGACTCCAGCTGGAACAATTAAACTAGCAGTGACTGTGGGAACTGCGCCGACAAATAGTACATTCTTGGCCACGTTTATGGTAGTCAACATTCCTTTAGGCTTCAATGCCTTACTTGGAAGACCGATACTGATCGACCTAAGAGCCATTACATCCATATTCCACTTAATAATGAAGTTTCCCACTAACGTCGAAATTGGGTGTGCTAAGGGAAACCAGAGAGAGGCTCGAGAGTACTACAATTATTCCATCAAACCTGCTAAAAAATGCTTGGCAACAACCAGTGTAACGTCCCAATTTCCCTAATAAGGCTTAGGGCCTTGATTAGGGGGTCACAAGGGCAATAATTGATTTAATTTCATTATTATGTGATAATATGCATGATTATATGAATTGTGTATTATAAGATGACTGTATTTGGATGTTTAGGTGTACTAAGCATGCATGCGGGCCCTTTTCTTATTAGAAGGGAATTTTAGTAATTTTGGCCGGTTGAGGGCGTATTTATATATTTGTGTGTAAATGGATTGAGACCATATTATTATGTGTATATATTTGATTTATTCGACATGAGGCGATCCTAGGGAGCAAGTTAGCGATTTATTCATAACGGGGTCAAATATCAGGCTTGGGGTGAGCCTAGGAGTAATTTGGTAATTTAGTACAATACCGAGATTTATCAGGTAATGAGGAATTCTTTGGTAATTATTTGAGAATATTGAAAGTAACGGGAATTGTGAGACGTTAATTACGATTAACGGGAAAATGTGACAAAAGACAAATTTTCCCATGTGGGCATAAGGAGGCAAGGCTTAGGCTAAGGGGCATTTAGGTCATTTTGTGCCAAAATTAGTGACTTAGTCACTGGTTTCCTCCACTAAAGGAAACCCCAAAAATAAAGTATATCAAACACTCTTAGCTATCTCTCTCACTCGGTTCTCTCTCTCTCTCTTTAGCCTTGGGGAATTTTCTTGGATTTTGGGGGTTGAAGCTCAGAAATTTGGAGGTTGAAGCCAGAGTTTAGATAAGGGACAACTTAGGCTTGCAAACTAATAGTTTGAGGTAAGAATTCTCTGAGTTGAACCTTGAAGCTCAAGTTTGATTTTGAGTTTTTGTGGGGTTTTGAGTGAGTTTAGGGCTGGGTTTTGATGGTGTTATTGTGATTATTATGTTTGGGGGATTGAATTATGTCTTTGGGTTGTTTTTGGTAAGAATTGGGTTGATGAAAAACCTAAAATATATTGGTTTGTGGGGTGTGTCGTGACCCTATTCATGGGGCACCACGACTCGTGTGAACCCAGGGCGCAGCAAGGGTTTTGTTTGGTGTAGGCGCACCGCGACCCTCAGGATCAAGTTGTGGGCCCTGTCCCTAGGCGATGGAGTACCTCGGGTTCGAGGCGTGCTGCGACCCTCAGGGTCAAGTTGCGGCCCACATAGGGATTTTTGGCCAAGTTGGGTTTTGATTAACGGGAACTAAAACCTAAGGGCTCGTGAAGGATTCCACTACACGGTTTAGTAGGATTCGAGCTCCCGGAGGCTAGGACCCAGTCTGAAATAATTTATATACTCGATATTGATGAAGATCATTTATTAAGATTATGACTAGGTTACCGCTATGGCTCGGGAACGGATCGTGCTCGAGGGTCATACATTTTTTAACTTGTGCTTTTACCAACGGTAAGAAAATTGCACCCAATACGTGACGTACGTGATTAGGGCTTGGCCCAGTTGTTGAATAGAAATTTGATTATGGCTTGGGCCCCCTGTAAATGTACATGATTATTATTATTCTTTCGATTGTTTGATTAAGTATGTTGAATGCTCTGTATCTGGAAAAAATTTATATAATGTATGTATGTTTGCATTATCTGATTGAGAAAGGCTTGGCTCATGAGTCAAGAATGCCAATAGTGCTAAGTGATGATCAAAAGCATTGACTTATAAGTCAAGGGTGACAATAGTGTTGGTGAACGTTGGTCGTTGTGGTTAGGCCTAATCAGGAGCGTATCATACGCTTGTCCGACCCAATGGTCGGGGAAAATTAAGTGCTAGGTATGTTGAGCCAGCTCTAAGGCTGGTTATACAGAGGATAAGGCATGGGCCCCGAGGTGACTTATTAGTCCCATATCCTAGGGTTGGGCTCGGTATGATTCATTAATCAATTATTTAGGACAACGGGACCCGATGTGACGCTACAGTCACTTACTTGAATAAAATGCATGCATGAGTGTGTTATTACTGCTAGGCATGCTTCTTATGATTCTGTAAAATGTTATTAACTGCTTCTGAACACATTCAAGTTTTCTTGTTGAGCCTATGCTCACGGGGGTTATGTGGTGTACGTAAGGGGAAATGGAAGTTGGGCCAACCATGAGTAGGAGAGCTTCAGTGGCGATGAGTATATATGCAGCTGCTCGACCACCATGGCCGGGGTTTTTTCAAGGGACTAGGATTAAACCCTATTTTGTCTCTTAGGTCGGCTGGTAGTAACTTTTGAATTGTATAGCCCCTTTTAAATGTTATGTTGGGATCCCATTTATGAACGTAAATATTTTTAATGAAATGGTTATCCTTTTTTGACCAAATATTTTAACCCTAAATCGTTAATCACGTTTAGTTATACATTTATGGACAATGACGGTTAAAGAGTCTAACACCACTTAAAACACACAGTGTAACGGTCTTGGCAATCCAGGGCGTTACAACAAGCATGATATTTGCTGAACCAATAGAGAGAAAGCCAACAACAGTGATGGGAGTGAGCACCATCGAAGAACAAGCCACAAATTCCGCTGATAAATCAAGCAACTCCAAATAGAGAGTTGCCCAAAGAAAATGAGAGGATATTGATCCTCGCTTTGGGGACTTTGATACCAGAGTGGGACCAATTGGAGACCTGGAGGAAGTTCCACTTGACCAGAATGAACCGTCCAGAACAGTAAAAATTGGGGAAAAAAACTTAGCTAAAGAAGTCAAGTCTAAACTTATATGTTTTTTGAGAAATAACCAAGACGTATTCGTCTGGTTCCACAAGGACATGGTTTGCATTAACCCCACTATTATCAGTCATGCCTTGAATATAGACAAAGACAACTTAAAACCAGTGCAACAGAAAAGAAGGTAGCTTGACAAAGAAAGTTCTAAGGCCATAAAAGAAGAAGTTGAAAGACTGAAAGAGAATGGATTGATAAGAGAAGCTTTCGACCATGACTGGGTATCTAATCATGTCCTAGTACCGAAGCCCAATGGAAAGTGGAGGACTTGTGCTGACTTCAATGATTTAAACAACACATGTCCCAAAGACAGTTTTCCTTTACCAAGAATTAACGAGTTGGTCAATGACACCGTGGGACATGAAATCCTTATGTAAATGTGGAAATCTTTCCTGGTGAATTCTATTCACGAGTAAAGTTCAATACTACGAGACATTCTAAAAGGGCGTCACATGATGGTGAGGGAGTTGGGATAAGAGAGTCACCCTCACTAGGCGAGGGCCTTCGGCCACTTGCCAATCCAAACTTCACCCTCGCTATGCGAGGGTCCCCAGCTGGTCGTTCGCGTGCGCCCGGTTCCATCAGGCATCAAGGTCAGCCTCGCTACGCGAGGCACCCTCGCAATGCGAGGGTGAGGCTTTGTTGTGGCATCCGTGCTCCTAGCCTCGCGATCCCTGCACCCGGGGGGAGGAGAGACAGCCTCGCTATCCGAGGGACCCTCGCTATGCGAGCGTGCTACCATGTTGCGACGCCCGTATCTCGAGCCATGCCTACGCCAGAGGGAAAAGGGCCAGCCTCGCTATGCGAGGGTGTGGCCACGCCACGACGCTCATGCTGCGAGCCTCGCATCTATGCGATCCGCATAAGCCAGCCCTGACCCCTGGCGCCTTGACTTCTCAGGACATGCATAGGTTGAAGCCTCCTTGACATAGGAACGGGATCACTTGGAGGAACCTTGTTGATATGCCAAACGAACGTGAAGCATTGAACGGGAATTGATGAGGACGACCGAGTACGGAACACGTGCGCTGACACGAGGCGTACGGTTGTGGAGAGAACAGAGGCATGACCCTATGATCTGCGTCTGAGGAATAGTGACGGTACGGATCTGTACGAAGAATGGTGGTACCACTTGGACACCCCCGACCATATGCCAGAGCCGACAGTCCTTTGTCCTGGGCCACGACTCTGACACCACCAGGGTAGACACCACTACGCCCTGAGCCACTACACTACCAGAGTACCTGTGTACGTCCCTGTGGTCTGGAACTTGTTTGTATTCTGGGCCAATAGAGACCCCCCCTATAAATAGGCTCCAACCCCTCAGGCTAAGGGGTTGGAAAACTGAGTGTATGAAAAAGACTTAAGAAATATATGTTTCTGGTTTTCATTGTTGCCTGAGTTTTCTTCTGTTGATTAGAGTTATTCCTATCAAATTCAAAGTTTCCTGTAATTTTGAGATTCAAGTTTTCTAACCATTAATCGTTGACGAGTTCTTACCGTCAACGGTTTGGCGCCGTCTGTGGGAACGTAAGCACCAAGCTACTGTTCTACCATTACTTCCGGCAAGGAAAAATGCCAAGACATTCGAAGCGACTCAGGGAGCCTCAAGAGGTAGAGGTCCACCTTACCGGAGTCCAGCTGAAGGCCTCCATGAAGGATCTACCTCCACCTCGAGACGTAAAGCCCCCAAGGGACCCTGAGGTTCACGAGAATGACAGGGAGGCCTCGTCTCTGGCCATCCCACCCGGTGAAAATCCTCCAAGGACAACTACTGCACCACCTGGGAATTCCAATGAGTTCCCTCCTCCCAAACAACCACAAGTACCGAACTCCGGCCGGCAAGACCCAGGCCCCTCGACGCATAGAAACGATAAGCAACCCCGGGTCCATTCCGTGAGCTCGAGTTCCAAATCTCATTTCTATGAAGAGGAGATTCGTGAACTGCACCGTAAAAACCAAAGACTGGAGACTACCTTGGAGAACATGCAGGAGGTGTTGAGTGGCATGTTGCAAGGTAAGTCAAACGTGACCCTGCCTAAGAGGAAAGAGAAGGGTCGAGAAACCGCTGTACCAGTAGACGATGGGAGGACCAGACACTCCACCAGTAACACCCCCAGGGAGAAGCCGCATGAGCATCCTGGACCGTCGAGGCCAGCCCTAGGGGCCAAGGCAAGGGAACAATGGTGGCTTTCGCAACGACATCGAGGTCACCTCAAAGAGGACGCCCTCAGACCTACAAGAGGAGCTCAACAAGAAGAGGGCGGATAAGAGGGCTACCCCTCCTACTGTCCCCCAAGACGACAAAGGAAAAGAAGACGTCAACCCCTCCATGTTGAGAGACTCCCTGAAGGAAAGGAGGCAAGGCCTCGATACAGAGACGAGGAGCCTGCGGAGCAAGATTGTTGTCGTACCCGGAGGACAATCCATCGAAGATGAGTTCGATCATGAATCACCCTTCACTAAAGAGATCCAAGCCGTCCGACTCCCAGCCAACTTCAAGGAGCCTCATATGACCCCGTATGAAGGAAGCACAGACCCACAAGAACCAGACCCCATAATCATAGAGGGCCCAACCGGGTAAGACCAGCGGTAAGACTCCCACGTCTGATGCAAATAGTATTTGCGTTTAATTTGGTGCATGTTATGTTAGCCTATTAGACGAGAATCAAAGGGGTGGCCTATATAACCTCCCAAGTTGATGTAAGCCTCTTATATGCATGTCGTTGTAATCTTATTACTATGAATCAAAATGTTCACAACTTCACATGAGATTTTTCTTTTTCATGCGAGCATCAACCGAACTGCCTGCTGAAATAAACCTCACCAAGCACTTGGGGGGTAGGACAGGAGGCACGATTAAAAAAAAAAATCTCTTATATTCAAAAGGATTAGCAACCCTTATGAATATCAAGGGAATAGTTTAAAAGAATGACCTCCAACGAAAGGCCGACACCCCAAGAGGTGAGGCTGTAAGGAGGGAATCACCCGATAAGTCTAGATCGGCCATTAAACCGGCTAGCCCAAAAAGGGTCTTACAAGGGACCCTTGGAAAAAAAAAATAGTACTATGTATAAGGACGAGAAGGACGCTTCTCGCAAAAAAGTAATAAGCGCGCGCAAAAAACATAAGAGGACCCCAACAACCCAACGGGTTAACGTGTCCTTACAAGTATAATCAAGGTGCACCAGAAAGATTATCTTCATCAAAGCAAAGAAAAACATATAGCCCACGAACAACAGTAATAAGAGGGACTTGCCAGAGCCCATTAAGTTTAAAAGAAGTGGTGTGAGGGATTACACACCCAAAACATACATAGATTGAGTACAAGGAGACCTACAAATCTCCACCTCGACCCTGCCACTCAGAAATCCTCTCGACGACATAGTCCTTAAAAGAAGATAAGTCAATGGCGGGGTTAGTCCTCCAAACAACATGCAACGTTTTCTCGATTATTCGATCCTCAACGGTCATAAGCTCAGCTTCAAGCACAGCGATCCTCCCGTTCAGAGTTTGGACGGTAGCCTCCAGCTGAATGTTGGCATGAGAGGTTGATGCAGCCCGAGCCAAGGCGGTATCCCTCTGGAATACCGCCTCGGCCAATTGGCTTGACAAGGCATCCTTTGCAGTCTGAGCCACCGATAGGTTCCCCAGTGCCTTCTCAAGCTCGTGTTGCAACCGTTGGGTCGATGAAGAGTGGGAGACGAGCAGTCGACGGTTCAAAATGGAAGCCTGTGTGAGGGCGAGAATATAAAGCAAAGCCTTAAGGGTTAGAAGATATGCCAGAAATATTATAAAAAGTATATATCTGGCCAGCACAAGTGAATAAACCAAGTATCGCGACAGTTACCTGCAGGGAGGCTCACATGTAGGCGCTCTCTAGCTGAGCCTCAGGGACATCGTGTAGCGTCCCCCATTCACCTTTGGGAAAGTTTCCCAAGTGATGGCTCATGGCTCCCCCATATTGGCTCGCCAGAGGATGATCTTCAGGAATCGAGACATGAGCTAGGCCAGGAAAGGCGTGAGTACCTGCCGAGGCCCGCTTAGGCAAGGAAGGGGACCAAGAAGGCCCCAACCCATCTGCAGTGGTGCGGGGAGCAGAAGAGTGTGGAGTCGCTTCCTGGGGTAAAGAGATGCCTGTGGATGCCCCCTCGGGGGTGAAGGAACCCCATCAAAAGAAGGAATGACAAAATTCCTTCTAGGCACAGAGGGGCAAGAGGCAGGGGCATCGAAGGCAAACTCGCCGCCAGGCGTTAAAGATGACATCCGAGAGGTAGCACCGCCAATGTGACCGTCATCAGCTATACCCTTAGCCCTGCCAGCAACAGAGTACAAGCAGGAGTAGTTCTCAGACACCACAGTCTCCTCAACGTCCATATTGTCACCCGGGGAGTAGACGTAATCCCTATCGGCCGCTTCATCATAATTCCTTTCATCGTGACCATATACCCACGGACTCTCAAGTACGGGTGCCGCTGGGGGTAAATCAACAGAGTCGAGTGACGCGGGGCGTGGATCCTCAGATTCAGGAGAAATGGAGCATAAGGTTATTTTCTGGTCCGCGGTCAGCAGCCCGCACGAGTGGAGATTGCTCTCTGTGAAAAGGGCGCTGGCTTGTTTGCACGCCTTCGGCATAGCCAGGATTTGTATTACCCGGTCATGAGCCGCCCGTTTCAAGTTGGGACCAACGACCCCTAAGAGACCTGCCATCAAATGAAAGAAAATAACCACAGTTACAAAGACTATAAAAAAAAAAGAAAAAGAGAGGTCGAATAATAAGAGAAATTTCTGGTATATGGGATCAAGGTGAGGATAGCCTTACGTGGAGTGTTGAAGCTAGAATATCGGGTCTGCCCACTGTAAGTATAGAAGTAGTCTGACTTCCACACCCCCTATTAGAAATAGATCCCTCCAAGAGGGAACTCCCTTTAAGGGCCGCGACTTTCTGGAGTTGGTAGAACCCGGGGGCCGACGTATTCTCCCTCAGGGTGAAGAAATAATGAACCTCGCTTGTTAAAGGCCCCCTAGAGTACACCTGATGGTACAACACACACAAACAGCTGAGCATCACCCAGGAGTTGGGGGACAATTGTAGTGGCGCCAATTCAAAGTAGTCCAATACTTTGATGAAGAAAGAGTGGAGTGGCAGAGCTCCACCAGATCGGATTATGGCATCGCTAAATGCCACGAACCCCTTTTGCGGTGCGGACGCGCGTTCCTTGCACTCTGGTATGACGAACTTGAGGTTCAAGGGTAACTTATGGGCTTTCAGCATGTTGCCCAATTTCTTTAGGGTAACGGTAGACCTTCTGGCTTCATCAGAAGTGTCCAAGGTTCTCTTCGGCATCTCGGGTACCTGGACAAAGTAAGGCAATTTATGAGAGACAGACTTTCTTAGGGTCCTAGAAGTTTCCCCACATGTCCTATATCTACCAGCTCTTTGCTTGACCCTAGGGCGCAAGACATGGGATAGGAGAGGGAACATGGGCGGCACCATGGAAAGGAACTTCGGTTCAACAACCTCATGTCTACCGCCTTCAAAGGAGGAATCCACGTAATCGGGAGACTCATCACGACAAAAGGAAAAAGGCTCAGGGGGCAAGTATTCCTCTAGGCAAGCAATTTCGGAAAGGAAATCCTGAAGGATTGATTGTAGTTGGGAAATGTATGTCGCTTGACGGGGGAAGAGATCAGAACCCGCGTCCCCGGGATAGGATTCTAGCTCCCTCTCCAGATAGTACGCGTTATGTCTAAGGTAAGATAGTCTCCTGAGGTAAAGCGCCCGCACACCCCCACGGTTAGCAGGTTTACGTGCGTCGCCCCCTGAGTCGGAGGAGGACAACTCAATAAATTCAACATTAGACGGACCTTCGGGACATCGCCTAGACGCCATGGACAAGCTAAGACTCGAGGGCATGTACGCATAAGGGTGACTCAATATCTACAACACGAGTGTGAGGGTATAAGAAAAGGGCCTGTGTATGGATACTGGAGAGGCTATGCGAAGAAAATGTTAAACTCTGAAGAATGAGTGTCGTGCAACCAACAGTTCTACCCTCGCGTAATCAATGCAAAACAAAAGGGAGAAGAGATGAAGGAAACCTACCTGTGGGAATGCGAAGCTGAGAGGGCACGAGGATAGACTTGCGAAAGAGCAGGAGCAAGACCGCAGGAACAAAGGAATGCTTAGCGTCACCACGAGGCAAAAGAAGAAAAGGAAACAAAAAAAAAATTATAAAAAAAAAAAGGGGGAAGGAAGAAAATGAATAGCTAAAATAAAAGAAAAAGTACCTCAAGAATGCTTTGAAGGAGAATAGAACCCTTGAACTCTTGAAAATAAGTTGGAGGGCATGCCACTAGGCTAGGCAAGTCTTGGTGTAGAGAAGTGGTTTCAAACCTTGGAGTATTTATAGGGAAAGTCAATGCTCCCTAACCATTGGATCTGTTTCCCTATAAACGGTGGAGATCAAGAGTATGGGTAATCTTGGGATCCGCGATGGAGGATGATTGCTCCTTATGCAATCTTAGGAACTATCATGGATCCCCTAAGTGTTAGGTGGCTATTGTGTTTCTTTGAACACTAAAAAAGAAACACAACTCCAAGCGACACTTCGTGCTTCTTCGAGCGACGCGGGAAAAATTTCCAAGGCTAAGTCCCCCAAGGCTGGCCGTGCGTGTCGAGCAAGAGAAATGGAGATAGTCTACAAACACACTTAAAAGTGTACTTATAGACTCGGGGGGAAGTGTAAATGTGGAAATCTTTCCTTGTGAATTCTATTCACGAGTAAAGTTCTATACTACGAGACATTCTAAAAGGGCGTCACATGATGGTGAGGGAGTTGGGATAAGAGAGTCACCCTCACTACGCGAGGGCCTTCGGCCACTTGCCAATCCAAACTTCACCCTCGCTATGCGAGGGTTCCCAGCTGGTCGTCCACGTGCGCCCGGTTCCATCAGGCATCAAGGGCAGCCTCGCTACGCGAGGAACCCTCGCTACGCGAGGAACCCTCGCTATGCGAGGGTGAGGCTTTGTTGTGGCATCCGTGCTCCTAGCCTCGCGACGCCTGCACCTGGGGGGAGGAGAGACAGCCTCGCTATGCGAGGGTGCTACCATGTTGCGACGCCCGTATCTCGAGCCATGCCTACGCCTGAGGGAAAAGGGCCAGCCTCACTACGCGCGGTACCCTCGCTATGCGAGGGTGTAGCCGCGCCACGGCGCTCATGCTGCGAGCCTTGCATCTATGCGATCCGCACAAGCCAGCCCTGACCCCTGGCGCCTTGATTTCTCAAGACATGCATAGGTTGAAGCCTCCTTGACATAGGCACGGGATCACTTGGAGGAACCTTGTTGATATGCCAAACGAACATGAAGCATTGAACGGGAATTGATGAGGACGACCGAGTACGGAACACGTGCGCTGACACGAGGCGTACGGTTGTGGAGAGAACAGAGGCATGACCCTATGATCTGCGTCTGAGGAATAGTGGCGGTACGGATCTGTACGAAGAGTGGTGGTACCACTTGGACACCCCCGACCATATGCCAGAGACGACAGTCCTTTGTCCTAGGCCACGACTCTGACACCACCAGGGTAGACACCACTACGCCCTGAGCCACTACACTACCAGAGTACCTGTGTACGTCCCTGTGGTCTGGAACTTGTTTGTATTCTGGGCCAATAGAGCCCCCCCCTATAAATAGGCTCCAACCCCTCAGGCTAAGGGGTTGGAAAACTGAGTGTATGAAAAAGACATAAAGATATATATGTTTCTGGTTTTCATTGTTGCCTGAGTTTTCTTCTGTTGATTAGAGTTATTCCTATCAAATTCAAAGTTTCCTGTAATATTGAGATTGAAGTTTTCTAACCATTAATCGTTGACGAGTTCTTACCGTCAACACCTTACTACTCGGGGTCCAATCAAATCGGCATGCACTCTCTCGAAGAGGAGCATGCCATCTTCAGAATAGACATAGGCTTATACTGTTACAAAGTAATGCCTTTTGGACTCAAAAATGCTAGCATGACGTACCAACGATTGGTAAATATGATGCTCGAAGACCAAATAGACAACAAAATGGAAGTATACGTCGTTGATATGCTGGTAAAGTAAAAAAAAAAGGCTGGGGGCACGTAGCAGATCTAGTAGAATGCTTAAGCATTCTCAGCATTAAGATATGAAGGTTAACCCTTTAAAGTTCTCATTTGGGGTAGGCTTGAGAAAGTTCCTTGGCTTTATTGTAAATGCAAAAGGCAAAGAAGCTAATCCAAAGAAAATCAAGGCTTTCATTGACATGAAATCCCCGACCAAGATAAAAGAAGTACAAAGTCTAACGGGACGGATCGCAGCTCTTAGTAGATTTGTCTCAAAATCAACAGACAAGTGTGTGCAATTTTTTAACTTGCTAAAGGGAAATAACAAGTTTGAGTGGATAGAAGAATGTGAAAGGGTTTTCCAAGCACTCAAAGATCATTTGGCATAACCACTAGTCTTGTCAAAGGTGATTGATGGGGAAACACTATACCTATATCTAGCAGCTACGGAACATGCTGTTAGTGCAGCCCTTATCAGAGAAGGAGACAGAATCCAACATCTAGTGTATTATATAAGCCAAAGGCTTATTTGAGCAGAAACGCGATACGCCATGATCAAAAAATTAGCATACTGCTTGCTGCTAACAGCAAGAAAGTTAAGGCCCTAATTTCATGCTCACCCTATCACAGTACTAACCAACCAACCTCTCAAGCAGGTGTTACAAAAACCAGAGACATCTGTTTGTCTACTTAAGTGGGCAGTAGAGCTAAGGCAGTTTGAAATAGCATACTAGCCAAGAACTGCTATCAAAGGACATGCCTTAGCAGATTTTATTGTTGAATGCACTGGAATCCCAGAGGAAAACGAGCAAACAAAGGAGCCAGGGAATGATGAAGAAATTTTGCCAATATGGAAGCTGTTTGTGGATGGGTCCTCAAACTAACGATAATCTGGAGCTGGACTCACCTAAAGAATATTGTATTCATTTCACACTTAGATTTTGTTTCAATGGTTCGAACAATGAGGCAGAGTACGAGGCTCTCCTAGTAGGATTGCGACTTGCTATGGATGTTAAAGCTCTAGCAGTAGACATATACAGTGATTCACAGCTGGTCATGAATCAGGTATTGGGTGAATACTAGGCTCAAGGCATAAAAATGGCCTCCTTCCTTAGCAAAGCAAAAGATCTTCTGGCATAGTTTCAAAAGTTTACCATACGGAAGGTGCCTTGTGACCAGAATTCCAATGTTGATGCCTTAGAAAAATTGGACAGTGCCAAGGATACCGATACTCTGAACATAATAGATGTTGAGCACCTTGCCCAACCAAGTATAAACAAATCAGATAAAACTCTCTTGCTCGATAACACCCCATTTTGGATGACTCTATCGCAACATACTTGGAGCAAGGAATTTTATCTCAAGACAGAAATGAGGCTCGGAAATTTTTCAGGCAAGTTGTTCGATATGCAATCGTTGATGGAGTGATTTACAGAAGAGAATACTTGATGCCTCTACTTTGGTGTGTTACTAGAGCAGAAGCAAAATTGCTAATGATTGAAGTGCATGAAGGATTTTGTGGCAATAACGCAAGCAGGCAAAGTCTAGCTAAGAAGATATTGCGACAATGGTATTTTTGGCCAACGATGAATGATGATTCTATGGAGTATGTGCGAAAATGTGACAAGTGCCAAAACTTCTCCAAATACCTCAAGCAACTCCCAATGAACTTAAGTAGATGCAAAGTCCATGGCCCTTTGGTGTGTGTGGCATTGACTTAATTAGGAAACTACCGACAGGAAAAGGTGGATTCAAATTTGTAAATGGTCGCAGTGGATTATTTTACTAAGTGCAATGAAGCAAAACCATTGGTAACCATTACTTCAAAGAAGGTGTTCGATTTTGTTGTTAAAAATATCATCTGCAGATATGGGCTACCAAAGAAAATAGTTTCAGATAACGACACCCAGTTTGACAGTGATATGTTCACAGAATTTTGTGTCCGACATGGTATCACTAAAATCTTTTCAATAGTGGCACATCCTCAAGAAAATGGACAAGTAGAAGTTGTTAAGAAAACTTTGAAGGATACAATTAAAAAGATACTAGAGCAGGTAAAGGAAATTAGTCAGACATTTTATTAGAAGTGTTGTGGTCATATCATACTACTGCTCATACCTCAACTGACCATACTCCATTCTCCTTAGCTTGTGGATATAAAGATATGATACCTATTGAGTTAACCCCCCATCACATCGAAGGAGTGTGTACAACCAAGAACAAAACCACCAGTTGTTAGGTGAAACCCTTGACCTCAGTGATGATCAAAGGGAGAAATCACAATTGCAAGTGGCTGCTTACCAGCAGAAACTGACCAGATACTTTAACTCTCGTGCCAGAGATAGAAAATTTGTTCCAGGAGATATAGCATTACGACAGGTGTTCCAAAACACTAAAGACCATGTAGCAGGAGTATTGGTACCCAATTAGAAAGGACCATACCAAATCCTAGACCTTTTAAAGCCAGGATTGTATAAACTTGCTCGATCGAATGGTGAAATAGTCGCAAAATACTGGAATGGTGAACACTTGCAAAAATATTATCAATAAACAATGGTCAAAAAGCACACTTTTCCAACTTACTCTAATCAGCACATTTCTAGATTTATTTTACTTGTAAGGCACGATTATTGCCCACTCTTTTATTCTATATATATTTTTGGTTGTAAGGCACGTATTGCCCATTTTTTGAACAACAATTATTAGTTAGACAATTTTTTGTTATTTGGTTATCAGGCACATTTTTCCCTTAAATAAGACCAGTAACCTATGATTAATTCAATTCTTAATGATAGTACTGAAAACATTCATTGCTCTTAGACTTTTTAATTCAATAGACACGTTTTTTTTCCATCACCTTGCCCTTGTTTTCGACCTCAGTGATTTTGTCCTTCAGATCATCCTGAAGCTCCTTCCAGAGGTTGTAGTTGATAGTGTTTGATTCATTAAGGTTCTTTACTGCTGCACGTGACCTCATCAACGTCTCTACAACTTTGAGTGCTTCAGTTTGGGTATTGGCGATACTTGTCATACCGTGCAAGAACAATAGAAGTTAGATTCGAGCATGAAACTTGTACAACAAATTTAAAAATTGAAATAGATACTTACCAAAAGGAGCTCAGACATGGCGCGACCAAGTCCTTAGTTCATGGAAGAAATCTCATGATTATATGCATGTTTAGGTATATTAAATATGCATGCGAACCAATTTCTGATTAATTGGGTGATTTTCATATTTTGACCATTTCTGGTATATTTGGCATATATGTGGCATGTGTGTAGTGCTTCAATATTATTTGGTTATGCTAGGGTTACTCAGCACGAGACGATCCTAGGAGGTAAGCTAGTGGGAAAGTCACAACGAGATTTATACTTAACTTGGAGTGAGTCAACGGGTATTTTGGGTATTTCGCACATTACCGGGATATTGGGTAATGGGAATAAATATTTGATGATAAATTGGGAGTTAGTGAGATCATGGGAAATTCTGAGAATTTTGACTATTTTACCTTGGGGGGCGTTTACGGGATCCCGAGCATTAGGATTTGCTTGAGGTTACTTAAGCTTGAAGTAACCTGTTTGAATTAGAAAAGAACGTTCAGAACGTTCTCTCTCCCTCAAAGTTCCTTTTTCGGCACCCGATCACATTTTCGAAGGAAACTTGAATTCTAGGACTTGGATTCAAGAAATGATCGAGGCATAGCAATTCTAGGGAAGATTAGAAGCTTATTAGCCGGAGGATTTAGTTGAGAAACAACTTAATCGGAGGTAATCCAAGTTTTAAGTTCTTAGTTTTTAAAGTTTTTAAGCTTTGATTGGAATTTTTTTTATGTGTATTTGGATGAATTGAAGCTTGGGTTTTATTGGTTTAGGGAGATTAAGATGTTTGGGAACTTTAATTTTGAGATTTGGATAGGTTGGGGTCGTATTTTGAAGCTCGAAGAACTCAAAGAACATGAAGTTAGAACCCAGAAATCTAGTTTAGGCATTGTAGCGCTAGGTTGGTAGCGCTAGGGGGCGGGGGGTTTGATTCTGCCTGTAGCGCTACACAGCCTTCAGAAATTAATCAACAAAAGCATTGAATGAATTATCGTGAGAATTATTGCTTGACTGACCTCAAGTTTGATGAAAACTAAAAGCGTGTGTCTAGTCTAAAGGCTAGTTACTTAGAGCCAGAGCCAAAAGGCCCAAGTGACTGCAACGTCACATGGCTATGGGTGTTGAGCCCAAGTTCATAACTCACTCATTATTCACTCATCTGATTAGGACTACAAGCCTCAGCATGATTACCAAAATCTCTAAGTGTTAATCACTCATCTAATTTGGGCTACGGGATTGGTCCCGCGATTGGATTTTCGAACTTGAACTCATTGAAACACCGTTTATGGTTGTGACTAGGTTATCGCAAAGGGCTTGGAATCAGGATTGTGCTTGTGGCTCTTTTATTGATAACCTATGCTTAGACCAAAGGTAAGAAAACTGCACCCAGTATGTGATGCATGAGATACATGAGATTAGGGCATGACATGAATATTGAATATGGAATTGATCAGAGCTTGAGTCTCTGTAAATGTGCATGATCATAATTATGCTAGTGATTGTTGTGTAAGCATGTAGAATGCCCTACAATTGGATATTGGACATATGATGTATGCCTGAGTGCATTGCTTACTTGTGAGTAGAAATGACTCCATAGTCAGAATCGGCAATGGTATTAGTATTCATTGTGAAGCTGAGACTTATAGGTCAATTTCAACAGTAGTACTGAGCACAAGTCGTATGGAATTGACCTATGAGTCAAGAACGGTATTAGTGTGTTTAACGCAAGCCAAAAAATTAGATCTAATCAACATAAGCAGTGAATGAATCATCATGAGCATTAATGCTTGACCGACCTCAAGTTCGATGAAAACTAAATGTGTTTGTCTAGTCTAAAGGCTAGTTACTTAGAGCCAGATCCAAAAGGCTCAGGTGACTGCAACGTCACATGGCTATGGGTGCTGAGCCCAAGTTCGTTACTCAATCATTAGTCACTCATCTGATTAGGGCTACAAGCCCCAGCATGATTACCAGAATCTCAAAGTGCTAATCACTCATTTGATTTGGGCTATAAGTCCCATTATGATTATCAAAATCATAAAGTGTTATTCACTCATCCGATTAGGGCTACAAGCCCGAGCATGACTACTAGAATCTCAAAGTGTTAATCACTCATCTTATTTGGGCTACAAGCCCCAGTATGATTATCACAATCATAAAGTGTTATTCACTCATCTGATTTTGGTGCAAAAACCCAATTTTGTGACTCCATAGTCACTCATCTAATTAGCGCAATCATTTACATGGACTTGCTTGCATGCACGAATAAGGCTATTATTGCTAGGCATTCCTATTATGATTTAGTGGTATGTTATTATTTGTTCATGACCATATTGAGTTTTCTTGCTGAGCTTCGGCTCATGGGTGCTATGTGATGCAGGTAAAGGCAAAAGAAAGTTGGACCGTCCTTGAGTTAGAGAGCTTAGGTGACGATGTGTACATGCAGCTGCTCGACCACCATGGCCGAGGGTTTAAAGAGGAACTAGGGTTAAACCCTATTTTGCCGCTTAGGTCAGTTGGTTGTAAATTTTTTGTTGTAATTAACCTTTAAATTAAATTTTTTGGATCCCAATGTATATAGCAAACGTTCTATTGAAACGTTGTATCTTAACAAAAAAAATTTAACCATAAACAGTTAATCATACTTAGTTACATGATTATGGTCAAATGACTCGATTAGCGAGTATATCACTGTTTAAATGCACACCGTAACGGTCCTTGGGTAGTAGGGCATTACAAAAAGTACCCAAAGTTGCTAAAATATAGCATTTAAATTTTTTAAAAAAAAATTGGCGATAAAATACCCAAAGTTGCTAAAACTTTGCACATTTACTACCCAAATAGTTAAAAATAATATTATAAATGTATTTGAAGTTATAAAAAATATAAAAAAACCTAAATTAATTTTAAAATTAAAGAATGATTTTATTTAATGAAAATAGTAAATAAATAATTTTTTTTGTTATATTATCATTTTTAATAGATTTTTAGCTATTGATTTTTCTTTTAACTTTTTTTAATCAAAAATATTTTTTCTATTAAATAAACTATTTTTTCAAATACTTGTCCAGTACCTTGTGTTGTATAGAAATACAGACATGGAACCCTATGTTTTCAATAATGCATAACTGGTACCTGAGCACGCTCTGATAGCAAGTTATAACGCCCTGCTTCCATAAAGTCGTTACCAAGTGATTTATAAATGTTCTATTAGCTCGCTAATCAAGGTTTAAGATTTAAAAAGTGTGTTCACATAAAAAATAAGTACTCATTTAATAAACACTAAGTATAACAAGTTGGTCTTTCATTGAAATTCGTAAAAATATTACATTGGGAACCCAAAACACTATTTTGAAATACATTTACAATCCAAAGGTACAGTACAGTCGACCTAAGCGACAAAACCAAACGCTTACCATGTGTTCCTTAAAATAACCCCAGCTGTGGTGGCCAGGTAGGCCAAACATGTACACACCGCTCCATGCCCTCCAACTCATGGTTGTAAGATCCAACTTCCTTGCTTTTACCTGCACCATAGAGCATCCGTGAGCCGAGGCCCAACAAGAGAAATTCAAGCACAGTATGCAATAAAAATATATCTCAACAACTCATATTCAATCAGAACAGCAGACAGATACCAGATCCTACTAGCATGCTCAGCAACACAGCATCTAGACCAGCTCAAAAGCACAATGGCATAATAGCCTAATAGTACAGCAGTGCAATCACACATTAGCACTATAAGACGATAACATAATAATACAACAGTATATTCACACAGCAGCTCAATACTACAATAGCATATAACAAAGCAGCCAACAGGCTAATCACATAGCGGCCATGTCGTCCCAGGCGCTTTACCAGGCCCTGGGTTCGCGATCTTTACCAAGAGGATGACTCCTGCATCCTAGAAGGTTCTTGCCCTAACGGCTTGAACTCCACGTGCTCAACGTCGTTCCCGGCCCCATGCCGCTCCCAGTTTTTGCCTCTCCCGGCTTTTGCCGCTCCCGGCTCTTGCCGCTCCCAGCCCTTGCCTCTCCCTGCTCTTGCCGATTATTCATAATCACATGTATGGCATAACAAACATAAAAGATACATACAGTACAACACACCACAGAGCTCTACGGGTACAAACAGTTCTCTTACCTAGTGTCCCGAGCTGACAATCTAAAGCGATCTCGAGCACAATCCTAATCCCGGGCCTGAGCGGTTAGACCTAGTCACAAAGTATTAATAAATATCCATTACGATCTAAATCTATTAAATGCCTTTGGAATTACATACTAGCCTCCGAGACCTTATATTCTACCAAACCGGGTAGTAAAATCCTTCCTTAGCTTTAAGGTTTCAGTTCCTAAACTTAAAACCCTCAAATGGCCAACATTTAGAGCTTGGGTCGCAGCCTAGCCCCTTAAGGGCTGCGGCGCGCCCCAAGTTGGAGGCATAACGCCTCCCTGATGAGAGACACGGGCTGCGGCATACCCATCCTTGGGTCGCAGCGCGCCTAAAAGACAAAAACTTTCCAGCCTCTTCGAACACACAGGCCGTGGTACCTGAAGAATAGGGCCACGACTTCAGCCTAAAACCCAGAAATCCCACCTTTTTCTAAGTTTTTCCTGAACTCAATTCACCAAAATTCCAACCTAGACATGAAATACAACCATAACTAAGTCTCTCAAGTATTCCCAAGTACCTTAAACAACACCACCACTGTAATAGCTAAACCAACACTCCATCACAGCCCAAAATTCAAACCTTGAGTTTGAAACTCAAGAACACCAATATCAAACTCATAATTCAACAGAGAAGCATAAGAATTCACTTACACCTTCTTCAAATGATAACCTTGAAGCAATCCTCAGCTGATCCTAACTTGATTCCTCAGTCTCCAAGCTTCCACACCTTCAATTCTCAGCCAGTTCCTCAAAGAATCCCCCCTTAGCTCCAAGAACACCAAAGAGAGTGGAAGGAAAATTTGTAGGGAGAGAGGGAGAGATTTCCTTCTACTTCTGATGGGTTCTACTATCTAAGGCCATCCAAACCTATCCCCAAGTGAAATGTCCAAAATGCCCTCTAGACATAACCTTATCCTTTAACAGCCCCAAGGGTTAAATCATCATTTGCTACATCCCCATAGTTCCTCAAGTGTTACTAATAAATTCCCATTTAATCCCGACATGTCCAAAACATTACTAAACTACTACCCATTACTCGGTCATCCCCAAACACATATAACATACCCAAAATACCCATGGGTTCCTCCCGAGCCGGGTATTTGACATCGTTGTGACTATTCTGCTAATCTGCTCCCTAGAATCGTCTCGGATCACACATCTCAAATATATCCCCAAAACATTGGGGTCTCACTCACAATACAAACATAATTATATTTATCCCATCAACGGGTCAAAAATTATAAACACGCCCCTAATCACAGAAATGGGACTACGTGCATATTTAAATACACACAATCATGCATGTCTAATCACATTACCACATAATTCATATATTATCATAATGAAATCAATTATTGCCCTCCCGACAGGCTAATCAAGGCCCTAAGCCTTATTAGCAAATTTGGGACACTGCAACAATCCCCTCCTTATCAGTTTTTCGTCCTCAAAATTATTCACATACCTCGGAACACTAATCCCACAAACCTGACTATAATCCCAGATTCAGGTCTTTTACTTGGTCACTACTTGCAACATTCTCACAAGAACATTAGTCTTAATTTGTAAGACTTTCTTTCTTTTATTCAGAATTTCACTGGCTTTTCCTTACATAGTAAGTTCCACTAAGTTTCCAAGGTCTCCTTACCCAATCAGGGGTTGTACTTGTCACCCCTTTCTTCAACATTGGCACCAGTAATATTTCGTAAGCCTCTACATGAGGCCATACTATAGGCCCCTGGCCTAATCCCTATTAGGATCTCTCAAACATAAGTCAACTCTAGAGTCAAACTCCTATTTTCCTTCCTGGACCATCGTACTCTTGTTAGTCCATAACACACAGAGGACACAAAGTTCACAATCCCAAAACTCCACGTTCCCATATCTAGACTTGCGAATTCTCATGTCCTTGTATTAATGCAGACACTCATGACCTTAACATTTCTTAATAATTTCACTGGTCCTTGAGCCATTTCTGATTTAGGGTACTTCTTGTCCCTAAGTTCACTTTCTGAAGTAAGCACTTTTAGTTCCCTGTCTCACAATATTCTACTCGGAGTCACTCTACCACCCTTTTTTTTTTCCAGAACCTGGAAGTCCATGGGTTCCAATTTGACACTATCACCCTTGGTGTAACGACCCGGATTTTCAAGACTCGATAATGCGGAAATATAAATGTTTTCATTTAACAAAATGTCTCAAAAACCCATAGAAAAAAAAAAATTTAAAAGTCGTATGGCCATACTTAACATTTAGTAACAAACATGTTTTATAAAGATTAGAGTGAGCCTAGTTTAGGAAAATTACACAATATTTCCAAAAATAAAAAGGCTTCCCAAAAGGTCGGTCCACATGTACATTTGCAAGGAAGACTCCAGCGCTCACTGCTCTGCCCTGCCCTTGCCCTTACCTACAACATGAAACAACTAGGTAAGCGAAAACGCTTAGTAAGATCAACTTTCAAACAAAGCAGATAGAGAAATAGGGATCCGGACCCTACACAATAAATTTCAAGAACGCTAAAGCGTCCTGGCAAACTTATGGTCATGCCTGATAACCAAGGATAAATTAATTCATATCTAGATAAAAATCCTGCACTCAGAAAAATCCCAGAACAAGCAGATATATTATATCACAACTATATCTTATCAACAATTATATCCCTGCACTCAGAAAATCCCAGAGCAAGCAGATATATTATATCACAACATAATTCGAGACCAACGCTCGACAATTTCTAACAATTCATGCGTAACGCGCCCTCCAACATAATTGCTAATCTGTAAAAGAGAACCGAGTCTCCACACTAAGATCTAGCCAATAAATATTCTCATCAAGGGTAACTATCGTGTTACCTAGGGCATCGCTACTTATCCAAGAGCGTAATCCAATTTACACGGTTTTACGGAGACTTCTATGTTAATCAGTGGTGCTGGTGAGCAGCTGCCCCTAGGGTGTTCAACCTCACTCTATCTTGGCAACCCCTAGTATCTCTAGGCACTCTCACGGAATGGCCAATATTCACGGCTGCTATCCGGGAATAACTTATCAGAGCACTTGCTCGGATTCTAACCGTCCAATGATTAAGTAAGCATGAGGGCCCCTAGGTCCCATTTATCTTGGCGCCCCTAGGTTTAACCAGCTTATCCTCATCTCATGGCCACTCGTCGCGGTAATGAACCGGACATAAATAAAATCAAGCAGTGTGACGGGGATCAACCGTCTAGGATATGACGGACTTCTACCGTTCATATTTTCTAAATCAGCACTCACTAGACTAACGTCTCTAAGCAACTTTCTATGACAGCCTATATATGTGCATGTATCCCTATACTAACATACAAGACAATAATCATTTCATGTTGCAGCCATACAATATAAGTTGACTTACTTGGAGTCCTTAGCGCTCAGCAAGTTTTCACCCTCCAACGTTCAGTCCAGTTACGCTTAGCCAATACTGTAGTTATCCATACAGTATACTCGGATTAATTATGGCACTAATAATTCGTTATTATTATTTTGGGCAGTTTGGTCATTTTAATAAAAGTCATTTGTAAGGATTTATAATCCTTATTTGGGTTTTAAACCTATTAAGGAAAGTTATACAAAATATTCGAGACTAAACCCTAAGTCTCGGGGAGACCTATCCTAAGGTCTCGATACCTAGGCTCGGGTATCACAATGGTATTTCCCCACAACCCGCTAAAAATCTTACTCTTTCAAGGTATCGCTATTAACCCGCACTTTCGACTAGTCGGTTAAAATATGTAAGATTTTAGCCGGTATTATATCCAGAAAATACAAATAAATTCCTTAATTATTTTTAAAGAAAATAAACTCTTTAAATTTTCCTTTTATTTTTCTTAAGGTTTTAATATCTAAAAACCGTTTTAAGAAAATTGCCTAATTTGTCTTAATTAGGAAAACCGTTATAAATTTCTCATATTGACTAATTAATTTTCTAAAAGAAATTAATCAATTTTACTTACTAGAAAAATCATTCATTTAATTATTTTCTCAAAATATAGGGTTTTAAACCCTCTTTTAATTTATTAACTATTAATAAATTAAATCTCTTATTTTTAGAAAGAATAAAAACTCTTTAATAAAAATAATTCATTTAAACTCAAAGGGTAAATTTTAGTGAAAATATGATTTCAAGACTTACCATTTTATATCTTGAAATAAACAAAATTTTACTTTTTTACCTTATGTTCCAAAATATCATTTTTACACTAAGTGTGAAAAACCTATTTTTCACATTTTTAACTACATACTTCGTTAGTTCATATCTTGAAATTTACTTACCCAATTGTTACCAAAATTTCCCAATTCCATTTTTGTTATGCCATTTAGGTCTTTGTAAAATCTTAGGTCAAAATGAGCATTTTTGATTGGTGAAATCATTTTCCAACAATGAGGTAAAAATTACCTTATTTTCAAGTCCTTATTTTTTCCAAACTTTGACAGCTAATAACTTTCAAACCGTTTAATATTTTCTTACCAAATTTTACAGTGGACTAATAGGTTATGCCAGAAATGTGTCCACAAAATTTTAGAAAAAACTGGGTTCATTTGCCCTATACAGTGGCTGTCCAAACTTGGTTCCGAAAATGAGAATACGAAAAAACAGTTTTTTACCTAAACTTTGAAATAGCATAACTTACTCATTTCTAAACATTTTTTAGTGTTTCAAAAGCTCAATTTTATGTACTCAATCTCAACAACATAACAGTACAATTTAATTTTACAAAAACAATATACAGTGGCTGCTTGACCCATTGGAAGTCACAGCTTAAAACATGTTTTGTTTTAGGGTATCCTACAAAACCCTTGGGGGTTTTGGTTCCCATTTTCAAAAATCAATACACATGCATCATAAAAATTATTAAACAACTACCATAACCTTATTACATCATCAACAAGAAACTCTAAGCATTAGATATACAAAAAAATGCTTAAAACTAAAAACCCTACAACAAACTCATCAAAAGTAAACTTTTTACCTCTTTGGTGTTCTTGCTTAAGGTTTGGACCTTCCTATAAGCTTTGACTCCTTCAAAACCTTTCAAAAACCCTAACAAACTTCCCCCAACAACATAGTCAATTAGCTATTTGAAACTCTATGCTTAAAACTTTACAAAAACCTAGATTAGTGAAAGTTTACCTTAGGGAAAATACTTCCTAGACCAAGACTTAGCCTCAAAGTTTCCTTGGTGTTCTTGGGCTTGAAAAATGGAGAGAACACTTTGAGAGGTCTTCAAAAATCAGATGATTGAATGTGAGAGAGTGGTGTGGTCGGTTGGGGAGGGATGGAAGAGATATATACTATCTAATTTACCCTAAAAACACTCAAGTGTTTTGCCCACTTGCTTTTATCCCTAACCTTTAATTAAATGGGATTTAAATCTTATAAAAGTGGGTTCACACAACTCTAAAAGACCACATGGCCGGCCACCCTTTGCCATATATGATCATTTCATTTTTTTTTTTTTTTTTTTTAAGGGTTAATAAATGTTTCATAAGAAGAAAAGTCCAAATTGACTTTTGACACCTTTTTCACTCTTATTAAGTTTTAATTACCAAACTTAACATTAATTAATTAAATTAAATGTCTCTCACATTTAATTTAATTAATCACATAATAAAATTTAACCTAAGGTCCATTCATGGAATAAAATTCCCCATTTCGGCAAAATTAGGCATTTAGCACAAAATGCCTTAAAATTTCCATTTTCTTTTAGGTTTATTATTTTTGACCAAACTTTAACTTTTATGAATGTATTTTATGCCCAAAATATAATTGCCATGATTTTTCGTTTTATTTTCCGAGAGTTTTACCCGATCAGGGTTTTTGTGTCGGTCCAGGACCGAAAGTCTTATCTTGACTTTTAAAATCACAAAATTCATATTTTGGCTAGCAATAACTCATGGAATACTTACAAACAAAATATAATATTATTTAAAATAATATTCTTAACCCGGGGGAAAAATCCCGACCCGAGTCGTTTAAAGGTACCCAAAAACATAGGACGTTACAATACCTACAATTTATAAAGGTTTCGTCCTCGAAACTTAAAACAAATGAGGATACAGCTCCCTCATCTTGTCTTCTGTTTCCCAGGTTGCCTCTTCAATGCCATGGTTACACCACTGCACCTTTACCAATGGCACCGTCTTGTTCCTCAACACTTTTTCCTTTCGGTCTAGTATCATAACCGGTTTTTCCTCATAGACGAGTTGAGGATCCACGCTCAGCTGCTCATAGCTGATTACATGCGAGGGATCACGCATGTATTTTCTCAATAAGGATACATGAAACACGTCATGCACCTTAGACAGGGCGGGCGGAAGAGCTAAACGATAAGCTACTTCCCCGATCCTTTCTATGATTTCGAAAGGTCCAATGAACCTTGGGCTAAGCTTTCCTTTCTTTCAGAATCGCATAGCCCCTCGTAGTGGAGCTACCTTCAGCAACACATTATCGCCAACCTCAAACACCAGGGGTCTCCTGCGTCTATCAGCATATTTGCGTTGTCGATCAACCGAAGTTTGCAAGCGTTGCCTTATCCGTCGGATGTCCTCTGTAATCTGATCAACCTCATCCGATCCGAGAAACTTTCTTTCACCGGTCTCGTGCCAATGAATCGGTGATCGAAATTTCCTTCCATACAATGCCTCATACGGAGCCATCTTGATGGAATCATGATAGCTATTATTGTAAGCGAACTCTATTAGTGGAAGCTTCTCATTCCATGACCCTTGAAAGTCGAGCACGCAGGCTCTTAGCATATCTTCCAGTGTCTGAATTGTTCGTTCACTTTGACCGTCTGTTTGCGGGTGGAAAGAAGTGCTAAACTTCAGTTTAGTACCCAACCTCGTTTGGATTCTATTCCAGAATGTCGAGGTAAAACGTCCGTCGCGATCTGAAACGATGGAGTTGGGTACACCATGCAGTCTCATTATTTCTGCAATGTAAATATCTGCTAACTTATGTGCGCCATAAGTTACCTTGATCGGCAAGAAATGAGCGGACTTAGTCAGCCTATCCACGATAACCCAAATGGCATCGTGCCCCTTGGGAGTGGTTGGTAGACCTGTGACAAAGTCCATAGTGACCATCTCCCACTTCCATTCCGGAATTTCTAAGGGTTGTAACAATCCGGCTGGTCGTTGATGCTCGGCCTTTGTCTGCTGACAAGTCAAGCAGTGTGCCACATATACTGCCGTCTCCTATTTCATTACAGGCCACCAAAAGTACTTCTTCAAGTCTTGGTACATTTTTGTGGTACCCGGATGCATGGCATAAGGAGCATTATGTCCTTCGAAAAAGATTTGCTTCTTGATCTCGTCATCATCAGGAACACATATTCTTCCCTTGAACCCCAATATTCCATCCTCGGAGATATGGAATCCCGGTCGCCCCTCGTTCCTCACTTCGTGCATCAATCCTTGAACCCAAGGATCGACTAACTGCCCGCCTCTTATAGCTTCCATAATGGTAGGCTCGATTGAAAGATTAGCCAGTTGACCAACTACTATCTCTAAATCCAAGGTAGCAAGGTCGGCTTGTAACTGCGGCGAAATTTCCTTCACTGTCATCACATAAGCACCTGGTTGTCGACTCAATGCATCTGCCACCTTGTTTGCTTTTCCCGGGTGGTACAGAATGTCGCAGTCATAGTCGTTAAATAGTTCCAACCATCGACGCTGTCTCATATTCAATTCCTTCTGAGTGAAGAAATACTTCAGGCTTTTGTGATCAGTGTAGATGTCGCAGTGTATCCCGTATAGGTAGTGCCTCCATATTTTTAGAGCGAAAACCACTGCTGCAAGCTCCAGGTCATGAGTGGGATAGTTCTTCTCGTAATTCTTTAGCTGTCGAGAAGCATAAGAAATTACTTTTCCGTGCTGCATCAGCACTGCTCCCAACCCTCGGCCTGAGGCGTCGCTGTAAATAGTATATCCCTCTGTGCCATTGGGGATTGTCAGCACTGGGGCAGTCGTCAATCTTGTTTTCAGCTCCCGAAAACTCTCCTCACACTTGTCAGTCCATTCATATTTGATATTTTTGCGGGTAAGGGCAGTCATTGGTGCGGCTATTTTGGAAAATCCTTCCACAAATCACCGGTAGTATCCCGCTAACCCAAGAAAACTTCTAACCTCATGCGCATTTTTCGGAGGTTTCCATTGCTTAACAGCTTCTATCTTGGCGGGATCTACTGAAATTCCATTTCCCGACCCTATGTGCCCCAGAAAACTTACTTTCTCTAGCCAGAATTCGCACTTCGAAAACTTAGCATAAAGCTTTTCGTCTCGCAGACACTGGAGGACCAGTTCCAGATGTGTTGCATGCTCTTCCTGGCTTTTCGAGTATATCAGAATATCGTCAATGAACACGACGACAAACTTATCCAAATACTCATGAAATACTCGGTTCATGAGATCCATGAATGCAGCAGGCGCATTGGTTAGTCCAAAGGACATCACTAAGAACTCGTAGTGACCGTAGCGCGTTCTGAAGGCCGTCTTTGGTATATCCATCTCCTTAACCTTGAGCTGATGATAGCCTGATCGCAGGTCTATTTTGGAAAATACTGACGCTCCTTGTAGTTGATCGAAAAGATCGTCGATCCTCGGTAATGGATATCGGTTCTTGATCGTCACTTTGTTCAACTCCCGATAGTCAATGCACATTCTCATCGTACCGTCTTTCTTCTTAACGAATAAGATCGGGGCTCCCCATGGAGAATGGCTTGGCCTTATGAACTTCTTGTCCAGTAACTCTTGCAGTTGTGACTGCAACTCCTTGAGTTCAGCTGGTGCCATTCTGTAAGGAGTCTTTGAGATCGGCGCAGTTCCCGGAATCAACTCTATCTCAAACACAATCTCTCGGTCTGGTGGAATCCCTGGGAGATCTTCAGGAAATACATCAGAAAACTTGCACACAACCGGTACATCCGATGGTTGTTGACTCGTTTCTTTATCCTTATCCACTATGTTTGCCAGAAAACCGATGCACCCGTCACTCAACATTTTTCTCGCCTTTATCGCAGAAATCATGGGACACTTCTTTTCTCTTGACGTACCCTTGAACTCGAATGGTTCTTCTCCTGCTGGGGTGAAGACCACTTTTCTACGCTTGCAATTGATAACTGCTCCATATTTGGTTAACCAATCCATCCCAAATATGACATCATATTCATGTAGGTCCAAGACTAATAGATCCACCATTAGCTCACGATTTTCAACCCAAACTGGTACGGCTCTAACCCATGTCCGCACCAGCATATCCTCACCCGAAGGCAAGGATACCCCACAAATAACAGGCATAGGCTCAGGACTTCTATTTAATTTTTCCACAAAGGATGCAGATACAAAAGAATGTGATGCACCAGTATCCATTAATGCATATGCTGAGGTTTGGGCAATAGAAATCTGACCTGACACCATATCAGATGGGCCAGCTCCTTTGTCACTTTGTGTAAGCGCATAAACTCGAGGCGGAGCTCCAATTTGTTTATGTTGGTCATTTCCATTGCCCTTGGCTGGCATTCGACAATCCTTAGCAAAGTGCCCTGGCTTTCCACAGTTAAAACAGACCCCGCACTCGCCCCGATGGCGGCGGTTACACTTGTTGCATAGTGGCCATTGTTCAAACTCACGTCTCGGCTGTTTGTTGTGACTAGCCATTGCCTGATTGGGAGGTCCCCCTTTTCTTTTGTTATTTCCCCCAAAAATCGGTCTTGTGCCTCTTGGATTGTTTGTTCGCCCCGAGTTCTGGCCGAACCTCGGGTTGAACCTTCCCCTTGGGCCATTCTGATTGGCCTGAAACTGTCCGGGGTTATTGGGAGTGAACCTCCGGTCTTCATTCTTCTGTGGATCTGGCTTGTCAGACACAGCCCAAGACTCTTGGCGAAGAGCCCGTTCCACAGCTTCAGCATACGTCTCTGGGCCAGTTCTACCAGTGTCTACACACCTAGCGATGTCTCTGCGTAGGCCCTTCATAAAACTCCAGGTCTTATTTTCTTCAGTGCTCACCTGGTTCTTCGCAAACCTAGACAGTTGGTCAAATTTTCGAACGTAGTCCTGCACGCTCGATGTTCCCTGCTTCAGATTAGTGAACTCATTCACTTTGTGCTCAATCACCGCCTTACTAAAGTACTTGCCATTGAACAAGGTCAAGAACTCTAGCCATTCCATCTCGGCAACGTTATGCCCTTTCTTGGCTGCGTCCCACCAGATGCGGGCATCTTTTCTCAGCATATAGGTCGCGCAGACTACCTTCTCTCTCTCAGTAGTTCCAATGAAGTCGAAGATTCTTTCCAAAATACTAATCCATTCCTCTGCCATTGAAGGGTCACTGCTCCCCTCGAATATAGGTGGATTTTGGTTGCCGAACCTTTCTGATATAGGTTTTGCTCGGGCAGCTCTTGGCGCTTCTACTGGCTGTACAGGTTGCTCAATGATAACCTGCGGGCCAAGGTTTTGTTCTTCATTGGTTGCAGGTGGTACTTCGTAGTTCTGAGAATTGTTGGGTGGCATGGGGAGTCGTCCCAGAAGGGTGTTAAATCTTTCAGCTTGGAGGGCATCAGCGTCCTCCTGTCTCTTTTGCCCTCTTTCTATTTGAGCTCCCTGCGTCTCCACTAGCCTTTGCAGATTGTTCATCTGCTCGGCTATCTCACGAACTCTATCAGCTTGGTTTGGAGCTCTAGCGGCAGGCGCGTTCTGAGCTCTATCAGCAGGTGTGGCCTGGCCTCGGCCAGCAGCACCCCTTCCTCTTTGAGCTCTTGTCCTTGCCATTTGTTTGCTTTCAAAACAAAAGCTCCTAAGTGCATAAGGACGAGAAGTTAGTTATTGACACAGATAGTCAATCAACCTAATTAAACACGCCAAGCATATCAAGCACAACAAGAAATCAACACTTTTTAACGAAAGTTAGCAACTTCATTTCATAACCTATACCATATACAACAACGTTTCAAGTTTGGGTCGACCAGTCTAAGGGATTTACAAAATTAGCCCTAAAAAAAATGGACTTATAACCCTTCTAGACCAGTTACTAATTTCCTTAATCATATACAAGGTAGGTACATATTCAAAAAGTAAGTGGGCTTCTAACACCCATGCAACTCCTAACACCTAGTCGGAGTCGCTGTCTGCGGCCATATCAGAACCATCCTCAGAATCCTCCTCGGGATCTTCCTCGGGATCTTCCTCAGAATCTTCTACGGGATCTTCCTCAGGGTCCTCCTCGGGATCTACCTCAGGGTCCTCCTCGGGATCTTCCTCATGGTCCTCCTCGGGATCTTCCTCAGGGTCCTCCTCGGGATCTTCCTGATCTTGGTCCATCGGCTCCTCATAAGAAATTTCCCCATCGCCGAGTTCGTCATTGACCACTTCCTCCGCTGGCAGGTTCTCAACTACCATGGGGTTTGCTACCGCTTGTCGTTGTGCTACCTCTATCGCATGTGCACGGGCATTCTGCACAGCCCGGAGCTCGTGGAGGTCTATATGCCACCTTGACATCCTACCTCGAGGTCCAAAGGTCATCTCTATGGATGCCCTAAAGGTATTCCAGTAAGGGATGGCTGGCCTCATGTGCCTCTCCTGGTACCATAGAAAAGCTGAGCCTCTGAGGTATAAACTTGCCAACTCCACCCTGAACCTATAGGGGGTACCTATGTTCTCAAAAATGGTGTCCAACGAGTAAGTCCATGCCCAGACTTCATTGGAATGGACCTCTCCGTTGAACACGGCAGGCGCTATGCTGGTGAAGGCACGGAAAATTTGGACTCTCTGCCAATTGTCATACACCATAGGAGGGTCGATTACGATGGGATTCATCACTTCTGGTTCGCCAGCCATTTTCTTACTAACCTACAATTTATAAAAATTTAGGTAAATAAAAAGAAAACAATACACTACAGGAAAAAACAGTACTTACAGTGAGTGCCGGTCTATCTTTGCGAAATGTACATGTGGGTTGTCTACAGAACCGGCTCAACTCGAGCTCTGATACCAACTGTAACGACCCGGATTTTCAAGACTCGATAATGCGGAAATATAAATGTTTTCATTTAACAAAATGTCTCAAAAACCCATAGAAAAAAAAAATTTTAAAAAGTCGTATGGCCATACTTAACATTTAGTAACAAACATGTTTTATAAAGATTAGAGTGAGCCTAGTTTAGGAAAATTACACAATATTTCCAAAAATAAAAAGGCTTCCCAAAAGGTCGGTCCACATGTACATTTGCAAGGAAGACTCCAGCGCTCACTGCTCTGCCCTGCCCTTGCCCTTACCTACAACATGAAACAACTAGGTAAGCGAAAACGCTTAGTAAGATCAACTTTCAAACAAAGCAGATAGAGAAATAGGGATCCGGACCCTACACAATAAATTTCAAGAACGCTAAAGCGTCCTGGCAAACTTATGGTCATGCCTGATAACCAAGGATAAATTAATTCATATCTAGATAAAAATCCTGCACTCAGAAAAATCCCAGAACAAGCAGATATATTATATCACAACTATATCTTATCAACAATTATATCCCTGCACTCAGAAAATCCCAGAGCAAGCAGATATATTATATCACAACATAATTCGAGACCAACGCTCGACAATTTCTAACAATTCATGCGTAACGCGCCCTCCAACATAATTGCTAATCTGTAAAAGAGAACCGAGTCTCCACACTAAGATCTAGCCAATAAATATTCTCATCAAGGGTAACTATCGTGTTACCTAGGGCATCGCTACTTATCCAAGAGCGTAATCCAATTTACACGGTTTTACGGAGACTTCTATGTTAATCAGTGGTGCTGGTGAGCAGCTGCCCCTAGGGTGTTCAACCTCACTCTATCTTGGCAACCCCTAGTATCTCTAGGCACTCTCACGGAATGGCCAATATTCACGGCTGCTATCCGGGAATAACTTATCAGAGCACTTGCTCGGATTCTAACCGTCCAATGATTAAGTAAGCATGAGGGCCCCTAGGTCCCATTTATCTTGGCGCCCCTAGGTTTAACCAGCTTATCCTCATCTCATGGCCACTCGTCGCGGTAATGAACCGGACATAAATAAAATCAAGCAGTGTGACGGGGATCAACCGTCTAGGATATGACGGACTTCTACCGTTCATATTTTCTAAATCAGCACTCACTAGACTAACGTCTCTAAGCAACTTTCTATGACAGCCTATATATGTGCATGTATCCCTATACTAACATACAAGACAATAATCATTTCATGTTGCAGCCATACAATATAAGTTGACTTACTTGGAGTCCTTAGCGCTCAGCAAGTTTTCACCCTCCAACGTTCAGTCCAGTTACGCTTAGCCAATACTGTAGTTATCCATACAGTATACTCGGATTAATTATGGCACTAATAATTCGTTATTATTATTTTGGGCAGTTTGGTCATTTTAATAAAAGTCATTTGTAAGGATTTATAATCCTTATTTGGGTTTTAAACCTATTAAGGAAAGTTATACAAAATATTCGAGACTAAACCCTAAGTCTCGGGGAGACCTATCCTAAGGTCTCGATACCTAGGCTCGGGTATCACAATGGTATTTCCCCACAACCCGCTAAAAATCTTACTCTTTCAAGGTATCGCTATTAACCCGCACTTTCGACTAGTCGGTTAAAATATGTAAGATTTTAGCCGGTATTATATCCAGAAAATACAAATAAATTCCTTAATTATTTTTAAAGAAAATAAACTCTTTAAATTTTCCTTTTATTTTTCTTAAGGTTTTAATATCTAAAAACCGTTTTAAGAAAATTGCCTAATTTGTCTTAATTAGGAAAACCGTTATAAATTTCTCATATTGACTAATTAATTTTCTAAAAGAAATTAATCAATTTTACTTACTAGAAAAATCATTCATTTAATTATTTTCTCAAAATATAGGGTTTTAAACCCTCTTTTAATTTATTAACTATTAATAAATTAAATCTCTTATTTTTAGAAAGAATAAAAACTCTTTAATAAAAATAATTCATTTAAACTCAAAGGGTAAATTTTAGTGAAAATATGATTTCAAGACTTACCATTTTATATCTTGAAATAAACAAAATTTTACTTTTTTACCTTATGTTCCAAAATATCATTTTTACACTAAGTGTGAAAAACCTATTTTTCACATTTTTAACTACATACTTCGTTAGTTCATATCTTGAAATTTACTTACCCAATTGTTACCAAAATTTCCCAATTCCATTTTTGTTATGCCATTTAGGTCTTTGTAAAATCTTAGGTCAAAATGAGCATTTTTGATTGGTGAAATCATTTTCCAACAATGAGGTAAAAATTACCTTATTTTCAAGTCCTTATTTTTTCCAAACTTTGACAGCTAATAACTTTCAAACCGTTTAATATTTTCTTACCAAATTTTACAGTGGACTAATAGGTTATGCCAGAAATGTGTCCAAAAAATTTTAGAAAAAACTGGGTTCATTTGCCCTATACAGTGGCTGTCCAAACTTGGTTCCGAAAATGAGAATACGAAAAAACAGTTTTTTACCTAAACTTTGAAATAGCATAACTTACTCATTTCTAAACATTTTTTAGTGTTTCAAAAGCTCAATTTTATGTACTCAATCTCAACAACATAACAGTACAATTTAATTTTACAAAAACAATATACAGTGGCTGCTTGACCCATTGAAAGTCACAGCTTAAAACATGTTTTGTTTTAGGGTATCCTACAAAACCCTTGGGGGTTTTGGTTCCCATTTTCAAAAATCAATACACATGCATCATAAAAATTATTAAACAACTACCATAACCTTATTACATCATCAACAAGAAACTCTAAGCATTAGATATACAAAAAAATGCTTAAAACTAAAAACCCTACAACAAACTCATCAAAAGTAAACTTTTTACCTCTTTGGTGTTCTTGCTTAAGGTTTGGACCTTCCTATAAGCTTTGACTCCTTCAAAACCTTTCAAAAACCCTAACAAACTTCCCCCAACAACATAGTCAATTAGCTATTTGAAACTCTATGCTTAAAACTTTACAAAAACCTAGATTAGTGAAAGTTTACCTTAGGGAAAATACTTCCTAGACCAAGACTTAGCCTCAAAGTTTCCTTGGTGTTCTTGGGCTTGAAAAATGGAGAGAACACTTTGAGAGGTCTTCAAAAATCAGATGATTGAATGTGAGAGAGTGGTGTGGTCGGTTGGGGAGGGATGGAAGAGATATATACTATCTAATTTACCCTAAAAACACTCAAGTGTTTTGCCCACTTGCTTTTATCCCTAACCTTTAATTAAATGGGATTTAAATCTTATAAAAGTGGGTTCACACAACTCTAAAAGACCACATGGCCGGCCACCCTTTGCCATATATGATCATTTCATTTTTTTTTTTTTTTTTTTAAGGGTTAATAAATGTTTCATAAGAAGAAAAGTCCAAATTGACTTTTGACACCTTTTTCACTCTTATTAAGTTTTAATTACCAAACTTAACATTAATTAATTAAATTAAATGTCTCTCACATTTAATTTAATTAATCACATAATAAAATTTAACCTAAGGTCCATTCATGGAATAAAATTCCCCATTTCGGCAAAATTAGGCATTTAGCACAAAATGCCTTAAAATTTCCATTTTCTTTTAGGTTTATTATTTTTGACCAAACTTTAACTTTTATGAATGTATTTTATGCCCAAAATATAATTGCCATGATTTTTCGTTTTATTTTCCGAGATTTTTACCCGATCAGGGTTTTTGTGTCGGTCCAGGACCGAAAGTCTTATCTTGACTTTTAAAATCACAAAATTCATATTTTGGCTAGCAATAACTCATGGAATACTTACAAACAAAATATAATATTATTTAAAATAATATTCTTAACCCGGGGGAAAAATCCCGACCCGAGTCGTTTAAAGGTACCCAAAAACATAGGACGTTACACTTGGTGTCCAATGGAGACGTACGGTCTCCTCTCGTACCCATTCTCTCTTTTGATACCCCACTCACACCAACCATGGTGTGTCAACCAAATAACTCAAACCACAACTTTCTTATTTACTTACCTCATCTGTGACCCAAGGTGGTCCACCCCTAGGGTTCAAAATCCTATCCTTTTATACCAACTCAAGGATAATCTAGAATCCTAATAGCCCTTCTGGCCTCTGATTATTACCTCTTATTTACTAAATGATTAGGTTGTGCGCCTCCCGATATACAAAATGTAGTTTCAGCATCCATTCAACTTCCTGGATGTAATAACTATAAGGGGTGACTTAAGGTCCATCCCGCATCTTCCCCTCAATGCAAGTTTCCTTCGGATCACTCATCTGATCTACATAGTTTAACTCATCTATTCTAAAGTAGTAGGATTCTTAACCATTCCTACAAGATCCTCTTCTTGCATTTCACTGTTCATTCATAGGAATATATCTACCGACTATCAACCATTAGTTCCATATCAAACTCAGCAATTACTTCATTCTAACCATGGTTAACCAGCATGACTATCAGCTTTCCATCCATTGTGAGGTGCCAACGATCACTCTTTCAGTTACACACGACGCCCCTTAAATCATAACATACTGCACCAACAATCCACACTCTAAGCAAGGGCGATGTCTCTCGCATCATTCTCCTATACCAGCCCATACATACAAACTTTAATACCATGATATGTGAATCAATCTTTATACCAACTTCTGAAAATCCAGTATGCAACCATCCATTCAGATCAACTTTATGTTCTCATGTTACCTTAGTCAAAGTATGGATGTCCTCGAACATGCCTCATACAGTAGTAGGTGTGTCCCTCTGGTTTCAATATGCTCTTCGCCCCTAAGGCGTTCCTTTAGTAATTCTCTTAAGGTTTCCATCTTAATTACGTTATACATGATCCCATTACCTCCCATAACATGACCTTAAACATCTTTTGGAGAAATCAGAACTTGTCCTGCAACGCCCTACTTCCTTAGAGTCGTTACTAAGTGAGTTTAAAAGCGTGCATCAACTCGCTAATCGAGGTTTTAGGTCAAATAGTGTAATTAAGCCATAAAAAGAGGAAATACTTTAGAAATAACTCCATTTCATTGAAAATCATAAAAGTTTGAAACTTGGGATCCCAAAATATAGTTTAGATATATTTACAACATAAAAATTGAACCAAGTCGACTAAACAACAAAATCAAAGTTTATTTACAATCATCTCCCAAAAATTCACTGGCTGTGGCTGCCAGGCGAGCCAAACATGTACACGCCGCTTCATTTCTGCTACACTCATGGTTGGTTGGCCTTCTCCTTGCCCTTACCTGCACCACAGAGCATCTGTGCGCCGAAGCCCAGCAAGAAAACCCACAAACAGATAACATATGCAAAGCATACACCAAGAATATAAACTGGCCATCATTAGGCTAAACACATACGACCTAGCCGACCCAGGCGGTTTACCAGGCCCTGGGTTCGCGGTCCACACCGTTAGGATATCCCAGGTATCCTTTAGGGACTCGCCCTGGCAACTCGCACTCCACGTGCTCAACGCTGCTCCCGGTCCCTTGCCGTACTCTGCCTTGCACTCAACGTGCCTAACGTCGTTTCCGGCCCTTTGTCGTTCCCGTCCCCTACCGACCTCGGCCTACACCATTCTCGGCTATTGCCGATCATTCACATAATTGCATTCATAGCATAATAAACAAGTACAGAATACTAGCAAATTCAATCAAAGGGCTACGCCCTGCAATTCAAACACATTGGGCTCAACCCTGCATACAAGATCTATGGGAACAAGGGTTTTCTTACCTGAGTCCCGAGTTCTCCGAGCACCGATATCCCGAGCACAGTCCTCTAACTTGAGCCTCGCCGAAACCCTAGTCACAACACATTAACAATATCCATCCATCAAGTTCTAATCCATTAAATAACTTTGAGCCATATCTCTAACCTCCGGGACCTTGAATTCTATCAATCCAGGTGATAAAATCTACCCCGAGCCTTAACCATTGAGTTCCCAAACCTAAGCACCCTTAAAAACACAAACTGGCACTAAGAGCCGCGGCCCTTCCCACAAGCGCCGCGGCTAGCCTCGAGACAGAGGCTAGCACCACTCTGTAACCCACACGGGCCGCGTCGCGCATCACCAAGCGCCGCGGCGCGCCTCAAGCATCTCGACCTCCCATGGCCGCGCGCACACATGGGCCATGGCATGCCCCTCCTAGGGCCGCGGCCCTCACCTTCAAACCCAGAAATCTTCATCATTTCTCTGCATTTTCTTCAAACCAACTCATTTAATAATCAAGCTAACAATCCCAGATAATCAACACAAAGATTTTAGCTCAATTTCAACATCAAAACCCATCAAAACCTGCTCCAAAACCCAACTAAAATACCCAAGAACAGATCAAGTTCCATTCACATGCATTTCCTAAAAACACAGAAAAATTCAAGCTTAATTCCCATGGTTAGAGCTTACCTTTGCTAAGTTTAGTCTCTGAATTTGATCCTTACTCCTCAAGCTTTTAGCTCCCACGATTTCCCAGCCCAATTCCTAGTTTTAACTAGCTTCCACTAAAATTCTCCTTTGATATGCCTTAGAGAGTGAAAGAGAGAGAGATGAGAACCTATCTTCAGCTGGAAAGGAAAGTGGGTGTCGGTTTCTACAAGCCTCTAAATGATTATTCCCTTTGTTTTATTTAACTTAGTCTATGTGGTTACCTCAAGGCTCGGGGTACCAAAACGTCCCCGGGGGCATAATGGTAAATTTCCCCAATATTCCCTCCTAAACATTCTATCCTCAAATATATCTCCAAATATTTATTTTCCTAACTCGATAACCCCATATAATAACTAATGCCCAAACTATCCCTCGACTCGCCCCGAGTCGAATTCGCAACCCTGTTGTGACTTTCAGGCTAACCGCTCCCCAGGACTGTCTCGAATCGTGCTGCACAGATATCACATATATATAGCATTTATCACATTTATACCCCTAATATCCAGACAAGGCCCACATGCACATTTAACTCAACTAAACATGCTTCATTATCATATATTCACATAAATTCACATATTAACATATTAAATCATTTATTGCCCTCCAGACACACTAATCAAGGTTCTGAGCCCTATTAGTAAATTCGGGACGTTACATGTCCCTCTTGGAACCTTACCTGTAACCTTGTTTCCTTAACCTTGGTACTATCAATAAAGTTGTTATTCGTGTTCTGCTTCTAGCTGGGAGTAGTCTAAAACATCCTTGATCAATTTGAATATGACTCATCAACATTATCCCTGTATTCTCTACTTAATGAAAATACCTGAGCAGATGATGCATTGGTCAATTTAAAAGTCTTTACCAAGACTCCATCATACCCTACTTAGTGCAAGAGGAAATTCTTGAAACGCCTCTCGCCTTGATCCTTAATTCGGTAATTCTTGAAAACATAATCCTATCCTCGTAGACTTGGCATTTTTCTTGTCAAACCGTATTGACATGTCCCATAATAAGATGCTTTGTCTGATCAACCCTCAAGTCAAACACTTCTTCAACTGAACCTTAATTCTTTCCGCTGAGCTAGTGCTATACTTCATAATGTCTCGGATACTGCTTCTGTCTCTGCCTTAATTCCGTTACACGCTCTTTTCCCTAAATGTGGATTATCCCATCGAATCCTCATGAACCCATTTGAAACCTTATCTGCCAATCTGATATTCTTCTCGTCTATCTAATATAACCTCAGTGGTATCTTCCTCAACATCTAGGCACCCAACAACTGCAACCAGGGCCTTTCCTTTTAACCTCAAAAGTCACCATCTTCTTTTTCAATCAATGGTTGTCCCTCATTTAACCGGAAAATCCACATTCAAGATCACCTCATATACCTCATAAAACCAACTTAATCAATTCAATTTATAAATGGAAACAAGAACTAGAAAGCCAACCAATCGCCTCCAAGGACCAACCTCAGACTCTAACCATATCAAAACGTCCATTCGAGCTGGAGTAGAGTTATTTGTACTCTTTAGTTCTTCTGTATATGTCTTCGGGCAACTCTCCTTGATGATCCCTACGATTCCTCACTAATAACATGCCTGCACTCAACACTCACTCACAAGATGTTTCCTGCGCCCAGCGCATACCATATAACCCCTCCGGACCTCACCGTTGTCCTAACAACCATCCTGAACACTATGAACTCTCTTGTCAGGGCCAGGAGTAATAGAACCATCAGAGGTCTTTATTTCCTGGTTACTGTGCCTTTGCCTCTACCTACTCCCACAAATGAGGATACCTTTGGCCGAGCTTTCTGCCCATCGGCACTCTTACTTCATGTCCCGAATCCTGCGTCCTCTATAACAAGGGCCCTCCCTACTGCCCAAGCATAGGTAACAATCTCCTACACTCGAGCGATCCTAACACACTGGCCATCCCAGGGTTCAATCCTCAAGTGGAAACTCTTTTCGGGTCACATCCGTTGGTACCAAACAAAACACAGATTTGACCGGTCTACAAAGCTTGCTAACTGTAACGCCCTAGTTACCCCAGAATAGTTACGGTGAACCATAAATTTGACTCGCTACCCGAGCCCTTTGGTTAAAAACGTGATCTAAGTGTTATTATCAGGATAAGGTGAAAAACCAGTAAAAAGGAAAGGATACATTTCATTAAGTAAATAAAATGTTCATGAGCCTTTCAAAATGTTTACAAGTAGTTCGTAATACAAAAGAGTCGCTAATGTTTCAAATTTACAGTCCCCACCGGCCTAAGCGGCAAAAATAGGGTAAACCCGTAGTCCCTCTGAGAACTCCTTGACTGTGGCGGTCAAGCGGCCCTGTATGTACACAACATCGCCCAAGCTCTCCACTCAGGGTTAGGTGAGCTTCTCTTTCCCTTTACCTGCACCACAAAGCACCCATGAGCCAAGGCCCAGCAAGAAAACACAATAAAGCTGGATATAATATCAACAACGGTCATAATAACCATTCAGGACTATCAGTCCAAGCGAATAGGACAATAGCCAAAAGTCACAATAGTGAGCATCGCTCCCTCTAGCCATGTGACGATAGGGTCACCAGGGCTTAACTGATAAGAAGTTCTTTCATAAGTTTGATCAGGACAGGTGCATGGTGATTAGTCACCAACTTAACCTTCCTCTCGACCCTAGAGTCGAAGCTATGGACAACGTCCCCTAGCCATGTGACAAACGTTCACTGGGGTCATATACCTTGGCTATATTCATCTGGTCGTAGACCAGGCAAGTGATTATAGGTTCTTTGACCCTAGGGTCGGTCCCGCATTAATGCCATAGAGCCATTCAATGCGTGATCATCGACTTTAGAGTCGGTCCTTGACTAGTCAGTGTCTCAAACAGGTAATCAGCGTTCACTAGCATTTAATATGCAATCCACGTCCACATATATCAACCAACAAGCCCCAATATCAAACCATGCATGTAATATACCTATACAGGGTGCAACTGTATTCATACACTGTTTTGTTACCTCTGGTTCAAGTGAGAATTATTATATGAACGACCCCTGAGAACGATCAACCTTTAAATTCCTTGACGGTCACTTGGTCATAACCAAATTATAGAATTCATCAATAAAAATGATAACTGAGGTTTCCCAAACCAAATCCCAGCCCCCGAGACATCAAATACTACCCAACCGAGTACTAGGTCCAACCCCGAGGCTTAAGGTTTGAATCCCCAAGTTAAAACCCACATTTCGGCAAAATTGACCTTAAGGGTCGCGGCCCTGCTTGGCCATGCCGCGGCCCGCCCCCCAAACAGAGGCGCCCAAACTCAGCTTCTTCCAAGGGTCGCGGCTCTCCCTGGCCATGCCGCGGCGCAACCTCCAGTTTAGCCAAAATGACAGCTCGCACCACCAAACTTTCCCCTGTGTTTTCCTCTCAAACCAGCCCTACAAACCAACTCAAAACCTCCTCCAAACACTTATTTAAACCTCCATACATCACCCATAACCTCCCATCATCAAAACCCATTCTAACCATCAATCAAAACCCCTTTAAATCCATACTTCCATCAAGAATCAAAGGCGGAGAATTTAAAGATAAAAACAGAGCATAACCTGAAACAAGTGACTAAAACTCACCTTGAAACCTGTTTTGAACCTTCCTTTATAGCTAGACCAGGTCCACAACTTCATCCCTTTGAATTCCCTAGTTGAATCCCCACTTAGAACTCAAAACTCCAATGAAGGAAAAGGAGAAAGGTGATGTACGCGAAGAAAGATGACAACCCCCGTTTTTGTTCTGTTTTAGACTACAACCTTCTACAGCCCTCCTAAGTTATATATATCCAAAACCCCAAATGACCAAAATACCCTTAAGCCACCTAAAGCCTCTAAAACCATTTCAAGGGTAAAATTGGTACTTTCCACTTATCCCGTTAATCATAATTAACGCTTCCCAATTCCCGCTAATCTCAATATCCCCAAACACCAATAATTCATATCCCATTACCCTAAAATCCCCAGTAATGCTATAATCATTAATATCACCCTGAGACTCACCCCGAGCCCCGAGCTCAAACCTATTATGACCAAACCGATAAATCATGTTTAGAGATCGTCTCATGTCGAAATACTCGAACCATTCCACATTATAATGTGGTCTCACAATATACCATTAACACGCGAACAAATATTCAATTATACCCTCAACGGGCCAAATTACCAAAACACCCCTGTAAACAAATGTGGACTCACATGCATGCATTTGACATCATATTATAATATAATTCTCATAAACATGCATAAACACATTTAATGGCATAATTAAACAGTTATGGCCCTCCCGGCCTACTAATCCAGCCATTAAACCACAATAGGGAATCTGGGGCATTACACTAACATACCCTGTCACTGTCATACCCTGAATTGAGCTCATAAAATTATCAGTCCTTGCAACTCAAACTGTGTCACTGTGGTGCCTCTCGTTAAACCATTGTCTGAATTTCCTTCCAACCCACCATGACAATATTCCGTGTCTGGGATATAACTTCCCTCCACGTTTGGGCATCCTCCCGCAACACATACGTGGCACAAGCCACTCCATCATTGTCTTTCACTCCTATATAGTCGAAGATGGGGCTAACCATGCTCGTCCACTGTTCAACTTTAAACAGGTCCAAGTCTCCCTCAGAGACTGGAGGTTAACCCTTCTAACAACCTCTCATGTAGTAATTCCCATCTATTTCCACCATTAGGTTAAGTCATAACTGGTGCCATTGTTGCCAACCATCATAAGGCAACGTTCCCCGACGGAACCCACTGTCTCAATCACCTAATCTCTTCCTCTTGCCCTTACAATCCTATATGTATGTCAGCAAACACCTGCCGCCAATCCCAGGGCCGACGGACAATTCTGGCCTCAACTGCTGTCATCCACATTGTCGAATCCAGTTGACTGCCTAGGATACAAAACTTCCAAATCTATCTGCAGCCATCAACCGGACTTTCTAGCCCTGATACTCTCATACAACGATAAACCATAGCAAGGCCAATCTACACAATAGCCATATAATACACATACTATAATACAAAACTGTAATGCTCAAGCATAAATCATCAAAGCTCATTCCCATAATTCACAAACATATTCATCATGCACTCTATTCTAGTAAATAAGGCAACTCACATAAGCAGTTAAACAAATATTACATTTAATACCAACCCTGAGTCGAGCTTGTCTCTGGCAGCGAGTGTACATGTTCGGTCAATCTCCAAGAACCATAAACCTTGGCACGCTCTGATACCAAGTTATAACACCCTACTTCCACAAAGTCGTTACCAAGTGATTTATAAATGTGACATTAGCTCGCTAATCGAGGTTTATGATCTAAAAAGTGTGTTTGGATAAAACATAAAGACTCATTTAATAAACACTAAGTATAAAAAGTTGGCCTTTCATTGAATTTCGTAAAAATAATACATAGGGATCCCAAAACACTGTTTTAAAATACATTTGCAATCCAAAGGTACAGTCCAGCCGACCTAAGCGACAAAACTGAATGTTTACCACGTGTTGCTTAAAATAACCCCAGACGTGGTGGCCAGGTAGGCCAAACATGTACACACCGCACCATGCCCTCCAACTCATGGTTGTAAGATCCAACTTCCTTGCTTTTACCTGCACCACAGAGCACCCGTGAGCCGAGGCCTAGCAAGAGCACTTCAAGCACAATATGTAATAAAAATATATCTCAACAACTCTTATTCAAATAGAGCAACAAACAGATACCATATCCTACTAGCATGCTCAACAACACAGCATCTAGACCAGCTCAAAAGCACAATGGCATAACAACCTAATAGTACAGCAGTGCAATCACTCATTAGCACTATAACACGATAACATAATAATACAACACTATATTCACACAGCAGCTCAATACTACAATAGCATATAACGAAGCAACCAACAGGCTAAACACATAGCGACCATGCCATCCCAGGTGCTTTACCAGGCCCTGGGTTCATGGCCTTTATCGAGAGGATGACTCTAGCATCCTAGGAGGGTCTTGCCCTAACGGCTTGCACTCCACGTGCTCAATGCCATTCCTGGCCCCTTGTCGCTCCTGACTTTTGCATCTCCTGGCGTTTGCCTCTATCGGATCTTGCCGCTGACAACCCTTGCCTCTCTCGGCTCTTATCAATCATTCATAATCACATGTATGACATAATAAACATACAGTACAACACACCACATAGCTCTATAGGTACAAACATTTCTTTTACCTGGTGCCCCGAGCTGACAATCCAAAGCGATCCTGGGCACGATCCCAATCCCGGGCCTGAGGAATAAGACCTATTCACAACATATTAATAAATATTCATTATGATCTAAATCAATTAAAAGCCTTTTGAACTACTTACTAGCCTCCGAGACCTTGGATTCTACCAAACCGGGTAGTAAAATCCTTCTCAAGCCTTAACATTTGAGTTTCTAAACCTAAATCCCTCAAATGGCCAACATTGAGAGCTTGGGCTACGGCCCGCCCCCAAGTCAGAGGCATAAAGCCTCCTTGATGAGAGACACGGGACATGGCACACTCATCCTTAGGCCGTGGTGCCTGAAGAATAAGGCCACAGCTCAAGCCTGAAACCCAGAAATCCCACCATTTTCTACATTTTTCCTGAACTCAATTCACCAAAATTCCACCCCTAGGCATGAACTATAGCCATAACTAAGTCTCTCAAGTATTCCCAAGTACCTTAAACAAAACCACCACTGTAATAGCTAAACCAAAACTCCATCACAGCCCAAAATTCATACCTTGAGTTTGAAACTCAAGAACATCAATATCAAACTCATAATTCAACAGAGAAGCATAAGAATTCACTTACCCCTTCTGCATATGATAACCCTAAAGCAATCCTCAACTGATCCTAGCTTGATTCCTCACTCTCCAAGCTTCCACACCTTCAATTCTCAGCCAGTTCTTCAAAGAATCCCCCCTTAGCTCCAAGAACACCAAAGAGAGAGGAAGGAAAACGTGTAGGGAGAGAGGGAGAGACTTCCTTCTACTTCTTGTGGGTTCTACTATCTAAGGCCATCCAAACCTATCCCCAAGTGAAAAGTCCAAAATACCCTCTAGACATAACCCTATCCTTTAACAACCCTAATGGCTAAATTGTTATTTGCAACATCCCGATAGTTCCTAGAGTGTTCCTAATAAATTCTCATTTAATCCCGACATTTCCAAACCATTACAAAACTACTACCCATTACTCGGTCATCCCCAAACACATATAACATACCCAAAATACCCTTGGGCTCCTCCTGAGCTTGGTATTTGACCCCGTTGTGACTATTATGCTAATATTCTCCCTAGAATCGTCTCAAATCACACATATCAAATATATCTCCATAACATTGTGGTGTCACTCACAATACAAACATAATTATATTTATGCCCTCAACGGGTCAAAATTACAAACATGCCCCTAATCACAGAAATGGGCTCACATACATATTTAATACACACAATCATGCATGTCTAATCACATTACCACCTAATTAAATCAATTATTTCCCTCCTGGCACGCTAATCAAGGCCCTAAGCCTTATTAGTAAATATGGGACGCTATTAGCGTAAGAAAAAATATAATTTTATTATTAAATAACTAGTGAAGATAGTTGTGTAAATTTATATCAAACATGTATTTGGAAAAATTAATTAATTAAGAAAGGTGTGAGTACAATTAACACCCCAAAATTTGATTTAGACACCCCATTTTTATTAGAAAAAATTATACATATATTTTTAATCAACTTATGTTCTTTTAAAAAAAAATCTTCTTTTTTAAATTCTAAAAAATATTTATAAAGAAAAGATATTTAAATATTTAGACATAAAAAATTAAAACAAAAATTGCAACCCGCACAAACTGCACCACAAACCACACAAACTGCACCACAAAAATGTGTTGTGGTACGATGCGGTTTGGACAGTTTATACCTATCACCAAATAATTTAACAATTAAATATTATAATTAGTAAAGATTCATAATAAAACTCATAACTAACGAGTGTTCAAAAAAACAATAAAAATACAACAAAATAAAAAACTTTTAGCAAAATACGAAAAATACAACATACTAATAACAAAGAAAAAAAGTGATACAGAAGTAAAGGTTTTGATTAAGGAATAATATTTTTAGGATGAAGTAGAATATGTGTTAGCATCCTATGAAACATAATAATTTTTCTAGATATTGTGTATATTATACTGTATAAATATATATGCATTAAGATTATATGTAGTAAAATTGGAAAAAAAAATATAAAAAAATTTATATATATAATGATGTGGTGGGGTGTGGTTTGAACAACATATGTAAATTCAAAACCGCAAACTACACCGCACTATGCAATTTTCCACCAATACAAACCACAACCGCACTGCGAAGGTGTAATGACCCACTACTCTAGACCTTTGGACCATTAACAAAACTATACATACAAATCCTTAATAAAACTTACATTTGCGAAAATACCATAATTTATTAGAAACTTGTAGAAATAAAAGTTACACTCATAAAATAAGTAGGATATGGGATCCCATTGTCTTTAAAAACAAAACATGATTTAAAATGAAAGGAATTACATAAGAAGTGCGGAAAATACACATAAACCCATAAATAAAAGACTACATCCTCGAAATCGAACTCTCGACACCTTGAATCCATTCACCATCGATACACAATCCCAAGCATCCACGAACCTTACCGCCACTAAAGCTATTTTCCTACACATAAAACAAAAAGGAATGAACCTAATGCCCATCAAGGAAAATCTAACACATACATCATGTACATAAATTTCATAATAATCATAAAGACATAACATAACACTTAATACATACACATACTATAATGGCCATTATTACTTGGGGTCCCATAGACTAAACAAGTCATATGCCCATGAGATTAGTGGGGTCCTACTAGCTAAGTAGGTCATATGCCCATAATCTTTTTGGGGTCTTGTTAGTCATATGGGTCATATGCCAAAGCCTACAAACATACATATCATAACACTTATCATAACATAAGAAACATAAGATAACATATAGAACATATAACATATGCATTTCTATCCTATTTTCCTTACAAAAGTTACCGGAATAAGAGGACAGCATTGGGACTTTTGGAACACTCCTAAAACCATATATAACAGGGTGAGTAGATTGAAGAAAAAGTAATGAAAAGAATGGAAGGAATGGAATGACTAAACCTTTGAGAAACATACTTACCAAAAACTTATGAGCAAGTTCTTAGATTTCCTAACCAAAATAAGAGTGAGGTTATAAGACTGAGTAGAAGACTATGAGAAGGAAAAATAACATGAAACCAATGAACTAGAGAGTGTGGAAATACCTTGAAGACTTGTAGACCAATCTAAACCTCGAACCGAAACACTATGAAACCTTACTTCCCAAAGTGTTTGATAAGCTTATGGTGATCAAGCTTATAATTCCCCAACCCAGGTGTTTATACTCTCACACTCACTTAACACTTGCAGCCTCTGAACTTAGAGCAAAAGATGAATAATGGCTGGGTACTAGGTCCTATTTATAGAGTTTAGGAATGAAAAGATTTAAATTTTACTTGAATAAAAATAATATCTTTTTAGGTAAAAATAATTTGAATAATTGTTCAGCAGAGGCTGAAGACTCGTTCAAAAAGTTGTTGTACTTATCAAGAGGTTGAATGGCTGAAAGGAAAAAGAATTCAAAAACTTTTGAAATATACTGAAGGAGGCGATATATCGCCCCCTGTAGGCGATATATCGCCTGGGCTAGTATGCCCGAGGCTGTCGTGCATCGTCTCGTGTTTTCCGTATCTACGTGCTGCGATATATCGCCCCCTATAGCTGCGATATATCGGCACAGGCTGATTAATTAAACACGAAATTACACATTTTTAGCTAAGTTTGAATGGAGTAAACAACCTTGACTAAGCCTTTAACGTATTCAAAGCTGCCGACTGACCTTATAACATTCAAACTTTACTCCTTATTAAATTTAATCCTCAAAATACTTAATTCTTAATCACCCATTCATAACATGTGCTTAAAATTCTATTGGTCCTTATCTAAACCTTATAGTATAATAAATATTATCCTTAATATCAATCATATTAATCAAACCTTAGGTTAAAATTAATATTCTTACACTATAGGTTAAACTTAGAAAATCTATAAGTACTACTATGAGTGTCCAAATTATTCCTGGTCTGAACCAAAAATCCACAGTTACAAAGATAATACTATAAATACTATAATACTACTATCTAACTAGCTAAGTAAAGTTCTTGGACTCTACAGAAGGATTCCGCACTGCAAATTTTGTTGCAGTGTGGTACAGTGTAAGCGGTTTGATAAACACCCCACCTGTCGTTTCTCCTGTGGAAACTACTTTTACTTATAATTCTACAAGGAATTTTGGAATGCATCATAGTTTTTGTATCTTCTCATGTGGCCCTCCCTGCTCTTCCTCCAATTGCATCAGAAGTAATTCATGAATCTGATGCAAATGAAAACATGGGAGTAAGTGAAGCAGATGCACCTTTTCAACAGATGTGGCTTACACACAAGAGAAATTCACCTGATGTTGATGCGCAGAGTAGCAAACATTTTGATGAAACAACAATTGTCTGATTTCCTCATGTTCAATTTTCTACCGAGGCTCTATACATGTCCATTGTTTTGTCTAGATACCAGACCATCTAGATGAACGTCTTGCGATGGTATCATTATCTACTTTTATTCGTTATAAATACACTGCTAATAGGGATAATGTTAGTAAGTCCATTTTACTCATTGTGATTATGCATCTTATGTATTATAGTCAAGATTTTGTTATGTGTAATGTTGTTGTATACGAAGGTGTGAAAGAATCACAAGAAAAGATGATAGCGCTCTATCAGTCGATGATCCAAAATTTGAATGATCATCCTTCTCATTAGCAATGATCATTCATTGCAGCTCAAAATGAATTGAATCAAAACAAGGCAAGGGAAAACAGCTATGAGGAACTCACCTCAAAGCGTGCTGAGCTCAAACAAAAAATGTGCACAGCTTGAGTCAAAATTGAAGAGCTCGCTACAAAACATGTCGAGCTTAAACAATTGTATAAAGGACTGGAAGAGAAGTTCAATACTACTATCGATAATCATAAAAATCATGAGAAAGAGCTACTTAATTACTTCAATGATGCTAGCAAATGTGCGAAAGAGTTAAATGCAAGTATCGCTATTAGAAACAATAAAATTAAAAGACTGGAAGGTACACTTTCATGAAATCAGAAATGTCCTAAAGCCAAAGATGAGTTTATTGAGCTATAAAAGATGGGCCTTAAAAAGATTGAAGATGATTTGTAGAGTCTTAAAAAAGAGAAAACTGCATCCGTGTGAAACCTTGATTCTACCATTGTGGATGTGCAGTTATGCTTAGTTTCATCTATGCAAAACACCGTCATCTTGGAAAAGGCATGTGACACATTGTCGCTTGTATTCTACATATTAATTGGTGTGTTATAACTTTATTATTACTATTTTTTTATTTTTTCATTGGCATTGAATGCATAAATCAGAGTGTACATTAGAAGGTGTGTTGCAAAAAAAAAAAATTAATACTCAGGCATGATCAATATATGTATGTACACATTCAATAAAATACAATAAAAGATATCTAGATCTAATACCTCTTGTAGCCTATCAAGTGTTGTACGCCCTAAATATCCATGAGTTATTAGCGAGCTGGAAAAGGGCATAATTCTATCAGCCACGTGGAAGCCACCTACCCGGAGCTATTGTTACCAGTCTCTACCTCTCTAGCTCGAGATAACCAAAGGTTTAGTGATTACTAAGGGATTGGATCAGCAGCATGGACACTACGAGCTGAGACTACATCAAGCTCGGGGTACGAGCTTGAGTTGACACCTCTAATTCTTTATAAAGTCAACCACGCAATGTAAATGTGCATATATCAGACACCACATGTCTATTCCATTCCTGAATTCTTGGACACGCAGCATAAACATGCATGTTCAGGCACCCACGACTGGGTTGGGCCATGCGGCCCATTATCCCCCTTACCTATTGATTAGACCACACTTCATTGTCAGGTTTTAGGAATTAATCATGAATGTCACAGAAGTGACATGATGGGTAAGAAGGTCACAGGATGACCTCCTTTGCCAACACCTAGGTGCCCTCTCTCTATAAATACGGAGACCCTGGGAGTTGCAAAGGGTTGGCTTTTAATTTGTAAAGAAATACCCTGTAAGGAATATCAGAGATATATCAATAATATTGGCTGGTGGACTAGAAGGATTTTAACCTTTGAACCACCTAAAAAAGTATTTGAGTTATAATTTTCCTTTGAGATCATTCATCTATTACGGTTCATCATTTAGCACTAATCCCTATCTTTATTCATATAATTATCTGTTGCCGAATAACCGCGTCAACAGTTTGGTGCTTTCATTGAGAGCTGTTAGATTGGTGCTATCGCAAATACCCAACCATGGTAGTCACTCGCTCAAGACATGGTAACGAGGCGGACCAATGTGATGGGCAGGAGGCCCACCATGCCGCCATATCCAATGATCAGAACCCTGAGGATCAGCAGCGGCCGGGCAAGCAGCCAATGGGCCAAGACGACACTGGAAGTTCGGCTCCCCGGCCACCCAATCCAACCCGGATTTCTACACGGCGGTAGAAATGGAAGTTGCACAGTTGAGGAGTCAGCTGGCGAAAGCAAACCGGCAGATCCAAGAGGTTTTGGCCCGGCTACCCCCTCATACAACCGACGCCAACGTCGGAAAGAGGCAGACTCATAAGTCCCGCCGGGGTAACCAGTCTAGGCCTAGTCGGTCGGTCAGACCCCCAACATCAAATTCTACTCCCACGTCGCACCACCGAGAGACCACATTTGAGGAACTTCCTAGGGCCGAGCAGCAGTTCAGCCGATCGATCCGGACCTCAACTCCTAGCTCACTTCTGCCCTCGAGTGCACCAAGGAGGGCTCGAGGAAGCTCACGAAGGAGATCTGGGGATGGCTCGCGACGACAGCCTGCCCCGGCCAGCCATCCTGTACCCCTCTCAGACTGCCGATCACAGGACACGGAGAATGGTAGAGCAGAGTGGCCGCAACCTAGCTTGATCCGCCCTGATGGGACTAGGATCACGTCCGCGGTAAGGCATCCTCCTTCACCAATAAGATACCCATCTCCTCCCCGGCCAGTCTGAGACATTCCGGCTCATGGGAGTAGCAGGAGAAATCCTCCTTCTGTCGGACCTTCCCACCGTAGCCGGGCGCCCAGAGAAGTCCCGGATCCTCACCCCCAGCAGAGGGTACCGAGCTTTTCAAATGGAAGTTATTAGACTGGAAGTCGCCAAAGTGACATGTCCGGCGGAGACCTGTGCCATCGTTTGAGCTCGGCTCAAAGCCCTCAGGCCGTCCTGAGGGGCGACCTCCGAGATTGTTTAAACTCTCAGAGAAGAGACCTAGTTGGAAATGGCAGTCGTGCTCGCCAAGGGAAGGCCTATCTGAAGTATGTGACAGCAGGAACGTCCCATATAACCTATCTCAAGATAGGAGGGACAATAACCCGCCTAACACGTACCATGGAACTCGAGCTGTTGAACAGCCCCGAAACAACCAAGGAAGTCAGGACCAAACCCTTGAGCGTCTGGCTCAGATGGAGGAGCTGATGAGGAAGCTCTTGTCAGAAAAAGAAAAAGATGAGTATGATTCAAGGGACGAACTCGAGCTCTTCGCCCCAAGCATAGCAGCAACGGCGTATCCACCCGGATTCTGTATGCCACACTTGTCCAAGTTCAAAGGAGATGGGGACCCGTCAAATCATCTGGGTATGTTCAACACCTTGATGATGGCCCACAACATTGGTCCCGAGCTGAGATGTTTAATATTTCCTTCCACCTTTATGGGGTCGGCCAAACTATGATTCAAACAGAGTAAAAAGCAATCCATTAGCTCGTGGAAAACCTTTTCTGCCGAATGTAAGTCAATGTAAGTTCTTACCAATTTCTAGGGCCGAACCACTATAAAATCTTTGTGTCATTTAGTTCTTGCATTCAGTTTGTTAATTCTTATCATTTTTGGCAACTCCGTGTCATTGACCAAATCTCTAGTCAACATTTTGGTGCTTTCATTGAGAGTTGAACTCAAGGATTTCAAGAAAAACAATGGCAAAGAACTCCAAGAAAGTGGGTAAAACTAAGCAGACAGCTGAAATTGTGCAAAATTCACGTCCTCCACAAGGTGTAGCGGAGGATGAGCCACAAGTGGAACTGGAAGAGATGGATATTGAAACCTTGTGAACAACTTTGATAGTTTTGCAAGAGGATCTAGCTACTCTAGAAGCTAACCAGGGGAATGTGGCTGAAACTATGGTGCTAAAAAAATGGAGATTAACCGGCAGTGCCAAGAACTGAATGAGCGGCAGGCTGACATGGATCATCAGCAGAGAGATGCCACGACAGCTTTAGAAGCAGCCATCCGCAAAGACCAGAACAACTTCCCGCTGCTCAACAGGAAAGGCATACCCAAAATCCTAACAGAAACAACAAGCAGCAACCACCCTCTCGATCTGGTCGAGATAACGCTCAACAACACATACAGAATAGGGATGAGAAGCATCCCAGAATCCCTAATTGACAGGGACAATGTCCCTCAAGAAGCAGGAGGCAGGTGGACTCAGACTCAGCGGTCCGAGATCCCTCACGACATTGTAATGTCAGAGGACCCAACGACCAATGTACGTCCCCACCTGTTTACCGAGATGGACCAGGAGGAAGATAGGGGAACAATGCATACAGCAGGTCGCGCACTCACAGGTCGCAATTCAGAAATGACCTTGACTATAATGAGGCAGACTCTGGTAGAAGGAACAATGGTCGATAGCAGGAGGCAAGGGACAGACAGCGAAATCCTCCCCCAATGGAGAACCGACCGACAAGCCAAAATGCTGGGGGACAGCCTAAACAACCCAACGTCTTTGATCGACTAGGTGCAAACGAGTGAGATGTAGGGATGAAGATCTGAGAGATGTGCTCAACAACCAAAGGAAAAGACACGATAATTACTTCCCCCGGCTCCAGCCGCTCTCGCAATACCAGATGTTGTTCAAACTTAGATAGATATCTTGAACCAGGTCGTGTTGTAGCTGGTCGGGAATAAAATGTCCCACATAGAGTATGATCGAAGAAAGGGCACCCCATTCGTTAATAGAAATTTTGTGGCAAACATCCTGAGTAAATTCAAAATGCCAGTTCTGCCCAACTTCACTGGAGGAGAAGATCCAGTATCTCATCTAAACAAGTTTAAGATACAAATGAACATCCAGAAGGTGTCTGAAGATGCTCGATGTAGGATTTTTCCAGCCACATTGTTTGACTCTGTTCAGGAATGGTACTTCAACTTCTCTCCAGTCAGTATATTTTCTTGGGAGATGTTTGTGAATGAGTTTTACAAACAATTTTATGTTTGTTGGGTACATAAAACAGAGGCTAATCAGCTGGTCGACATTCGACACAAGGAAGGAGAAACTCCCAAGGAGTATATGCAGCAGTTTATCCGAGCAGTTGCTCAAACCAAAACTGTTGGAGACGAGGGAAAGATGATGGCAATCACAGCTGGAGTGCAATGCAATTCTCCCCTCTGGAGGAGTTTGCAGAAGAATGGAGTCAAGAGCACTCAAGAATTTTTAGATCAATCAGACAAATATATCAAGCTCGAGGAGACCATAGCCAATGAAGGAAAGTCCCCAAAGGCCGACCAGGGTAATAAGGAAGACTCGACCAAAGCCCCCAATGGGTCTAGTAAACCCAACAGCAACGGCAAAAGTAGAAGTAAAAATGGGGGGAAAGGGGCAAACACTAAACCAACGACATCTGATAGCAAGCGCCCTAAACAAAATAGATACAAACTAAGGTTCACCAATTATAATGCCTTGGTCGATAGCCGTGCTGAAGTGTATCAAGCCAGTCATACCACTGTTCCTTTTAGGCGACCAGCCCCGATCAAGAAAGACATATCGAAAAGGGATACAACAAAGTTTTGCCGTTTTCACAATGACTATGGCCATGATAACAATGAGTGTAACCAACTTAAGGATGCGATCGAGTTCCTTATTTGACAAGGAAATTTGACGAGATATGTATGAGCAGGAAGAAATTCTCAGCAGGAGGCTCACAGAGGCAACGGGCAGGCACTTGTGCGCCAATGCTCGCCTCCTCTGCAGCCAGCTCCTATTGTTTGTACATTGCTGACTATCTGCGAAGAACCACATATATCAGGTGACAATGGTAAGGCAAGGGAGAGATATGCCAGAACCCTATGTCATGATTAGGGCATCAAAATGCTAAACGTCGAGGAGAAACCTTCCAAAAAAGATCGAACAGAGGAAGAATTACAAACTTTCTCCAAGATGGATGCAAAGCATGTCCGATTACCCAACTCAAATCCTCTAGTCATGGATGTTCAGATCGCCAACATGATGGAAAAATGAGTGTTGGTGGATACAGGAAGCTCGGTCAACATTTTATACAAATCTTCACTGGAAAGAATGAAATTATCAGTACAAGATTTAGAACCATGAAACTAAACAATCTATGGTTTTTTAGGCGAAGGGTTAGCACCAACCAGGTTGATCAGACTCCAAAATGACACTACTCAATATATTTATAGTAGTTGATTGTCTGTCTGCATATAATGATGTGATCGGAAAACCCATACTCGTCAATCTACGAGTCGTAACTTCGGTCTGGCATCTGGCCATGAAGTTTCCAACCGATGCAGGTTTTGGATGCGTGTTGGGAAATCAGGGAGAGGCCAAAAATTTTTACAACTCTTCGATCACGAAGGATAGACGAGGTGAATCGGGGAGTGCAGTAGAGAAATGGTTGCTGGTGGTAAATGAACCACATGCCCAATCAGGTGAACAAGTCACCAAATAGGGCATAGCCCAAAGTGAGGACAGGGACTTAGATCCTCGCTTTGGGGATATAGATGAAAATGTTGGGCCCTTGGAGGACCTCGAGAAGGTGCAACTAGAAGAGAAGGATCTGACGATGGTTGTGAAAGTCGGTAAAAACTTAGAGACAATAATAAAAAATAAACTGGTGGAGTTTTTGATGAGACACAAAGAAGTCTTTGCCTGGTCGCATAAAGATATGGTTGGGATAGACGCAATAGTGATTAGTCATGTCTTGAATGTAGACAAAAATCATTCACCAGTGCAACAAAAAAGAAGGCTGCTCCACAAAGACAAATCTAAAGCCCTAAAAGAAGAAGTCAAGAAACTGAAGGAAAATAGATTCATCAGGGTAGCATTTTATCCATCTTGGGTCTCTAATCCCGTATTAGTTCCTAAGTCAAATGGTAAGTGCAGGACGTGCATGGATTTCATAGACCTTAATAAAGCATACCCAAATGATTGTTTCCCACTTCCAAGAATTGACCAGCTGGTTGATGCTAAATCAGGACATGAAGTTTTATCATTCATGGATGTGTACTCCAGTTATAATCAAATTAGTATGCATCCACCGAATGTAGACCACACTAGCTTTTGAATAGATACGGGACTTTACTACTACAAAGTAATACCCTTCAGTTTGAAAAATGCTGGTGCGACTTACCAGTGACTAGTCAACCACATGTTCAAAGAACTGATCGGCAACAACATGGAGGTTTACATCGATGATATGTTGGTCAAGTTGAGAAAGGTTTATGAACACATTAAGGACCTACAGGAATGCTTCAACATCTTGAACAAATATTAGATTAAGCTAAATCCTCTAAAGTGTTCATTTGGTGTTTGATCATGAAAATTTTTGGGATTCATGGTAAACTCGCAAGGAATCGAAGCCATTCCCGAAAAGATTCGAGCACTAAAGGAGATGCAATCACCATCAAGACAGGAAGAATTGTTGCCCTGAGTAGATTCATATCTAAGTCTACGGACAAGTGTGTCCTACTTTTTAATCTACTCAGAGGAAACAAAAAGTTTGAAAGGACAGAAGAATTGGAATAGGTTTTTTTGGTGCTCAAAGCCCATATGTCGCAACCACCCATTTTTTCCAAGCCGGTCGAAGGAGAAACTTTGAACATCTACTTAGCCAAAACAGAGTATGTTGTCAGTGATGTTTTAATCAGGGAGGAAAACAACATTCAAATAGCAGTATACTACGTAAGTAAAAGGCTAGTGGAAGCGAAATTACGATATTCGCCTATAGAAAAATTGGCTTAATGCTTGATACTGGCGTCTAGAAAACTGCGACCCTACTTTCAAGCTCACCCTATAATAATGCTTATTGACCAGCCACTACAGTAACTTTTGCAGAAACCAGAAGCCGCTGGTCGACTATTAAAATGGGCAATTGAGTTGGGGCGATTTGAAATTTCCTATGCACCTCGAGCAGCCATAAAGGGACAAGCCTTAGTGGATTTTGTTTTTGAATTCAACAGACTCCCTGCCAACGAGCCGATGATAGAGACAAATAATCAAAACCAAACTCCCACCTGGAGACTGTTTGTAGATTGGTCATCTAACGAGTGCAACACGGGAGAGGGGCTGATCTTAATCACCCTCGAGGGACATCGATTTCACTGTACGATCGGATTCAACTTTACAACCTCCAAAAATGAGGCCGAGTACAAGTCCTTGCTCATAAGTTTGAGACTACCCAAGGATATGAACATAAAGTCACTAGAAATATATAGTGACTCCTAACTAGTAGTTAATCAGATTATTGGAGAATATTAGGCTTGGGGTCTTAAGATGGTTGCTTATCTAAACAAGGCGAAGGACTTACTAGCATTGTTCGGGATGTATACTCTCCAGCAAGTACCTCACGACCAGAACTCAAACGTCGATGCCTTAGCCAAGTTAGCAAGCGCCAAAGATTCCGACACTTTGAGATGGTACTGGTCAAATGTTTATCAACACCAAGCATTCAAGCGGAAGAATCCTCCCTAGTAATACAAGTGTCCGACACATGGATGACTCCCATCATACAAAATCTCGAACAAGGATTGTTACCAGTAGATAGGAATAAGGGGAGGACATTTCAAAGTCAATCGGCTCGGTTTATCCTGTTCGACGGAATCTTTATAGACGGGGATTCTCAATGCCCTTATGACGGTGTATCTCCAAGGAAAAGGCTAAGGAACTGATGCAAGAAGTACATGAAGGATTCTATGGAGAACATGTTGGGGGGCAAAGTTTACCAAAGAAGATTCTCCGACAATGGTATTTTTTTGCCAACAATGATCGAAAATTCCATGGAATTGTTAAGAATGTGATAAATTCCAACGATTCTCCAAGATACCTCGAGCAGCCCCAAATGAGCTTAAACAAATGCAAATCCCATGGCCATTCATAGTTTGGGGAATTGACCTGATCAAATCTTTGCCCATAGGAAAGGAAACATGGCTAGAACAATTGCCAGAAGTACTTTTGTCATATAGGACATCTCACCAAACAGCAACAGACCATACACCATTTTCCTTAGCATGTGGGTATGAAGTCATGTTTCTTGTTAAGTTAGATCCACCATCTCATAGAAGGCTGGCATATGGCTAGAATACGAATAACCAGTAATTAATGGAGTCTTTGGACTTGGTCAACGAAAGCCATGAGCAATCTCAACTACGAGTTACAGCTTACCAACAAAAGGTCGCTCGATATTTTAACTCTAAAGTATGCGAAAGAAATTTTGACGTGGAATATTGGGTACTTAGAAGATTTTTTCTTAACACTCACGATCAGGTTGCTGGAGTATCAGATTGAAGAAATCCTTCAACCAGACACATGCAAACTTGCTCGCTTAAATGGAGATATTGTTCCTTGCTATTGGAATGGAGAACACCTACGCAAGTATTATCAATGAACAATTAATTTTAAAGATTTGGCATGTATTAATTTTACTTTTAAAATTTTTTGAACAAGGGCTGGCCAGTTAGATGACTGGTCTCTTATAAGTGTAAGATCAATTTTTTATCACTCGTACAGACATAAATCTTGTCCATATTATTACGAGAAATAAAAGGAACTATGTGCAGCCAATTATTCTTGCCAATTATTGTATTTCTTACAAGTATTTTCTCATTACGTGTGTTGTTTTGCTATATTATCATTAATTATTTATAAGTACACGAGCAGTAATGTTCGAACAGGTATTGGGCAATGGAAAGTGACTGAGAACCTTATACTCCTCGATCACTTGGGGGACATATAAGATGCTAAGCGAGCAAAGCATATGCATATCATAAACATATGTAAACACATGAGCAAAATAAGGGAAAGCATACTACGACACTTAGTGTAATGCCCTAAAATCCATAATGCGGTTTAATGGTTGGATTAGTAGGCCAGGAGGGCCATGATTTATTTATTATGTCATTAAACTATTATATGCATGTTTATAAGAATTAAATTATTATATGATGATAAATGCATGCATGTGGGTCCACATTTCATCATAGGGGCATTTTGGTAATTTGGCCCATTGAGGGCGTAATTGTGTATTTTCATGCATGTTGATGAAATATTGTTGAGACCACATCATAATGTGGATTTTTTCGAGCCATTCGACATGAGACGATCTTTGAATAACAAGTTAGTGGTTTGGTCATAACAGGTTTAAGTTTGGGGCTCGGGGTTATTTGATCACTAGAGCATTACCGAGAATTAAAGGGTAATGGGATATGATCTTATTAGTATTTGAGAATAGCGAGAATTGGAGGGCGTTAATTATGATTAACGAGATAGACCGGAAAGGACGGTCTTGCCCTTGGGGGTTATTAAGAAGTGATTTAAGCATGGAGGGTATTTTGGTCATTTCACCTAGGCTATATTAAGGCTGAAGGTTGTAGAAACAGAACCAAAAACAGAGCCTTGTTTCCTTCCTCACGATCATCATCTTTCTCTTCTCCTTCCTTTTAATTTTGAAGCAAGTTTGAGGGTTCAAGCTTGGAGGTTGAAGCTTGAGGTCTTAGGCAAGTGTTCAACCATTGAAGAGGTTTCAATTCAAGCTTAAGGTAAGGTTCTAGTTCAATTGTATAGTGTCTTGCTCTGTTTTTGTGTTGGTTTTAAGGTTTGGAGTTTTGATCATTGAATGGGGAATTTGATGAAGTTTTGATTGGTGTGAGGCTTAGGTTTTGATGCTTATATGGTAGATAAGTTGTGGTAATAGTTGGCGGCTTTGCTTTGTGATATTTGGAGAGATTTTATGGGGTTTTCAAATGAGTTTGAAGGGGAAAAGCAGGGGTTTTTGGCTGAGTTTCAGGTGGGGTCACGGCTCTGTTCTTGAGCGCTGCGGCCTAAGCTCATTGAAGAGGAAGGGAGAAGTTGCTGGGCCGTTGGGCACGGCATGGAGAAGGAGGGTCGCGGCCCGTGTTGGGGAAATGGTTGTGTGGTCGCTTCTGGTTGAGGAGGTGGGTCATGGCATGGTGAGGTAGGGTCGCAGCCCTTAGTGGCATTTTGCCCCGAATTGTGTTTTTGGCTTGGGGATTCAAACCCTAGACCTCGAGATCGATCCTACTACCCGGTTTAGTAGGATTCGATGTCTCGGAGGATAGAGTTTGGTCCGGGAACCCTTTGTGATTCATTTTATTGATGGAATCCCATAATTGGTTATGATTAGGTGACTGTCAAGGAACTAAAAGGTTGATCATTCTCAAGGGTCGTTCATTTATTAATTCTCGCTCGAACCAGAGGTAAGAAAACTATTGAAATGCCCCAAAATCCCTGATGGGGTTTAATGGCTGGATTAGTAGGCCGGGAGGGCCATAATTGTTTAATTATGCCATTAACTGATAATATGCTTGTTTATGTGAATTATATTATAATATGATGTTAAATGCATGCATGTGGGTCCACATTTCATTACAGGGGTATTTTGGTAATTTGGCCTGTTGAGGGCATAATTGTATGTTTTGGTGCATGTTTGTGATTAAATGTTGAGGCCACATTATAATGTGGATTTGTACGAGCTATTCGGCATGAGACGATCTTTGAATATGAATTATCGGTTTGGTCATAACAGGCTTAAGCTCAAGGCTCAGGGTGAGTCTCGGGGTGTTTTGAGGATTAGAGCGTTACCGGGAATTAAAGGGTAACGGGATATGAATTGTTGGTATTTGAGGATATCGGGAATTGAAGAGTGTTAATTATGATTCACGAGATAGGTTGAAAAGGACGGTTTTACCCTTGGGAGTCTTTAGTAGCTTTTAAATGACCTAGGGGCATTAAGTTCATTTGGCTTGGATATATATGATTTATTGGCTGTAGAAACCCGTAGAAAGAATAGAAAAAAACAGAGCCAGGCTTCCTCCCTCACGTTCATCATTTTCCTCTTGATTCCTTTGAAGTTTGTGACCCCAAATTGAAGAATCAAGCTAGGAAATCAAAGCTTGGAGGTTGTAGAATTAGTTCATTCATTGAAAGGGATTCAAAACCAGTTTGAGGTAAGATTTTGTTTAACCAAAAAAGGTCATTGATGATGTGGCAAGGATTACTTACACATGGATTGACACATAGCCAAATTAAAAGGCAGAGGTGTTGTTCGGCTATCGACTAGAAGCGCGCCTCTTCGTCGATGTTAATTTTTGTCTCTTAAGTTGTAATCTAATATTAACTGGATTTGAATATTTTTTTATAATTATCCTTGATATGCGGTTATTAAGGAAAAGATAAGACACGTTATCATATGTAACCCTCCTTGAGCCTATAAATAGGCATGAAATAGCTCAAGGGAGGGACTTTTGGATTCATTTTAGCTTTTTTGCGTAAGATTGAGAGAAAAAAGAGCTAAAGGGAGTTATTACCATCTGATTGTATTACGCCTAAGGTCTGTGAAACTCAAGAACCCTAGTTCTTTGATCACGACTTTAGGATTCTATAATAACAATATCACAAAGTGGACGTAGGTCATTACCAATCACTAGGGCCGAACCACTTTTATTCTTGGTGTTTTTCCTTTCCATTAGATCATCTTTTCAAGTGTCGTTTATATATCCTATCGTATACTTGACTTCGTGTCGTTGGCTAATTTAAGGGTCAACATTCTGGTGCTTTCATTGAGAGATTGTGAAAGAATCTAATGGCAAAAACATCCAAGAAGACCGGACACGTCGCTCGCGCTGCATCATCCCAGTCTCCTCCCCCAAATGTGACAACACTAGGGGTGTTGCAGGATGAGTTGGCCAATCTGAGGGCCAATCAAGAGAATGTTGCAGAGATAATGGCATCGCAGCAAAGAGATATAGAACGCAAGTGTCAGCAGCTGAGCGAGCGACAGGCTGAGATGGATTGTCGATAGAGGGATGCCTTGGCCTTCCTTGAAGCAGCCATCCAGCTGGCTAGGAATCAGGCCGCGCCAGCCTCCCAGCCAGACCAGCCACCAAACGGGCTGCCTGAAAGGGGTCCCAATCCTAGTCCTCCGCTCCAGCTAGTAAGCCCTCAAAGGCCGGAGCAGCCGCCTATGGCTCAGGATGATGTCCCACCTAAGGATCCTGAGCAGCAGCCTCCATCTCAGGCTGGTCGAGGCAATCCCTCGCGCCTGAGCCAGAATAGGGCCGGGCAACCGCCACACAGCCCTAGACGTCATGGGGATGAAGAGCCGAATCTATCGAGCAGGGGGCAGCGTCCTTCTACCAACAAGAGGAAGTCTGAGACAGGCTCTACAGTCAGGGGGCTCCGCATGGCATAACAATGCACGGGGACCCACCGACCAATGCAGGCCTCCCCCTAATGCTCAGGAAATTCCAACCCAAGGAGGCAACAAAGTGAATAGCCGGTCGCACCATAGTCAGCCACGACTACAATGTGGTGGATTCTGGCAGAAGAAATGCTGGTCGGAGGAACATAGAAAGAGGTTAGGGCAAGAGCCCCCCACCTAGAGAGGACCGACCAGCGGGCCAAAACGCTGGGGAACAGCCCAGGCAGCAGAATGTCTTTAGTCGGCTGGGAGCCAGCAAGCAGCGACGAAGAGACGATGATCTGAGGGACATACATAACGACCACCGAGAAAGGCACGATGAGTACGTTCCCCCGGCGCCAGAGGCCCCAGCAATCCCAGAAGCTGTTCAGGCTCAGATCGATTCCCTGAACTAGGTGGTGCAGCAGCTGGTCGGGGGGCGAACATCCCACATTGAGTACGATCGGAGGAGAGGCACACCCTTCCTACAGAGGATTGTTATGGCTGAAACCCCCAACAAATTCAAAATTCCAACACTGGTGAATTTCGACGGGTATGGAGACCCGGTATCTCACGTTAATAAGTTTGAGATACAAATGGTATACAAAAGGTGTCAAAAGATGCCCACTGCTGCATCTTCCGGGCAACACTGTCTGACGCTGCCAGGAGTGGTTCTTTAAGTTCCCTCCTGCTAGTATAGTATCATGGGAATTGTTCATAAAGGAGTTTTACGGACAATTCTATGCGGGTCGCGTGCACCCCACTAAGGCAAACCAACTAGTCGAGATACGCCAAAAAGAGGGAGAGCCTTTGAAAGAATATGTTCAGGGCTTCATGTGAGCTACATCTGGAGCCAAAAATGTGGGCGATGAAGGTAAGATGATGGCCCTAACTGCTGGGGTTAGACGCCATTCACCCCTCTGGAGCAGCCTCAGAAAGAATGGGGTAAGAAGCACCCAAGAGTTCTTAAATCGAGTTGATCGCTACATCATGCTCGAAGACACAATTGCCAATGAAGGGAAATCGCCAACAAAAGACAAGGGGCCCAAGGAAGAACCCGCCAATGGGTCAGAAAAACCCAATGGCAACGGAAAAGGCAACGGCAATGGTAGAAATAGTGGGAAGCGGGAGGACAACGAACCCTCGAAATCCGAGAATAAGCGCCCCAAAGGTAATCGGTATGAACCAAGATTTACCAACTACACTGCCCCTTGTTGAAAGCCGAGCTGAGGTCTACCAGGCGACTAGCTCTAGCGTGCCCTACAAACGACCCGCACCTATAAGGAAAGATATCTCCAAGAGAGATACCACAAAGTTCTGTCATTTTCACAACGACTACGAGCACTACACTAACGAATGTAACTAGCCGAATAAGTTGTGGTAATAATAAGCGGCATTGCTTAGTGATATTGGGAGAGTTTTTATAATGTTTTGAAATTTTTTTAAGGAGAAAAACAGAGGTTTTTGGATGATTTTTTGGTGGGGCCACGACTCTGTTCTAGACCACCGCGGCCCAAGTTTGTTGAAGAAGAAGGTGGTATTGAAGAGGCCTAAGGGTCACAGCGCTTGGGGAAGGGCCGCGACACTTGAGGCAAGTGCTTGAGGCGAGTTTCCTTTGTTTTTTGGGAAGGGTCGCAGCGCTAGGGGAAGGGACGCTGCACTTGACGGCCATCTTGGCCAAAAGTGTGTTTTTGATTTAGGGATTCAAACCTTAGGCCTCGAGATCGATCCTACTACCTGGTTTAGTGGGATTCGATGTCTCGGAGGCTAGGTCTTGGTCCAGGAATATTTTATTATTCATTTTATTGATGGAATCCCATAATTGGTTATGACCAGGTAACCGCTAAGGGAAAAAAAGACAGATCATTCTCAAGGGTCGTTCTTATATTAATTCTCACTCGAACCAGAGGTAAGAAAACTACACCCTGTGTAAATGACATGCATGATTGTTGTTGAGGCATGTTGGTTGATAAATCTGGATATTGATTGCATATTAAATGCTTAGCAGAGCTTGCTTACTTGTGTGTGGCACTGATTAGTCTCAGACGGCACTAGTCGTATATTATTGACCTGAGTGTCAAAAACGGCATAAACGTCCTCAACGCAGGGCCTACAAAAGATTAGATCTAATCAATATTAGCGTTGAATGACTCTAGGAGCATTAATGTTGGACCGACCCTAAGTTCAATGATACTTATAAGGGCTTGACTAGTCTAGGACTAATTACTCAGAGTCAGGGCCTAAGGCCTAGGTGACTGCTTGTCACATGGCTAGGGAGCAGAATCCCATGGTTATGACTCTATGGTCATGAGGTAGGTTATGTTGGTGACTAGTCATCAAGCACCTATCCTGTTTAAGCTAGTGAAGGGATCACTTATTTGTAAAGACCCGGTGACCCTATCGTCACATGGCTAGAGGGAACGGAACCCACCTTAGTGACTTTTGCGACAGTCACTCATCTGTTTTGGACTGAAAGTCCTAAATGATTATTATGATCACTGTTGATATTGTATCCATGCTATATTGTGTTTTCTTGCTGGGCTTTGGCTAATGGGTGCTATGTGGTGCAGGTAAAGGGAAAGAAAAGTTGACCCAACCTTGAGTGGAGAGCTTAGGTGGTGTTGTGTACATATGCGGCCGCTTTACTACCACGGCCAAGGAGTTCCCAGAGGAACTAGGGGGTTTACCCTATTTTTTCCGCTTAGGTCGGCGGGTTGTAAATTTAAACAGTAATGACCATTTTGAGTTGTAAATAACTTGTAAATGTTTTTATCAGCCCATGACCAGTTTTATATTTTAAATAAAATATATCCTTTCCTTTTGATTGTTTTCTACCTTAGCCTGTTAATAATACCTAGAAACACGTTTCTAACCAAAGAACTCGGGTAGGGAGTTAAATTTCTTGTTCAATGTTCACCGTAACTATTTTGGGGTAACCAGGGCATTACAACTTTGTATTAGAGCATGCCAAGGATAGGGTTCCTGTAGATTGGCTGGGCATGTACACTCACCACTAAAGACAAGCTCGACTCTTGGTTTGGTAACTATTTATGTAGTTACATGTATAACTGCTTAAATATAGTATATATGCTTTACATGTATGCATGTGACACCATGTTAAACCTGTGCCCTGAATAATACATTCTCAGCAACCATGTGCTAAATGCTATAAACATGTATCTGCTTGTATAATTGTATGACTATGGAATATGATAATTGTCTGCTTGTTCTTGGACCATAAGGCGGCAAGAGGTTTAGTTATTACTACCTACTAGCCATATTGATCATAGTTTCAGCAAGGTATCAGTGATAAGATTGAATCCAAGGCAGACAAATATGTCAACTGGCCAGCGTGATCAAGGCCAGAATAATAACAATCAGGATCAAGAAAATGACCAAGGATAGATTCCACAGCCAGCTCTTGTAAACTGGCTGCAAATGATTAGTGATCTGCAGACTACAGTGTTGAGACAGGGAGAAGAGCTTCGTCTCCTGAAACAACAGCAAGCACCTGCAGTGACCAGTGTATCAGAGGCACCTCCTGTGTCGGTGCCAGCAGCTGGGCAGCTACCTGAGGTTGGAAATAAATGGGAGTCTCTTCATGAAAGGTTCAAGAAGAAACAACGTTCAGTTTTTTAGGGCAGTGCAGATCCTGCCAAGGCAGAGTAGTGGATGAGTATGATTACCACCATCCTTGATTTCATGAGGGTGACTGGTAACGAGAGGGTGGCTTGTGCCACTTATATGTTTCGGGAGGATGCCCAAATTTGGTGGGAGGTTATTACCCATACAAGAAATGTTAGTGCCCTGAGTTGGGAAGAGTTTCAGACTCTGTTCAACGAGAAATATTACAATCATGCCACCAGGGTGGCAAAAGCTGAGGAATTCATTAGGCTACTTCAGGGAGGTTTGTCGGTCACTAAGTATGCCTTGAAATTTGATCGTTTGGCAAAATTTTCCATGGAGCTGGTGCCCACTGATGGGACTAGAAGAGAGATATTTCTACACGGGCTACAGCCCAGATTAGCCCGTGACGTACATATTACCACTGTGGCTGGGGTTACTACCTATGCACAGGTGGTTGAGATGGCACTCACAGCTGAGAGTGCAGAGAACAAGATCTGGCGAGACAGTGCAGCCAGAAAAGAGTTCAGGAGGACAGGTCCTCCATTTGTGGGTTTTGGTAGGGGTGGAGGCCCCAGTGAGCAGAAGAGGAACGTTCCTGACCCCTTCCCAGTTCCAGGTCCTGATAGGTCGCCCCATGGTATCTCAATGGGTCGTCCAGGTGGTAACGAAGCCTGGAAGTCTTATCCTGAATGCCCTAGATGCAAGAGGCGTCATTTGGGATAGTGTAGGGCCAGGGCCTGCTTCTCATGTGGATCAGTGGGTCATCTTAAAATGGATTGCCCTAAGGCCAGAAAGTAAGAACCCAGAAAAGCGGACAGCTTGGCCCCAGCTCGAGTGTTCGCATTAACACAAGCAGAAGCTAAAGCTTCTCCCTCGGTAGTTACAGGTCAGTTTCTTAGTTCTGGAACCCCTTACAATGTATTGATTGATTATGGTGCTACACATTCGTTTATTGCTAGTAGTATTATTGCTAGACTGTGTAGACCCGGTGATTTTTATGCTGTGGGGTTTGGAACTTTGTTACCCACTGGGGAGTTAGTGGTATCCAGGCGATGGGCCAAATCGTTGCCAGTGACAGTGGAAGGCAGAGAGTTATCAATGGATTTGGTAGAGTTAGTTATGACTGACGTTGACATGATATTGGGCATGGATTGGTTGGCGAAGTATGGGGCAACCATTGATTGCAGAAGGAAGATGGTCACCTTTGAGCTAGAAGGTGAGGATCCTTTTGTGTTTGTTAGTACTGTGCATGGACCTCGCATACCTATGATTTATGTATTGAGGGTTAGGGATTTATTGCAAGGAGTTTGCATTGGATTCTTAACCAGTGTGGTTGATACCACTTAGGTCGTGCCAGTGAGACCAACAGAAACCAAACTTTTTTGTGAATTTCTGGACGTGTTTCCAGAAGATTTTCCAGGTTTTCCACCGCACAGAGAGATTGAGTTTATGATAAAACTGGCACCAGGGACAGAGCCAACGCCTAGAGCACATTACAGAATGGCCCCAACTAAGTTAAAATAATTAAAATTACAGTTGCAAGAGCTGTTAGATTTGGGTTTCATCAGACCTAGTTTCTCACCTTGGGGTGCGCCAATTTTGTTTGTAAAGAAGAAGGATGCTTCTCTGAGGATGTGTATTGATTATAGGCAACTGAATAAGTTGACAATTAAGAACAAGTATCCTTTGCCAAGGATAAATGATCTGTTTGACCAGTTGCAAGGTAAAAAGGTATTCTCAAAGATCGACCTTCGTTCTGGTTATCATCAGTTGAGGGTCAAGGAGGGAGATATACCGAAAACAGCTTTTCGTACCAGGTATGGGCATTATGAGGTCTTAGTCATGTCTTTTAGATTGACTAATCCCCCTGCTATTTTTATGGATCTCATGAACAGAGTGTTCAAGGATTATCTAGACTAGTTTATGCTCGTCTTCATTGATGATATTATGGTATATTCTCAGTCTGAGTCAGAGCATTAGTAGCATCTGAGGTAGGTTCTACAGAAACTGAGGGAATGCAGACTGTTTGCAAAGTTTTAGAAATGTGAGTTCTGGTTATCTCAGGTATCCTTTCTTGGGCACATTGTTAGTAAAGAGGGGATTAAGGTAGATCCAGCAAAGATTGAAGCTATCATAGATTGGCCAAGGCCAAAGAATGCTTCTGAGGTTAGAAGTTTCCTTAGATTGGCAGGTTATTATAGGTGTTTCGTGGAAGGGTTCTCAAAGATTGCTACTGCATTGACTGAGCTGACACGCAAGAGTCAGAAATTTGTGTGGTCAGATAAGTGTGAGAACAGCTTCCAGGAACTAAAGCAGAGATTGATTACAGCTCCGATTCTGAGTCTTCCAACAGATCAGGAGAAGTTTGTGATTTGTTGTGATGCTTCTCATCATGGTTTGGGCTATGTTCTGATCCAGTCAGAGAAGTAATTGCCTATGCCTCTCGTGAGTTGAAGGAGTATGGAAAGAGATAACCCACTCATGATTTTGAGTTGGCAGCTGTGGTGTAATGCCTCGAATTCTCCGATATGGTTTAATGGCAAGATTAGTAGGCCGGGAGGGCGATACCTGTTTAATTATGCCATTAAATGATATTATGCATGTATATGTGAAATATATTATGATATGATGTTATATGCATGCATGTGGGTCCACATTTGAAAAATTATGCTATTTTGATAATTTGGTCCATTGAGGGTGAATATGTGTATTTGGGTGCATAAATTGATCTGTGAATGAGATTCCATTATTATGGAGATATATTTGAGCTATTCGGTATGAGACGGCCATATATAATGGATTAGCGGTTTTGTCATAACGGGGTCAATTTTGGGGTAGTATAAATGTTTATGTGATGATAAATTGGGAATATATGAGATCAGGGTGAAATTTCGGAGGTTTTGACTGTAATGTCCCCGGGGATTTTTTCAGGACCCCAAACATTAGGTTTTATTTGAGGTTACTTAAGCTTGAAATAGCTGTCAGATAGAACGTATGATTAGAAAACCTCTCGTTCTCCCTTTCGACAGTTCGTTTTACTGTTTGAGCATTTACGAAGATATCTTGAGTTTTAGGAGTCGGAATCAAGCGAGGATCGAGGCATAGCGATCCTAGGAAAGATTAGAAGCTTCTTAACCGAAGGATTTGACGAAAAACAACCCTATCGAAGGTAATCGAAGTTTAAGTTTTGAGTTTTCTGAGTTTCTAAGCTTTGAATTGATTTTGTAAATTGTTGAGTTTTTGATTGGTTTGAACCTTGGGTTTTGAGGGTTTTGGTGTTTTGGGAAGCTTGGGAACTTTGTTTTGATGATTGGGGAATGTTTAGGGTTGATTTTGGAGGCTTTGGAGTGTTAAAAATACGTTTGGGAATGGCCCAGAGTTGGGGCCTGCAGCCCTGTTCTTGGGGTATCGCGGCCCTGCCATGAAGAAGCAGGTGGGGCTCTTTGTGCCTGCTGGGCGCCGCGGCCCTTGCTTCAGGAAGTTCTGGGGGCCACGACCCAAGGTGCTAGGGTCATAGCCCTTGCCCAGTTTTCACCCCGTTTGCATGTTTTGACCCCGAGAACTTAGCTATAGGCCTCGGGAGTGTTCCTACTACTTGGATTAGTTGGGATTGATCTTTCGAAGGCTAGATATTGGTGTGGAAACCTATATTGATCATTATTATTGATGATGTCTCGTGTTTGGTTATGATTAGGTGACCGCTAAAGGACTAAAGGTTGATCGTTCTCACGGGTCGTTCTTTTAATCTTTCTAGCTCGAATCTGAGGTAAGAAAACTACACCGTGTGTATATATGGCATGCATGACTGTTATTGACGCATGTTGATTGATAAATGTGGACATGGATTGCATATTAAATGCTAGCGAATATTATTTATTTGTATATGGCACTGACTAGTCAGGGATACTGACCTAAGAGTTAGAAATGGCATAGCGTCATGAACGCAGGGCCAAATGAAGATTAGATCTAATCGATAACAGTGTTGAATGGCTCTAAGGCATTAACACTGGACCGAACCTAAGGTCGATGAACTTATAAGTGTTTGGCTAATCTAAGACTAGTTACTGAGAGCCAGGGCATAAGGCCCAGGTGACTGCTTGTCACGTGGCTAGGGAACGATGTTCCAAGGTTATGACTCTATGGTCATGAGGAAGATTATTTTGGTGACAACTCACCATGCACCTATCCTATTTAAGCTATGGAAGGTTCACTTATCTGTTAAGCCCTGGTGACCCTATCGTCACATGGATAGGGGGGTTGTACCCACTTTTGTGACTTTTGCGACTGTCACCTATCTGTTTTGGACTGATAGTCTTGAATGATTATTATGATCATTGTTGATATTATATCATGCTATGTTGTGTTTTCTTGCTGGGCCTTGGCTCATGGGTGCTATGTGGTGCAGGTAAAGGGAAAGAAAAGCTCACCCAGCCTTCAGTGGAGAGCTTAGGTGGTGATGTGTACATATGCGGCCGCTTGACTACCACGGTCAAGGCGTTCTCAGAGGAACTAGGGGGTTTACCCTATTTTGCCGCTTAGGTCGGCGGGATTGTAAATTTGAAACAGTAATGACCATTTTGTACTGAGAACTACTTGTAAACGTTTTGATTAGCTCTACAGAGCAGTTTGTAATGAAAATATCCATTTCCTTTTTAGTAGTTTTTCACCTTAACCTGTTCATTACACTTAGAGGACGTTTTTTACCAAAGGACTCGGGTAGCGAGTCAAATATCCGGTCCACCGTTCACCGTAACTGTTCTGGGGTAATCAGGGCGTTACATGTGGTCTTTGCCTTAAAGATATGGAGGCATTATCTTTATGGAGAGAAGTGTGAGATCTATATAGACCACAAGAGCCCAAAATACTTCTTCACCCAGAAAGACTTGAATATGAGACAAAGGTGTTGGCTGGAGTTAGTAAAAGATTATGACTGTGAGATTTTGTATCATCCAAGAAAAGCCAACATGGTAGCTGATGCTTTAACCCGGAAGGGTTTGGGACAAATTTATGGTATGAGGCTGATAGCCAGGGAGTTAGCAGATGATATGACCAGAGCTGGTATAGAGTTGCTGGTGGGCCAGTTGACTAATATTACGCTACAGTCTACACTGTTAGAGAGAATCAAAGAGGGTTAGTTGAGTGATCCACAGCTGATCAAGATCAGAGAGGATGTTTGGGCTGGAGCATCCAGAGATTATACAGTGTCTGAGTTAGGCTTGTTGAGATACAAGGGGCGGATATGTGTTCCGTTAGACACTGCTTTGAGGCGAGATTTTCTGGATGAATCTCATACTACACCTTACTCTTTGCATCCAGGCACACGAAGATGTATCAGGACGTGAGACCGTTATATTGGTGTTCGGGGATGAAGAGAGATGTAGTGGAGTATGTGGCTAAGTGCTTGACATGTCAACAGGTCAAGGTTGAGCATCAGAGGCCGACATGGTTATAGCAGCCTCTGGATATCCTAGAGTGGAAGTAGGAGGACGTCACAATGGATTTCGTGGTGGCCTTACCCAGGACTGCTGGTCAGTATGATTCTATTTGGATGATAGTGGATCGCTACACCAAGTCAGCTGACTTCTTTCCAGTGAGGACAACATATACAGTTGATCAGTATGCAGATCTCTATGTGAGAGAGATCGTACGCCTCCATGGAGCGCCTCGATCGATCATGTCAGATCGGGACCCCACTTTTACTTCCAAGTTCTGGGGGAGTTTATAGAAGGCCATGGGTACACAATTGAAGTTCAATACTGCTTATCATTCTCAGACAGATGGGCAATCTAAGAGGACGATCTAGATATTGGAAGACAAGCTGCGAGCATGTATGTTGGACTTTGGTGGATCTTGCAGTAAGTGTCTACCTTTGATAAAGTTTTCCTACAACAACAGTTATCATTCTACCATTGGAGTTGCGCCTTATGAGATGTTGTATGGTAGGAATTCTAGGTCTCCCATTCATTGGGATGAGACAGGTGAAAGGAGATACTTAGGTCCTGAGGCAATTCAGAGGACCAATGAGGCCATTGAAAAGATTAGAGCTCGGATGCTCCCTTCTCAAAGTAGACAGAAGAGCTATGTAGATCCCAAGCGCAGGAACGTGGAGTTCCAAGTGGGAGACTATGTCTTCCTTAGAGTCTCGCCATGGAAAGGGGTGAGAAGGTTTGGGAAGAAGAGCAAGCTGAGCCCTAGATTTGTAGGTCCATTTGAGATCCTGGAGAGGATTGGTCAGGTGGTTTACAGGTTGGCCTTGCCACCAGCGTTGTCGGCCGTGCATAATGTGTTTCACGTTTCAGCTCTTCGGAGGTATGTATCTGATGTGAATCATATTTTGAGCTATGAAGATCTGGAGCTTGAGGCAGATCTCTCGTTTGAGGAGCAGCCAGTCCAGATTCTTGATAGAAAAGATAAGGTCCTCATGAAGAAGACGATACCTTTGGTTAAGGTATTGTGGAGGAACAGCAAGGTCGAAGAAGCGACCTGGGAGCTGAAGTCAGATATGCAGAGTCAGTATCCGGCGCTGCTCAGGTAAATTTTGAGGACGAAATTTCTCTAAGGAGGGGATAGTTGTAATGCCCCAAAATGCCTAATGTGGTTTCATGGCTGGATTAGTAGACCGGGAGGGCCATAATTGTTTAATTATGCCATTAACTGATAATATGCATGTTTATGTGAATTATATTACAATATGATGTTAAATGCATGCATGTGGTTCCACATTTCATTACAGGGGTATTTTGGTAATTTGGCTCATTGAAGGCATAATTGTATGTTTTGGTGCATGTTTGTGATTAATTGTTGAGGTGACATTATAATGTGGATTTGTTCGAGCTATTCGGCATGAGACGATCTTTAATATGAATTATCGGTTTGGTCATAACAAGCTTAAGCTCGGGGTTCGGGGTGTTTAAATGATTAGAGTGTTACTGGGAATTAAAGGGTAACGGAATATGAATTGTTGGGATTTGAGGTTATCGGGAATTGGAGAGCGTTAATTATGATTAACGAGATAGGTTGAAAAGGACGGTTTTACCCTTGGGAGTCTTTAGAAGCTTTTAAATGACCTAGGGGCATTAAGGTCATTTGGCATGGATATATATATGATTTATTGTCTGTAGAAACCTGTAGAAAGAATAGAACAAAACAGAGCCACACTTCCTCCCTCACGTTCATCATTTTCCTTCTGCTTCCTTTGAAGTTTGTGATCCCAAATTGAAGAATCAAGCTAGGAAATCAAAGCTTTGAGGTTGTAGACTTAGTTCATTCATTGAAAGGGATTCAAAACTAGTTTGAGGTAAGATTTTATCCATGAAACCTTGGTTATGCTCTGTTTTCTTATAGTTTACAACCTATGGATTTTGATATAAATAGTTGGAATCAATGGAAGTTTTTGGAAGAAGTTCACTTGGGTTTTGATGGTTATATGGTGAATAAGTTATGGTAATAATTGGCAGCATTTCTTAGTGATATTGGGAGAGTTTTTATAAGGTTTTGAAATTGTTTTAAGGAGAAAAACAGAGGTTTTTGGATGAGTTTTGAGTGGGGCCGCGGCTCTGTTCTAGAGCGCCGCGGCCCAAGCTTGTTGAAGAAGAAGGTGGTATTGAAGAGGCCTAAGGGCCGCGGCGCATGGGGAAGGGCCGCGGCACTTGAGGCAGGTGCTTGAGGTGAGTTGCCTCTGTTTTTTGGGAAGGGCTGCAGCGCTTGGGGAAGGGACGCAACGCTTGAGGGCCATCTTGGCCAAAAGTTTGTTTTTGACTTAGGGATTCAAACCTTAGGCCTCAGGATTGATCCTACTATCCGGTTTAGTGGGATTCGATGTCTCGGAGGCTAGGTCTTGGTCCGGGAATATTTTATTATTCATTTTATTGATGGAATCCCATAATTGGTTATGACCAGGTAACTGCTAAGGGACAAAAAGACAAATCATTCTCAAGGTTCGTTCTTATATTAATTCTCACTCGAACCAGAGGTAAGAAATTGCACCCTGTGTAAATGACATGCATGATTATTGTTGAGGCATGTTGGTTGATAAATGTGGATATTGATTTCATATTAAATGCTTAGCAGAGCTTGCTCACTTGTGTATGGCACTGATTAGTCAAGGACGGCACTGGTCGCATATTACTGACCTGAGAGTCAGAAACGGCATAAACATCCTGAACGCAGGGCCGATAAAATATTAGATCTAATCAATATCATCGTTAAATGACTCTAGGAGCATTAATGCTGGATCGACCCTAAGGTCGATGAAACTTATAAGCGCTTGACTAGTCTAGGACTAGTTACTCAGAGCCAGGGCCTAAGGCCTAGGTGACTGCTTGTCACATGGCTAGGGAGCGGAATCTCATAGTTATGACTCTATGGTCATGAGGTAGGTTATTTTTTTTTCTAGTCATCAAGCACCTATCCTGTTTAACCTAGTGAAGGGATCACTTATTTGTAAAGCCCCGGTGACCCTATCGTCACATGGCTAGAGGGAACGAAACCCACCTTAGTGACTATTGTGTTTTCTTGCTGGGCTTTGGCTCGTGAGTGCTATGTGGTGTAGGTAATGGGAAAGAAAAGCTCACCCAGCCTTGAGTGGAGTGCTTAGGTGGTGTTGTGTACATATGCGGCCGCTTGACTACCACGGCCAAGGAGTTCTTAGAGGTACTAGAAGGTTTACCCTATTTTTGCCGCTTAGGTCGGCGGGTTGTAAATTTAAACAGTAATGACCATTTTGAGTTGTAAATAACTTGTAAATGTTTTTATGAGCCCATGAACAGCTTTATATTTTAAATAAAATATTTCCTTTCCTTTTTATTGGTTTTCTACTTTAACCAGTTAATAATATCTAGAAGCACGTTTTTAACAAAAGAACTCGAGTAGCGAGTTAAATTTCTGGTTCACTGTTCACCATAACTGTTCTGGGGTAACCAGTGCATTACAACTGCACCCCATATGTGATATGCATGATTATTCTTGAGGCATGTTGAATTGTATATCAAATGCTTAGAAAATCTTGCTCACTTGTGCATGGCACTAACTAAATAGTCAAAATTGGCAATGGTGTCATTATTAAATGTGAAGCTATGACTCATTAGTCAAGTTCGGCAATAGTACTGAGCACTGGTCACATGGTATTGACTAATAAGTCAAGAACGATCTTAGCATGTTTAATGTAAGCCGATAAAGATTAGATCTAATCGACATCTACATTGAATGACTCAAATGAGTATTAATGCCGGACCAGCCTCAAGTTTGATGAAAACTAAAAGCGCTTGTCTAGCCTAAGGCTAGTCACTTAGAGCCAGAGCCAGAGAGCCCCAGTGACTTTTTAGTCACATGGCTATAGGTGCTGAGCCCGGAGTGACATACCCAAAAGTCACTCATTAGATTGGAGCCAGGGCCAGAAGGCCTAGGTGACTGGATTGTCATATGGCTGTGGGTGCTGAGCCCCGTAGTGACTTGTTCGTTAATCACTCATTATGGTTTAACAGAACCTCAAGTGTTAAATCACTCATCTGATTAGAACTATATGTTCCTTCATGGTTAACGTAACCACAAAATGACATTCACTCATCTGTTTAGGGCTATAAGCTCTGTATGATTATCATGATCATCATTTGATATTATATACATGCAGCATTGAGTTTTCTTGCTGGGCTTTGGCTCATGGGTGATATGTGTTGCAGGTAAAGGGAAAGAAAAGCACACCCAGCCTTGAGTGGAGAGCATAGGTGGTGATGTGTACATATGCGGTTGCTTGACCACCACAGCCAAGGAGTTTCTCGGAGGAACTATGGTGTTTACCCTATTTTTGCTGCTTAGGTCGGCGGGTTGTAAATTTTAAACTGTAATGACCATTTTGGATTGTAAATAACTTGTAAACGTTTTTACGAGCCCATGAACAGTTTTACGTTTTAAATAAAATATATCCTTTCCTTTTGATTGGGTTTTCCCCTTAACCTATTAATATCACCAAGATGCATGTTTTTAACCAAAGAACTCGATTAGTGAGTTAAGCACAATTCAAAGTTCACAGTAACGGTCTTGGTGTAACCAGGGCGTTACACTTAGAGTATTTTTCAAAAAAATTAGTTAATTTTGTGAAATCATAATACAGTGTTATGCTAAGTTTGGTCATACGAGCAGGTGTTATGATAGCAATAGTAATGTGCAACTGTTATAATATCAAAATGTAATGTCTTTACACCGTGAGCAATTGATGGTCGTATGTAATTAAAAATATTAAAAGGTAAATAAAATCTACTTAGGCATCAAATCATCTTATCACCACGAATAATTTGTTTTGATATTTTAATTACATAAATAAAAATATCTATTGTGTAGCTGAAGTGGGTCATGTTGAGACTGTTGATCGACTGAAGGGCCAGCTTCTTCATCAGCACCGTCTATGCCCATCGCCAAGAAGATTTTAGGAGATTCTTGGGCACTTTTCTCCTCTTCCAGGCGAGCAAAGCCCTTGGCAAGTTCAGCCTGTTTTACCTGCTCAGGAAGGTAATCAAAATTTGCATCTTGATTATTCTTCTAGAATATATAAAAGAAGTTGAAGGTGGCTTCTCGAAACCTCTCCAAGTTTTGGGCATTTTTCTCTTCAAGCAGTTTGACTCAGTCCTCCAGACCATTCGCCTCCTTCATGCTTGCCTCCAGAGCTTCTTGCAGCTTAGCTTCCTCTTTATAGTTGGTCTAGGAGGCTTCCTTGAATTTATCCTTAGCCGCAATAGCCTTTGCAAGATCTCCTTGGCTTTTCTTTAGCTACCTTAACATTGGCCTCCCATGCCTTGATCTCCTCGGCGTGCTTTAAATCGACCTCCTCAGCGCGACGCCAACCGTTGTTCATGGTCAGAATATCCTACGAACAGTGGAAAAATGAAGTTGTCAGAGCTAATCAAATGAAATGTTGTTCGACTAAAATACAATATAGAAGAAACTTACATTGAGAACTTCATTGAACCCACGAGCAAGGACCTGGCTGGGATTCAACAAAGGTAAATTGGCGAAGGCCTCTTGGCTGCGGTGGTGTTTGGTTAGTTTCTGCAGTTTATCGTTTGTTGAGCTATATGCATTGCTAAGCAATTATGCTGCTAAAGATTCCCCCATCTGGTCAGTGGAGGGCCAGGTGCGAGGAGGAAGGGGAGGTGTAGTTGTTCTTGAAGGAATAGGAGCTGGAGGGTCCTCTAGTCGAGCCTTTTTTTCTTTAAGGTTCCCCACTGGCTTCTCTAGAATCTTTTATGCTCAGCTTCTTCGTGCTCACTGGTGTGCCTCCAGAGGCGTAGATGTCGAATGCGTCGTCAAATTTCATGACTACAAAAATAAAAACAAATGAGCAGATATGTCAAGAAATAGTTTTGCATGATAAGGAAACAAACTAAAAATAAATTCTAAGTAGTATACTCGAACTACATTTACTGGTCGCCACTTTATTTAAAGAACTATTGTTACACACATTATCTGTCTCGAAGAAGTCCAAGCTAAAACTACTGGTCATAAATTTAAAGTTGTCGTCCCTATCAAATAAATGATAAGGGATGGGCAGTTTATCTAAGAGTGAGAAATCTATTTTGTTCTCGTCAGAGGATTCGAGAATAGGACCAACATATTCTAGTAGTTTTTTCCCCTCCCATGTTGGGAAGGGGTACTGGCTGGTCGAGTATTGGGGTTGGGCTCTCAAATGGTCACTCCCGTAGGTCAAAGCCTTTGGGGCTGTGACACATCCTGCTGCTGCTCAGGGTTTTCTTGTGCTTTAGTGCCGTCTCTAGTGGCACTCCTCACAGTTGATTCCCTTACTTCCTGATGAGGTTCTAAAAGCTTGACCAGCCTTAAGTTGCTCTCTGTGACCAACTCTTTGCACTCTTTTCTATGTTAATCATGCTGGCCAGGGATGTGGCTCTTATCTCCATTTTTGGAGTGGGGTCCGGTCAATACCATGGACATAAGTACAATGCAAGCTAACTAAGGACAAGGGAAAAATGCAAAATGACTAGATAAATTCCAAACGAAGATTAAAAAGTTTACCTCCTCGTGTCAAGGCCATGTTGTCTGCGGCCAAGTCGATTGTAAGGAAGTACTCTTGGAAGTAATTTCCTACGTTCGACTTGTAGGTTATGTTACCCCGTGTTGTTTTGATTGGGGTTGGACTTGAGATAGAATAGGTAGTTGATCTCATGAGGGGTAGGCACAGGCCATTTTTTGTGGTTGTATAGGATATAGAGTGCTGAAAGTCCTCTATATCCATTGGGAGTTATTTGGAAATGGGTGACCTCAAAATAATTGGCAACTCCTCGAAAAAAGTTTAGCAAGGGCAAGATTGCCCCCTCTTCTATTTGATACCTCGACCAGGCGCACGTTTGCCCTCTCGTCGGATGTAGGTTTATATAAAGTAATCCCAGGAAGCCCATACTTCTTGGGATACTTGGCCACCATCCTGGTCGATATGACGCTTGGAGGGGCGATGTACCAGGCTACCTCTGCTTGAGAGCCATCACGTGAACGAGCTTTAGGCTGGATATCTGGTGGTAAAAAATTTAAGGGTTAAGGATCGTTTTAAGGACCCTCGATATTGGCTGCAGGCTGGCTGGTAGGAGAGTTTGTGGGTTTTCTTTTTCTATGAGCGATGTGTTTGACACGACCCATATTCAGTTGGTTCTGTGAAGGATTGTGAGAAGTACTGGTCGTAGGGTTTGGGTGTGAGGACAGAGGCTCTGAAAAAGGCAGAGAAGGCTGCTCTTGATCCTCGAATAGCAAAATGATAAGATCTTCGTCTATTGGTCTCTCACCTCCCCAGTGATCATGCATGAATATCGAAGAAGAGAAAATGGGAAGTGAGAATCTACAACCAATAGATAGAAGAAAAATAAAAGCAAGGATAACGTTGCTCGTGTATAAAAGTTAAGATTTTATACAACCAACAGCATCCTGATAAAAACACAATAAGAATGTGAGCAGAGTGGACAAATGGATCAAAAAGAGAATTTGAAAAGTTTTTTCAGAAAGACTTTTCAACTCCGAAAACAGGTGGGAAAAATCTAGTTTTTCCAAAATACCCAAAATTGAATTTTCACTTCAATTTTGGACCCGAAATCAGTGTAAATCCACCTTAAACATTTTTTATGCACAATGTTGCCTACAATACCTATTTTTATCCTAATGTTCCTATGTATTTTTTCCTAAACCCGATTGCCCAAAAATTTCTCAAGAATAGTATAAATCCAATAGAGTAAACGTGTAAATCCGAGGAAAAATACATGAAATCTACTGTAAAAGTAATAGGATGGGATCAAAAACTTACTTGGAATAAGGATTGTAGAAGAAATCATGAAATTTTTCTCGGAGTTGCTCGAAGATGTCTTGGATCGCACTGAAATTTCTGGGGTTCTTGGAGATTTTTTTTTAGTGTTCTTAAAGAGAGAGAATGATCATGTAAAAATGGAATAAAGGAAGGAAAGTGGTATTATATCGGCCAAGGGTATTTGTTACGTAATGATGATATTTTAGGGTTTTTGCATGGGAAATAGCAATAACTGTCGAGAAAATCAACAAAATATCTTTTAAATAATAATTTAATAAATAAAATAACTCAAATTATAACATTTAAAATTTGAACCATTCAAAATTGTGTCTGACCTAGTGTTACTAGGCGTGTGACACTATGTGGTGTTCCCCAATTTTTTTCATTTATTCATTTTATTAATAAGATAAAATATATAAGCATTAAAATAATGTATTATTTCATAAATGCGTAAATATCAATTCATTCAAAATTAATTCCATCTTATATAATCTAAATAATTTATTATCATATAATAAAATAATATCATACTTTCTTAATATTAATTCATCCAAAGTCAATTAATATTATTCTCAACTAATATATAGTTTTCAAATAAAATATATCAGTGAAATTAATTAATTAGTTACATATATTATCACATAATTAAACATTTGTCCTGAAAAATTAATTCCTTGCAATTTTAGTCATTTCTCAATTTATTTTGTCACTACCACCACTATAACAAAAAAAAAAGCTTTTTGTGTCAATTAAACATGTTAGTCAATCGTTGACCTCATATCAGTATTTGCGTCAGTTGGGCGTGTTGGGGATTTATGGCTTACACTTACTAAATCAACAATGAATAATGGGACTTAATTCAATATTTCAAACCCTAGAGACTAATCAAGAACTATATTCAAAGTATGAATGCAAATCATGAAAATTAAATAAACATATTAAAAGTATGAATACAAATCTCAATAATCAAAGATTAAGTTATTAAATAATTATAACATGAATTTAGAAACATTTAATCACAATATAACCATGGATTCAATGTAAGAATAACACAAATTAGATCAAGAGAAAGAATAGGCCTTTGTGGAGAGAAAACCAAGTTACATAAATTCATAAGTCTATGATTTTATGTGAATCACAAAATGTAACAAGACTTGACACAAATGAAGATTTGTTGTCCAAAAATCTTTATTCCTAGCCTCCTCATTGAGATTACGTGAACCTACTACTTTGGAATGAGATTGGGATTCACAGGCCTTGAATCTTCATGCAAGTCAAGCTTTCTTGATGAAAATCTTGGAGAAAACTAGTAATCTTGAGAGCTAGAGAGAGAGAAAGGTATTAGAGACGAGAGAGATGAGTGATCAATTGAACAAAAACTCAAGTGACCCTTTTAAATAGTATAGGAACCATATTAGACTCAACCAATGAGATTAGAGCATTTTATACTAAGTTTTGGAGCCAAAAACACGAAATTGTAAGGTCATGTACGAACTGCCCAGGCAACGTATCGTCTGCACCCAGGTGATGCATCGCCTGCCAGGTGATGCATCACCACCATGCACGTGATTCATCGCCTGTGTAGTGTTTCAAAGGACCAGCGACGTGTTGCCTCCCAGAGGCAACACAACGCAGGTCTCTCTGACTTGGCGCCCCAAAACTTGTCTCAAAACATCCCCAAATACCTCCAAAATTTTTTGGCACTCGTATATACTCCAAAGAAACACTTTTAACCCAAAAAGATGATTTATAAATGTCTATACTAAAAATAAACTCACACATGTTGACTTTAGTGAAACCATTATGGTTTTTACACATCTTCGTGCCTAACCAATTTCACTATGTATTTAACCAATCATAACATTCCCCCACTTTATTAAATATATCCTCAATCCTCTAGCCTAAATGATATTAGTGCATAAAATAAAGTACATTTTGGGTTTGAACTTTGTCTTAATGAAAATACTACAAAGCTTCTATCTAAATGCTAAGGTGTTCTTAAAAGATTGAACCCAACTTTCCTAGTGATAAAAACGGGTAATGTCTCTCACACCTCTACCTGATTACTATTATATTCCCCAATTTTCATGCTTATCCATTCTTGAACCATCCAGAGAGAAAACACCTACTCTCTTGAGAGGTGGCACCACCTCTAGGTTCACATAAGTGAAATTCTTACAGCATCTTTGCTACCTTTAGAGATGTTTGTTGCTCTTCAACTCATACCCGGTTGCACCCAACATTAACTCATCCTAGATGAGACTTTTAAGTCGTTAATATTGTAACTATTCCCTTATCAACAACTTGTTCTTACCCATTGAATTCTTCACTTGATGTATACAAGCTTTGAGTTAGGTTGCCATCATTGGGGAATCTATTTGTCAAGGAGTTTTAGTCACATCCCTCAATTTGTAGAACTAACCAAATCTCTCACTCGAGGTCTGGTAAATAGATATGTTAAGTCCTCACAAGTTATCACATATGATTCCAACTTTGAATCTATTATATCACATATTCATGGCTTAGACTTATTTGTCTAGAATTTCTCATATTCTATGCCATTTGTAGGCTCTAGCTTATGTGGCTTAAGTATCACAACATATTGAGATTGTCAATGTAAAGCCCTGTGTTTAGGGCACTAGGTAGAATAATGGTTTACGGAAATTTTTATTCTCGTGAAATTTTATTCCTAAGTATTTTGATACTTGTAAGAAATATGGTATTCCTTGTATGTAAGTTATGTGTTTAAATATTAGTTATTATGTCATAAGTTCGGTTCTCCAATCAAACTAAGACTGTGGTCGCGGACCGAGTCAAAATCCCTAATCAGGTGAAAATCTCATATTTAAAATATTCTCCAATAATTATGGCGAAAGGAAAAAAAAATTAAGTTGAGAATAAAATAATTATGAATTAGGGAAATCATATAATATTAATGAATTTTCCGGGAAAATTCAATATGTGCAAGCTATGGGAAAATACATTATTTAACTTAAGGTGGAATTAAGACCAAAGAAAATTACATAAGTAAAATTATGTAATATTTATTTTAGTAAGTTTAATTTCATTAAACTATTTTGGTGTGACATTTAATCAAATTAAATTTATCATAGGTCTCTAAGTTTAAAACTATAAGAATTTCATTTATGTAAGATGACTTCTCTGGCCTTGGGGAGTTAGTAACTTTATTTTTTTTTAAATAAAAATGAGAGGGTATGAGTGTCTTTTCCATAGGGGGAGGCTTACTTGGGGTAGTAGTGAAGGGGTAATTATTTATTTTCTTCATTTACCAAGTTCTCTTCACAACCACTCAAGAAAAACCAAAGGTCTCACCTTCTTTTCTTCTTTCCTTCTCCCACACACCTAGCTCACTCTCTCTCCCTTCAATTTTTTGTTTCATTTTTCTTTTGGTGTTCAAAAAAAGAAGCTCTCCCTTCTCCCTAGAATTTTTTAAAATTCTCACTTTTCTCTCACTAAAATCTCCGTTTAAGCTTGGAGATAAAAGCTTAAAGAACCAAATATATAAAGGTAAGCTGGCATCTTTTTCTTCTCATGTTCTTCTTCTCTATGTTGAATCCCTAAAGGATTGTCCCTCTAGTTTTTTTGTGGCATGGATCTCATTCATTAAATTTCACTTGATCATAAATTTAGAGCCTAGGAGACTTGCATGCAAGCCACTTTCTTTGAAGACTAAGGTAATCTTAAGGTTTTAGAAACCCTAGCTTCATTCCCATTTCTCACTTAGTTTCTTCTTCCTTTTATTTGAATCTAATCATGGGGAGTTTGGGATGATTTTTAAGGTGCTAAGAGGATAAAGGAGTGGTGGAAAAATCCCAAGGACCCAAAAGAAACAAAATCTAGAAATTCAAAGGTAAAAATCTTGTGTTTTGGCAATAGTTTATGTTTAATCTTCTAATCTGCATTTTTTAGAAGCACTAAAAGTTTTGATATCTAATCTATGTTGTAATGAGGTGTGTGATAGAATTAGATGTTTCATGCATGTGTGCTATGTTGATTTGTTTAGTGGAAATCCAAAGTTTCCTTAGGTATGTGCAAATATGCGTGTTGTCTTGTTTATGGTCTGACTTCCAACGGATCTAACACAACTTTTATGGACTGCTTTGTTATAAATGATTCCATATTTTTGTATTTCAGAAATATTACTTAACTTTAGGCTTTTGAAACAATTAAAAATATTTTCTAAAGTTGGAGTTATGGCCCTTGCAAAATCTATACTCAACCTGAAATTAGAATCTTGACAGCTTGCACCTAAATCTTTGTAAAAAAGTGTTGAACATACTCTGTTTATATTTAGGAGCTAATCATTGGTATATCTATAGTATACATACTTAATATGTAGCACATAATATAGTTTTATTAAATTCAATATGGTTTGTGAGTTAGGAATTTTCTAACATAGTTGCTAAAAACTATTTGCTGCCAATATGGTATTGTTACAGTAGCTTCCAATGGACCAAACCTTAAGTTATTTGCCAAATTTTAAAATGAGACTTTCAATATTTCATTATTTAGGAAGATTACTTTATTTTATAATTTTGAAACATGCAAAAATGTTATGTCTAGGTCAAGTTATAAGTTTTTTGTGATAGATGTGCAAACTGGAATGAAAAATTGACACTTTGATGAGTGTATGTTTGAACAATGTTTTGGCAAGTTTAAAATTAAAAATTTAGCTGGTCTTAATTATGTAGACTACTTTTATATTAGTAAAAAGTCTTGGAAGAGTTGACAAATAAATACCCCATAAGTTGTGAGTTTTGATTATTCTAAAAAGGTTGTCAAATCAATTTATGTTTTGGACAGATTTAGATTTTAGCTTTAAGTCATAATTCACTCGAGGGACTACAAGGACCACTTTTTCTAGGCAAGTGGCTTCCCTATGCGGACCAATCTGACTCTTGTCCTGGACTTCTCCAAGGTTGGTAAGTGTCACCTCTTGAGTTATTTAATTTATTAGTCCTTCGCCTGTAGTATCTCCTTAGCTCAACCATTTTCATTTCACGTCCTTTTCTTCGCACACCCTTCGCTGACGCCTACAACGAAAGGTTCAAGAAAATCAATGCACTACCTGAGGAGGATATAATCTCGATCTTCTCATAACTGACGCCAATCATCGGTAATACGACCTGCTTCGGGAGGGTCAAACAACAAGCATCGTGGTCCTCACCGGATTTTGTGATTCAAAGAAGTCACTTAATGAGGTGAGGCTCCACACGTGGTATATCACGGAGAAGGCCCAATAAGAGTACGAACAGTGTCTCCGTGAGGGGTGTGTAGAAAGTGTACTCGTGATCCAAGATGCCACGACAAAGCCGAGCAAGGGGCTGGGATCAAATCATCCTTCGTGGCTCAAGGTAAATCCTCAATATTTGTTAACTACGCAAATCGCGTAGCGGAGGGAACTAGTCCCAACCACTCCTTATTCTCGACGTCACTCCTCGAGTGTGTGCAAGTTTCTGAGAGTCCTTGAACCGATGATGAGTCCCAAGACTACCAAGACCATATCAACATTTTTCTCCACCACCTGAAGAGGAGGAAACACCCCCAAGAACTCATGCCTTAGGACATGGTGACGTCCATGCATGCGATATTGTTTTGTCAATACGACACCAACATAACACAGGAATGGGCCGACTAGTCAATGAGTTTGCCCATTCCATTCTTCACTCGGAGGAGCCTTATCATAGTGGGGCTCCTGAGGAGATTTATTTGGTGTCTTGCATGCATGCTTTTTTATAGATAGATTCCTTTTTTTCTTTTGAAGACTAACATTTTTATGTTTCCTTGCACAAAAAACATGAGCCTGTCCGACTTGGTCAGGCCAAAATGACAGAGAGTGATGGGGCCCTCTTAAATAGACACCCCATAGGTGTCAACCGCAGTGCCCCTGCCCTCGGTGCTCACTCCCTTGGCCACGATGGTCGGTCCTCCAGCTCCTGCGACTTCCGCAATCTCGGAAGCTACCCTGTTGGCCACTCCTCCGTGGCCAATAGTTACAGAAGAGGCCATTGACCTCGAGGCCTCCCCCCTCAAGATGAGGGGCCTTCTTAAAAGGGAAGATAAATCCCTTCTAGGGTGTTTGATCATCCCTCGATCAGGACACCTCACCTAGTGGTCTTTCCCGAATACTTTGAGGGAGGAGACCTGGAAAAGCACAGACGGGTAGTCGAATAATTCAACGCCCGTCTTGACGAAGGATCAAGCGCAGGATCTGGTGCTCCTCCTAGCCATGAGGAGTTGGAGACTCTACTTGTGAGAAGAGTCAGAGAAATTACGACACACTCGCTGCGAAGCTGCTTCACGGATTGGTGGGGTCCCTGTACGACATGCCTTTCCGTAGCTTCGCTCGTTGTGGCAGTGATAACGAGATCACGCTGATAGCTACCTGCCTCCACATTTCCCTGAGGGTAAGGCCCAAAAACATTCAATTCCCCTTTTGTTTGTCTTCTTTTTTTATTGAGCTATCAACTATGGTTCTGGTGCAGAATGCAGCCTTCAACGAATGACTCAGGGACATCGTGACCATGAGGTCCTTCGAGCTGATGGAACTTCGAGAGGAGATGGCTCAACTCATGGAGACCGTGGTCCCACTAGCAGAGCACTCGCTGCTCCAGAAGGACTTTGAGGATCTCATGGTCTGTGCCTTAGAGTTGGAGGCTTGGCTGGCTACAGAGCAATTAAAACTTTCATTTCTTGAGGACACTTCCGCGAAGCTGCTGGAAGATGCCACAAGTCAAATCCGGTCTATGGAGGAGGCCAAAGACAAGTTATCGGCAGGGATCACAGTTGTTCGAGAGAAACTCCGCCTGAGCCGTGAGGAGTCCTTGGCTCGTGTCGTTGAGCTGGCCAAAGTCCAAGAAGAGGTTGTTAAGGCCAAAGAAGAATATGCGTACGCTGCATCTCTTGTCGAGAATTTTAGGCTCCAAGCAAAAGAGTTAGAAAGGGATCTCAATGCAATGGAAGATGACACCCTGTTTGTGGCATGGAAAAGCAACATACACATGGACCTATCATTCACTAAGAAGCCCAACATGCGAATGATGCTCAAGGAGCGTCTCCGTGCCGGGGAGGCCAAAGCAGCTCGGGAAAGTGGAGCCCTGGCGATCGGTCGTATAATGCCATGGATAGCCAAGACTGTTACAGTGTGTATTTTAAATAGTGTTGGACTTGCTAATTAAGTCGTTTGGACATAAATGTGTTACTAGAAGTGAATAATGAGTTAGCATTAAAAAGTTTGGTCAAAGGAATATTTACTTCCATTAAAAAGTTTAAGTTTGTACATGGGATCCCAAAATAAACATTTAAACAGTTATTTACAACTCAAAAAGGGTGAATATAAGACATGTCGGCCTAAGTAGAAAAATTAGGGTTTGCCCTAGTTTTTCCTTGAATCCCCGGTTGTGGCGGTAAAGCATGATGCATATGTACACGCTGCCGCCGAAGCTCTCCAACTTATTGCTGGTCCAGCTTCTTATTTCCCTTACCTGCACCACATAGCACCCGTGAGTCGAAGCTCAGCAGGAAAACAAAGACATGTTCATAAGCAGTTAATAACAAATTTCATAGTCTTACATGGCATGCCTAGCAGTAATAACTCTACTCATGCTTTCATATAATCCAGCTAAGTGACAATAAAGTCACACCAAGGCACGTAGCCCTATTAACTGATAACTAGCCATAAGGCTAGACAAGCGTACCTGACGCTTTGTTTTCCAAGCAACCATTACATCATTCAAGTGTATGTCATGCTCCTAGATAGGCCTAACCATACTGGCCTTCGCTCAGCACGCTATTTCCGCCCTTGACTCATAAGTCAAGCCTTTCAGCTTGCGCTCAGGGCGCTATTGCTGCCCTTGACTCTTAAACCAAGCCTTTCAATCAGATAATACAGACAATCACAAATCATTTATCGCGAATATGCTCAATACAATCAAACATTTTTAATAAAATAGCTCAATCATAGTTATAACCATGTTCAATGACTAGGCTTAATCCCTAACCAAAGACTAGGTAAAAAAAATTTACCTTAAGTCCTTAATGACACATGAATCACAACCCTGAGCAAGACCCTTTTCTACCTAAGCCAATCGATGAACCCTAGTCACAACCATAATAATTAATAACCATCAATAACGAACGAATAAAGGCTTTTGGACCAAGTCCTAACCTCAGGGACCTTGAATTCTAATAAATCGAGTAGTAGAATCCTTCCCGAGCCCTTAGGTTTGAGTCTCCGTAACTCAAAACCTCATTTGGACACCTTCCCATTAGAGATGTGGCCCACCCCTGAGAGCCCCAAACCACAAAGGCACAGGGTACATGCTGCAGTGCAGCCTACCAGGCATCGCGGTGCCAAGGTGGTTCAGAAGAACTCCAACACCTCTGAGTTCATGCGGGCAACGGCGCGACCCCGCAAACCAAAAATTCCAACGATTTTAAGAATCGCCCAACCTCCTAAAATCATCCCAACACTTGATTTTACTCACAATTTACCATGAAAATGGTCTTAGTAACTCAAAACATCCAAAAAAAAAACCCTAAAACCCAATCAAAACTCCATAAAACTCATAATTAAATAAAACTTTAAAATCCAAAACTAAACTCAACAAAATCTTGAATTTTACCAATGTTACACGATTTTCCCTAGCTGGCTCCAAAGCTTATAAGCTTTCAATCCCAACTACAGCTCCAATTCCCACCAAAGCTTGCCTCAAAACTCAAAGTGATCAAGAAATTCCCAAGTATTTCTTGAAGCCAAAGCACAAGTGAGAGGGAGAAAAAGTAATGAGAGAGAAGCAAGAGAGAGAGAGAAGTGTTTTCTGAGTTAATCAACTTAGCTTGGGCTTATCCAACCATATGGTCCAAAAGACCAAAATGCCCCTACTCCACCACTTTCCTCTCAAAGCCCCTTAAGGGCAAAAATGTCATTTTGACTCTCTAATCCGGTCTATATCAAAAATTCTCAGATAACTCCGGTAAACTCGGGATATCACTATTTCCCCAAATGATCATCAAATAACTTTCCATTACCCAAAAAATCTCGGTAATGTACTAAATGAAAAAAATATCCCTAGGCTCACCCCGAGCTGGGTATTAATCCCCTGTTGTGACTAAACCACTAATTTTCTCACTAGGGTCGTCTCGTGTCGAATAAGTCAAATATATCCACGTAATAATGTGGTCTAAATCACAAGACACATATATTTACAAATACACCTTGAACGGGTCAAAATTATGAAAATACCCTTCTAATAAGAAACGGGTCCACATGCATACTTAATACATCTAAACATACTACAATAGCCAAATCATAATATAACTCACATAATTTACATAATCATGCTTATAATCATAAAAATGCACATAATTTCCATTTATGCCCTCTCGGCACACTAATCAAGGTACTAAGCCTGATTAACAAATTTGGGATGTTACAATTATTCCATTCTTACAGGAATTTCACCCTCGAAATGTTACCAGAACAAATCGGGATAATGATCATGCACATCCGACTCCAATTTCATGGCCGTTTCCTCGACCTTGTTGCTCCTCCATAATACCTTAACCAAAGGTATAGTTTTATTCTTAGGACCTTGTCCTTCCTATCTAAAATCTGGACTAGTTATTCCTCATGGGGCAAATCTGTCTACAGCTCCAGATAACATAATTACAGAAATGAGATATCTATCATTTAACGCTTGAACTAAGATATAAGGAAATCATCATTTCACTTCTTAGATAGAAGCTATAGATTTCATATCTATGATAAATAATCCCACTCAATTACACTACCAAGTCCCCAATATGTAAGTATAGGCTAGTCCGTAGGGTAAGCTGGTAACAAAAAAATCCAAGGACTTGAATAATATAATCAGTGGAATAGTAATCACTCGGAATTGGGATTGAATTGACCTACAGTCAACTTTATGATGTGACCAAATTAGATAATAATGACACTTTACTTATATATCTATAATCAATATCACTCTAGTCCAATGTAACATAACACATCCGATCTTATCTACTTGATCAATGTCCTGGATAGGACATCACACCAGATTGTGTAAGTAGATCATATCATAGATTAACAAGTTAGTGTAAATCATGTGCACTAACTTAATCTTAGGACTAATGCTTTAGAACATATAACCATAATTATAATCTACTATGACCAAGTCACTACAACTGTGACTATCCATATGTTCGGGATTTAATAGATGTTTATATTAAATAAATAATCATGTTAATAAACAAGTGAGCAATTTGATTGACAAGTTAAAATTGATTTCTATTCTTTATTGATGATAATGAAATGAGGTTACATAGAAAATTGGCTTTACACAGGGCATAAAACCTCAATAGTTTCTATATAAGATTAAAAGTAATGATATGTGCACACAAAATATGCATAAAAATATTATATACTAAGTCTTTTTAACCAATCACATCTATTAAATATTAAATGTATATGTAATTTAAAATAAAATAAAAACTTATCCTATGTTTGTAGGGAAGAAAAATCGTAAGGAAAGAAAATAGGAGAGAGATAAGTGAAATGAAATATAAAAATGAGTTGCTTAGTAAGAATGAAAAATTGAGAGAAAACAAAAGTAAGGGAAAGAATATTAAGTGGAACCAACTAATTTTTTTCTCTCCAAAAATAGAGGAAAAAGTTTTACACATATAAATAAATGTGAAAAGACTAAAATATTATTACACACAAAAAAATATATTAATAATTTAAGAGTAATTGAAGGACTCAAACGGAAAAGAGAAACAAAATCAGATTTTGATAATGTAATAACATCGCATATTGTATTAAAAAACTTAGGAAAAATTATACATAGCACTTAAAGTTTAAAAAAACTTGAAAAATATAGAATTTTACAAAAATTACAAAAATGCATATGAAAGCTTGTAATGGTTTTGTTACAATTATCTATTTAGCCTGTGAATGTTGTTTACAAAATCGTAACATATTGTTACAAAATTGTAAAATTTAGTTACAAATTTGTAAATTTTAGTTCAAAAAAAGTGTATTGTTACAAATTTGTAAATTTTATTTACAAAAGAAAAATCATATTTATGATTATACTCTTATTTATTTTTGAAAAAAAAAATCCAGACTCCATATTTATGGTATTCTTTTTAATTTTAGGTATTTTTGTAAATTTCCCAAAAATAAACTCTCTATTACAACTCAGGGCTATTTATAAGCCTTTTCTGAAAACTACTAAAGGCATAACTTTACTAATGTTACAGAAATGCTTAAACGCATAACTTTACAAATAGAACAGTAAAATATAATGCTTAAATTACATAATAATTGTTATTGTTTAATAAAAGAATAAAATAATAAAAAAAATTAATCTTTTTTGGTTAGAGAATATACTTTTTTCTCTTACTTTTACTATTATTATGGTTGGAGTGAAAAAATAATATTGTGCTAAAATTACCTTCTTCTTTTTTTTTGTGTTAATTCAACACAAAATTTGTGTGGATTGGAGTTACTCTAAAATGACAAATATAGTGTAGAGCATTGCTATTGGCCCATAGTGCCCAACACCATCTTACAGTAATTGGTGCAAGGGGCATGGTGCAAAATGACACTTAATGTTGTGTGAAAGTAAGTATATGTCCATGTTTTTAATTTTGTAGTAAAATAGGCTAATCATCTATTTAATATCACATATTACCAAATAAACCCTTTAACAAATTACCATTTTATTCTAAATATTTTAATATTATGGTATATGTATATTAGTTTTGTTTAATTAGTTTTTATTTTAAAGTTATTTTGATTTTTTTTCGTTTTTTATGGGTTGTTATATGATATACCATATCACAAAATATATATACTGAGTTAAAAAATAATATACCATCAAAACTTACAAAATTATTACTAAAAAATGTATATACTATGCTAACAAAGTTATATACTACTATTAAAATGTATATACCATGATACAAAATTATATACTACCACTATGTATAATAAAATAGAAATTAAATATCACAAAAAAAAAATTATATACCATACCACAAAAAACATATACACTAATTGGAAAATAATATACCAACAACCTATAAAAAACTTAAAAAATCAATATAACTTTAAAATAAAAACTAATTAAACAAAACTAATATACATATACCACTATATTAAAGTCGTACAGTCCTAAATAAATAAATAAATTATAAAATATGGCAATTTAGGTAATCAATAATGTAAAAGGGTCATTTATCTACAATTTTAAAAATGAGGACATTAGCTTCTTGATGATTTTATTTTGGACTATTTCCTATAATTTCTCTTGGTGCAATTTAGTATCAAGATCCACATAAAATCTTTTAAATCAAAATATATGAGACCGCTACTAAATAACACTAATACAATATGTTGTGTCAGGCAGTGTTAGGCACCTATGCCCTTAGCAATATTCATATAGTATATGATGCAATGCATAAAGCTTTGAGAATTTTTCATAAATATACTAAAACACAAAATAATTACAAAAATACCCTAACAAAATTTATTTACAAAAATGTCTTTCCACGTCATAAAAAAATACTGGATTTCTAAAATAAATACCATAAATGGAAAAAAAAAAATCTCAAAATCCCTGACTTTTCTTTTTTTGGGTTTTCAAAAGTGACATTTTGGTTATTTTTTATGAGTTTTCAAAAGTAACATTTTGGTAACTTATGATGACATAAGACACCGATTGGTTACTCTTCTTTTTATATATAAAATGTTTCATTTTTAGATCATATGATTTCAAATTATTTTAGATACATTTTGGTAACTTCCAAGCCTAATTGTTGAAAAGTTGATTATCTTTAGATATCGATTAGATATTTTTTAAGAAAAGTGAACCGATTAGTTACTTTTAAAAACATAGTTTACTTTTAGATTATATTTTAGTATCTTATTATTTAAGATGTTTTTATGTTACCTTCAAACCTATTGTAGAACTAATTAGTTATCATATAGTATAAAAAGTTACTCCTACAATTCCAAGTTACCATGAAGAGCTTCTTAGCAAATTGTACTATATAGTATACTACATAGTTATTTTTAAAAGTTACATTTTCGTTGCTTTTAAAATCATTTAAGATACCAATTGGTTACCTTTTGATATATGGCTAAATTTTTTGGTATGACACAAATTTAAAGCAACCAACTAACTTAGTGAGTTACCAAAAAGAGTATTCATATATTCTATTTAAAAATTACCAAATAGTATCCTAAAGAATCTATTTCAAAAAAGTTACTTGAAATTTTTCTAAAATAGTTTTAAAGTTGTTAGAATACCTTATGGTATCTCTTAAATGAAAAATAAGAATACACTTTTTGGTAACTTTTAAAATACAAGAAAAAAAGACCCATCCCAACCATCTTCTCCAGCGACAGCAAAAAACACATGCTTGTCAAATACCAACATGATCTCCTTGAAGAAAAGGTTGCGATGGTACCACTCTTTCGCACAAACGGCTGCTGGTTTCACCAGAAAAAACTTGTAATGTCACGAATATACCAATGAAGTCATTGGAAAACGTCGTCAATATAGGTGGAGTGGGTGGTTGAGTTTTATTCCTCTCAAAAAACTCGATCTAATGGTGCCATTCCCGATGTCCGTGGTGGTTGGAACTTGCTGAAAAAAGTTAGTAAAAATGTTGTCATCGTTGTTTCCGCCTTTGACTAGTGCATGCGTCGGTGTTCAGCGATGTTTGACGGTGAAACTTTGGTGGAAGAATCAACAACGACCGCCCTTTCCAATCATAAGCCATGTACGGAAAATACCTATCGGTGGTGGACGACACTTCTTTGACTGTGAAGATAAAAAGAGAGAGAGAGAGAAGAGAGGGGAATCATTTTGAATCAGATATATAAATTTGGTATTTTTGTGAATATAAAGAGCTACGTGAATATTGTAATTATTTTATAATTTGTATTCTATAATGTAAATTTTCATAAAGCTTTTGATTCAAATTTATTGGAGTAACCTAGGCCTAATCTAGGCTTAAGTGGACTAAACTCAATGTTATGATTGGTTAAATACAAATGATAAATGTTGTTATACAAGCGAGGTACAAAACTCTTAGTGAATTTCACATAGTGAATATATGAAATTTGAGCTTCAATTGTAGGCACGTAAAAACTATCTTTTTGGGTCCAAAGTGATACATGGAGGTATGTAAGGATCTCCAAAAAGTTTGGTATCATTTGAAGCAATTTTAAGCTCGTTGGAGGGGTTGCTAGTCAGAGGAGGAGGCGATGCGTTGGCCTCTTTGGTGGCGTTGCATCACCTAGATACAAAGGGACATAAAAGTCCCAGCAGGCAATGTGACACATCGCATGGCAGACGATGCATCACCTACAAGTAGGCGACGCGTCGCCTGACATGTCTGTACAGACATGTGTTTTAACCTCCTAATGTCGAGTTCTTTAGCTCTCTCTCTAGCTTTCAAGAATCTCGAGTTTTCTCTAAGAAACTCTTAAAGAAAGTACTTGACTTTGTGAGTTTAATGCTTGTTCAATCTCAATTCTCATTGTTTTCCTAAATATTAGCATGATGATGTGGCATGTTGAAGAAGCACATAACAACATGTGAATGACTATTAATGAAAGAGTTGTCAACCGACGACCAGATTGTCATGAAAATTAAGATGCTTGATAGGCGCACAAATATGTTGAGCAGTAGGAAAAGAAGGTATACCAAAGCATACGACCATAGTTGCTTGTGGGACCGAAACAAATGCTCAAAGATGGTTATAAGTTAGATATTTTAGAGATATTTAACTATTTTAAATGTAAATATCATTATTTATTTTATTATTTTCTTATGCTTGTAACGTCAATCGAACATGGCCCACAGGCCCATATGTACATCCATGAGCCTATAAATAGCACTCATAGGATTCATTTATGGAGGAGGCAATACTTTGTATTCAGAGAGAAAGAGTGAGTTCATACACAAAATTTGTAACCATCCTTGAGACTTTTGAAACTCAGTGAACTCTTGTTCAGTGATCGCAGGTTTTTGGGACTTTATCTCAGTAACTCACTAAGTGGGCATAGGTCATTACCAATCTCTGGGGCCGAACCACTATAACTTCCTTGCATCATTTACATTCTTACATTCAGCTCTATAATCTTTATCATTTTTGTGACTCTGTGTCATTGACCAAAACAAGGATCAACATTTAGGTGCTTTCATTGAGAGCTAAATTTGAGGATATTCAGGAAATAATGGTTAAGAGTATAAGGAGGACTGGTCAAGGTGGACAGACATCGGAGAATGTACCAAATCCACCTCCTCCACATGGCACAGTGGAGGATGAGCCACAAGTGGAATTTGAAGAGGAGGAGATGGACGCTGGAGCGTTGAGAACAACACTGGAAGTGTTGCAACATGAGTTAGCCACCCTGAAGGCTAACCAAGAGAACTTAGCTGAAACAATGGTGATGCAATGGATGGAGATCGACCGAAAAATTCAAGAATTCAATGAAACATAGGTGGACATGGATCGTCGACAAAGAAATGTGACAGCGACTTTAGAGGCTGCCATTTAGTTGACTCGAGGACAACCACCTGCTCCACCCACACCAACCTCTCAGCTAGATCTACCACCGAATCCTCATCCTCCTCAAAATTTGCGATCAGATCACCCCCAGTGTCCTCCAAATCCACAAGACCCCAGGAGTCCACAGCGGCCAGAGTAGCATCCAGTTGCTCGGCAGGAAAGGCAGCCTCAAAATCTTGCAAGAAATAATGAACAGCAACAACCCTGTCATGTTGGTCGAGGTAATACGCAGTAGCACACACAGAATAGGGATGAGTAGCATCCCAGAAGCCCTAGACATCAGGCACAGATGATCAAAACCTTCCTAGCATAGGACAGCGTCCCTCAAGAAGTAAGAGGTAGGCAGATTTAGGATCTGTGGTCCAGGACCCACCATGACAAAGTAATGTCAGAGGACCCAATGTCCAGCGTAAGCCTCCTCCTGTTCACCTAGACAGGCAAGAGAGAAGAGAGGGCGATAGTGCATACAGCAGGTCACGTACTCACAGATCGTTGTTTAGAGATGGCCATAATTACAATGAAGGGGACTCCGGTTATAATATAATAAACAATGGTCGACCATAGGAGGTAAGGAAGGGGCAGCAGAACCCTCCTCCAATGGACAATCAACCAACAAGCCAGAATGTTGGGGGGCAGCGTAGACAACCCAATGTCTTTCACCGACTAGGTGCAAGTAAGCAAAGGCGAAAGGATATGGACCTAAGGGACGTACCTAATGGCCGAAGGGAAAGGCACAATGAGCACATCCTGCCTTTAGCAGACGCTCCTGCCCGTGCTATACCATATGTCATTCATGCTCAAATAAATGCCTTGAATCAGGCTGGGCAACAGCTGGTCGGAATAAAATGTCCCATATTGAATATAACCGGAAGGGCACCCCATTCATCAACATAATTTTTGTGGCAGATATCCCTATCAAGTTCAAAATGTCAGTACTGCCCAACTTTACATGAAGAGAAGACTCGGTATGTCACGTGAATAAATTTGAGATACAAATGGACATCCAGAAGGTATCTGAAGATGCTCGATGCAAAATCTTTCCTGCTACTTTATTTGATGCTGCCCAGGAGTGGTACTTCAAATTTCCACCGACCAACATAATTTCATGGGAGATGTTCATAAAAAAATTCTACGAAAATTTTTATGCTGGTCGCATACTTCCGATAGAGGCCAATCAGCGGGTTTATATTAGACAGAAGGAACGAGAGCCTCTCAAGGGTATACGACAAGTTACAGCTCGGCAGGACCACTAGAAAACATGCTGGCCGGTATGACAGACAGATAAACCTGGTCGGCTAAAATTAGTTACATTCATCGTTAACAGTCTGCAGGAATCGCCCAACCACCCACAAAGAGCGCCTAACAACCTTAAATACTCAATCAAGGATCCTGAAGAATAGGACAACAACCACTTGCGAGAATGTAAGGATATTTCATCATCAGTTATGCTCAGGCGCAACCCTTGGGCAAGAGGGACAGTATAAATACAAACTCTCCACCACAATGGAGGGGGGTTCACGAAATTAGCCTATCGACAATCACCATAAACATGTTGAGCAGCCTGGCTTGGTACTTAGCAACAATTCTGCCATTCTATATTGTCTTTAACACCCAGAAATCTACATGTATTCACTGGTTATCTTGTGTAAACTCTTAAGATCAATACAAATCTAAGAGAAAGTAGGTCATTACCATTTCTTGGGGCCGAACCTCTATAATTCCAGTGTTGTTTGTCATTTATCACTCATAGTTATTAGGTTTTTTGGCTTATTTATGGTTCATTGATTGTCTAATTGAAAGCTCTCTAATTAAATAATTTAAATCTACATTAGTTGACCAAAAAGTCTGTCAATATTTTGGTGCTCTCATTGAGAGCACAAGACAATCACATTCAGATTCCATTGCTGTAAGGATGATTGTCTCAACTAAAAGGTCATGCCAAGAGCCTCCAGAGACCGAGGCTGAAATCTCTCACCAAGTTCCATCGATGAGCAATTTGAATGGGCAGTGAGGTGATTTGCTGCCTAGAAACCCATCTGGTGTCGGGGCAAACCACTGGACCCACTGCACCAGGACGCAGAGCTGCTGCCTCTACTGGAATCACCCATGCAAGAACGTCATGTGGAGTTCCTACAAGGGGTACTGACCAGCCAAGACCAATGGAAGTCTTGGACGTTATTAGCCCCCCATGTAGACATCGAAGGACTTGACCCCGAAATGGATCATATAAGGGAATTCATGGGACAGATGCAAGACCAGCTTGTCACCATGAATCAGGGGCGAGCTACTGCTCAGGAGGTCGTTAACAAGGCTTTTGAAAAAAATATGATACTTCAGAAAGGGGATGGATCGATATACCTGGGAGGTGCAAGCCTGTCAGGAAGACATGGAGCCTTGGACTAGAGAGACTGCTGAATTTATCCGCAATTATATGCAACAGCAGCAAACCCAAGGTATGGGAACTGCAGCTATAACTACTGCCCAAAACCACAACGTCCTCCCATTTTTGGTTTCGGTTAAGGTGTCAAGCATGGACCAGAGGCTCAACCTTAGAATGAGAATCAAGGTCCAACCAGAAGTCACAGATCTAGTCATGGCGCTTAAGCCAACAACAATAGGCAACCCTTACCGCCTGATGAGTATGTCCTTCAAAGGCGAGGCATGGGACAAGACCAAGCAGGAAACTTCTGGCCGAGATCTCAGGGTGGTGGCCATGACAGAAATCCTGGTGCTGCGGGATGGGATGGAAACCCCCGAGCACCAGAGCCGTATGAGAGTGGTCAGCCCCAAAATTACCAGCAACAGCCAGGTCAATATATACAGTACCAATAATACCGACCAAGATCTAGAAGGGAGGAACCGAAGGATAGTAGTGCGTACATACCTCACTATGTTGATGGGTATGATCATGATAAGGCAGTGAGCCAAGTTCGCCAGCAAACTAATCAAGGCCAATAAAATAACCAGGGTTGGAGAGGTAGCCAGCTCGAAGGACCATTTGTCCCAAAAGGGTAGGACGTCCTGAATAACCAACCACCCCGAGGGTAGGGTTTCAGGGAGTACCTCCAGAACCAGGCGAAGCAGACAGGCAGAATGCTGGGGGCAGGCCTCGGCCAAACTCCGTTTTCAACCGAATGGGTCCCATGGGAGATGAAGACCTTCGAGATGCTCTTAATTGTAGCAAGGAAAATTGGGATTTGAATAACATAGCTCCGCCTGAACCTATTCGGGACCCGAGAATGGATGAGGTCCGCAATGGAGCACAGCCCCAGGCAGTTGCAAACCCTAACATCCAGGCCCAGCTAGATCTGTTAACCCAACTGGTAAGGGACTTGACAACCCCCAAGTTAATAGATATTGAAATGGAAAAGCAGAGAGGTTCCCCATTTCAGAATATATTAATCAGCTACCTATACCTGTCAAATTCAAGATGTCGACATGGAAGATGTACATTAGGCGGGAAGACCCAGTATCCCACATTCACTACTTCGAACTACAAACTGATCTCCAGGGGATTCGAGATGATGCCAAATGTAGGATCTTCCGGGCCATCCAGTAAAAAATTTCCCAGTAGTGGTTCTTCAAGCTACAGCCAAGGTCAATTACATCATAGGATGGATTTGTACGCATATTCTATTCCCAATTTTCTTTGGCAATGCCCCTTCAGGGCGAGCCAAATGGCCTGGTGGACATAAAACAAAGAGATAATGAACATTTTAATGCATGAGGCCACCAAAGTGAATTCCCTAAGTGATGATGGTAAGTTGATAGCCATAAATTCGGGAGTCAAAGTAAAAAGTCTGTTCTGGAGCAATTTGAAAAGGAAGTATGCACATACCACCCAGGAGTTCCTTGATCGGGCAGAGGAATTCGTCAAGCTTGAGGAAGCTGAACGGAAGGTGGAGAATCCAACTCAGACATCTGCCAAGCAGGGGAAAACATATGTTGGGAATACCACTAACACTACAGAGGGAGGTAAGAATGGCGCTAAGAACGGCAAACGTGGTAATGGGGCTGGAAGTAGTAGCCTCCAGAATGGCAATAAAAAGCCTAAAACTATCGAGCAGCTCAAACCACGAGAGTATGCTCCCAAGTTTACTACTTACTCCATCCTGTTGGAACCCCGTGCAGATGTTTTCAATGCTACCCAAGCGGTCGTACCGTACAGAAGACCTCAACCAATGAGGAAGGATGTTAACAAACGGGATATGACTAAGTTATGCGGTTTCACAATGACTATGGTCATGAAATCAATGAATGTGACCACCTAAATGAGGAGATAGAATTCTTCATTCGACAAAACAATGCTCATCTAAATAAGTATGTACGGCCGACTGCCGACCAGTATTCTCAACAACCTCTTCAAGAACAGCCTCAACAGTATAAAGCAATCAGCCTCTCCTACCACCACTAGTTTTTGGTCGGCTAGATATGATTAATGAGGGACCGCATTTGGTTAGCAAAGCTCGAGAAAGATACACTCGCTCCCTTAGGCACAAGTAGGAGGAAGATGTATTGGTTGTCTAGGAATGTACTCCCAAACAGCCTCGCTACGAATGTGAGCCCATCACATTCAGCGAGGAAGACACAAGTCGTGTACATCATTTGCATAATGACCCTTTGGTGGTAGAAGTACAGATCACTAATATTATCATGGCCCGAATGATCATTGACCATGGATCATCTGCCAACATCATGTTCAAGAGTACTTTGGAAAAGATGAATTTGAGCGTCAGTTATTTGGAACCATGCGAGCAGCTATTGTATGAGTTTACAGGGAATGACATGGCCCCGGAAGGAAGCATAAGGTTGCCTTTGATAGTGGGGATTGCACCTAATAGCAACGTTGAAATGGCTTTGTTCGTATTAATCGACATCCCCTCTCCCAAATGACTCCTAGTGCACCGAGCACATACTAGACGGGTCCTCCACTCCTTCTTCTTACTTGGTCCAATAAATGGACGCATCACTGTCTGAGGTCCATGCTCTCCAGCACTCTCCTGCCCAATCTGATTTCCTACGCTCTCAACAACAAGAGCCTTCCCTACCACCTAAGAGTAGGTAGATATTTCATGCACTGGGGCAACTCTAATGCCCTGAGCTATTCTGGGATTCAATCCCTGAATAAAAAATTTCTTTCGAGCTGCATCTAAGGGTACCATGTCAAACGCAAACTCGGCCAACCCATCAAATATTTTAATATACTCGATTACTATTGCATTGCCCTAAACCAGGTTCATAAACACATTCATCTTAGAAATCTGGGCCACATCACAATAATACCTTTCATTGAACAATTGCCTAAATTCATTCCAATCCATCACAGTTGTATCTCGCGTCTGGGATACTACTTCCCACCAATTCTGGGCATCGTCCTGCAATACATATGCGCATAGATCACCCTATCGTGACCTACTAGCCCCATGCTATCAAGAATGGAACTGATCATGCACATCCATTGTTCAGCTCTGAATGGATCAAGGCCTCCCTCGAAGATTGGAGGGTAATACTCCTGGAATCCTCCACAGAGAAATTCCCATCTATTCTCAACCCTAGGCTAAGCCAAAACTGGTGCCACTCCTAGCATAACAAAGGAAGAGGTACTCCCCAACAGGTTCCGTTGTTGCTTCAGACACCTGATCTCTTCCTCCTGTCTCTGCAATCTTAATTGCACATCTGTAAGCACCTGCTGGAAATTTTGAGGGGTAGATGAAGAACTCAACCCCTGGCTGAAACTCACAGCCTCTGTATATCCACCACCAGGCCTCATTATCTACCTTGGATACATACCTGATGACCAAATCTGCAGTCAATAACTTGACCCAATAAACATGATGAGCATATCAAGAGCTTTCTCCTGGGATCAATCATATTACTCCTCATTCACAAACCACTGCAGTGCTAAAACACATGCCCATAGCATTCATACATCAATAATAATCCCTGCTCTTCCAACATACCTACCATGCCTCCAACTCCAGCATGCAAATGGCACAATTATATATATTCATGGAGCAGGTAATCATATAGTCAAGAGCCAAGTATTAGAATCTCAAATACAACGTGCAGGTAAAGCATTTACATTCTATTTAAGCAGTTAAACACATAACTATAGAAATAGTTACCATTCCCTGAGTGAAGTTATCTTTAGGGACGAGTGTACATGCCCATATTGTCATCAGCAACCTTTAACATTGGCTCGCTCTGATACCAAGTTGTAACGCCCTAAACTCCAGGGACCGTTACAGTGTGCATTTTAAACAATGCTAAACTCGACAATCGACTCATTTGGCCCTAATTGTGTAACTAAGTATGATTAACGATTTAGGGTTAAAATGTTTTGTTAAGATATAATGTTTCACTAAAACGTTTACTGTATACATTGGGATCCCAAAAATATAATTTAAAGGTTAATTACAAAAAAATATTTACAACAAGTCGACCTAAGCGGAAAAATAGGGTTTAACCCTAGTTCCTCTTTGAACCCTCGGCCATGGCGGTCGAGCAGCCGCATATGTACACTTCATCACCTAAGCTCTCCAACTCAAGGATGGTCCAACTTTCTTTTGCCTTTACCTACACCACATAGCACCCATGAGCCGAAGCCCAACAAGAAAACTCAATATGCTCATGAATAGTAATAACATGTCATCAAATCGTAATGTGCATGCCTAACAATAATAGCCTTAATCATGCATGCTAGCTAAGAATAGTACTAAGAGATCCACAAGTTGATATTTCCTCTACGAAGGCAGTGGAACTCCTCAGGTAATAACATGATCTGAGGAATATGAAGCATTAAGGCATGAGCTAGAGATGGATATAAAATACAACATCCCGGGCCCGAGCTGGCGTTATGTTCAGGTCGTGGTACTCTGACAATCTACCATATCTAGGAGCCTTTATAAACCTGGAAACGTTATTTGTAAACGTGTGTGGTCAGACATTACATGTTTGTTATCCCTGAATTCTCGGGCACGCAACATCAACATGTGTGATCAAACATCACATGTCCGTTTATGCCAGACGACCCATGATCAATTTACCTAATGATTAGACCATACCTTAATATATATTGTAATATTCATCATTTGTGGAGGACAGGTCACATATAGGATGGATATCCACGTGATGACCCATGCACCTATCCTGGTATGGTTCTTCTATAAATACCAAGACCTTGGATAGAAAAGGGGTTGGGTTTTTTCTGTGTAATATAAATACTCTGTCAAAATATAGAGAGAGATACAGTAATAATATCGACTCGTGGACTAGGGGGATTTTAGCCTCTGAACCACATAAACAGGAATGAGTGTTCTTATTATTTCATTCTAAGCATCCTTAAGAGTCATTATTCTTACTACGGTTTATCCTTAAGTACTAAGTTTATTCCAACTAATTACGTAATACACTACTGGTAAAAAAACGCGTCAACAGTTTGGTGCTTTCATTGAGAGCTGCAAATTAGTGCCATTGAAAAAGATTCTGGAAAAAGTTCATCATGGTGGTCACTCGTTCAAGGCACGGTAACGAAACATATCAGCACGGCGGGCAGGAGGCTCACCATACCATTGTTTCCAAAGAACAAAACCTGGAGATTTAGCAGCGGTCGGGAAAGCAACTGATGGGCCACGGCGACACCGAAAGCTCAGCACCTCTACCGCCAAATTCGAACCTAGATTACTTGACTGCAGTGGAGTTGGAGAACATGCAGTTGAGGAGCCATCTAGCAAAAGCAAACAAGCAAATCGAGGAAGTCTTGGCTTGGCTACCCCCTCTTACAACCGACGTTAACGTCGAAAAGAGGCAAGGCGTGACCCATAAGTCCCGCCGGGATAGTTGACCCAGGCCCAGTTGGTCAGTTAGAACCTCAACTCCAAGTTCTACGCCCGTTTCGCACAATCACCAAGAAACCCCGTTTGATGGCTTTCCCAAATTTCATTTACAAGTCAGCAGGTCGGTCAGAACCTCGACTCCGAGTTCGGCGCCACCGTCAAATGCCCATGCAACCCACACAGACGGTCAAGGACGAACTCGCAAAGATGACATGTCCCAACTGACTTCCCTGTACCGCGATCAGATCGCCAGACACAGAGAACAAGAAATGGTGGAGCAGAGAGACTGTAAGCTAACTTGGTCTGACCTAATGGGACGAGGATCGCCTCACCAATCAGGCATCCTCTGTCACCGATAAGGCACCCGTCCCCACCTCGTTCAGCTTGAGATGTTCCTACCTACGAAAACAGCAGGAGGAATCCTCCTCCTGCTTCCCCTGCTCATGTCTCGCGAGCACACGGGAATATCTCAGATCCTCATCCTTATTCGCAAGCTCTGATTTTTTCTAACGAAAGTTATTGAACGGAGGGCCGTCGAAGTGAGAGGACCGGCGCAGATTTGAGGAATCAGCTGAGTTCGGCTCAGAACCCTCGAGTTGATCCACATACCGATCTGCGAGATCGCCTAAATTCATAAAGAACCAATTCAGCTCGGGATGGAGTCCGCGGCACTCACCACGAGGGAAGTCCTTTCGAAGTGCGCGATAACGGGATTGCCCCACCAAACCAAGCTCAAACTTGGAAGGACAATAACCCGTCAAACGCGTACGGTCGAATGAGAGCTGTTGAACAGCCCCAAGGAACCAAGGACCCAACCCTCGAGAGGTTGGCCCAGATGGAGGAACTGATGAAAAAACTCCTATCAGATAAGGAAAAAGACGAGTATGACTTAAGGGATGAGCTCGAGCTTTTTGCTCCCAACATCGCTGCAACACCATACCCGCTGGGTTTCAGGATGCCCCATTTATCAAAATTCGACGGAGATGGAGATCCGTCTGACCACTTGGGGATGTTCAATACCCTAATGATGGCCCATAACATTGAACCCGAGTTAAGGTGCTTAGTATTCCCTTCGACTCTGGTCGGACCGGCTAGGCAATGGTTCAAGCAATACATAAAGCATTCTATCAGCTCATGGAAGAGCTTCTCCGCTGACTTTAAGAGGGCGTTCCGAGCTTCTCAAGCAGATCGGATAAAGGTAGACTCCCTGGCAAACATAAAGCAGCAGCCTAGAGAGCCTTTGAAAGCTTTCTTGAGTAGGTTCGCCAACATCGTTGTGCGAGCTAGAGACACGAATGAAAGCTCTAGTCTTATGGCAATGAGAACAGGACTCCTTGTCGGAGGCGACCTGTGGAAAGAGATCCAGAGAAAGGGCATCAACACAGTGGAGGAGTTCTTGAACAGGGCTCAGAGGTGGATTAACCTGGAAGAGGCGCAAGCTTCAGTCATAGGAGCAAGCCAAGTCCCAGCCCAGCCCGTTGGAGCAATAACAAACGTTGCAGCTACGGCTGAAACCGTTACCCAGAATAACCAAAGGGGAGGAAACAAGAGGAAGGGAAGTGGCGAAGGCGGCCAGAATGGTTCAAAGAAAAATATGCCCGTTGAGAAGTTCAAACCAATCTACGCAACTTACACCGACCTCACTTATACCAGAGAGCGCATCTTCTTGGATAATTCTGCCCGCCTTCCGTGGAAGAAGCTGGAGCCTCTAAAAAATCAAAGGGCAAAGAGAGACCCTTTAAAATTTTGTCGATTCCACAATGACATTGGTCACAACACCAATGACTATAGGCATTTGAAGGATGATATCGAGACGCTCATCAGGTCCAGGCCCCTAGCTCAGTATGCCCGGAATCGACTCACTCCTAATCAGCTCGCTAGGCAAAGCATTCAATCAGCTCCGGAAGCCCCCGCAAATCAGATCGGAGCCCAGGTGAATCAGGACACCCGTCCTCCGATAATAGGAGGAGAGATAACCACCATCTTTGGAGGCCATCATCTGGCAGGCACGAGCAAAAATGCCCAGATGAGGTCTCACGGTGGAGTTGAGTTCATCCCAGAGCAGCGTTTGTCTAAACAGCAATGATTGGAGAAACAATTGATCAGTTATACTGAAGAAGACGTTGGTCATGTCCAGTTCCCGCATAACGACTCTCTAGTCATAACCGTCCAGCTCGCCAATCAGAGAGTTAGGCAGACCCTGGTCGATAACGAGAGTTCTATGAACCTGCTATTCAGGTCCACACTGGAGAAAATGGGATTGTCTATGACCGAACTAAAGGCGACCTCCATGATGTTTTATGGATTTTCCGGCGAAGGTTTGACAACAATCAAAATGATCGAGTTGGTGATAACCCTGGGTGAGGGACCACGAACTGTTTCCAAGATACTCGATTTTGTGGTCGTAGATTGTCCGACCACATACAATGCAATCTTGGGTAGGCCCACGCTAATGGCATTCGAAGCCATAACTTCCGCCCGCCACCTCGTGATAAAATTCCCTTCATCCACGGGAATATGTATTGTCTGAGGCGATCAGCTCGCTGCTAGGGAATGTTATAGCATTTCCATGAAAGGAAAATCACAACCCGGGCAACAAATGATGGCCATGCAGGATTGAGGCGAGGAATCCCAGGAAGTCAGAGCTGATCCTAGGATGGAAGAACCTCAGCAAGTCAGTTGCAAAGGAACCACCCCAAGTGAGGATATTGATCCTCGAATAGGTGAAGATAGGTCCAAGCTCCAGGCTATTGAAGAACTTGAAGAAGTAAACATCGATCCCAAAGATGCTTCGAGAGTTGTTAAGCTCGGGAAAAATCTTGGCGCTGAAAGAAGGGCGGAACTGGTAACATTTTTACAAGAAAAACTAGATGTTTTAGCTTGGTCCCATGAAGACATGATAGGAATCAGCCCGAGTGTCATCATGGATACGCTAAATTTGGACAAAAGCATGCCTGCGAAATCCCAAAAACAGAGGCATCTGGGTACGACCCGAGCTGAAGCCCTGGAAGAAGAAGTAGCTAGGCTTTTGAAGTGCGGTTTTATTCGCGAGGATAAATACCCGATATGGGTCACCAATCCTATTCTGGTCCCAAAGAGAAATGGGAAATGACGGACCTGCATCGATTTTTTCGATATAAACAAAGCCTGTCCCAAGGATTGTTTCCCCTTGCCAAGGATTGACCAATTGGTGGATGCCACCCCAGCGCACAAGCTCATGCCCTTCATGGATGTGTACTTTGGATATAACCAGATTGCTATGAACCCCGTGGACTAGGAACATACTAGCTTCATCACTTCAACTAACGTTTACTGTATAAAGTCATGCCCTTCGAGTTGAAGAACGCTAGGGCGACCTACCAGAGATTGGTCAACAGAATGTTCGCCGATCAGATCGGGAAAAACATGGAAGTGTATGTTGATGATATGCTGGTCAAGTCAAAGACTGCTGATAACCATGTCTTCGATCTGAAGGAATGTTTTGGGATTCTAAGGAAGTATAGTATGAGGTTAAACCCCCCAAAATGTACTTTCGCAGTGGCTTCGGGAAAATTTATGGGATTCATAGTCAACACCAGGGGGATAGAGGCGAACCCTGACAAAATCAGATTGCTGCTAGAAATGCCTTCGCCCAGGTCACATAAAGATGTCCAGAATCTAACAGGAAGAGTGGCAGCCCTCAATCGGTTTATTTCTAAATCCACCAACAAGTGTTTGCCATTCCACATCATGACCGATCAGCCTTCAACGTAGGTGCTGCAGAAACCTGAGACATCGAGATGTCTATTGAAATGGGCAGTCGAGCTCAGTCAGTTTGAGATACTGTACGTACCCTGAACTACGATCAAAAGCCAAGCCCTGGCTGATTTCATGGCTGAATACACTGGATTCCAGGAGGAGCCCTTGAGAGAACCAGTGCAGGAATTATGGAGAATCTTCATGGATGGGTCATCTAACGAAAACAGGTATGGGGCTGGGATGATCTTAATATCCCCTGAAGGGCATCATTTCCACTCCGTGCTGCGGTTCGGGTTCGTGGCGTCCAACAACGAAGCAAAGTACGAAGCCCTATTGGCCGAGCTTAGAGTGACGAAGGAGTTGAAAGCTAGGGCCGTCCAATGCTACAGTGATTCCCAGCTCGTGGTAAACCAAGTGTCTGGGGAATACCAAGCACGAGGGGCCAAGATGGCAGCTTACCTGGCCAAGGTAAAGAAGGACCTATCCAAGTTTGATTATAGCCTAGTCGAGCAGATCCCTCGTGAGCAAAACACCAACGCCGACACTCTGGCTAGACTCGCTTCCTCCAAAGAAGCCGAGACTCTGAGCATAGTACCAGTGGAATTCTTGGAAAGTCCGAGCGTGGCAGAAAGCGCGATGGAGGTCAAGATGATCGATATCAGGTCGATCTAGATGACTCCCATAATAGAGTATCTTACGACAGGAAAATTTCTTGACAAGCGGAAAGACGCGAGGAGAATAATCTATCAAGCTCCAAGGTATACAATTACAGATGGGACGTTGTACCGACGTGGCCATTCCTTACCTCTTCTACGGTGTGTTCTGCCAGAGGAAGCCAAAACTATTTTGCAGGAGGTGCATGAAGGCTTCTGTAGGGATCACGCTGGGGGGAAAAACATGGCCTTGAAAATATTAAGGCAGGGGTACTATTGGCCCACGTTATCAAAGGACTCCATATCCTATCTCCAAAAGTGTGATAAGTGCCAGAAACTTGCCACAGTCACCCGAGCTCCGCTAGTCGAGCTGAAAATGATATCATCCCCATGGCCGTTTGCGGTGTGGGGAATCAATTTAATTGGAGCACTGCCCATGGGAAAGGGAGGAGTTCACTATTCAGTAATGGCCGACGATTATTTTACGAAATGGGCGGAAGCAAAGCCCCTGGCAACAGTCACCTCAAAAAGAGTCCTCGACTTCGTGGTCAAGAATATTATTTTCCGGTTCGGACTACCAAGAAAGATTGTATCAGACAATGGAACACAGTTTGATAGTGATCTCTTCACTGAATTTTGTGAAAGACACAACATAATTAAAAGCTTATCCTCGGTGGCCTACCCATAGGCCAACGGGCAGGTCGAGGTCGTGAATAAGACTCTCAAAGCAAGCCTTAAGAAGAGGTTAGATGAGGCCAAGGGAGTCTAGCCCGAGCAGCTCCTGTAGGTACTATGGGCATATCGGACCTCTCACCGAAATTCTACGGGGCACACCCCGTTCTCCCTGACTTTCAGGAGTGAGGCCGTCTTTCCCGTCAAAACAAAGATAACCATGCATAGGCTCCAGACCTTTAGCCAGGAGAAAATGACGAATTACTCAGCGTTTCCCTCGACCTAATTGATGAAAAACAAGAAGATTCGCAGCTATGGCTCGCGCATTATCAGCAAAAAATTACTCGTTATTTTAATTCAAAGGTCAAGAAACGTGTCTTTTGTTTAAGCGACCTGGTACTCTGAAGGGTATTTTTAGCAGGCAAGGACCGCAAATATGGTGCCTTAGGTCCGAGCTGGGAAGGGCCCTATCAGATAGTGGAAGTCATACTGGAGGGAACTTTCAAATTTGTAACGCCCTACTTCCTTAGAGCCGTTACTAAGTGAGTTTTAAGACAAAACAGTGCAATGAACTCGCTAACCGAGGTTTTGAAACAAAAGTGTGACTAATAAAAGTTAAGGCTGTAATCTTTGAAAATGCGTTGACTTAATAAAAACTTATAGTATTAAACAATTGGGATCCCAAAGTAAGATTTGAAAACTATTTACATCTTGAAATAAGTTTACAGTTGATCAGTTCTAAAATCATAGAACTATTACAGCCATTTTCAATTAAACCCCCAACCAAAGCAGTCGGGCAGGCCAAACATGTACGCGTCGCTTCACGCTCTCCTTACTCATGGTTGGTTGACTCAGCCATTGCCCTTACCTGCAACACGGAGCACCCGTGAGCCGAAGCCCAGCAAGAAAACTCATGCAGAGCATAACATATGCAATTTATACAATTTATCATAACAGATAATCCACATACAGACAAGTCAACCATTAGACTAAGCAAACACGGCCATGCCGCCCCCGAAGCCTTACCGAAGCCTGGGGTCTCGGTCTTCACCGTAGGGATACCACCCGTATCCCCTGGGTCCTACCCTGACCATAGCATCCCATGTGCTAGGTGTTACTTCCGACCCCGCTGCCGTTCTCGGCCTTGCCGCCCTCGGCCATAGCCGTTCAATTAACTATAATCATATATAGCATAAATCAAACAGCATTCAAACAAATATCAATTCATTTAAATCTGCACCCTAACATGTAATGCAATATAGAGTCGTGCCCTGCAATCATCTCCTCATGCAACATGCAATTTAGGGCCGTGCCCCGCAATCACACTATGGGCCCATGCCCCATCCTACGGGTGTTATAGTTTTCTTACCTGTATTCCGAGCCTCCTGATGCACTCAAGCCGCGAGCACGGTCCTCTAGCACGAGCCTCTCCAATATCCTAGTCACAACACACATGAAACATCCTTAAATGAGCTTCCAAGCCAAGTTCTAGTACTCGGAACGTTGAACTTCACCAAATATGGTAAAAGACTCAACCCCGAGCACCCTAGGTTAAATTCCCAAGCCTAAAATCTCAAAATCCCAAAATCCCTTAAGCGTCGCGGCATGGCCTAACCATGCCGCGGCATAGCCCCCAAACAAGGCCACAAAAATGCCCAAAAACAGGTAAGGGCCGCGGCCCTACAAGGACCATGCTGCGGCCCGCCCTCCATCCTCAGCGCATCTTAGCCTTCAAGGGCCGCGGCCCGACCCTTCGAACCCAGAAAAACCCACCATTTTCAAGCTTAAAACCTCACCTTAAGTCATCCCAAAGCTCCCAATTCAAAACCAATTAATAATCACAACATTAGTATCAAGATCAAAACACAATCACACTTGAAAATCTCATCTAGAGTTTCAAATTCCTCAAACTTTAAACCAACCATCCTATCTTTAAATTCCACACTAAAACTTTGAGAAATCAACCTTGAACCCAAGAAATAACAGAATATAAATCTTACCTTGAGTAGTCCTAGCTCAAATCTGGTTTTTTGGTTCCTCAAATCCCTTTGAATCTCCTCCTAGGTCTTAAAACTTCAGCCCCATCTACACCTCTTCTCCTTTCTTCTTCTTCTCTTCCAATTTTATCAAGGCATCAAATGACCCTAAATACCCAAACCGTGACCCACTAAAACCCAGCTGAGAATTGCCTATTACCCTTGCCAAATGACCATGCTACCCCTCCAAATGATCCTTTCTCAACTAATTCCTCAAGGGTACTCTAGTCCTTTCACTAATATTTCAATTCTACCATTTTCCAACTAAACTTGTTACCCACAGCAGTAACTAATGGTTACCCAAGTTACTAAATCACCAATAACCATTAACCGCTAATTCTCTACTTAACCATAAAATTCCTGAGGTACCCCTAGGCTCCTCCCGAGCCGGGTACAAAATCACGTTGTGACTCTTAAGTTAATTTGCTCTCTAGGACCGTCTCGGCACATGCATCACAACAATAACACCACACTCACGTGGTACAAATCACGGAATACAATTATCACATATCAATGCAGTTATGCCCAACATGGCCAAAATTACAGTTATGCCCTTCTAACACGATCCGGGCCTACATGCATACTAATATACATAGCCATGCATCTTAGATAAACAAATAGTCATATAACATGCTTCAAATCATAACCATGCATTTAACTCATCAAATCATACATAAATCCCAACACGCCATCCTGGCACACTAATCAAGGCCCTTAAGCCTTATTAGTGAATTCGGGTCGTTACAACTATCCCCTCCTCATAAAAATTTCGTCCTCGAAATTTATCCAAACACATCAGTCAGCAAACCCGCAACTCTGACCCTGAATCCCAAGGTCCACCGCCTTTACTTTAGTTCCCAACAACTCTCTTTCAGGCGCAACAATCTTGCCCCACAAGATCTTGTCTAACGGCCATACACTCGATAGCCTCTCGCTTACACCGCAACCCTGCTGAAGCCGCAGGGTCTGCCTAGATCACAATGACCAATTCATTGTCTTATTCCTGATTCCAGAGATACTCAAAAGTCATCACCTCTACCAGGTGGGATCAACTTGCAGGCCCCGCTGGCCTAACCCTTAGTACAACTTCAGAATTTTATGTTGAATCAAGATTCAGAACTCTCCCTTCTTTCTCTGAACACCTTACAGATCCTCGTCTGTTATTACGCAGAGATGCCACTCTTTCCTTCCGGAGCTTTATTTCCTCGTAATTTAACAATTTACCAGCTCTTATACTTTCAAATAGGCAGACACTCATGCCTTAAGAGTTCCAACAACCTTTTCGACGTTCTCTCTGAACCAATGTCAAATCGTAGTATTCACTATCCTTCGCCTCTTACCATGTCCTATGTCGTGTTACTTTAACAAGACGCCAGCATTTGCCACCACGGTCAACTCAACAGGGAATACACATCCCTTAATACCTCAAGTATTCGCCTACTCAGCGCTTAATTCCTTAAGATATCCGATAAGCTTTCAGACTGCCACTTCACTTGCAATCAACTGATAATCCCAGATTCCCACTCTGTTTTTTTCGTTCTCTAAATCCATTCCAAAATTTAAAATACTATAGGGTCTCAATTCGATATCATCAACGCTCCATCCTGAAACCAGTTCACTTGACCCAACCACATTAATTCCATAAACTGAGTTAAAACTTTTCATGTCCAAACACCTTACTCAAGGTCTAGAGTGGTCTATTACCAAATTTGTCATACGAGGAGAAGCCTGTTCAGAACCTTGATAGAAAGGACAAAGTCTTGCGTAGCAAGACCATCGCCTTGGTTAAAGTGTTGTGGAGGAACAACAAGGTTGAAGAGGCGACGTGGGAGCTTCAGTCCGATCTGCGGGAGCGGCATCCCGAGTTGTTCAGGTAATTTCGAGGACGAAATTCTTGTAAGGAGGGGATAATTGTAACACCCTAAGTTGCAAATAAGGTTTAAGACCTTGATTAGCGTGCCTGGAGGGCAATAAGTGAATTAATATGATGATATATGAATTTAAATGAATATGTGATTAGAATACATGTTTAGGTGGTATAAATATGCATGTGGACCCCATTTGTATGATAGGGGTAAATTGGTAATTTTAGCCGTTGAGGGCATAAATGCGATAATTGTATTGTGTGATTTGTAGCACATGAGTGTGGTGATATCATTGTGATGCACATACCGAGACGGTCCTAAGAAGCTAATTATTTTAAAAGTCACAACGGGATTAAATACCCGGCTCGGGAGGAGTCTAGGGGTATTTTGGGGATTTTGTAAATTGAGTTCTTGTGAGTTAATGGTAACTGGAAATTTGGTAACTTGTGTAACTGTTAGTAACCGCTGAGAGTAACAGGTTCAGGTGGGAAAAATGGTAGAATTGTAATATAGATATGAATTGACGAGGGTGCCCTTGAGGCTTAGTTTGGAAGGGATATTTGAGGAAGGGTAGAATGGTCATTTGACAAGATAGACAACCTTCAGCAGAAGGAAAAAGGGATATACGTATAACACTTGGTGATAGTTGGTTTATGCTAAAATTTGGGACCTAGAGATAGAACAAAAGAAAAGCAGAAGAAAGAAGCTGAATTTGAGTCTTAGGAGGAGGATCAAGAGGTTTGAAGTGACCAAGATCAAGCTTAGGCCAAGGTTGTTCAGAGGTAAGAGTTTGTGCTCTGTTTTTGTTGAATTTAAGTCTGAATTTACAGAGATTGAGTGTGGAAATCTAAAGGGGATATGACTGGTTTCACTTGGAAATTCAACTAGGATAATCTAGGGGAAAGAGGTTGGAGGCTGGAATTGAGAAGGGTTCAAGCCAAATTCTTCATTGAGGTAAGAATTCTAACATGTTTATATTTTAGTTTCTGATATGGTTTAAGAATTTGGAAGCATGGTTTAAGTTTCTCAAGCTCTGGTTTAAGTTTCTGGTCTATAGGTTTAAGTGTTTGAAATCTGAAACTCAAGTGTGAATGTTGGGTGTGATTGTGTGTTTGAGTTTGTTGGTGGATTTTATAGGTTGATAGATGGTTTATTCGGGGTTCGGAATTGGTCTTGGGGCTTAGGTACTTGTTTGGGATGATTTGGAGTGGTTTTAGCTCGGGAAAAATGTAGGGGAAAACCCAGAAATCTGGGTTCGCGAAGGAGCGCCGCGGCCCTGTTCTTGGGCGCCGCGGCGCGAGGCTGCATCAGGATGAGGGAAAGCCGTTGGGCGCCATGGCCCTTGAAGGGAGTTTCGCGGCCCTAGGCCATTTTTGACAGCCAAAAATTTCATTTTTAGGGCTTTTTCCCGGGGACTCGGGGGATGGTTCCAATGCGTTGTTTTAAGGAATTAGAGGTCCCGTGAGTGTGGGAGTGGTCCCGGGAAGTGGTTTTGGATTGGTTAGTATTAAAGAGTATTTTACATATGTTGTGGCTAGGATTTTGGAGAGGCTCGTGCTAGAGGACCGTGCTCGTGACCGTGGTGCATCGGAAAGCTCAGGGTACAGGTAAGAAAACTGCAGCACCCGTAGAGCAGGGCTTGGGCCCATAGTTTTGTTGCAGGGCACGGCCCTAGATTGTATTTTTGCTAGGATGTAGCATTACATGAATTATTATATATTTGATTGTTATTTGAGAATGCTAAATGTGGAAATAGCAGAATGAACGGCGAAAGGACAGGAACGGCGAAGGGCCGAGAACGGTGAAGGCCGAGAACGGCAGTGGGGCCGGGAATACCACTTGGCACATGGAGTGCTCGTGGTTAGGGTGAGACCCCAATGGATACATGGGATATCCTTACGGTGTAGACCGAGATCCCAGGCTTTGGTAACACCTCTGGGACGGCATGGCCGTATATGTGTTAGATTTTATGGACTGTCTAACTAGATTTGAGTTATCTGCTGTAATGACTGTATATAATGCATATGTTATGTTCTGTATGCGTTTTCTTCCTGGGCTTCGGCTCACTGGTGCTCTATGTTGCAGGTAAGGGCAAAGAGAAAGTCAACCAGCCATGAGTACGGAGAGCGTGGGAGCGGCGCGTACATGTTTGGCCTGCCCGACCGCTTTGGTTGGGGGAATTTTTGAGAAATGGCTGTACTAAACTCTGTTTTTGATAATCTATCCACTGTGTATCTATTTTGAGTTGTAAATAGATTACAAACCTTGTTTTGGGATCCCAAATGTTAAATAACTGGAACTTTGAGTGAAATGAAGTACTTTTAAGGACTACAGCCTTGTCTTTTTGTTTAAATCACACTTTTGTTCTAAAAACCTCGCTTAGCGAGTTGGTTGCACATTTTAAACTCACTTAGTAAAGGCTCTAAGGTAGTAGGGCATTACACAAACAGTGGCGGTGGGGACTATCGGAGCTGGGAGACCAGCTGGTGCTACCTGGTCCCGACCAGGGGCTAAGGGAAATCGAGGTAGAGGTGCAGCCGGACCCCTCTTCTCCTGGGCTGCGACGGATGGAGCTCCCAAGCCTGGGGCTTTCCCCTTGGGCGGGGATTTGGAAACAGTCTCAGCTGGAGGAGGCGTCTTCTTGGATGTGGGCCGGAGTTTCTTCACAAGGGGACCCGAGCTGGATCTCCCTTCCTGGAACATCAAGCGGATGTCAGGTTCCCCTCGCTGTGCCATCTCCTCACCTGAGAAAGAATGGAAAGTACGCCAGTATATGTACAAATTCATCAACCTACATAATGTGTGCATGTGAAGGATATTATAGAGTCTTACCCTTCAAGCTAGAGGAGGAGTCTATTGCCACGACCTACAGCCTCAGAACCATTACAGGAGAGGGAGAGTCTAGATCTATGATTTCTTGGATAAGGGGAGGCTCAAGCTCAGGTTCTAGCTCAAGGTTGGACTCCTCTACATATTGCCTAAGTCCAAGGGCGAGGATACACTAGCATAGGAAGTCCCACGACCTAAGGTTGGTCCCATACTCTTCAAAAAGGGCTAACCTAAAGGATAGAGTGTAATCTATGACTACAGTCCCTCTAGGACGATCCATGTCATACCGCACCACTAATTGGTCCACACACTAAAGCAAGGTTGTGTTATAGGCAGGATCTCTAGGGTGGCAATGTACGAGCTGGTTGGGGTTAAACCTAACTAGCCTAAGGTCGGTGGCAGCTCTATCTAGATCCCTAAAATGGTATGGGTAACCTTGGCCAGAGGAACCAGCTTCTGCCCTCGATAGAGCTCAGTCCGCATCAGGGTTCCGAGTGGCCTCAGGAGCTCGCCTCTCCCGAACGAGCGTCCTCGTCCTCTTCTTGCTCCTCGCTGTCGTCGGCAGCAGCACCTCCATCTGGGATGGGCACTAGCTCGCAGGCTATCGGGAAATTAGCCTGCGTCCTCTTCAAAGCCAAAGCCTGGCCTTCAAAAATTTACACACCATAATCGTGTCATCGGACATGAGCTTTCGGTAGTCCTTCTCGCTGGGAGGAATCCCCGTCAAGGTATCGTATTGACCCCCAAGGGTCACTGATATCGCCGTCCTCACAAAAATGGCAGCACGAAAATATTCCAATTAGCATACTCGCGAAAAGACTAAGTATGAAAAGAATAGTTCTACGAGCTAAGAAAGGAAAGGAAACTTACGAGGGTGGTTGAAGTACCGATGCTCGCAGTTGCGAAACCCATTCGATATAAAGAACTGATCTTTGAAGACGTTGGGATGGCTCGGCAGCTCGATGACTGTGGGTGAGTTCGGGAAGCGGGTCAGATAGTAGAACCCGTCGCCTCGTCCCCTTTGTTCTGGGAAAGGCTTGAGGCAGAAAAAGTACAAGATGTCTACAGGGGTAGGGACGTCCCACATCTTCTTTAAAAAGAGGTACTTCGGCCTCGCCAGCAGTCGGTATGAGTTTGGGGGGAGCTGGAATGGCACCAACTTCACATAGTTGAGGAAGTCAGCGAAGTACTAGTCGAGGGGGAGGAAGGCCCTGGCCTTTAAGTGCTCATCACTCCAGGCCGCAAAATCGTCCTAGAGTGGTGCACAGCTCCTCTCCCCCTCAAAGGGAGGTCAGGCGATGAGAACGCCCGTCCCAACCTCGATGTTTTGGGACAACATGATCTTGTTTACCCTTCCTTGGGTCGTTATTTTGGAGACTATCCTCTCGGCCTTGAAAAATGCGTCAGGTGCAATCGCGACCTCCTTCTCCACCACGGGGCTGAATTTAGGAATAGGGGGATCGAGGATGACCTTCTTTCCCTTGTGAGCTTGTTGGGACGACGAGCCAGCTACGTTCTTTTTTGACCCCCTTTTCTTGGGTGCCATCAGCTCGCCTATCGAATAAGAACGACAGAATTTGGAGTGGGCGACGTAGAATTTTTTGTACATGCAAGAAATAACAAAGGTCGAGGGTTCTAACACACGAGCTGATGCAATATCAGCTCGCGGTGTAATGCCACGCGTTAGCTATGCTATGCGCCTAGGTTTCCCAAAAGACCCTGATATTTAGGGATCCGCGTGTCAGAAAATCAAGCCACCACCCTCCTTGGGGAACGGTTTAGAGCAAAACCGCCCAAGAAGCGTAGCCCCTAAGCAACCTGATGTCGAACCCTAAAAGTCTTTCATCTCCTACATGCTAAATGGATATTTTCTAAAGATTACCCACGAATCACCTTAAAATTTACCCAGATTATGAACATCACCAACCTAGATATATTTTAGGACCTACTCAATAAACCTAAACCGAAACCTATGTACAAAAAAAATTTGGAAACAGCCTAATGCTAATGGCGGTGAAGTGCAGATTAGCATGATAAAGAAAGGAGAAACACACAAAGACCAGTAAAAGAAAAGTTCCAGTAAAATAGAAAACTTACCATGTGTTCTTCGACTAAAGGAACGAGCAGCGTAGAAGGAGAGTTCCTGAAAAGAACCTTGGTGACTGGGTTTCCGAAGGTTTTGGTGGCAGATTTCTGGGATTTTATGAGAAAAGGAAGAAGGGTTTTTGAAGTTCAGAAGAGAGAAAATTAGGAAAAGTTTCAAATTGAAGGTGATGAACACTGAAAATTTTCAGCCCTATTTATACGTAATAGGCCTAAAAGAAACGTGTACCATCCGATCAAGCTAATGCGAGATACGGGGTCATGTTTCGAAAGATTAAACGGCGGTAAAAAGGTGGCCAGACCATTTAATGCAACCCTCGAAACCCGAACAGACGCCAATCGTGGCATTCCATGTGTTCAATACTCGAGTAATGAACAAACATGGGTAATCGCAATAGAAGTTTAAAAGTCCCCACCGTGTCAGTCAGAGAATGATGTCATAAGACACGAGCAGGGACTTGGGGGCAAGTGTACGCCCTGATATTCAGCCCAGGTCTTTTATGTAGCTCGAGTACAGCTGGGTAGCTAAGAACTGTACTAAGGGACCCACAAGTTGATATTTCCTCTGCGAAGGTAGTAGAACTCCCCAGGTAATAACATGAGTTTAGGAATACGAAACATTAAGGCACGAGCTAGAGATGGATATAAAATACAGCATCCTGGGCCCGAGCTGGCGTTATGTTCAGGTCATGGTACTCTGACAATCTGCCATATCCAGGAGCCTTTATAAACCTGGATACGTTATTTGTAAACATGCGTGGTCATACATCACATGTCTGTTACCCTTGAATTCTCGGGCACGCAACATGAACGTGTGTTATCAAACATCACATGTCCGTTTATGCCAGACAACCCATGATCAATTTACTTAATAATTAGACCATACCTTAATATATATTGTAATATTCATCATTTGTGGAGGACAGGTCACATATAGGATGGATATCCACGTGATGACCCCTGCACCTATCCTGGTATGGTTCTTCCATAAATACCAAGACCTTGGATAGAAAAGGGGTTGGATTTTTTCTGTGTAATATAAATACTATGTCAAAATATAGAGAAAGATACAGTAATAATATTGACTCGTGGACTAGGGGGATTTTAGCCTCCGAACCACGTAAAAAGGAACGAGTGTTCTTATTATTTCATTCTAAGCATCCTTAAGAGTCATTATTCTTACTATGGTTTGTCCTTAAGCACTAGTTTATTCCAACTAATTACGTAATACACTGTTGGTGAAAAACTGCGTCAACAAGTTCAAATAATGATGGTCGTGGGCCCTGCCCACCTGTATAGATGACTAACAAGTCAATCCTAAACAAATGAGTGATTAATACTTCAAGTTTCGATAACCATGTTAGGGCTTATAGCCCCAATCAAAGGAGTGATTGAGGAGTAAGTCACTAACATGGGATCTGCACCCTTAGATGAGTGACTGATAAGCAATTCACTAACATGGGATCTACACCCTTAGATGAGTGACTGGTAAGCAAGTCACTAACATGGTATCTGCACCCTTAGATGAGTGACTGATAAGCAAGTCACTAACCTGAACCAAATGAGTGACCATGAAGTCACTAGTGTGGGTTCCGTACCCTTAGCCATGTGACGATACGGTCACCTGGGCCTTCCGACCCTGGCTCTGAGTGACTAGTCATGGAACTAGGCAATCGCTTTTAGTTTTCATCGAACTTGAGGTCATTCCAGCATTAATGCTCATGATGAGTCATTCAATGCATATGTCGATTAGATCTAATCTTTTCGGCTCTGCGCTCATGACCCTTATGTCACTCCTGACTCATAGGTCAATAACATACGACCAGTGCTCAGTACTACTGTCGAACTTGACTAGTAATTCACAGCTTCACAGTCAGTTCTGACACCATTTTCGATTCTGATTAGTAAGTCAGTGCCACGCACAAGTAAGCAATGCTACCAGGTACATGTCATATGTCAAATATCCAAATGTAGGACATTCAGCATGCTTACTTAACAATTGCTAACATAATTTGGATCATGCACAAACACAGAGACTCAAGCTCTGATCAATCTCATATTTAACATTCATGGCATGCCCTAACCACACGTTTCTCGTGCATCACATGCATCACATACTGGGTGCAGTTTTCTTACCTCTGGTTCGAGCGAGAAATAACAATTGAACGACTCTTGAGAGTGATCAATCCTTTGATCTCTTAGCAGTCACCTAGTCATAACCAAATATGGGATTCCATCGATAAAATCAATTAATAAAAGGTTCTTGGACCAAGACCTAGCCTCCAGCACATCAAATCCCACTAAAGCGATTAGTAGGAACGATCCCGAGGCCTAAGGTTTGGATTCCCATGATTTAAACACACTTCTGGCCAAAAATGACACAAAGGGCCGTAGCCAGCCTTCCCCCATGTCGCGGCCTACCTCCCCAAACAAAGGCGCCTGCACTCCAGCCACCCACACACGCTGCGGCCCTACCTTCCCCATGTCACAGCCCAATGGCCTTCCAGTACCCCCTTGCTTCTTCATCAAGCTTGGGTCACGGAACTCTAGAACATAGTCGTGGCCCCACCCAAAACCCAGCCAAAAACCCTTGTTTTTCCTCTTAAAACTTAATTCAACACCTCACTAAAACACTTCCAACTCCACAAAATAAAGTTCCCAACTATTACCACAACTTGTCCATCATATAACCAACAAAACCTAAGCCTGAAACCAATCAAAACCTCATCAAATTGCCATTCCAATGATCAAAACTCCAACCTCAAAACTAACACCAAAAACAGAGTAAGGACCCAGAAAATTGAACTAAAACCTTATCTTAAACTCGAATTGAATCCTCTTCAATGGCTTAACACAAGCGTAAACCCTTAAGCCTCAATTCTCGAGCTTGAACCCTCAATTAAGCTTCAAAAATCCAAAGGAAGGGAGAGGGAGATAATCAGGGAGAGAGAGGAAAGGAAACACTCTGATTTTCTAAAGCTTCAACAGCTTGGTAAAGTTATATATATCCTTTAGGTCAAAAGACCAAAATCCCCCTAGGCTTATCTTCTTTCCTTAATAGCCCCCAAGGGTAAAATAGTCCTTTCCCATCTAATCCTGAAAATCATAATTAACGTCCTCCAATTCCCATTATTCCCAATATTCTCAAATACTAATAAATCACATCCCCTTACCCTTTAATTCCAGGTAATGTTCTAATCACCAAATTACCCCGAGACTCACCCTGAGCCCCGAAACTAACCCTGTTATGACTAGACTGATAACTTACATTCAAAGATCGTCTCATGCCGAATGGCTCGAAAAAATCCACATATAATGTGGTATTATTCATAATTCACCCACATGCATGAAAATACGCAATTACGCCCTCAACAGGCCAAATTACTAAAATGCCCTTATAATTAAAAATGGACTCATATGCATGCATTTATCATCATATCACAATATAATTCACATATACATGCATATAATCATTTAATAATATAATAAATCAATTATGGCCCTCCCAACCTCCTAATCAAGGTCCTAAACCTTATTAGGAAATTTGGGGCATTACAACAACCAAGATATATTCTCTTAGTGTCATGATGATATGGTGGGAATCTTCCCAATCGTTATAAGCCACGCTCTCAACAACAATACCGATCGCTTCAGGCCCGTATAGCAGAAAAAGAGGTTACTAGATCCAACAAGGGCAAAGACATTGAAAGAGGAGGTGGAAATGCTTCGAAATAAAAAATTCATTGGGGAAGCCTTCTACCCAGTATGGGTGTCCAATCTCGTATTGGTATATAAGCCTAATAACAAGTGGAGGGTGTGCATAGATTTCACAGACGTAAATAAAGCATGCCCAAAGGACTGCTTCCCACTTCCGAGAATTGACCAGGTGGTAGACGCTACAGCCGGCCATGAAATCTTAAACTTTATGGTTGCCTACTCAGGGTACAACCAGATAAGCATAAATCCACCTGACCAGGAGTAAACCAGCTTCTCCATGAATGTGGGGCTGTACTTCTATAAAGTTATGTCGTTCAGCTTGAAAAACGTTGGAGCCACGTATCAATGACTAGTAAACCGTATGTTCAAAGACCAAATAGGAAATAACATGGAGGTTTACGTGGAGGATATGTTGGTGAAATCCAAAAAGGTTGGGGGCACATTGAGGACTTGAAGGAATATTTCAGCATCTTGAGGCAATATAGAATGAAGTTGAACCCCCTGAAGTGCTCTTTTGGTGTGGGGTCGGGAAAATTCCTGGAATTCATAGTGAACTCTAGGGCAATTGAAGCAAACCCTGAGAAGATAAAGGCATTGTTGGACATGCCTTCACCAACCAGGATCAAGGACGTGCAGAGCCTAATAGGATGCATAGCAGCACTAAGCAAATTCGTGTCCAAATCCACTAATAGGTATATTCCATTTTTTGATATCCTCAAAGGAACAAAGAAATTTGAATGGACCAAGGAGTGTGAACAAGCCTTCGAAGCTCTAAAGCAGCAGCTGGCACAACCCCCGATCCTTTCAAAACCTCTAGAAGGTGAAGAACTATGCATATACCTAGCGGTGACTCATCACGCTGTCAGTGCATTCCTGGTCAAAGAAGAAAACAAGATTCAGCATCCAGTCTACTATGTCAGTAAAAGGTTGGTCGAAGCCGAGAGCAGGTAGCCTCTAATTGAAAATTTAACTTACTGCCTGCTCTTATCTTCCAGAAAACTTCACCCATACTTCCAAGCTCATCCCATAAAGGTTCTTACCGACCAACCATTGTGCCAAGTCTTGCAAAAGTTGGACACTTCTAGACGGTTACTCAAATGGTCTATAGAGCGTGGGCAATATGAAATCACATACCAGCCCCGAACAAAAATTAAGGACTAGGCCCTCGCAAATTGTGTAGTTGAATGTACCAGGTTACCAGAAACATTTGAGGAAATGGCCGAGCAGCCATCAGAGTCTAGACCACCACCCAATATAGGTGTTGAGCAGAACATCGAGCATCTAGAATCTAGCCTTGTTCATTCCAAAGAAGAAACCCAAGTCTGGAAGCTACACGTCGATCGCTCATCTACTGACCAGCTATCTGGGGCCAGTCTTTCCCTTACTACACCTGAAGGACAACACATCCATTGTGCGCTCCATTTTGGGTTTAATGCATCTAATAATGAAGAGGAGTATGAAACATTAATCGCGATGCTGAAATTAGCAAAAGAAGTGAAAGTTGAATTCTTGGACATATACAATGATTCACAACTTGTTTTCAATCAGGTCCTCAGTGAGTACACTGCTCAGGGAGAAAAAATGATGGCCTATCTTGGTAAGATCAAAGACTTGCTCGCTCAGCTCAAAAAAATACACCATCCAACAGATACCAAGACAATAGAATGCCACAAAAGATGAACTGGCTAGACTGGCTAGCAGTGTTGTGATTGACAAGGCCAACCTAGTTCCTATTGAATACCTGGCCGAACCTAGTATCAACCTACCAGAACCAGCCCTTCTGATAGACAACACTCCATCCTAGATGACCTCGATTGTAGCTTATCTATAACATGGAGTCCTACCCAACAGTCGCATTGAATCCAGGAAACTGATGAGGAAAGCTGCTCGGTACCTAATCTTGGACGGGGATATGTACAAAAGGGGGTTTTCCATGCCATTGCTCAGATGTATCAACCAAACAGATTTAGAATGGCTGCTAGAGGAGGTACATAAGGGTTTCTGTGGGAACCATGTAGGGGCAAAGTTTATCTAAGAAATTTTTTAGGCAAGGCTACTTCTAGCCAACTATGAATGAAAATGCTTTTGCATATGTTTGAAGATGTGACAAGTGTCAGAGGTTTGTCAAGATACCCCGAGCAGCCCCGAACGAGCCTACTCACACTACAACAATTTTTCTCAATATTACATTAAAATATAACATAATTTTAGAAGTGCTATTGATACGGAGACAAAAAAAAAGACGGGAAAAAAATTTAGGCGGCAAATGAAATACTTTTTGCCGCCTGAAATTGACAAAAGAGAACAGCAAATTGACAAAGGAGAACAGCGTGCCTCTCCCTCTCTCAAATCCCTAATCTCTACCAGCGTGCCTCTCCCTCTAATATTTACCAGTCTTTCTCTCATTGCATTCAGTCTCAGTGCATTCAGTCTCAAATCCCTAATTCCTAATCCCTAATCTCCCAGTGCATTCAGTCTTTCTCTCATTCGCTCTCCCTTGCTCTTTCTCTCATTCGCTCTCTCACATTCTCTCGGCTATCTAGCCCTCGCGTTGTTGAACCACACCACAACCACACCCCTGCTGAAGCCTCCCTCACGCCGGTACTCATGCAACTGAAGCACACCACGACCACGCCCGTGCTGTAGTCGTTGAGTCTCTCGTCCCCCCCTCTCTGTTTATCTCTCCCGCTGGCTTTGAGCAAGCACTGGAGACCTCCGTTTGTCTCTGTGAGGTATAATTTGTTTTTTTTTGCAGATTTCAATTTAATATCAAAAAACCATTTTGAATATTATCAATATATATATGCTTGTGTTGGAATAATTTTTTCGATTGGCATTTGGAATTTGATGTGATTTTATGCATAGATTATATATTTATCGAGTATTCACAATCCATTGATGTTTTGATACGGTGATTCACAAATTTGCAGGCCCTTCCAATTTACTTGGATAAAATGTTCAATCAGTATGTGGCTATAATTCTCTCTGTGACTTTTGTTCTATTTTTTGGAGAGGTATTTTATTTTTGTTCCATTAACTTTCATGCTTGGTTTAACAGTAAAGTGTCAATATTTTTGTTGGCTTATTATGATGGAAACTTGATATTCATTTTTCTAAATCAGGTTATCCCACAAGCTATATGCACTAGATATGGACTTGCAGTAGGTACCAACTTTGTTTGGCTTGTTCGGATTTTGATGATAATTTGCTACCCAATTTCATACCCAATTGGAAAGGTACAATCTCCAATGGAAAGTTGATGTTTAAACATTTAAATGTGAACTTGGAATTTGCATTTATCAACCCTCTAATCTATACTATTTTAAACTGGTGTTTTAGTCATTGAATTTAAGTATTTTTTCAGTGGTTAAAAATAAATCATAAATGTAAAGCAAAACTGTGGAATCTGGTTGCAAAACGATGGATTCTTAATGATATCAGATTATAAGGGATTTATATCTATTTTTTGACTTGAGATATACACAATGCAGATTTTGGATTGGGTATTAGGACATAATGAAGCTTTATTTAGGCGAGCTCAGTTAAAAGTCCTTGTCTCCATCCACAGCCAAGAGGTAAAGTAAAGTTGTTGAGGATAATTAATATGCTCTTTAACTTAAGGAATAGCTTTACAAGTTGAAAATACGAATTATTGCTATCATCTACCACAAATATATCTTGGCATTAGTTCTGATTTCCTTATCTTGTCATAATAGGTCGGCAAGGGTGGTGAGCTTACACATGACGAGACAACAATTATAAGTGGGGCACTAGATTTAACTGAGAAGGTAAGGTCTTAACAGAAATATCATTATTCCTTACATTCATTTCCTTCTAATTTGCATGTATGCCAGTGATAGTATTATATCCAACTATTATATGAGGTGGACGTAAATCCTGGTGAATATGAAAGTTTATTTTACTTCTTCTACTTCTCTCTCTCTCTGAGTCTTTAGAACTATACCAAAGAGGCAAAAACTTATTTTTTTTAATTGTAATTTCATTTTGAAGTATAGCTATTTGAAACTCTGTGCTCATGCTAAATCTTTCTCTCTCTCGAGCTCGCTTATTCAATATTATGTTTTAAAGTTGTTTGGATTTTTTTACTTTACTCCCCAGTCATCCTATCTTTTGGTTTAAAGAGCATTCTGAAACTTTTCTTGTCATTATAGTTTCATTTTGATGTATAATGATTTCACTCTTTATGCTCATACTGAAATTGTAACTTGAATATGATAGTAAGCTTGCAATAATGTGTCATGATTAGAAAATCAGCATCTTACTTTCTATCTATTATTAATTTTTTTTAAATCTTAAAAAACAGACAGCTGAGGAGGCTATGACACCCATTGAATCAACGTTTTCCTTAGATGCCAATTCAAAGTTGGACTGGTGAGTTTTGGTCATGAATTCATTGTTCTTTCTTTCTGTCAATTGGATTTTACTGGTTTTCACAATTTTTGTTTACATGTTGGTTTTTAGCTTATTTTCAAAGATTCGGTCACTCGACCTTAGAAACTATTTTTTTATAAAAGAAGAAAATATAGAAAGTTTTGTTGTTGTTGTAGTGATAGATTGTGTTAAAAGAAGGATATTTTAGCTGTGATATCAGTCCTAGGCTCCTAGCCTATCATCTTAGGAACATTATCCCAATTAGTTGCTGGCTTGTCAATAGTTTTGTCACCTTTTTACACAAAGTTTCACTGAGGATAGTTTGTACATTTTATTTTTATTTTCGCATATAGTGCTCTGGCATATCATAATGGCTTGACCCATGTTTTACTGAAACATGTCTTATGCTGCAATTGAAATGTTAGGAATGTTTGAATCACATGACAGCTCAATGTGTTTTCTTTTCGTACAGTTATTTTCTGTTTTCTTAGCAGAAGTTTGTTGCAGAAAAAAATTATATTTTTTACTGTATTTCTCATTTTTCTCCTCCTTTTATTCAATAACACAGGGAGGCTATGGGAAAAGTTCTTGCTCGGGGGCATAGTCGAATTCCTGTCTATTATGGGAAAAGTTATTTGCTTAATCAGTTTTTTTTTTTTTTAAATCTAGACATGGCTATATATCTCATTGCCATCTCACTGGTTATACGATCACAGAGAAAACTGGCTCTGGTTCAAAGATGTCAACTTTGAATGATCATCCCCCACTCTGCTTTGTTACTAAGTGCCGCTAATAGAATTATCATTCAACTAGCATTAAATTGTTAATTAAATCATGAAGATCTCACTCACTATATCATGATTAAAAATTCAGGGAGTCGAGGAACCCTTTTGTGGAGCAAGCAGTGCAGTACTCTGTGGCAGCTACATATGCTACAGCTGACAAGGACAGGAAGGAAGTGTTACAAAAACTACTACTGCAAGGTAATTTTTTCTTTCTCCCCCCCCCCCCCCCCCCCCCCATAGCTTACCTTTTTACCAACTGGAAGGTTATGAGAACACCAAGATTCTGATATTTCATCTTGATTTTTCATGAAGGTCTTGATATCACCATTTTAGGTAGCAATGACTTTTATTCATATCGGAATCAGGTAATTACCTTTTCAGTGTTCTAAATATTACATGGTTTTTCTTCCTGTCAGTGCTTGGTATGGTTAATGAACACGTTTTCTTGATATTGTCAAATCCATAATTTACAAAATCATCAGATATAACCTTTGAGCACATTTCAACATGCTGCTAAAATTTATTAGGGTGCTTTTTCTCTAAATTATTTTATGAATCTAATTGAAGATGTTAATGAGGCTTGTTGGTTGTAGATTGAAGCACGTGGACTCCCTTTGTTGCCTGAATCATTGGCTGCTCTTCCTCCTTTTGCATCAATTACTTTTAATTCTAGGGAATCCAGCGGAGAAAATAGCAAGCCAGAAGTTGCAAAAACTGGATTGGGTTCATCTGCTGCTATGACATCTTCAGTGGTTGCTGCTTTGCTTCATTACCTGGGAGTTATTGATCTTTCTCACGTGAAGGGCACTGCAGATCTGGATGTGGTGCATATTATAGCTCAAACTGCTCATTGCATTGCATAGGGGAAAGTTGGCAGTGGATTTGATGTTAGCACTGCAGTTTATGGTAGCCATCGTTATGTCCATTTTTCACCAGAAGTAATCTCTTCTGCTCAAGTCTTTATCTTGTCTCCTCTTTCCACAAACAAACCTGTTGCTGCTCGTTAATTTCATAAGGGAATATGTCATTGTTACAAATTTTTTGTTCTAACAAACATTTATATGAAAAGATACAGAATTTAAAATGCAATTTCATCCTTTTAGAATAACAAACATCACATGTAAATTTCTAGTTCTTATATTGCAGGTTGCCATAAAAGGTGCTCCCCTAGGAGAAGTGGTTATCGAAATTTTAAAAGGAAAATGGGACCATGAGAGGACAAATCTATCCTTGCCACCATTAATGAATCTTGTAAGCATGCGTTTTATACTATCCACTTGTTGCTATTTGAGGTGTATTTAATCTATTAATATTAATTTTCAGTTTGCCCATGATGATGTACTACTTTTTTAACTCTCTAAATCAGTCTTATTAGTTGGAACCGTTACTCATGTTTATCTAATTGATTGCTGTAAATGGATTTTGGTTGCATTTTGGATCCTGTGATTTTGGTTTATAGCATTGATGTGCACCGTTGAAAGCTTTTTGCTAAAAAGAGATGCAGCTCTTGTGAGTCTTGTCCCTTAAGTGATTGGTGCCTTTACAGTTACTTGGAGAACCAGGAACTGGAGGATCATCTACACCATCAAAGGTAGGTGCTGTTAAAAAATGGCAGAAGTCTAACCCTGAAAAATCACAGGAAACATGGACAAAGTTGTCAGAGGCTAATTCTGCACTTGAAACACAGTTAAATACATTATGTAAATTAGCAGAAGAACACTGAGATGAATATAAGAAACTAATTAACAGCTGCGGCTCACTTAAACCTGAAAAGGTATGAATCGAGCTGCTCTTTTTTCTTTTCTTTTCTTGTCTTTTTTTTTTTTTTAAACAGAACTTAAAATATTGATAGAAATCAATTTTATAGCTGAAATTTCCACTCGCTGAAACTTTTCTGGGGAAATTATATTTGAGCAAAAAAATTTACATTTTCATCTTGGTTGGTTCCATTAACCTGAAAAAAGAATTAAAAAACAGACAAACTTTGTCTTCAATGGTAACCAAATCTGTCCTGAGAATGCTTGGACGCAATTTTTGACAATTTAAAGGTTGTTAAAAAGTAAACATATATGAGTCAAAATGTTTTAATTCTGAAGTTCAATACCTTGAGATTTAAAAAGAAATATTGCTGCTGGTACCTCCACCAATTTTCTTTTGTTTCACTTATTGCAGTTATTTTCTAACCTAATGAGAAACAGTTTATCTCCACAATCATGATTTTTGGTTTATAAGGCTCGAAAAGAAAATTTGTTGATTTCTTTTTCATTTTTTGTATTTTTTTTTTCTTTTCAAATAGAGATGCTACTTTCAAGTATCGGTAACCATATGTTGTGGTGAAGAGTACTGAATTCTCAAATATTGATTGGTTTTTGTGGTGGGCGTCACTTAAAATTTTGCCGTGAAAATATAGTAACATTAACTCTAATGTAAATTACATACTTAAAAGCTCTCTGATATATACAATTTCAGTGTATATACATATATTTTGCATTTAGGTTTCATTAATAAAATGCAAATCACGTTTGTGAAGAGATAATATTGTGCCCACCGGACCGGGTATGTTAAAATGTTCATCTGAATGCAACATTCTCCATTTTTTTTTTTTTTTTTTAAAGAAAAAGAAAAGAAAATTAACAACATTATGATTTAAGTAGTGTTATACAGTGCTACATTTGTATTTTGCCAATTCATTTGGATGTGTGTTTTTGTTTTGATTGTGGTACTTGTATTCTGCCTTTACCTTGACCATCTTTATCTGCTTTAATGTTATTCTGAACGTCTGCAAATAAATATTTGGTTTTCTTGATCATCTTTATTCTAATTCCATTTGTTTATGCTACCAGGATTTTTAGGATGATCTTTATTCTTGATGATCTGAGTAATTTTTAGGATGTTCTAGGCTTCTACAGTTTACTAGGCTTTGAAAGTGCTTATAAATGAATGATTGTTTGTAGGGTCTACTTTTGTTTACAAAAAGTAACTTTTTTTCTTTGGTTGTCTTTCCAAATATAAATTCCCATTAGGACATTGCATATTATATAAAGGCAGATGCATAGAACTTTTAAAGAGCAGTTACTATGAATTAAGTGTGGTGCGATTATTATTTGGTTGTTATGCTAGTCACTTGTCCCTCCTTAGTGACGCTCATTGTCTATTTTGCCATTTCTGTCCTATTTCTTCTTAAGTTTTCTTAGTTCTTTCTACTCTGATGTTGTTCTATTTTGATGTATTTATTTCATGTATAGGTATTATATATATACAAGGATATATGTACATCTGTTTGTGTCTCCAGATTTAGTTCTTTCCCTCTTACCCACGATCTCATTCTCTCTCTTTCTTTCTTTGTTGTTGCAGATGTTAGCATGGAGGTGGGACTGTGGGGATGGTGTTGTAACAGCAGGGACTTCAATGCGACTAGGGTACCGTTGCCGTGAAGAAAATGGTTTATTTTGATTACATCCCCACTTATCTAAAAGGGTAATGACGATTTTTTATTCTTAGGCATCATCTTTGATTATTTTTTATAATAATTATTATATATTAAAATAACTCATGAGTATGAAGAAAAATAATACAGTTTTGGTTTTTTCTTCTGTTTATCTGGATTTATGGCTTGATAGAGATGATAATGGGTTTTAAGTCTCAAATACAGTAGTTTTAAGGAAAAACTGAAGTTTAGGTTTATATTTTTGCATTGAATAGTATTTTTATTTTTTTCTATGAAGTTTTAGGAAAGATAAATACAACATTTAAATTTGTGATTAACTTATTTAGTTCTAGTTGGCCAAATTCTTAGACAATTTGCAGTTAATTTAAGATGTTAATGATGTTGGGTATTATGGTCTTGCAGCTAAGCTTCTATGGAGGGGTGCTGAGTGTTGGAGTGAGTGTTTAAAGCTTTTGGGTGTTGCTAAAGCAGCAAAAGCATCAATGGATTCTGACCAGTTAAGCTCTGGAATTTCAGATTTTGATACTCACTTTCAAGGCCTCATAGTTCAGAAAAGGTCTCTTTCTCTCTCTCTATATATATATATTTATATAACTGCAGTTGTCTCAACTTATTTCTATATTCTATTCCATATTTGTCATTTGTGAAATGTTCTGTTTTAACTAGTGTGAAGTATATGGTTGTTAGGTATGCATTTAACTGGCCTTGATTGTTTTCCTTTACTATTCCATTTATCAATTCAAGTTTTGCATCCCTATTCTGTCATCAAAAGCTTTATTCAGCTGTTGTGTATTCATGACAGACTTCTATGATATTTCTATGGTATGTGATATCGCATTGATTGTTAGAGATCTCGCTAGTTTCTATTAATACTTTGTATTTTCTTGATTTATCTCTTAGTGATGATGACGACTCTGAGAATGAGTCGGCACTTGAAATTCAGCCATACTTGATGGAAGAAAAATGTAAGACGGCAATTCCTTTGTTAATAATGTTGTATGTTTTTTTTGCCTCCCCTCATTGAAGTGCTCATGCTTTTGATATTTTTTTTACCTGGAATTTTAATGATTTCTCATCTCCTTCTTCTTTTTTATTGTTTAAGTCAGATTTGGACTTTCTGTTTTCTAATTTTTGGGTCATCATCTGTAGTGTGGAAGCACTTGATAATCACTTGACTGTTATCCAAAGGGACCATGAACTCAGGTCCCAGATAGAAGAAAGGAAAATAAGAAGTGATGAGGCTTATGAAGGGGCCAAAAGAAAAGAGAAAGCTCTCTTGGAAGAAAATGTATCTTGTAATTTTTTGTTTTTCATTTTTGAAGTAAAAAATGTTCAAGATTATAATACTTTATTATGTTATGCTTTCAAACTTAAGTTAGAACTAAGATCTCATGAAATAGACACATTCAGAGTTTGAATTAGTTATTGTTTAATGTAATACTTATGGTTTATCAATTTATTGAGAATTATATTTTATGATTATTTTTTATTTTTTTTTTATCAAAATACAATAATGAAAATTTTTTAATTAAAAAAAAACTTATAAGTACCATTATCACAATAAAAAACCTTAATATGTTATGATTTAGAAACATATTATAAGCGTAAAAAATCGTTATGGTTTATATAATATAACAAACTAAAAATGTTATCAAAATAATCAAATGTAACAGTTGAAAAGTGTTATGAAAAAAGTACAAGATTAAACTTTAAATTTATAACCAAAAACTCTATCTAAATGTTATTATTTCCATATTATAGCATCTAAAAATGTGTTATTGAATAGTTTAAGATAACACCGAACATAACATTCAAAAACTGTTATAGAAAAGACTGGACTTTTAATAACAGGGGCTATTTAGCATTTTCAGAAGTGCTATCAATAGTTCCGGTTAGCAGTTTTTAAGTGTTATGAATACTGTTTTTTCTTGTAGTGTCAAATGCAAAGTACATGGCCCTTCGCCATTTGGGTAATTGACCTTATTGGTTGGTTACCAAAGGGAAATGGGGGAGTATAGTATGCAGTAGTGACAATTGATTGCTTCACCAAGTGGATGGAAGCCAAGCCACTGGCAACCATCACTTCCAAAAAAGTACTTGATTTTGTGGTGAAGAATATAATCTTCAGATCTGGTCTACCCCAGAAGATAGTGTCTGACAACGGTACCTAGTTTGACAGCCAACTATTCACTGATTTCTGTGCTAGGCATGGCATCACAAAAAAAATTTCAGCAGTCTTGAACCTTCAAGCCAATGGGCAAGTAGAAGCGGTCAAAAAGACTCTCAAAGACTCTCTAAAGAAGTGTCTAGAAAAGGATAAACAAAACTGGCCTGAGAATTGCCTGAAGTACTCTGGTCATACAGGGCTATCGAGCGAATAGCCACTTGTGATACCCTATTTGCACTCACATATGGTTATGATGCAATGTTTCTAGTTAAGGTAACTCCTCCATCTCACCGGCGTGTGGCATACGATCAAGAACATAACCACCAGCTGCTAGCCAAATCCTTGGACCAAATTGAAGAAAGACGCGAGAAATCTAACATACGCCTGGCTGCCCATCAGCAAAAAGTTACCCGGTACTTCAATTCTAGATTTAAGAAACGAAAGTTTGACGTGGAGGATCTATTCCTGCAAAGAATATTCCCAGAAACTCGAGATGCCTCAGCAGGAGTACTAGGGCCAAGCTGGGAAGGCCCTTACCAGGTCATTAATATAGTCTTGCCCAGCACGTACAAGCTAGCAAAGTATGACTAAGATCTCCAGTTAGTACATGTCCCACGTTACTGGAATGAGGAACACCTAAGGAAGTACTACCAATAAAGATCAGTTTTAAGTGACCGTTGACTGGCCAGTACAGGCACGAACTGCCCATACCACCGACCAGCTCAAGTTAACTATATTAATTATGCACATGCACAATTTGCCCATTTATTGTAATAATTAATATTTATGAGTGTAAGCTATGATTGTAGTGACGCAACTTGTATGGTTAATTTTTAACCAATAAGACACGATTTTTTGTCCATTTTTACATGTTTTACTTTTATAATGATTATCTTGCTAACTAGTGATTTATTTCACGGATTGTCGACAGTGTATGAAACCTTTATAGGTTTTGGCAAACCCAACTGGTTTCGAACAGGTTATTACGAGCAACTCTGGTCAGTTAGCATGTGACCAAGAGGATAACCCAAGAGTTATGAATCATGTTCGGTCATTTGGGGGGCACCATAATCATACATGGACAAACCGAGGAAAAAGAGCGTAATTAAAAGGACTTAGAAACATTAATTTTTATTAATGTTAAAGTTATTGCGTGTTGCTCGGTATGTACCGGGAAACAAAAAGAGCCATAAAACAATTTATGTAGATAGGGTTAAACAGTTTTTGTTTACAACTCATTCAAAAAAAATGAATAACTCCGATTTACAGAGTCGTACAACTGCAAACAGAGTCGCATAGCTCCAAAACTACTCTGATTTATAGACAAGTAAGAATACCCACTCTCCTGCCAGGCACTAATGGAACCGCCCACTCAGCAGTCCCCTCAACTGCTGCAGGCGCATCTCCCCAGACACATCAGCACGCCTACACACACGTCTCTCCAATCACCTCATCTCAACCACTGAACACATCAACCACTCTTCGGTGACTGCACAATCGTGAGTACAGTTATTAAGAGAAGCCATCATGACACTTTATGGTTTCAAAAAGAGGCAGGAAAGAGTGAAAAGTCTTTTCTTGGAAACTTCAAGAAATACTAAGGCTATTAATTGTAGTAGACGCTATGCCACGTAGCAAGGAGCATATACCCGTAACCAGGCTGCACAGTATGGTCCCCAGAAGAAAGTTTCCATGCTACTTAGCACCATTACAAACTTGGGGGAAAATGTTATCCCAAAAATTGGCAAATCTGACGTAGCACTAATCTTAAGCACGTGACATTAAGCTTGGACACGTGGAGTAGACTGAGCAGACCCCCTGACAGGCTGATCGGTGTATACGTGCAGGGTATACGACAAGTTACTACTCGGTAGGACCACCAGAAAACATGCTGGTCAGTATGACTGACATATATACCTGGTCGACTGAAATCAGTTACACTCACCATTAACAGTCTGCAGGAATCGCCCAACCACCTGCAAAGAGCGCCTAACAGTCTTGAAAACTCGGTCAAGGCTCCTGAAGAATAGGACAACAACCACTTGCGAGAATGTAGGGATATTTCCCCATCAGTTATGCTCAGGCGCAACCCTTGGGCAAGAGGGACAGTATAAATACAAACTCTTCACCACAGTGGAGGGGGGTTCACGAAATTAGCCTACCGACTATCACCACAAACATACCGACCAACCTAGCTTGGTACTTAGCCACGATTCTTCCATTTTGTATTGTCTTTTACACCCAGAAATCTACATGTATTCAGTGGTTATCTTGTGTAAACTCTTAAAATCAATGCAAATCTAAGAGGAAGTAGGTCATTACCATTTCTTAGGGCCAAACCTCTATAATTCTGGTGTTGTTTGTCATTTATTGCACATAGTTATTAGTTTTTTGGCTTATTTATGGTTCATTGATCGTCTAATTGAAAGCTCTCCTATTAAATAATTTAACACCACGTTAGTTGACCAAAAATCCAGTCAACAATCCCTAAACATAATGGTAAATGGAGGACATGCGTGGATTTCACAGACCTTTATAAACCCTGCCTAAAAGGGTAGTTTCCCCCTTCCAAGAATCGACCAGCTAGTCGATGCCACGTCAGGGCATGAAATCTTATCATTTATGGATGCATACTCAGGCTATAATCAAATTAGTATGCATCCGGCCGATGAGGAACACACTAGCTTTCGAACAAATACAGGGCTTTACTGTTACAAAGTAATGCCCTTCGGTTTGAAAAATGCTGGTGCGACTTACCAACGACTAGTAAACCACATGTTCAAAGGCCAGATCTGCAATAACATGGAGTTTTACATTGATGACATGCTGGTTAAGTTAAAAAAGCTGGTGATCACATCAAAGACCTACAGGAATGCTTAAACATCTTGAATAAATATCAGATGAAGCTTAATCCCATGAAGTGTTCCTTTGGGGTCGCATAAGGAAAATTTTTGGGATTTATAGTAAACTCGCGAGGAATCAAAGCGAATCCTGAAAAAATTCGAGCGCTGATTGAGATGCAGTCACCAACCAAAATTAAAAATATACAAAGTCTAACAGGATGAATTGCAGCTCTGAGTAGATTTATATCTAATTCTACGGACAAATGCGTCCCATTTTTTAATCTACTCAAGGGAAAGTTTGAATGGACAGAAGCGTGCGAGCAGGCTTTTGAGGCACTCAAGGACCATCTGTCGTGACCGGCCATTTTTTCCAAGTCGATTGATGGAGATACTTTGTAAATCTACCTAACAATAACAGAGTATGATGTTAGCGTTGTTTTAATCAGGGAAGAAGACAACATTCAAAAGGCAGTATACTATATAAGTAAAAGGCTAGTAAAGGAAAAATTACGTTATCCAGCTATAGAGAAATTGGCTTACTGCTTAATACTTGCATTAAGAAAACTGCGACCCTACTCTCAAGCTCAACCTATAGTAGCTTTTACTGACCAGTCACTGCGGTAATTCTTGCAAAAACCAGAAGCTGTTGTTTGACTACTAAAATGGGCAGTTGAGCTAGGGCAGTTCAAAATTTCTTATGCACCATGAGCAACCATAAATGGACAAGCCTTAGCAGACTTTGTAGTTGAGTTCACCATACTCACAGCCAGCGAGCCGACTATGGAGCCTGAAGCTCAAGACCAAACTCCCTCCTAGAGACTGCTCATAGACGGATCATCTGATGAGCATAACTCGGGGGCATGATTTATTTTAATTACCCCCGAAGGGCATTGGTTTCATTGCACAATATGATTCAACTTTTCTACCTCCAACAATGAAGTTGAATACAAAGCGTTGCTCACAGGGTTGAGACTAGCCAAAGAAGTGAATGTGAAGTCACTAGAGATATACAGTTACTCTCAACTAATTGTTAATCAGATCATCAGAGAATATCAGGCTAGGGGTCTTAAGATGGTTGCGTATCTAAACCAGTAAAAAGACTTGCTAGCACAATTCGATAAGTATACTCTACAGCAAGTCTAATAATCCCTGATATATTTTCTAAATTCCAAAAAATATCCCCCAGGCTCCCCTCCCCGAGCCGAGTATAAATCACAGCCGTGACTATTTCACCAATCCGCTCACTAGGACCGTCTCGAGCCATATACTACAAATATATCCACATAATAATGTGGTCTCAACAATTTATCACATATAATCACATTTATGCCCTCAACGGGCCAAAATTACAAATATTCCCTTATATGCTAAACAGGGCCCACATGCATATTTAATACTCATAAACATGCATTTCACATATCCACATAATCATATAATTATGCATTTAATCATTAAAATCACACATATACCAATTATGCTCTCCCAACAAACGAATCAAGGCCCTTAAGACTTATTAGCAAATTTTGGGTCGTTAAAACTATCCCCTCGTACTGAGAATTTCGTCCTCGAAATTTACCTGAATAACTCGGGATACTGATCCCACATCACTGATTCAAGCTCCTAGGTCGCTTCCTCGACCGTGCTATTCCTCCATAACACTTTAACTAGAGGAATCATCTTGTTCCGTAGAACCTTGTCTTTCCTGTCTAAGACCTGAATCGGTCGCTCCTCATAAGAAAAATCTATCTGTAATTCCAAGTCCTTATACTTGAACACATTAGTTGTATTTGAGACGTACTTCTGAATCATAGAAATATGAAATACGTCATGAACTCCTGACAATGACGGTGGCAAAGCTAACCTGTAAGCCACTTGCCCGATCCTCTCCAGGATCTCGAAAGGTCCAATCAATCTAGAGCTTACCTTTCCCTTCTTCCCAAACCTTCTCACCCCTCACAGTGGTGAAACTTGCAAAAACTCATGGTCCCCAACCAGGAACTCCACGTCCTTATGCTTGGGATCAGCATAGCTTTTCTGTCTGCTTTGCGAAGCGAGCATTCGAGCTTGGATCTTCTTGATAGCCTCATTAGTATTATAAACCATGTCCAATCCCAAATACCTCCTCTCACCCTTCTCATCCCAATGAATGGGTGATCTACATCTCCTTCCATATAACATCTCATATGGAGCTACTCCGATCGTTGATTGATAACTGTTGTTATAAGAAAATTCAATCAATGGGAGATACTTACTCCAAGACCCTTCAAAGTCTATCACGCACGCTCTGAGCATGTCCTCAAATACCTAAATCGTTCTCTCAGACTGTCCATCAGTCTGAGGATGAAAGGTCGTGCTAAACTTCAACTGAGTCCCCATAGCCTTCTGCAATCCACCCCAAAACTTGGAGGTAAAGATAGGATCCCGATCTGACACTATAGACTTAGGAACCCCATGGAGACGTACAATCTCTCTCACATACAGCTCCACATACTGATCATCAGTATAAGTTGTCTTCACTGGAAGAAAGTGAGATGACTTGGTGTATCTGTCTACTATCACCACACTAAATCGTGTAGCCCCACTGTCCTGGGTAAACCTCCCACAAAATCCATCGTAATATCCTCCCACTTACACTCGGGATTAATCCAATATCTCACTCCTAATCCCCATATCATTCGGAACACAGATTCGACCCTGAAACCATAGCAAACCATCCTCAGAGATGGAATAGTCCTTAGCCACTCCTGCTAAGAAATTCCCTCCAACTTCATGCAAGTGTTCATCTACTAATAGACCCTCCTTAATCTGCTCTAGTAGGGTCGACTGCAAGGTAATATTGTCCAACCGGCTCACCACTAACTCTATCCTTGCTATGTACATCTCCTCAGCCAATTCTCTTGATATCTGAGTAGACCTAACCAACTATCTCGGGCCCCTCCGACTCAGTGCATCTGCCACTATATTGGCTTTTCCTGGGTGGTAAAGAATGTCACAATCATAGTTGTTTACCAACTCTAGCCAACGCCTCTGCTTCATGCCAGGTCCTTCTGGGTGAAGAAGTACTTCAAACTCTTATGATCGGTGTATATCTCGCACTTCTCTCCATGCAGATAATGTCGCCACACCTTCAGTGCGAATACCACCGCTGCCAATTCCAGATCATGGGTAAGGTATCACTGCTCATATTCCTTCAATTGTCGTGATGCGTAAGCTATAACTTTCTCATTCTGCGTCACAATATACCACAAATTTTCCTTCCTCCAAAGGAAGACACAACACAGGTGTTGTAATAAGTCGTTGCTTCAATTCCTGGATGTTGTTCTCACACTTGTCTGACCATACAAACTTCAAATTCTTCTGTGTCAATTCTATAATCAGTGTCACAATCTTCGAGAACCCTTCCAAAAACCGCCTGTAATAACCCGCTAATCCGAGGAAACTCCTAACCTGTAAGGCGTTCCTTGGCCTCAGCCAATCTCTATCTGCCTCCACCTTAGATGGATCCACCTTAATCCCATCCTCACCAATAATATGTCCAAGGAATGTCACTTCTGGTAGCCAAAACTCACACTTCTTAAACTTGGCATACAATCGGTGCTCTCTCAACCTTTGCAAGACCTGTCGCAAATGTTGTTTGTGCTCTGCCTCCGAACTGGAGTACACTAAGATTTCATCGATGAAGACAATCACAAACTGATCCAAGAAGTCCTTGAACACCCTGTTCATTAGGTCCATGAAGGCAGCTGGGGAATTGGTCAAACCAAATGACATGACCAGAAACTCATAATGCCCGTACTTCATTTGGAAGGCCGCCTTCGGTATATCCTCATCCTTGATCCCCAGCTGGTGATAACCATATCGAAGATCAATCTTCGAGAATACAGTCTTTCTCTTTAATTGATTAAACAAGTTGTCGATCCTTGGTAAAGGGTATTTATTCTTGATGGTCAACTTGTTCAACTCCCTGTAGTCTATACACATCCTCAGAGTCCCGTCCTTCTTCTTCACAAATAAAAATGGAGCACCCCATGGCGAGTAACTAGGCCTGATAAACCCCAAATCCAGAAGCTCATGTAACTGCATCTTCAATTCTTTCACTCCCACCGGTGCCATCCTATATGAAGCCCTTGACACTGGTTCTGTACCCGGTGCTAAGTCAAGAGCGAACTGAATCTCCCTGTGCGGCGGAATCCCTGGTAAATTCTCAGGGAACACATCCAAGAACTCACGAACTAATCTGGTCTCTCCCTACCCTGTTGGAAAATCTCTGGTAATATCTACCACACTAGCCAGGAAACCTATACATCCTCCCTATAATAGGTCCCTGGCTCTTAGCGCTAATATCATGGGTATGCGGGGTCCACATACCGCACCCACGAAAATAAAGGGATCCTCTCCCTCAGGCTCAAAATTCACCATCTTCTTCATGCAATCAATGGTAGCCAATCCATCCCTATAATCATGTCAAAGTCCTCCATACCTAACCCAATCAAGTCTACTAACAACTCCCTACCATCAATTATCACCAGCAATGCTCTAATCCATCTCCTAGAAACCACAAATTCCCCTGTAGACAATATAGTCCCGAACCCCACAGTATAATACTCACTAGGTCTAAAAAATCTATCATTCACCTTACTAGAAACAAATGAATGTGTAGCACCAAATTCAATCAATACAGTAAAAGGAGAGCCAGCGCTAGAAAGCTGACATGTCACCACCGAGGGACTAGCCTCGGCCTCTGCCTGCTTCAAGGTGAACACTCGAGCTGGAGTCAAGCTATCCACCTTCCCTACTTCTTGTTTCTTCACTGTTGGGCAGTCCTTCTAGAGGTGTCCCACCACCCCGCACACATAACATGCCTTTGCCCAACATTCGCCCAGATGGCGTCTTCTGCACCTCATGCACTCCGAGTAGCTTCTCCATGTCTCACCACCTCCCTAACGGCCACCCTGACCACCCCAACCCCTCCTATCAGACCAACAATGGTCGAGGTGTCAGGTTTCTTTCTCTCCCGTCTCGCAGCATACTCCCTCCAAATCTTGTTCTCCGCTTCCTCAGCGGTAAGAGCTTTTTCAACAGCCTGGGTATAAGTTGTCCCCCCAGGTACTGTTGTAATTCTCACATCTCAGGCAATCATAGCATTAAGCCCTTTGATAAATCTTTCCTGCCTAGTTGCGTCAGTAGGCACTAGATCTAGTGCAAACTTCGTAAGTCTGTCAAACTTCAGGGCGTATTTTGTAACTGTCAGGTTGCCCTGTACTAACCCCACAAACTTGTTCACTTTCACTGCCATAATGGCAATGTTATAATACTTTTGACTGAACAAGTCTCTGAACCCATCCCAACTCAGAGTAGATACATCCCTAGTCAATGATGCCACTTCCCACCAAATGTCGGCATCGTTTCTCAGCATATAGGTGGCACAGGCCACCCTGTCATTACCTTCCACCCTCATGAAATCTAGGATAGAGGTAATCATACTCATCCATTGCTCGGACTTCAGTGGATCTGGTCTTCCCTCAAAAGTTGGAGGATGCTGCCTCCTGAACCACTCATACAGTGGCTCCCACCTGTTCCCAATCTCAGGTGTCTGTAAAACTGGTGCCACAGCATGTGGCACAATAGATGCAGCACTCCCTGACGGATCCTGCTGTCTCAGAAGGCAGATCTGCTGTTCCAGGCTCTGAAGTCAGGCTTGCATGTCTGCCAGTATCTGCTGCCAATTCTCAGGGACTGGTTGAGGCATCTGGCCCTGATCATCATCTCTAGCCTCAGACACAGTTTTGGCTAGTCATATGGATCGCCTTGGATGCATATCTATCCAAGTTAATTAGCAATCAATGACTAGGCAATCAGATTATGATGACAGGGTAACAATCTTTCCATGATCCACCATTGGAACTCAACCAATCACAAGCAATCAAGTTATAAAAAATTGTCCAAATATTCATCCACATGCAACAGTCATACTATTAAGCATGCCTTAATATCATCACACAACAGTCGAGGGTCAGGCCCTATATATATCTCATGCTCCCTATTAATCATACAGATTAAAGCATTCATATTCCTTTCAAACACTTAAGTGTATAAGCACAAATATACAATTACCAAACCTTGAATCAAGCTTGTCTTTAGCGGCGAGCGTACACTATGTGTTTAAAGTAGTGTAAGACTCGCTAATCAAGTCGTTTGGTCGAAAACGTTCTTGTAACTACCCAAATTTGCTAATAAGTTTTAAGGGCCTTGATTAGTGTGTCGTGAGGGCATAATAGGTATATGTGTGAATTTAATGATTAAATGCATGATTATATGATTATATATGTGAAATGCATGTTTATGAGTATTAAATATGCATGTGGGCCATGTTTAGCTTATAAGGGCATATTTGTAATTTTGGCCCGTTCAGGGCATAAATGTGATTATATGTGATAAATTGTTGAAACCACATTATTATGTGGATATATTTGCAGTATATGGCTCGAGATAGTCCTAGTGAGAGGATTGGTGAAATAGTCACGACGGGGATTTATAACCAGCTCGGGGGGGAGCCTGGGGGATATTTTTGGGAATTTAGAAAATATATTGGGGATTTTTAGACATTGGGTAAATAATTGGTAATTAATTGGATGACGTGATTAATTGGTAGATATTATGAACACTCGAGGAAATAGTTGGAAATTGGGAGCAAAATGGCCATTCTATCCCTAGGGGCTAATTGAGGATTAGTAAACCTTGGAGGGGCATAAAGGTCTTTTGTTTAGGTGATATACTCAGAATTATTAAAAAAAAATAGAAAGTGGTAGAATAACTCAAGGAAAGAAAGAAAAGCTCTCAGCTCACCCTCTCTCATCTCTCTCTCTCACTCTTCCTTAATGAATTTTGAAGCTAACGACCCAAGGGGTGCATAAGCTAGGCTTGGGCTGGAGATCTTTGAAGGAAAATAGAAGGCATTGGAGGGTAATCAAGCTAGGAATTGGAGCTAAAAAATAGAGGAGAAGTCAGTTATATTTGAGGTAAGAGCTCTAGTATTCATCCTTCCATTTTGCTGGGTTTCTAGGTATAAATTAGTTGATGACTTTAGTTTAATGGAATAGAAAGGAGCTAAGTATCCTAGAGTTTAAGAATAGATTCAATTCTGGGTTCTTGGGTGATAAATTATGGTTGAATTAAGATAGTAATTGAGAAGTAATTTCTGAGGTTTTGGTGTCTAAAATGGGTAGTAGTTTAATCTTGAATTTGTGGATGGTTCAGTGTTGAATTTAGGGGAGTTGATAGAGAAAAATTCTGAGTAGAGTCTTGGTGTCTTGGCTGGAAAGAAGAAGAGAAAACCCATATTTTCTGGGTTCAAAGGGGGCGCGTCACGGCCCAGCTTGGGGGCGTCGCGGCGCATGTGGCCATTTTTGCCTGAGGATGCCTCTGACTTGAGGGCGCTCCGTGACTCACTAGGCCAAGTCGCAGCCCGCCTCCCCTTTTGGCTTGGGTCCTTGCCCTCTGACTTGGGGGCAAGTCGCGACCCCTAAGCCAAGTTGCGATCCGCCAGGGGAGTTTAGCCTTAGAATTGTTTCAAGAATTGGTAGGGCTCGGGGGTTCAAACATAGGCACTCGGGACAATTTCTACTACCTAGTTTAGTAGAAATTGAGGTCCCGAAGGCTAGTTTTTGTCTCCTATGTATTTTATTTCGATTGAAAGTTGATGGATACCCATTGGCCTATGTGACTAGGTTTATCGCCAAGGCTCGAGGCTAAGGATCATGCTCGAAACCTTTTCACTTTCTCCGAAGAAAATTGCACCCTTGTGTGGCTGTGTTGGGACTAAGGATCCCTATATTTGAATACAAATGTTGTATTATTATGATATGCCATGCGAGAATGAAATAAACGGCCTTAGAGTTTCGGGACAGATATTTGCGCACAAGACGCGACTTGGCCACTGAGAGCTGAGGTCAGCTAGACAGTCACTGAGCTTGGTATAAGCGAGCCGGAGTCAGTGGGTTAAATAGAGGGTGTGGCCTAAGGGCATCGACCCTGAGTATTGTATGATGATTATGATAAACTGATGAGTATTGATATGTTTACCATTGCTAATCAGATGCTTATAGCTTGTTAAAATATTGGGATGAATGGCTTGTGAATCATTGATTGTCCTCTCTGATTAGGTGATTGTTATGACAAGCTGAATAATTGGTTAACTGTTTTATGGATCATTTGATTTTCATCATTGTTTATGATATGCTATATGGTTTTCTTGCTTGGCCTTGGCTCACGGGTGCTGCGTGGTGCAGGTAAAGGCAAGAGTATGATGGATCAACCATGAGTTGGAGAGCTCTGGGGGTGAGGTGTACATTGTCTTCTGCTCATCCGCCACAGTCGAGGGATTGTACAGGGACAGAAAACATAAAATGTGTATTTATCCATTAGAGTGGCCTTTGCCTATATTTGACTTTTGGTAGTTTGTAAATTTGTTCTTTAACCATGTTTTTGGGATCCCATGTACTAAACATTTATTTAAATGAAAAATTATCCGTCTATGTCCAAAATGTTTTAACCTTAATTTGTTTATGACTTTAGGAGCACATTTTCAACTAAACGACTTGATTAGCAAGTCTTGCACTACTTTAAACACACAGTGTAACAGTCTTGGCTACCCAGGGCATTACAATTATTTTGCTATATTATCATTGATTGTTTATAAGTACACGAGCAGTAATGTTGAAATAGGTATTGGTCAATGGCAAGTGGCCGAGAACCCTAAATTCCTCGATCACTTGGGGGCATATAAGATACTAAGCGAGCAAAGCATATTATAAACATTTGTAAACACACGAGCAAAATAAGGGAAGCATACTATGACACTTAGAGTATTTTTCAAAAAAAAATTGCAGATTTTGTAAGATAATAAAGTGTTATGATAGGTTCGCTCATATGGGCAGATATTATAATATCAAATTGAAATATCTTTACCCTACGTGCATTTGTTGCTGAGGTTGCTGGTCAATAGTGGGGGGCTCCTGCTGAGGTTGTTGCTTGACGGTGGTTCAAGCTTCCTCTTCTTCTCCATTAATACCCATAGCCAGAGAAATCTCGGGAGATGCAGGGGTATTCTTCTCCTCCTTCAGTTGAGCAGCGCATCGAGCAAGCTCAGTTTCCCTTATCTTGTTCGGGAAGATAATCAAAGTGTGCACCTTGATTATTCTTCCAAAACATGTTGAAACATGTGAATGAAGCACCTTGAAACCTCTCGAGGTTGCTCGCGTTGATCTCTTCAAGCAACTTCACCTTTTCCTCCAGCTCATTAGCCTCTTTCTGACTAGCAACCAGATCATTCTGGAGCTTAACCGCTTCGTCATGGTTTTCCTTGGACGCAGCTTTGTACTTCTCTTTTAAGGCTACTACTTTGTCCAAGTTCTCCTTGGTCTTTTTAAGCTCTTCTACATGTGTCTTGAGCTTCTCATTGCGAGCCTTGATTTTTTCTTCAGCTGTCTTTAGCTCCTGGATAAATCTATAGTTGTCCTCCTCAGAGCGACGCCACCCGTTGTGCAAATTCCGGAGAGCCTACCAATAACTTAAAAGTAATGTTATTAAAAGGAAAAAAAATATTGTACTCAATTAGATGTGCAAGATAGAAGAATCTTATAGTGAGCAGTTTGTTGAAACTGCGACCAATAACCTGGTTAGTTTTCAACGAGGGAATAGTTGCAAAGGCTTCTAAGTTCTGTCGGTGTTAGGCTACTTTCTGCAGTTTGTCGATGGTAGAATAGGAAGCATTGGACAGCATTTCTCTCACCACAGAATCTACTGCCTGCGCGGTGGAGGACTTAGGTTGAGAGGGTGGAGGAGGCATAGTTGACCTGGTGGAAAGAGGAGTTTCCGTTGCTCGAGACTTATTGCTCAAAGGTTCCCCACTGGTGTCAACGGTTTCTCTCTTGCACGATTAGTTCGAGCCAGTGGTCTTGCCTCATGAGGCGTATATGTCAAAAGCAGTGTTTTCTTGCATGATTGAAAAAGGGAAACAAAGTTAGTTGAAGTATTCATAAGGGTTTATAGAGATCAACAAGAAAAAATTCTTAGTAGTATGCACAAACTAAAACTATCGGTCACTACTTTATCTAATCTATTACTGCTACAAAGATTATCCTCAAAGACATCAAGGTTAAAGCTACTCATTGGAAACATGCTAATAGGAATGGGAAACTTATTTAGGAGAGTAGAATAATCCATACCATTCTCGTCCTCAGATCTGTCGTATCCCCAACAAGAGGGGTTAGTAAGTTTTTGTTTTCCTTTCTCATGAGAAGGGGGAATGTCTGGTCAAAGGTAGGGAATTGACTCCCTTATGGAAACCCCAGCCGTCATTTGGCGCCTGGGTGGTTGAGAAACGTCTTGAGGTTGGGAGGCCTCCTCGACACCTTCTCCTATGGCGCTCCCAGCAGTCGTTTCCTTCACCTCTTAGTGAGGCTCCAAAAGGCCAACCAGCCTTAGATTATTCTCAGTGACCAGCTCCTTTATGATTTTCATGATGGCGGTCATGATGGATAAGGCAAAAACTCTCTATATCATACCCTAGGTAGGCTTGGTCAGAACCATGGGCCTATATTCGACAAAATGAATTAAAAAGAGGTATAAAAATAAGAGACAAGAAGTATAAAAAAAAATTCGAAAGAAATTTTTTGAGGAAAAATACCTCCCCAGGTGAAGGATAGGTTGTCCGCGACAAGGCCCGTCATGAGAAATCATTCTTGAAAATATTTTCCCACGTTGGACTTGTAGGTGATGTCGGTCAGGAAGGTGCGACCAAACTCTTGATGATAAAAGTGGAAGAACCCTGTGTTGTTCTGGTATGGGTTGGACTTTAGATCAAACACGTAGTTGATCTCATGAAGAGTGGGTACGGGCCATTTCTTGTGATGGTAAAGAATGTAGAGTACTGATAACACTCTATATCCGTTTGGTGAGATTTGGAAATGAGAAATGTCAAAGTAGTTCGCCATTCCTCGGAAATATTCATGCAGAGGCAAAGTTGACCATGCCTCAATGTGATACCTCGACCAGGCACTGTAAGCACCTCCGAGTACGGAGTGGCACCCACTGGGTATCATGGAGGGTGCAAACACAAAGAAGAACCTGAAGCCATCAGTTCAGGAGATGATACTTTTCAAGTAGACTTGTGTGATGGCCTCAACGCCTGAAAGGAGTGGGCCCAAAAGGAAAAGATTCACCCCTGAGGAGGCGACTTGAGGAATAACCTCAACAACAGGAGGAATGAAAGAGTCCCCCTAGATGATGGAATGGCCACCTGGTCGCTCTTGAAAAAGCCATGGACTGCTTGGTCCGGAAATAAGAAGACGGAGGTTCCGATTCCGAAGAAGAGGAAAAGGAGCCATGTGCCAAGCACATACTAGATGTTGTGCTACCAAAGGGGTTCAAGATGTCAAACCTACCCGCCTATACCAAGAACACGGACCCTAGAGATCACTTGTCCTGCTACAATTTTCTGATGACTGTAGCTCACGTCTGCAATAACGGCAAGTGCCTATGTTTCTCGATCACTCTAGCTGGACCTGCAGAAGAGTGGTGGAAAAGACTTATGTCGGGATCAATCCAATCTTGGTCTGAATTACCGTCAACATTCCTTAAACAGTTCATGGCCGCCATAAAGCTAGACATGCAAGTCAATGTGCAGGCTAATGTCAAACAACATCCCACGGAAACCTTCAGGGCTTACATCCAGGGCTTTAAAGAGGAAGCCTCAAAAGCTAAGGTGGACGACGGACAACACCTGATTGCTTTCCAATTCAAGATTAGAGTTGGGTCCCCTCTCTGAGATGACGTGCAGCGCAGCAAGGCAGACACTCTTAAAGAATTCATCAGGAGGGCACAAGGTTTCATCAACCGGGAGGAGGTTCAAATCCAAGCTTTTGGGTGGCAGCTAGCAACCCAGTAGACCGCCCAAACCTTCCTCGGATACGGAGTGCAGTATCCAGAAAATATCTATCCGACACCACCAGCGGCGTCCAGAACTGCTGGGACCCTTGGGATGCCATTCATGACCCCGACGGTATATGGGCGTACTTCAACAAGGTATGCTCCGGCTCCATCAGTCCCATTTTCCGGGTACAGAGTGGCACCCACTGGGTATAGTGCTGCTCCCAACAGTGCCCAACCACCTCAAGCCGAAGGAGCTAAGGCAAGCATAAATCCCACCCAAAGAAAGAGATCGGGCAAGAGTCAGAACCAATCTGAGCCATCAAAGAAGAGATAAAAAGGGTATGAACCCCAATACACGGAATATACCAACCAGGTGGAAACCCGAGAAGATATCTACCTAGAAACGGGCAAAATAGTCCATTACCGGAAGTCAAACCCCATGTTCAAAGGGGGAAAGAATTCGTGGGATACCAACAAAAGGTGTCCTTACCACAAGGATGTGGGTCACACGACCGAAGAGTGTCGTCAGCTGAAGGACAAGATCGAGAACCTGATCAAACTGGGGCATCTTCACCAATGGTTCAGGATGCCAACAGGGGTTTCGGGACTGCCAGCAGCTCTCGGACAACCTATGGCCCCAGGTGCACCTGGATCGTACTGACCTCCTCAGGAAAGGTATGCTACAGGTTCGAGAGCATAGGCCCCCTAGGGGGCCCCAATAGTGCAAGCACCTAGACCCAGAATGTCATATCCTCCTGGAACCGCACCTCCACAGGTATATGGCCACATGGCCACCATATCGGAGGCCTGCATCTGGGAAGGCCAGTCCAGAATGATCAAAAAATATACCTCAGCGAGCTCGATCACGACCATGAGATATGCGCCTTGGTCCAAACTCTGTCCCAGGGCCCAAAATTGATGAACCTGCTCATCACGTTCACAGAAGAGGATGCCCGGAAAGTTCATTTCCCGCATCATGACCCCTTGGCCATTGATGCTCAAATCGCCAACAACAGGGTATCCCGAGTGTTGGTAGATGACAGGAGCTTCATCAATGTACTTTTCAAGTCGGTCATCACAACAATTGGATTAACAAAGGTAGATCTGGCTTCATGCCAGACACAGATCTACAACTTCAATGGGGATTCATTGCTTCCGATGGGTAAGATTCAACTACCTGTGACATTGGGGAACGAGATTCAGGTCTCGTTCAAATATTGCACTTTTGTAGTGGTGGACTGCGCCACTACTGTAGCGTCCCAAATTTGCTAGTAAGGCTTAAGGCCTTGATTAGCATGCCTGGAGGGCAATAAGTGATTTATTATTATAATATGTGTATTTGTATGAATATGTGATTAGTGATGCATGTTTAGGTGAATTAAATATGCATGTGGGCCCCGCTTGGTTATTGGAGGCATGTTTGTAATTTTAGCCCGTTGAGGGCATAAATGTGGCAATTGTAATAATTGTGATATATCTTTGTTCCACGATCCGAGACAGTCCTAGGGAGTGGTTAGCTAGAAAGTCACAACAAGGTCGAAAATCCGACTCAGGGCGAGTCGAGGGGTATTTTGGGTATTAGACGTTTTATGGGGTTAACTGGTTATAAAAATAAATATTTGGAGATATATTTGAAGATAGAATGTTTAGGAAAGAATATTGGGGAAATTTACAATTTTTCCCTCGGTGACGTTTTTCACACCCCGAGCCTTTGAGGTAACCTTAGAAACTTAAGTTAAATAAAAACAAAGTTGGAGAAGTGTTTAGAAGCTAAGGAAACCGACCCTCTTTCTTCCTCTCTCTCTTGGAGTCTTCTCCCTTTGGAAACTTAAAGCATTTTGGTGGAAACTAACCAAAGACTAAGGAATTGGAGCTGGGAATTTCAGGAGCTAGAAGCTTGGAGCTTAGAGAACTAATCCAGCGATTTAACTCAGCTCAAGGTAAGCTCTTAACTTAGTGAATTATACTAGTTTTCTGCTAAAATTTTAGAGTATTGCATGTGTGTTGGGTAAAGAATCATCTTTGAGGTTGATGAGGTTTTGAGCTAGAATTCTTGTGAGGTTTTGTTGCTGAGTCCATGGTATAACTTCTGTGATGGTTAGCTTGAGTTGTTGGGTTGATTTTGGGGTTAATTGGATGGGTTTTCGTGGCAAAAATGGAGGATTTTTCTGGGTTCGAAGGGTCAAGCCACGACATTTTTCTTGCTGAGCCGCGGCCCTCTAGAGCATTTTGGAGGCCAGGAAGAAGGGTGGGCTGGAGCATGCCCTTGCTTGGGTCGCGGTGCGCCTGCCCTGTTCTGGGGTTGGTCTCTGGTTGGGGGTGGGCTGCGGTGCTTAGTGCATTTTTGGGCGTTAAAGAGGTTTTAAGCTTGGGAATCCAAAAGTTAAGGCTCTGGATGGATTTTATCACCCGGATTGATAGAATTCAATGTCCTAGAGACTAGAATTATGACCCAAAGTTATTTAATGGATTAGAACTTGAAGGATGGATATTGTTGGTGCGTTGTGACTAGGGCTTCAGTGAGGCGCGGACTAGGGGACTATGCTCAGGACACAGGTAAGAAAACTATTGTACCCATAGAGCAGGGCAAAGCCCTATAGCTTGTGTTACAGGGCACGACCCTATATCATTGTACTACAGGGCATAGCCCATTGATTATGATTATACGTGTTTAAGTGTTTATTTATTTATGCTATGTGTGCATATATGTGGATGAATGGCAAGAGCCGGGAACGGCGAAGGCCGAGAACGGCGAGGGCCGGGAACGGTGAAGGTCGAGTCGACAAGGGGCCGAGAGCAGCAGTTAGCACGCGGAGTGCGAGTTGCTAAGGAGAGACCTTTTAGGATACCTAGGATATCCTTACAGTGTAGACCGCGAACCCAGGGCCTGGTATAGCGCCTAGGACGGCATGGCCGTATATGTTTAGCCTATTGGCAGCTTGATTATATGTTGAATGTTAAATATGCATATGTTATCTGCTTTGAGGGTTTTCTTGCTGGGCTTCAGCTCACGTGTGCTCTATGGTGCAGGTAAGGACAAGGGTAAAGTCGACCAACCATTAGTACGGAGAGCGTGAAGCGGCGCGTGCATGTTTGGCCTGCCTGGCTGCCATGGCTAGGGGAATTTCGGGAGATGGTTGTACTGAACCTAGATTTTGTCGTTTAGCCAACTTTAGTTATATTTTTTAGTTGTTAATATTTCTAAACAGTATTTTGGGATCCCAAGTGTTAAATGTTTTATGATTTTTGATGAATGGAATTACTTTCAAAGTATAAGACTCTATTTATGGTTTAATTACACTTTTGTCTTAAAACCTCGATTAGTGAGTTAATTGCACGTTTTAAACTCACTTAGTAACAGCTCTAAGGGAGTAGGGCATTACAACTTGGTATCAAAGCGAGCCAAGGTTTATGGTTTCTGGAGGATGACCGAACATGTATGCTCGCTGTCAGTGACAAGCTCGACTCAGGGTTGGTTGGTAATGATTGATTTATATGCTTGGATATGTGCTTAAATGCCATGTTTTCCTACTTACTTCATATAGAGCATGATGAATGAGTTAACATATGAATGATATGTCAGGGCATGGCCCGTTGAGTGTTATATGTTATTTGTATGTTATGTGGATTATCGTTTATCGTTGGCTGATGTGATTGGGAGGTGGTTTTGGATGTTGTTATCATCCCTGATGAGCGGCGTCATTGATTGCAGGCATATTTGTTGAGATGCCTCGACAATCATCGAGACTCCATGGCAATAGGGCCGAGGATGACAACCAGGATCAAGACCCTCCACTTTCCCCCCAAAATTGGCAACAAATATTTGCCGAAATGGAAGCAAGAATGCAGCGAATAGAGGAAGAGCTTTAACAGTTGAGGCAATAGGCCCCTCCACAGGTCACTGGGTTGCCAGCTCAGCAGGTTGTGGCACCAGTGCTGGTTCAACCTGTTGTGGAGAACAGGTGGGAACCTTTATATGAGAGATTTAGGACGCAGCATTCTCCCACCTTCGACGGTGGACCAGACCCACTGTGGGCAGAGCAGTGGATGAATATGGTTTCCTCCATTCTGGATTTTATGAGGGTGGAAGGGAACGAGAGGGAAGCTTGTGCCAGCTACATGTTCAGAGAGGATGCCCGCATCTGGTGGGATGTAGTGGTTCAGAGGAGAAATGTGACAATTATGACTTGGGAAGAGTTCAGGAACATCTTTAACGAGAAATACTACAGTGCTGCAGTCCGAGCTACGAAGGTTGACGAGTTCATCAACCTGACTCAGAACCGGTTGACAGTTACTGAGTCTGCTTTGAAATTTGACCGATTGGCAAAGATCATGCCAAATTTGGTGTCGACTGATGCGGCAAGAAGAGATAGGTTTGTACGGGGATTGAACGTTATGATCGCTCGTGATGTAAAGATCACCTTGGATCCAGAGACTACTACCAATGCTCAGGTTGTAGACAAGGCCCTTACAACTGAGGAGGCCGAGGATCATATTTGGAGAGAGAGCACTGTTAAGCACGATGCCAGGAGGAAGGTGCCTCCTTATATTGGATCCAGTCGGGGTAGTGGCTTCAGTGAACAGAAGAGAAAAGCCCCAGATTCTTTTGTTCCTCCTAGTATGGATAGGAGGGCACGGGGTGCTTTTGGTGGCTGTCAGGGCGGAAGTGACAACTAGAGGAGCTTTCCAGTGTGTCCCCGGTGTAGACGACAACATCAGGATGAGTGCCGGATCAGGGCCTGCTTTATTTGTGGGAGTGCCAATCATCTGAAGAAGGACTGCCCACAATCCATGAAAGGGGAGCCGAAGCAGGGAGACAGTCTCGCTCCTACTAGAGTGTTTACCTTGACTTAGACTGAGGCGGAGGCTAGCCCCTTGGTTGTGACAAGTCAGATTTCTAGTACTAGGTTTTCTTATACTGCATTGTTTGATTCGAGAGCTACTCACTTTTTTGTGTCTGTTAGAGTGACAGATCAGCTATGAAGACCTAGTGTTTTGTATGCTAAGGGTTTTCAGACTTTGTTGCCAACTAAGGAACTAGTAGTCTCTAGGAGATGGATTAGAGCTTTTCCAGTAGAGGTAGATGGTAGGGTGTTGTCTGTTGATCTGATTGAGCTTGTGATGGATGACTTCGATATGATCCTAGGGATGGATTGGTTATCGAAGTATGGGGCAGCGATTGACTGCAAGCGCAAGATGGTGACTTTTGAACCGGAAGGGAGGTACCCTTTGTATTTGTGGGGACAGTTAATGGACCGCGGGTACCTATGATTTCAGCACTGAAGGCTAGAGACCTGATGCAGGAAGGTTGCATAAAATTCCTAGCGAATGTTGTGGATACCTCTAGGGTTGTGTCGGTTGGACCAAAGGAGGCCAGATTGGTATGTGAGTTTCCAGATTTATTTCCAGCAAATCTGTCAGGGTTGCCGCCGCAGTGTTAGATTGAGTTTGTTATAGAGTTGGCGCCAAGGGCGGAGCCAGTATCTAGGACACCTTACATAATGTCTCTCATGGAGTTGAAGGAGTTGAAGATCCAGTTGCAGGAGTTACTGGATTTGGGGTTAATCAGACTGAGTTTCTCGCCATGGGGTGCTCCAGTGTTGTTCGTCAAGAAGAAGGATGGATCTCTTAGGATGTGTATTGACTACAGGAAGCTGAACAAGTTGACCATTAATAATAAGTATCCACTGCCTAGGATTGACGATTTTTTTGACAAGCTATAGGGAAGGATAGTGTTTTCCAAGATTGATCTCCGATCAGGTTACCACCAGTTAAGGATTAAAGAAGAGGACATACCAAAGACCGCTTTCCGCACGAGGTATGGACACTACGAATTCCTGGTTATTTCCTTTGGATCAACCAATGCCCCAGCAGCATTTATGGATATGATGAATAGGGTCTTCAAGGACTACTTGGACAAGTTTGTGATTGTGTTTAGCGATGACATTCTGGTGTATTCTCAGTCAGAGACAGAGCATGAGCAACACCTATGTTTGGTATTGCAACGGTTGAGGGAGCATAGGTTATATGCTAAGTTCAGCAAGTGCGAGTTCTGGTTACTGCAAGTTACATTTCTGGGCCATATCGTCAGTAAGGAGGGGATTCTGGTTGACCCAAGTAAGATTGAAGCAGTGAGAGACTGGCCTAGACCGAGTAATGTTCCTGAAGTGAGGAGTTTTCTGGGATTGGCAGGGTATTATCGGCGGTTTGTTGAGGGGTTCTCCAGGATAGCTATGCCATTGACAGAATTGATAAAGAAGAAGACTTATGAAATGGTGAGGAAAAAACTGTTTCTTACTGTATTTTTTATTCACTGATATATTGTACATCCTAGGACTAGAGGTATATATAGGAAATACATAAGTAATTACATTAAATACAGGAATAGGTACCGATTCCTATTCCCAGGAAACCCAAAGATCAAAACATTAAAACCTATTTTCTTCTAACTGTCAACACTCCCCCTCAAGCTGGACTATAGATATTGATGAGTCCAAGCTTGTTTACAAGAAAATCAAATGTTTGTTCAGATAGTCCCTTTGTGAGAATATCAGCAAGCTGTTGATTAGTATGCACATATCTAATGCTGATAACTCCTCTGTCAATTTTTTCTTTGATGAAGTGATGGTCAACTTCCACGTGTTTGGTTCTGTCATGATGTATAGGGTTATGTGCAATGCTGATAGTAGATTGGTTATCACAGTAAAGCTGAATAGGGGCTTCATATTTAATCTTCAATTCTTCTAGTAGATGTTTGATCCATATAGCTTCACACACTCCATGAGCCATGGCTCTATACTCTGCTTTTGTACTGCTTCTTGCAACCACAGTTTGCTTTTCACTTCGCCATGTGGTTACATTCCCCCATACCATTGTGCAATATCTAGATGTAGACTTTCTATCATCAATTGAACCAGCCCAGTCTGCATCTGTGAACACTTTAACTTTTCTCTCAGTTGTCTTCCTGAAAAAAAGACCCTTTCCTGGAGTTTGCTTGAGATATCTCAGAATTCGATACACTGCATTGAGATGCCCTTGACACGGATCATGCATGTATTGACTAACTAGACTCACTGCAAAAGCAATGTCGGGTCTAGTATGTGAGAGGTAGATGAGTTTTCCTACCAGCTGTTGGTACTTCCCCTTGTCAACTGGACTTCCTTCAAACATTTTCTTTTTGTCTCCGAGCTCAATTGGAGTTTTGCTGGGTCTGCTTCTGAGCATTCCTGTCTCCTTTAGAAGATCTAGAGTGTATTTTCTCTGTGACACGGAAATACCTTTTTTACTTCTAGCAAATTCCATACCCAGAAAATATTTGAGAGCATCGAGATCTTTGACTTCGAACTCCTTTGCCAACATTTCGTTGATTGAGTTTATCTCCTCAATGTGATTACCAGTGATAATTATGTCATCAACATATACGATTAGTACAGCAATTTTTCCACTTCCTAAGTGTTTGACAAAGAGAGTGTGATCAGTCTGGCCTTGTATGTATCCAAGCCCTTTGACAACTTTCAGGAAACGATTGAACCATGCTCGGGGAGATTGTTTCAAGCCATAGAGAGATTTGTTCAGTTTGCAAACTGTGGTTGTCTTGAGAGATTCTTCAAATCCCGGAGGCTGACTCATATTTACTTCTTCTTCAAGTTCCCCATTCAAGAATGCATTCTTTACATCAAGCTGATGTAATTCCCAATCCATGTTAACCGCTAGTGAGAGAAGAACTCTGATAGTGTTGAGTTTGGCAACTGGAGCGAATGTTTCCGTGTAGTCAATTCCATAAGTTTGAGTAAACCCCTTGGCAACTAACCGAGCTTTGTACCTCTCAATAGATCCATTTGCATTGAATTTGACGGTGAACACCCATTTGCACCCTATTACCTTCTTGTCTGGTGGTAACTCTACTAATTTCCACGTTCCATTATGTTTAAGTGCTCTTATTTCTTCAAGCATTGCTGCTTTCCACTGAGGAGAATCAAGAGCTTCTTTGATATTCCTGGGAATCACAATATTTGATAGATTCGAGGTGAAAGCTTTAAATGGAGATGACAATTTTGAGTAAGAAATGAACTTTGAAATGGGGTGTTGGGTACATGATCTGGTTCCTTTCCTTAATGCAATAGGAATATCTAGATCTGACTGTTTGTTAGATTGGAGAATACCTGGATCTTTTGAGGGAAGCGGTTCCATCACCAGATTGGGCATTTGACTGTGCTGAGGATTCATAACTTGTTTATTTCTCCTGGAATATACCCGAATCTCTTTCTGTACGTTTTGGTCTTGAGGATGTTCTTCTGGTTCAGTGTTTTTAGGAGAGGTTGGTGGATTTTCTTGTTCAGGAGGGAGAGTCTGGATATCTGGTTCAGAAGAAAGTGGAGTGGAAGAGGTAAATGGAAAAATAGTTGTTAAGGGTAATTCTAACCCCCACGACCACTGAGCTTCTTGCTGGGGAGTGAAGTAAGGAGTATCCTCGAAAAATGTGACGTCACATGAGATGAATGTTTTTTTGGTGATGGGATAATAACACTGATAACCTTTTTGGGTAGGAGAGTAACCCAAAAACACAGTCTTAATGGCTCTAGGATCAAATTTACTCCGATGGTGGGAGTGAACATGCACAAAAGCAGTGCAACCAAATACTTTAACAGGTAGAGTATTTGTAGAGATGTGAGGATGCAGAGATTGAAGAACATAATATGGTGTTTTGAACTGAAGGGGTCGACTAGGGAGGTGATTAATGAGATAAGCAGCAGTAAGGATAGCATCACCCCAAAGATGTTTAGGGACATGCATAGTGAACATAAGAGCACGAGCTACTTCTAAGAGATGGCAATTTTTGCGTTCAGCAACTCCATTCTGTTGCGGAGTATCAACACACGAGCTTTGATGGACAATCCCATTTTTGAGAAGATAGGGACCAAGAGTGGTATTGAAATATTCAGTACCATTGTCGGTACGGAGTATTCTTATAGATGTTTGGTATTGTGTTTGGATCATTTGATGAAAGTTGGCATGTTTCAGACTTACTTTTAAGAAGATAGACCTAAGTGAGACGTGTGTGATCATCAATGAGAGAGATAAACCATCGCTTACCATGAGAAGTATTGACCTTGGAAGGTCCCCATATGTCACTATGAATTAGAGAGAATGGGTTTGAAGGTGTATATATTTTGTGAGGGAACGAAATTCGTGTGTGCTTGGCAAATTGACAAATATCACAATGAAAATCAGTAATATTCTTATTTACAAAAAACGATGGGAATAAGTGTTTTAAATATAAAAAAACTTGGATGCCCAAGTCGACAATGCCATAACATAATTGTTTTTGAAACAGAGTTTGAAACAAACGATGAACTTGAACAAGAATTAGAAATAGAACTTGAACCCAAACGTAGTAGAGAAGAGAGCTCGTTAACTGGATGTTGTCCTTCAAAGAAATAAAGTCTGTTATGAACCCTAGCACTGCCAATCATCCTCCCCGATGATAGATCCTGAAATTGACAAGAATTTGACATGAATTTAGCGAAGCAATGATTATCACTGGTTAATTTTTGGAAAGAGATTAAATTGCATTTCAAAGAAGGAACATAAAGTACTGATTTAAGAATGAGGTCAGCAGATAATTTAATAGTGCCTATTCCAACAATAGGAGAATGGGTGTCGTTTGCAATTGTGACACTAGATTTAGTGGAACATGGAGAATAAGTATCAAACAAATGTGGTAAACCTGTCATGTGATCAGTGGCGCCCGAATCGATGATCCATGGTGTGTTGGAGGTGGAAGAAAAATTACCAGAGTGTGCAACAGATGCACTATGAGTCTCAGGACCGGAACTGGGTTTTATGGATGATTGACTCAAAAGAGGGTATAGGTGGGCAAGTTGTTCCTTACTGAATGAAGGGGTACCAGCACTATTCTGATCATTGGTACTCTTAGTTTGAGTTTGATAGGCCTTTCTTTCATTTTCGCGGCGAGGGGTCCAATTGGGTGGTTTACCATGAATAACCCAACAAGTAGATCGAGTATGACCGTGACGTTGGCAGTGATCACACCAAGGTCGATCACCCTTATGATTAGGTCGAGGGTCGACAGTGGATCTGCCATATGGTGGAGGGCCAGATTTTGATACGAGAGCTGAGCTTTCAATGGGCTGCAGGTCAGGAGTAGTGAGCATGACACGACGACGTGCTTCTTCACGTCTAACCTCAGAGAAGGCTTCTTCAGTGTCAAGAAATGGGGCACGACCTACCAGACGACCTCTAACTTCATCAAGATTACTGTTTAACCCCGTAAGAAATTCAAAGACTCGTTCTTTCTCTAACTGTTGCCGATGGATTGTAATGCAGTTAGCACATAGTGGTGTGGTATCCAGATACAAATCGAGCTCCTGCCACAAGTCTTGTAAGTCGGAAAAATATTGGGTAACAGTTTGATTACCTTGCTTGATTTCTTTAAGCTTGGTACGGATTTCTAAAATTTGAGAGGCGTTACCAAGGTCAGAATACATTTTCCGGGCAGCGTCCCACACCTCCTTAGCAGTCTTAAAGAATAGATATCTGCGGCTGATTTTTGAGTCCATTGAATTAATTAACCATGCAAGTACAATAGAATTTTCAGCTTGCCATACCTTGTATGTAGGATCATTGAAAAGAGGTGCAGGGAGATCACCAGTAATGTATCCTAATTTACCACGACCACAAATAACAAGTTTGACAGATTAAGCCCATTGTAAATAATTTTTCCCATCAAGTTTATGGGCTGTAATATTAAGTGAACCACTATCAAGGTTATAAAGAGAGCCCATAGACCCAATGGGCTGACTTGGCTGAGTGTGGGCTGAGTTGGGGTTAGGGTTACCTTCATTGGGCTGGGTTGAGTGAGGCCCAATATTTTGAGAAGTAACCTCCTCACTGTTCGACATCACAGAGAGAGACTACTGGAGGGCTACGGGGCCGAGAGCTTCTGTGCCGAGAGTGGAGCCGAGAGCTGCTGAGGGCTACGGGGGTCCGACTGTAGCGCCGCCAGACTGGACTGCCACCGGAATGGACTGGCCGAGATGCTGGAGATGGTGCCGGAGAGGAGCGACTGGAGGTTGAGCGCCGGAGCAGGTGCCAAATGACTTCGCCGGAGGCCTGGAGTGTCGCCGGACTGGTTTGCGACTGGAAGGAGGGACGACCGCCGGAAAAAATGGAGGAAAGCTAAGAAGGGGACAGAATCGAGCCTTACAGCTCTGATACCATGATGAAATGGTGAGGAAAAAACTGTTTCTTACTGTATTTTTTATTCACTGATATATTGTACAACCTAGGACTAGAGGTATATATAGGAAATACATAAGTAATTACATTAAATACAGGAATAAGTACCGATTCCTATTCCCAGGAATCCCAAAGATCAAAACATTAAAACCTATTTTCTTCTAACTGTCAACAAAGACAAATTATGTTTGGACAGACAGATGTGAGAACAGTTTCAAAGAGTTTAAGCGGCGACTGATCACCGCACCAGTGTTGAGTTTGCCGACAGACAATGAGAAGTTTGTGGTTTATTGCGATGCCTCCAGACAGGGTTTAGGGTATGTGCTGATGCAAGCTGGTAAGGTGATAGCTTACGCATCGAGACAGCTAAAGGAATATGAGCATAGATATCCCACGCATGATTTGGAGTTGGCAGCCGTGGTATTCGCACTTAAGATTTGGAGACATTATCTGTATGGTGAGAAGTGCGAGATATACACCGACCATAAGAGTTTGAAGTACTTCTTTACTCAGAAGGATCTGAATATGTGCCAGAGATGATGGCTAGAGTTGGTTAAGTATTATGACTGTGATATCCTATACCATCCTTGGAAAACTAATGTAGTGGCTGATGCATTGAGTCGGAAGGGCACAGGACAGTTGTTCAGTTCGAGGCAGATATCTGATGAGCTAGCTGAGGAGATGACTGGAATGGGTATAGAGTTGGTGGTTGGCCAATTAGCCAACATCACTCTTCAGTCTACGCTCCTTGAGAGGATCAAGGAGGCGCAGAGGAAGGATTCCCAGTTGAGAGGTCACAGAGAGAACGTCTTAGTCGGAGTGGCTAAGGACTTTTCTATCTCAGATATGGGGTTACTGAAGTACAAGGGACGGATCTGTGTTCCGATGGACTCTAGTATCCGGCAGGAGATCTTAGATGAGTCGCATACCACTCCCTATTCCTTACATCCAGGTACGACAAAGATGTACCAAGACTTGAAAGCCTTGTATTGGTGGTCGAGAAGGAAGAGGGACGTGGTGGATTATGTGGCTAAGTGCTTAACGTGTCAGTAGGTTAAGGTTGAACATCAGAGGCTAGCAGGGTTTTTGCAGCCTCTAGGGATTCCAGAGTGGAAGTGGGAAGATATCACCATGGACTTCGTGGTTGGTTTGCCGAAGACCGTGGGATAGCATGACTCGGAGTGGGTGATTGTGGATAGGTACACCAATTCTGCCCATTTTTTACCTGTCAGGACGACTTATAATATGGAGCAGTATGTCGAGTTATATGTGAAGGAAATTGTACGATTTCATGGGGCTCCGAGGTTGATAGTATCCGACAGGGACCCCACTTTCACCTCTAAGTTTTGGGAGAGTCTGCAGAAAGCTATGGGCACACAATTATGGTTTAGTATTGCTTATCATCCTCAAACAGATGGATAGTCTGAGAGGATGATTCAGATACTGGAGGACATGCTACGAGCTTGTGTGCTAGATTTTGGGGGATCTTGGAGTAAGCATCTCCCTCTGATTGAGTTCTCATACAATAATAATTATCAAGCGACTATCGAAGTAGCTCCGTATGAAATTATTTATGGGAGGAAGTGCAGGTCACCTCTCCATTGGGATGAGACGGGTGAGAGGAGTTATTTGGGTCCTGAGATGGTTCAGAGGACCAATGAGTCGATTGAGAAGATTAGAGCTCAAATGCTCGCCTCCTAGAGTTGCCAGAAGAGTTATTTAGACTTAAGACACAGAAGCGTAGAGTTTCAGGTCGGTGACCATGTGTTCCTTAGAGTTTCACCTTTGAGGGGAGTGAAACGGTCTGAGCCCTAGATTTGTTGGCCCCTTCGAGATTCTAGACCAGGTTGGAGAGGTAGCTTACAGATTGGCGATGCCTCCAGCCTTATCAGGGGTTCATGATGTGTTTCACGTGTCCATGCTCCGGAAGTATGTGTCTGATTCGATGCATATTCTGAGTTATGAGAATTTGGAGCTGGACCAGGATTTGTCATATGAAGAGAAACCGGTTTAGATTCTTGACCGAAAGGACAAAGTCTTGCGGAGCAAGACCATCGCCTTGGTGAAAGTGCTGTGGAGGAACGGCAAGGTTGAGGAGGCGACGTGGGAACTTGAATCAGAGATGCGGGAGCGGTATCCCGAGTTATTCAGGTAATTTCGAGGATGAAATTTCTGTAAGGAGGGGATAATTGTAGCATCCCAAATTTGCTAGTAAGGCTTAGGGCCTTGATTAGCGTGCCTGGAGAGCAATAAGTGATTTATTATTATAATATGTGTATTTGTATGAGTATGTGATTAGTGATGCATGTTTAGGTGAATTAAATATGCATGTGGGCCCCGCTTGGTTATTGGGGGCATGTTTGTAATTTTAGCCCGTTGAGGGCATAAATGTGATCATTGTAATAATTGTGATAAATCTGTGTTGCACGATCCGAGACAGTCCTAGGGAGCGATTAGCTAGAAAGTCACAACGGGGTCAAAAATCTGACTCGGAGCGAGTCGAGGGGTATTTTGGGTATTAGACGTTTTATGGGGTTAACTGGTTATAAAAATAAATATTTGAAGATAGAATGTTTAGGAAAGAATATTGGGGAAATTTACCATTTTTCCCTCGGGGACGTTTTTCGCACCCCGAGCCTTTGAGACAATCTTAGAAACTTAAGTTAAATAAAAACAAAGTTGGAGAAGTGTTTAGAAGCTAAGGAAACCAACCCTCTTTCTTCCTCTCTCTCTTGGAGTCTTCTCCCTTTGGAAACTTGGAGCATTTTGGTAGAAACTGACTAAAGACTAAGGAATTGGAGCTGGGAATTGTGGGAGCTAGAAGCTTGGAGCTTAGAGAACTAATCCAGGGATTTAACTCAACTCAAGGTAAGCTCCTAACTTAGTGGATTATACTGGTTTTCTGCTTAAATTTTAGAGTATTGCATGTGTTTTGGGTAAAGAATCATCTTTGAGGTTGATGAGGTTTTGAGTTAGAATTCTTGTTAGGTTTTGTTGCTGAGTCCATGGTATAACTTCTGTGATGGTTAGCTTGATTTGTTGGGTTGATTTTGGGGTTAATTGGATGGGTTTTCGTGGCAAAAATGGAGGATTTTTCTAGGTTCGAAGGGTCGGGCTGCGGCATTGTTCTTGCTAAGTCGCGGCCTTCTAGAGCATTTTGGTGGCCAGGAAGAAAGGCGGGCCGCGACATGCCCTTGCTTGTCCACGGCGCGCCTGCCCTATTATTGTAATGCCCCAACTCCAGGGACCGTTACAGTGTGCCTTGTAAACAGTGCTAAACTCGCTAATCGAGTCATTTGGCCAAAATCGTGTAACTAAGCATGATTAGCGGTTTAGGGATTAAAAATTTTGGTTAAGATGTAACGTTTCACTAGAACATTTAATACATACACTGGGATCCCAAAAATACAATTTCAGAGTCTATTACAGAAAAACATTTACAACAGGCCGTTCTAAGCGGCAAAACAGGGTGTAACCCTAGTTCCACTTTAAACCTCGGCCGTGGCGGACGAGCAACTGCATATGTACACGTCATCACCTAAGCTCTCCAACTCAAGGATGGTCCAGCTTCCTCTTGCCTTTACCTACACCACTTAGCACCCGTGAGTCGAAGCCCAGCAAGAAAACCCAATAAAGCATGATATAATATCAATAATAATCATAATAGCCATTCAGGACCAACGGTCCAAAGCAGATAGGTAACAGTAGCCAAAAGTTACAGAAGTGGGTACAGCTCCCTCTGTCCATGTGACGATAGGGTCACCAGGGCTTAAGTGATAAGTGGTTCCTTCAAAAGTTTGATCAGGATAGGTGCATGGTGATAGGTCACCAACATAACCATCCTCCCGACTCTAGAGTCGTAACTAAGGACAGCGTCCCCCAGCCATGTGACAAACAGTCACCGGGGTCATATACCTTGGCTATGATCATCTGGTCTTAGACCAGGCAAGCGCTTATAAGTTCTTCGACCCTAGGATTGGTCTAGCATTAATGCCATAGAGCCATTCAATGCATGTTCTTCGACTTTAGAGTCGGTCCCTGACTAGTCAGTGCCATACACAAGCAAGTCATGCCACCAATCATATATCACATGTTCAATATCCATAAACAAGGTATTCAGCATGCTTACTAAACAGATACCAGTACAATTAGGACCATGTACAACCACAGAGGCTCAAGCTCTGAACAATACCATACCCAGTATACAAAACATGTCCTAATCACATGTTTCTCATGCATCATATGCAATATATCCAACAATCCAACATGCACCAATACTAGCCATGCATGTCACGTTCAATAGTCAACCAACATGCATCAGGAATAACCATGCATGTCATACTCAATAATCAACCGACACGCATCAAGGATAGCCATGCATGTCATAATAATAATCAACCGATATGCATCAAGAATAGCCATGCATGTCTTACATAATAATCAACCGACATGCATCAAGAATAGCCATGCATGTCATACATAATAGTCAACCGACATGCATCAAGAATAGCCATGCATGTCATACATAATAGTCAACCGACATGCATCAAGAATAGCCATGCATGTCATACATATATACAGGGTGTCGTTTTCTTACCTCAAAGTCGAGCTAGAATGATTAGAAGAACGATCAACTTTTAGTCCTTTAGCGGTCACCTAATCATAACCAAATGTAGGATACCATCAATAAAAACGATCAACATAAGTTCCTGAACCAATATCTAGCCTCCAGGACATCAATCCACACTTAACCAAGTAGTAGGATCAACCCCGAGGCCTATGGTAAGCATCCCTAAGTCAAAAACCCTATTCTGGCAAAATCTGCCTCTATGGGCCGCGGCCCGCCCTAGCTGCGCTGCGGCGCGCCCCCCAGACAGAGACAACCCTCTCTGCCAGACGCCTTGAGCCGCGGTGTACCACAGCCATGCCGCGGCTCATTACACTGTTCAGCCAAAAACCAGCAACGCACCAGCTCGACCCCCCCCCCCCCTTCGTTTTCCCTTGGAACCAAGCCCTTCAAACCTATCCCAAACCTCAACCTAACACCCAATTAAACCTCTAAACATCACCCATAACTCCCCCTCATCAAAACCCAAGCTAAACATCAACTGAACTTCCATTAATTCTCAACTAACACATCAAAATCCTAAAGTGAAAACTTAATAGAAAAACAGGGTATAGCTCAAAACTCAGGTTCAATTCCTTACCTTAAGCTGGTTTGAATCCTTCCCAATAGCTGAGCTAAGTCTAGAATCCCCAAGCTTTGATTTCCCTAGCTTGTTCTTCAATTGGCTCTCAAAAATTAAAAGGAGGATGAAGGAGAAACCTTGTACGGGAGAGAAGGAGATAAGGCTCTGTTTTATTCTGTTTTCCACAGCCTTCTGAACACTCAAAGCTGATATAAATCCTTAAGTTCAAAAGACCATAATGCCCTTAGGCCAAATAAATCCCTCTAAAGGCTTCCGAGGGTAAAACCGTCCTTTCTCGCCTATCTCGGTAATTATAATTAACGTTCTCCAACTCCCGCTATTCTCAATATTCTCACATACCAATAAATCATATCCCATTACCCCTTTATTCCCGGTAATGCTCTAGTCATCAAAATGACCCCGAGACTCACCTCGAGCCCCGAACTTAAACCCGTTATGACTAGACCGAACACTTACATCTCATGATCGTCTCATGCCGAATAGCTCAAACCAATCCACCTTATAATGTGGCTATATTAATTAATCACAATCATGCACCCAAAATACACAATTACGCCCACAGTGGCCAAATTACCAAAATGCCCTCATAATTAAAATATGAACCCATATGCATGCATCCACCATCATATAATAATATAATTCACGTAAACATGCATATAATCATTAAATACCATAATAAATCAATTATGGCCCTCCCGGCCTCCTAATCAAGGTTCTAAACCTTATTAGGAAATTTGGGGCATTACAATTATGGGGTTGGTCTCTAGTTGGGGGCGGGCCACGGCATGGCCTCATGGGGCCGCGGCGCTTAGTGCATTTTTGGGCTTTAAAGAGATTTTAGGCTTGGGAATCCAAAAGCTAAGGCTTGGGATGGATTTTATCACCCAGTTTGATAGAATTCAATGTCCTGGAGACTAGAATTATGACCCAAAGTTATTTAATGGATTAGAACTTGATGGATGGATATTTTTGGTGCATTGTGACTAGGGTTTCAGCGAGGCTCGGACTAGGGGACTATGCTCGGGACATCGGTGCTTGGAAAGCTCGAGACACAGTTAAGAAAACTGGTGTACCCATAGAGCAGGGCGAGGCCCTATAGCTTGTGTTGCTGGGCACGACCCTATATGATTGTATTGCAGGGCGTAGCCCATTGATTATGATTATACTTGTTTAAGTGTTTATTTATTTATGCTATGTGTACATATATGTGGATGAACGGCAAGAGCCAGGAACGGCAAGAGCCGGGAATGGCGAGGCCTGAGAACGATGAAGGCCGAGTACGGCAAGGGGTCGGGAGCAGTGGTTAGCATGCGGAGTGCGAGTTGCCAGGGCGAGACCTTTTAGGATACCTAGGATATCCATACGGTGTAGACCACAAACCCAGGGCCTGGTATAGCGCCTGGGACGGCATGGACGTATATGTTTAGCCTATCGGCAGCTTGATTATATGTTGAATGTTAAATATGCATATGTTATCTGCTTGTGAGGGTTTTCTTGCTGGGCTTCGGCTCACGTGTGCTCTATGGTGCAGGTAAGGGCAAGGGGAAAGTCGACCAACCATGAGTACGGAGAGCATGAAGCGGCGCGTACATGTTTGGCCTGCCTGGCTGCCACGGCCAGGGGAATTTCGAGAGATGGTTGTACTAAACCTAGATTTTGTCGTTTAGCCGACTTTAGTTATTTTGAGTTGAAAATATTTCTAAACAGTATTTTGGGATCCCAAGTGTTAAATGCTTTATGATTTTTGATGAATGGAATTACTTTCAAAGTATAAGACTCTGTTTATTGTTTAATTACACTTTTGTCTTAAAACCTCGATTAGCGAGTTAATTGCACGTTTGAAACTCACATAGTAACGGCTCTAAGGAAGTAGGGCGTTACAACTACATACAACGTAATTTTGGTCGTCCCGCTTTAGTCGATTTCGGTGCCATCACCTCCATCTGCCATCTCTGCATGAAGTTCCCATGCAATAATGGAGGAGTGGAAACTATGCGGGGAGATCAAAAAAGTGCCTGAAAGTGCTATCATGTCTCCGCTCGACCAATCTTCATGGTCCATGAAGAGCCTGTTAAAGAAGAAAATGCTAATCCAATCCCAACACCACAGCCAGCACGGATGGTGGTCCGAGAGGAGGAAGAATTGGATCCGCAGATAGAAGCAGATAGGGAATTAAAACCCATGGAGGAGTTGGAAGAGGTGTGCATCGATGTCACCGAGCCGACCAAAGTAATCCAAGTCAAGAGAAACTTGAACTCAAAGGTTAGGGCTTCCATAATCGCCTGGGTGAAAGAGAACCAGGATGTCCTGGCCTGTCACATTTGGATATGACCGGGATCGACCGCAACGTCATATGTCACGCCCTGAACATTGACAAAAATGCAACTCTCTTACGACAGAAGCGGAGACCCCTAGGGGCAGAGAGGGTAGAGGCCCTCAAGTTAAAATTCGAGAAGTTGTCCTCAATCAACTTCATTCGGGAGGCCTTATATCCCATTTGGCTGGCCAATTCGGTGTTAGTATCGAAGCCAAACGAGACATGGAGGACTTGCATCGACTTCACCGATCTTAATAAGGCATGCCCGAAAGATTGCTTCCCTCTGCCCTGGATTGACCAGATGTTAGATGCTACATCCGGGTATGAGTTGTTGAACTTCATGGATGCCTACTCCGGCTACAACCAAATCTCAATGCATGTAGCAGACCAGGAACACACCAGCTTCTAGACGGACAAGGGTGTATACTACTACATCGTCATGCCCTTCGGTCTTAAGAATGTTGGGGCCACCTATCAAGGGCTGGTTAATAGGATGTTCCGAAACCAACTGGGGAAGAACATGGAGGTCTATATAGACGACATGTTGGTCAAGTCGAAGACCTAGGCTAAACACGTGTATGACCTGGCAAAAGCATTTGCCATTATCTGGAGGTATGAAATGAAGTTGAACCCCAAAAAGTGCTCTTTTGGCGTGGCATTCGGGAAGTATCTGGGCTTCATAGTAAGTTTGAGAGGAATAGAAGCAAACCCAGACAAGATCAGAGCGTGAAATCTTGACGGGAAGAATAGCAGCATTGAGCCGCTTTGCTTCGATGTCCACAAACAAGTGCATCCCATTTTTCAATATACTTCGTGAAAGCCAGAGGTTTGAATGGATGGCCGAGTGTGAAGAGGCTTTCCAAAAATTGAGGGAACATTTAGCCCAGATGCCAATCTTGCCGATACCAGTGGAGGGGGAGCCATTGTACCTGTATTTGTCAGTGTCAAACACGCCATCAGTGCCGCTTTAGTGCGAGAAGAGGGAATGGTCTAGCTCCCGGTCTATTACGTAAGCAAAAGATTGCTGGGTGTGGACTCTAGTTACCTATTAATCGAGAAGCTGACATTTTTCTTACTGACCAGCTCCAGAAAGCTGAGACCTTACTTTCAGGGCCACGCCATTAAGGTACTGATGAACCATTCCTTACGACAAGTACTATAAAAACTCTAATCATCGGGGAGACTCTTGAAGTGGGCCATGGATCTTAGCCAGTTTGACATAGCATATGTCCCCATGATTTCTATCAAGGGACAGGCCCTGGCTGACATCATCTTAGAATTAATTGGGATAACCGAAGATGAAGAACTCGTCGACCCCATAATGCCTCTGTGGAAAATCTTCGTAGATGGAGCCTCAAATAAAAATAGGGTCGGGGTCAGGATCATCTTGATATCCCCTCAAGGTCACTAGTTGCAAAGTACCCTACACTTCCAGTTCGAAGCGTCAAACAACGAGGCTGAGCACGAAGCCATGCTGGCAGGACTACGCTTGGCCCGGGAGGTAAGAGCAGCAAATATAGAAGTCCACAGTGACTCCCAGCTGTTGGTCAGGCATATTTCGGGGGAATACCAAACGTAGGGGGAGAAGATGGCCGCCTACGTGACACGAACCCGAGAGTTACTCCAATCTTTTAAGAAATACTTCACCCGCTAGATCTCGAGGGAACAGAATATGTTTGCAGACACATTGGCAAAATTGGCCACGGATGTTGAAGTAGAATTCTCTGGGGTGGTCTCAATCGACCATACACCCATGCCTAGTATTCAATCTCCTGCAATCATCAACGCCATCGATTACTCTACGTCCTGGATGGGCCCTCTCATCCAGTACCTAACCACTGGGGAATTGCCCGCGGATAGGGCTGCTGCCAGGAAACTTCAGTACCAGGCTCCTAGATACGTCATGATGGATGGCAAACTCTATCATAGGGGGATGTCCATGCCCTATCTGTGATGCGTATCCGAGACAGAAATGAGTGCAATCATGCACGAAGTGCACGAAGGTTTTTGAAGAGATCACACAACCGGACTCAACGTGTCCAAGAACATCCTGAGGCAAGGATATTTCTGGCCAACGATGAAGAAGGATTGTATTGATTACATTCGCAAATGTGAACAGTGCCAAAGGTATGTGAAGATCCCGCGAGCCCCTCCAACAGAATTAACCCTGATGACCAGTCCCTGGCTTTTCGCAGTTTGGGGAATCGATTTAGTAGGATCACTCCCGACCGAGAAGGGTGGAGTAAAATACTCCTTTGTAGTAGTCGACTATTACAACAAGTGGGTCGAAACATAACCAATGAGCACCATCACCTCCAAAAAGGCCCTGGACTTTTTCATCAACAACATTGTGTGCCGATACGCCCTCCCTCACAAAATTGTGTCGAACAACCAGAAGCAATTTGATAGCATCCACTTCACCGACTTCTGTGAAAGATATGGCATCATCAAAAGCTTCTATGCAGTTGCAAGACCACAAGAAAATGAGCAAATAGAGGCTGTGAACAAGATTTTGAAGGGAACATTAAAGAAAAAGCTACAAGTCTGCAAGAGCAAGTGGCCGAAAGGGTTGCCCCGCGTCCTATGGGCCTACCGGACCACAAAATGAATGTTCACTAGACATACTCCCAAATCAATGGTGTACAGATGTGAAGCAGCCATCCCAGTAGAAACAACGATCCTGTCTCACAGATAGGACACATACGATCCCATCTGGAACCACGCCTTACTCCAAGAATCCCTAGATCTCATCGAAGAGATCCGAGAGGAATCACAGGTGAAGTTGAAGATGTATGAGGGAAAGATCAACAAGCACTTCAACTCTAAAGTTAAGAGCCGAAGGTTTGAAACCGGCGATCTAGTTCTTAGAACAGTCTTCCCTGCAACTCAAAATCCAGGAGTGGGGGTTCTGGGACCAAACTAGAAAGGAACCTATGAAATCCAAAATGAAATATGTCCAGGAACGTATCACTTAAGGCGACTAGACGGAACGAAGGTCCCAAGGGCCTGGAACGCAGAACACCTCCACTGGTACTATCAGTAGTCGGGAGGATCTAATTCTTTTCCTTTCTAACTTTTTTTATTTCTAGCAATGTACTCCCCAAGGCAATCTCCTTTTTAATGGAAATGGTGTATACAAAACATCTTAAGAAATGTTGTAAGGAAAGAAAACGTTCACATTCGTCTTCATTTTTTACACAAACACGCAACCTAAGACTACACTCTTCGGCCACTTGGGGGGTAAGGCCATCTATACAAGTCCAGGAATAAAGAAAAAAAAAAGATGCAAAGCTCATAGCTTAATCTTGATCCAGATTCATATAGACTGGGGGTGCAAAACCCAACTCCCAACAAAATAGGATGCAAAGGTCAAAGCCTAGTCCTAACCCAAATCTGCGTGATCTGGAGGGTTCAACCGAATTAGGATGCAAGGCTTAAAGGCCAATTCTAGCCCGAACCCACATTGTCCAGGAGGTTCGAAACCCGAATCCCAATAAAACAGGATGCAAGGCTCAAAGCCCAATCCTAACCCGGACCTATATGCTCCGGGGGTAAAAAACCCAACACCTAAAAATTGGTCCAGACCTAACGTGGTCCCAAATAACCAAATCCCTATTCATGTCTTCCTTACAATGACCAAGAACCATTGAAACGTGAATCTTAGGTTTAAATTGGTTAAGGTTGGTCTTATAAACTGCCCAGGTCGTTGGAACATGAACCTCAGGTTCAAAATAAGCTAATCAACTAATCTTTGGTGGTCCAAACCATTGAAACCTGAACACCGGAGTCAGGACAAATAAATCGAATGACAGTTATTAACTCATTAACGGTCCAGGCCGTTAGAACCTGAACCTCAGGTTCAGAACGAGTTAATTAATTAAGTCATATCTAAAATATCTCTCACGGTCCAGGTCGTTGGAACCTGAACCATAGAGTCAAGATAAATCAATTAGGTTATATTGGTTAAGTCCAAAACGATCCAGGCCGTCAAGACCCGAACGTGGGTCTTAGGACATGTTAAATACCTTCTACAAATATTCCCCTAATGATCCTGGCCATTGGAACTAGGACCCAATATTCAACTTGGATTCATGCAGAGTGATAAAACATTTTGTGAATTTAGAAGAAAAAATAAATGAATATAAAGTGGGAACCATTATGTAGAGAAAAATCAATATATAATAATACGGATGATAAAAATTGTCTTGGACGCATCCGCGTCCATAAAAGTAAAAAAATTACAAAAACATAAAGGAAACCCTACCTAAAATACAAAGGCCCAGGCCTATGATTCGTTATGATCTGGGACATCCAGAGTATTCTCACCCTATTCATCCCCAGCTAGGAGCGTCACATCAGCTTTCTCCTTGCTTCAAATGCAGCCCTCTTTGCAGCTGGATCCGGATAAAGGAGGGGACTCATGTTCTTTTCCATGTAAATGGCCTCATCAAAAGTGGCCTCCAGCAATGCATCAGTCTACTCCTTCTCTTTGCAAGCCTCCTCGCTCTGCTTCATCTCCAGCTGGACCATGCCCTCCACAGCTTGGTTCTGGGACTCAAGGTTTGCCACCTTCTCCCGCTCCCGGCAAAGTTAGGCCTTAGCCTCCTCCAAAAGGGCTTTGATTGAAGCCTCCGAGCCACAAACACAACATAGCTCTGCCTCCAGGTTGTCCACTGACTTCTTATGTTCGGCGTCCTTCCTGGACAAAACTTCCTCATGCTGAGCCCGAACCTAGATGGCCTCCTCACACTCAGTCTCAATCCGAGCAGCCTCCTTGGCAAGGGCCTCCCTGGCAGCTTCTCGCTGAATAACGGCCCCCTCAACTCCATCTAGGTCATCTCCAGCTTCATAGCAATGTCAGTCACCAGATCCGCGTTCCTATCGGCCAACAAGGCATCCTAGAACAAATCAAAGTAAGAAAATTTACAAGGAATAATGATGGTAAATTAAAAGACTGGGCGAGCATATGGCTTACTGCAGTGGAATGATGACGAATGGCCTGTGAGATAAAAAGGGCATCCTGGCTGGCTAAGGTGGCATATCGCTTGAGCTGAAGATTGGACACAATAGCCCCTACCTGGGCTAGCAAATCTGGTGCAAGTGGAGTTGTGTCCTGCCCCAACTTAGGCCGAAACCCGATCTCGGCCAAAGTCAGTCCACGATCTGTTGAGGAGCATTAAAGGCCTCCGGCATTCGGCAAACTCCACCTGTCAGATGGTCAGGGCCTAGTACACCTCATCCCGTTTGTCCCGACCGTTGTCCCAAGCCCGGGACACCATTTTCATCCTCTCCTCCTGGAGGACCAGGTCCCCTTCCTCGGGAAGGACTGGGTTGATGGGAAGCTCTAGAGCCTCCGAGACCTCCTGCGTTACAATGAGGCTTTCCCTAGAGGTATGCTCCTCAGCTAGGGCTGGATCCTTGGTCTTGCTCCTCTTGGCCCGCTTTGAGGACCCCGCGGCGACCAAGTCTGCTTTCCTCTTGGCTGCCCCTCCTTCAAAAGGCTCCTGCTCCAAATTGATAACTTAGAGAGGAGCAGGCTAGGGCGGGACCATTTCGGCTTGCGCCACCGAGATGGAACTTGCAGTAGGATCCCTCTCAGAAGCTTCCTGGACTAGCTCTGAATCCCAAGGATCAGCTCCATAATTTTCTTTTTGGTCGGGCCCTTGGCGACCCTCTTCGCCGAAGCATTGACTGCAGCCGCCCTGGCCTCGATCATCTCCTTCATTTTGGCCACAAGGTTGGACATCTCTGGATCACCTAAGATAGACAGAAAAAGAAAACTGATTAGTAAAATACATGATTGGGGATAAAAGTCTAAAATAAAAAAGAACATTTAAGTTTAAAGTCCTCCAGGACGAACCCTTATCTAAGGAACGGGCATGACTCAACTCCCCTAGAGCGAAAGAGTGAATTCAGTCCCCCATGTCATCTAGGTCCAAAAATCTACCGTATTGAAGGAACCAGGACGAGTGCATGAGGGTCAGCGTGTCTATAACAATGGGGCAAGGAAGCCCCACGCTGCTAATAGTCCCGGTCAAATAATTTCGGTATTGTTGCCTATTCCTAATTAAGCCCCCAAAATGAGGGGCATAAGTTAAAATTGGAGGTGATTTACCTTGCCCCGAAATGCTAGCTCCGGGAGCTCCGGTGTTAGGATGCCTCCCCTCGAGAAAGGCGTCCAGTTCTTCGGACTTGGCCCTCACCGCCTGATGAGCTGCTCCTTCTTCACTTTCTCTGTGTCCGCCTTGGCGCGGCCTCCACTGCTTCGATGTGGATGAGGGTCAGCTCCTCCTTTAAGGCAGGATCCCTCTCGCATTGTAGCCCTCGGAATCTTGGGGCATCTATTGACTGGTTTACGGCAATCAACCTGATCAGCCAAAGATTCTCCGTAGTTACGAAGCCCCCCACGTCCAGCTCCTCGGCACTCATAATGGCATAGAATTTTGTTCGCTCCAAGATCGATTCGCTAAGCCGGGTCTGAGCATATGGACCTGTTTTCCAAGATTGTGAGTGTCAAATAAACAAAACTAAAGGGCGGATAGAAAGTGGATAAGGATAACTTACCCACATGCTGGAAGTCCAACACCAAAGTGGGGTTCTTCTCTAGGAGGAACCCGGATGTCATGAACCAATAGTATCTAACATCTAGAGGGTGTTTCCATGTACTGAATGGAGTTGGACTGATGTCGTGGGCTTTCAGTCTGTAAAACCCATCCCGTATCTTGTCTTTTGAGTTCAATTGCAGCTCAAGTTTGTAAAAATACAGCACTTCTACGGGAGTGGGCACCGGGATCTCCTTTGACGCGCAGAATATGTGCCATCCGCAAGCAATTTGTATGCCTGGGGGAGAAGCTGGAAGGGCACGATCCCCACAAACTTTAAGAATTGTGTGAAATAGTTGTGGAGCATGAGAATAGCTCCCGTGCTGATATGGCCTATGCTCCAAGCCCCGAACATGCCCACGCTAGTGTGGGCCTTCTTCTCCTTCCGGGCCAGTCAGTTGTAAGAAAGTCTCGGAGTCGCCTCTACTCCAAGGGCTTTCTCCAGCTGGTGTAACATCCGATAATTCTGGAACTCATTGTTCTCCCCCTTCCATTTCCCACGTGTCGCCAGTAGGAAGCTTGGGCCCCTCCAGGACTACAGGGCCCACCTGGACAATGTCTTTCGCGTATAAAGTCATGCCGCGACTCATGATCAGGGACCTGGAAGCAACAAAGAAAACGAGAACCAAGCAGTTAGCACCGAAATTGAAGAAAACTGATTAAGGTACGAGACTGCTTGGAGAGGTCCCCTGCGGACCCAAATCAAGGATCAATAGAGATCCCAAGATCTTGAGTCGGGAACTAAAGGTCAAAGTTTTTTCTAACTCACCCAAAACAATCTTGATGTGTTCGAATTGATCCAGGACAACCAGACTAATATGAGTTATCACCTAGAAAATCTATGGTTCATGCCTACCACGATCTTACTCAGAACCAACCTACACGGTGGTCACGACCCTAATAGTTTTACGATCGCAAGAATGACGTGACAATAAAAACAACTAAACAGGAACAAAAAGATGAGAAAATGACCAGAAAACTTACTGTGAGGTGCTAGATTTCATATTCGTAAAGTTTCAGGAGACAAAGTCGACAGAATCTCAGTCTTAAATCTGAGAAGACGATGCAGCAGTTCGTCCGCTGGTTGAATCGGGACAGAGTTGTCTGCTGGCTGAACGGAAAAAGGTCTCATCAGAAATAGGTGGACTCGAAGGTGTATCAATCGCTGGACACTCTCGTCAACAATGGTGGACATACGAACCTTTCTTTGCTTTCTAGTTTGAATGTATGGGATGAGTAAAGTTTGGAAATGAGCATGTATGGGACATACGAAGCTCTCTTTTCTCTCTAGTTTGAATGTATGGGATGATTAAAGTTTGGAAATGAGCATGTTGAGGTATTTATAGGGTAAAAATCAACTATTTGATCCAACGGTCCACAGTGGGGATCCCAAGATTATCCCCATCTGACAATCCCAGATGATGCAGGGTCATTAAATGGCCTAATCAAATACTAAATTTTGGATTTGTCAATCCACGGTCCGCGTTTACCTCGTCCAATGGTCTGTTTTAAAAAATCTCAAGACTATCCCCATCCAACGGTTCCTGATGGTGCAGAAGCATTAAACAACCCACTCGAGTACCAAATAAACCTTTTTTGTACAGACGGGACATCTCGAGAATTGTGCTGACACCCATTGGTCACCTGGGCAATCAAAAGATTCTTTCCAGATCTTTAGGGTGCGAGTGGAGCAGACACACCATCAACCTGAAGACACGTGTCTGAAACATTGAGAATTTGAAAGGATGGGGATCACCCAAATGGCCCCCAAGTAAATGAACTCGGCTCTTGGTAAACGAACCGGGGTATTTGAGATTGATCCGGGAGAGCTAGGCAATTCTCCACCGTGTGAACACGGATGAAGACTTGGGAAGTAAATGTTATCCCTGTTTTCCACCCGTGACACGTGGCATGACCCAATGGGTCTAAAGGACCTCTTAAGATGTTTAGGTCCATCCTAAACCTGGTGAACGGGGAAGGATGAAACCCCAGATAGCCCAAGCACCATCGAGCCCAACAACGTTCAATGGGCGCGATCATAACAAAGGAACGAGGACTAAGATGCAAGCCTGACTCATCTTCCCGAACCTGACAAACCTACATCCTTCGGGATGCCAATTGAGGTGGCAGACTAACTAGTCGATGGAGATAGACCTTATCAAGAATCCAGGGGAGATACTTAGTGTCCCAATGTCCATTTTGGCAAATGAACCCAAGTCCTGGTGAATAACCCAGGACTCCGGTAAGTGAACCGGGACATTAGTAAACGAACCCGGATCAGACTTCCGGATAGGGCAAGCCTAGCTAGCCCCAATGCTGACATGTCCCCATGAAATCTGGAAGTTGCTCTCCTCAACTAACCTACAGAAGATGGTACGCACGGAACATACATTGTTCCTAGGAAATAGTATTGCCACTGATCTGACAGATCATGTCCCCAGGATCCCCTTAGAAACCCACACGGACCAGTCCGAGATAACTTACAATGGGCAGCTGTAAGGCTTGGCCACGCCTAAGCAGGCCCAATGGGCCCAGATTAACTACACTTTATTATGTAACATTCTTTGTATTATGGCTCCATTAGCGAGAAAACTGTGATTACATCCCTATTGGGCCCGGATTAATCCAGCCCAAGCCCACTGCGCTTGACTGCCTATGAATAGAGTCAGTTGTGCACTGTAGCAAGGAACCGAGAATTTTCTCTTGTAAGCAAAATTCTGCTAAAACTTGTAGAAAACTCCATTATCTAAAACTCTCTAAAGTCTAATACTATTGACTCTTGGACTAAGGCTCATTAACGCCCTAACCACATAAAAAATCTGATTGTTCATCTCTAATTCTTTCTTTTTAGCTCTTACTTCTTAATAAATTTCTAGTTTTCGGAAAACTCGGTAAACACTTACCTTTTCGAGAAAATAAGTACTAACAAATGTGACAAGTCAGTAGGATTTCTGGTCGAGAAAGTTTATTAAATTTTGTTCGCATTAAAATAAACTTGGGGGCAAATATTTTCCCAAATATTAGCATGATGACGTGGCATGTTGAAGAGGCGCATGAACAGCACGTGACTGACTATTAATGAAGGACTGGTCGACCGATGACTAGATTTTCATGAAAGAAATTAAGTTGCTCGATAGGCGCACGAATATGATGAGCAGCAGGAAAAGAAGGTATACCAAAGCATACGACCAGAGTTGCTCGTGGGATCGAGACAAACACTCAGAGACGGTTATAAGTTAGATATTCCAGAGATATTTAACTATTTTAAATGTAAATATCATTATTTATGTTATTATTTTGTTATGCTTGTAACATCAATTGAACATGGTCCATAGGCCCATATGTACATCCATGAGCCTATAAATAGGACTCATAGATTTCATTTATGGAGGAGGCAATACTTTGTATTTAGAGAGAAAGAGTGAGTTTATAGACAGAATTTGTAACCATCCTTGAGACTTTTGAAACTCAGTGAACCCTTGTTCACTGATCGCAGGTTTTTGGGACTTTATCTCAGTAAACTCACTAAGTGAACGTAGGTCATTACCAATGTCTGGGGCTGAACAACTATAACTTCCTTGCATCATTTACATTCTTACATTCAACGTTATAATCTTTTTCATTTTTGTGACTCTATGACATTGACCAAATCAAGGGTCAACACTCATGTCCTCTTAGAAAAAGCCTCAAGCATCAATGGTAGGCTGAGAAATAGAGAATTAGGACAACAATACAAATCTTTTATAAGCCTTTGGTTGTGTTTATAAGGAAGAAGATGAATTTTAAAGTGGTTGTTCAACTAGGGCTTTGAAGCTCCAAGAAGTTTGAAGAACTTTGATCATCTACAAGGGTTTGCCTCATCTAAACTCTAATTTTTTTGGTCTCTGTCAAGCATAATTTTGTGTAGATTCTATTGTGGTGGTGTAATCTCACTCTCCCCCAACATCCATAATATATTTTTTTTTATGTAATTTTAAAAATTGTACTATGGCCCCATGATTTAAATTGGGAAATTTACATAAATATACATATAATGTAAAATAATCCCAAAATACCTTAAATAAACTTATTTACATATATACTGTGTCACGTCAACACTGGTATACCGGAAATTGAAAAAAAAATCCTGCTTCTCGAAATTTTTAATTTTTCTAGGTTGTAAAAGTTACATTTGGTTGCTTATGATCCCGATAAGATTTCGTTTGGTTACTTTTTAATAAAAAGCTTTTATTTTTAGATCATATTATTTTAGATACATTTTATTTACCTCCAAAATTTATTTGTAGACATCTTAATAAACCTATTATATTTAGGTTATATTATGGTATCTTATTATTTAAGATACATTTTGGTAACTTTCAAACTTATTTCAGAAACCAATGATTTTTCATATAGTATAACAAGTTACCATATGTCTTATTAAAAAAATTACTTTAGTGTACTACACAATAATTTTTTATAGACTTTTTTAGTCACTCATGTAATTTACATGACGCCTTATAAGTTTAACTTTAAAGTTTTATGATGTTTGAGATACTATTTGGTTTCCATATAAGTTTTTTTGGTTTCCTATTGAAATTGCTCTATAAAATGGGGTTATTTAGAATATCTTCTAGTAACTTTTAAATATGAAATAACAAAATACATTTTAGTAACCCATGAAATTGGTTGGTATATTGAATTTTGTTTATGTTTAAAGTTTGGTTACTTTTTGGTTAACTAAACATAAAAGAAACTAAAATGTTACTTTTGATTATGGTCATCTTCTTCGATGACAGCGATAAACAAATATTTCCCACATATCAAAATGACCGATTTGAAGAGTAGATCGCGATGGTACCACTCTTAAGCCCAAACAACTAGCGGTGTGGCTGGATTTTTTTTTTTTTTAAAAAAAAAGTCATTGAGAAGAGAGAAAAGAGAGAGGGAGAGTTCTGACATTGTGGCAATGGACTCTTTTTTTAATCCTTTATTGTTGACTGTAGTAGCATAATAAATTTGGTAATGAAGAAAAATGATATACTAAAGTTAAAATATGTTATTAAAAAATGATAAAATTGTAAATAAAATAAAGTGATTATTAAGAATAAAATGGAAAATCCCATTTTAAATTTGGATTGTTTCATGTATATATATGTACATATAATATAAACTAATTACAAAAATACCTTAAAAAAAATATTTACATATATAACATGCCACACCAGCACAATATACCAGAATCAAAACATATACATACCTGAAATTGGAAAAATAAACAAAATCTCGCTTCCCAGTTTTTTTCGTTTTTTCAGGGTTTTAAAAAAAATATTTTGGTTGTTTACGATACTAATAAGAGATCAATTGGTTACCTTTTCATAAAATACTCAATTTTTAGATCATATAATTTCATATACATTTTAGTTATCTCCAAAGTTCATTTGTAGAAAATTTGTTATTTTAAGATACTGATCTGTTACCTTTAAAACATAATTTGTGAAAAGTTACATTTTGGTTGCTTACGATACCGATAAAATAATGATTGGTTACTTTTTTTTAAAAAAAAACTTTATTTTTAGATCATATTATTTTAGATATCATTTGGTTACCTCCAAAACTTATTTATAGACATCTTAATATACCAATTAGTTAATTTTAGGTTACATTATGGTAACCTTCAAGCTTATTTGAGATACCTTTTGGTTACCTCCAAATCTTATTAGTAGATATCTTAATACATCAATTAGTTATTTTTAGGTTATATTATGGTATCTTATTATTTAAGATATATTTTGGTAACTTTCAAGCTTATTTCAAAAACTAATGAGTTACCATATAGCCAAATTAGTATAGTTAATTTTTTTGTAATGTAACTTATTTTATGATGTTTAAGTAACTATTTGGTTTCTTTACAAATTTATTTAGAAACCTGTCAAAATTGCTCTATAAAATATGTTAATTTAGAATACCATTTACCAAATTTTAAAATGAAATAATTAAATACTTTTTAGTAACCTATAATGTATATATTGAATTTTGTTTAAGTTTATGTTTAAATTTTAGTTACTTTCTTTGCTAACAAATATAAAAGAAACTAAAAAGTTATTTTTTTTTTATTCTAGTCATCTTTTCTATGAATGACGAGAAAAACTATGATTCTTGCATGTCAAAATGATCACCTTAAAGAATAGGTCAAAATGATATTACTTTTGAGCCCAAATAACTAGTAATGTGGCCAAAAACAAATTTAAGTTGTAGAGATAAAACAGTTTCTAAGAAAAAAGTGGGAGAAGATAGAGAAAAAAGTAATTATTTAATGTTTTATTAATTAATATATGAAAAGGAAACAACAACAAAAAGAGACATGGGTGAGCAACAAGCTTCACGTATGGAGATAGAAAAGATGATTGTGTATTAAAATACGGTACAATTAAATTTAAAAACAGTAGAAACTAATATGAATAGTGTAAATAAAAAAACCAACTTTATTTTTGGAATTAAAATGATAAGAAAAGGTATGGCATGTAATTTTCTCATTTAAATTTAACTTGGGTAGTGATTAGAAAGGACTAACACTTGAGTAAACAATACATAAATGAGGAATTTACATGAAATATGGGAAAATTCAACAAAATTTGATATATATGGTTTTTTTTGTGTGCATTTTTTATGGTTTTTTTTGTTGTTTTCCTTTTTTATGGGTTTTGTTTTCCCATATTTATCAAAATATTGCTTCTGTATCCCATATTTTTTTGTATAAGTTTAGTTATTCTATATGGGCATTTTTTTTTTGGAATTTCTGTCTTTTTTATTATTATTATTTTTATTATTTTGGTAAACATTTTTGTAAGAAATTGCTAATTCAGTAGTTACAACACCATTCTTACTAGATGGCCTGCAAAAGTTGACCACATAAGTATCATTGTACACAGATTGTACACCATACCCATTACTTTCTATGTACCACTTTACAAAGTTATAGAACAGAGACCTGTCTAAGGTGATTCCTGGACCTGTTGATCGAGCCCCAATAGGATTGTTGTTTGGGTTCGCAAGGGTCCGTGCGTAACCAAGGTAAGGCAATCCCAGTTGTGGTCGTTGACAACGTAGTTCTGCAACCAGTGAGAGAAATCCTCGAGTCGGTACTCTCTGTAGCCGCGGCCGGAGATGGCTTGGCCAAGGCCTTTGTTGGTGATGAGAAGAGCGAAGACGGTAAAACCGATGAGACCCAATATCATCAAAAACATCAGGAAGAGGTAGGTGTAGAGAAGCGAGTTGATTCTGCAACAAGTTCCGACCAACCCCAGAAGCGAGACCACAAAGAAGAAGGCGCTGAGGAGGAGCAAAGGGTTCTGGAATGCCTTCTCGCAATCGGTGCCGCTGTGGAATCGGAGGTAGATTGTTGTGGCGATTGCTGCTGCTCCAGCGAGTAGGGTGCATGCGTTTAGGAGACCCACTACGGTGTTGCTTACGCGGAACATTGTGGTCGAGTTTTGAGGAATTAAGGTTGGAGTTTCAGAGAGAGAATGATCGAAGAAGAGAAAGACAGGGATGAGATGAGGGAGAGTGTTTGTTGGGATTGGGATTGGGAATGGTAACTGTTTTTTTAATGATGTGTGTAACCGGTTACAACTATAAAAATAATTTTTATTTTAATAGGGGTAACCGGTTACCTTTTCTTCTTCTTCTTCTTCTTTACTGGATGTATTCTGATCTATTTTTTTTTTCTTCCAAATCTGTTAGTAACCAGTTACAATTCACTCGAGTACTTGCCACGACAGTTAAAATTGATAGTAGTAACCGGTTACTGCCACATTACTAAAAAATATAAATTGATAATCGTAACTAGTTACAGCGAAGTTTGAAAAAAAAAATCAAATCTAAAAAAAATAATCAATTGCTATGGTACCTGGTTGCATAGTCAGGTGTCAAAACCAAATCAAATCTAAACAAAAGAATCTAAATTAATCGCTATTGTAACTGGTTACACCTAGGTTTAAAAAAATCTGATATGAATAAAATGATTCAGGCGTCATGGTACTTGGTTTCTTAAACAGATTTGGAAAAAAAAAAAACCCAGAAAAATCAAAAGTTTTGTTTGCTTGTTTTTTTATTTCTTGTACTTGTATTCTAAATAAATTTTGTAAACCTATCGATACATTTTTTGAGCAAACGTTCTAGTTCTATTTCTTTAAATAATTAATAAACACATAAATATTTATGTTAGAACCTTATTTGATAAACGTTTGGCTGCTAAACCTATATCCAATTGATCTAAACATCACAGAGAAGAACCTTTTGACAACTTTTGCCCTTTTCAACCAAAAAAACTAATCAGCTAACCTAAGCTTTCATATGTTAAAAGTACCCTAAAATATTCAACTACCTAGCTTCTTATACTACCCTAGTCTACACTAAATAATAGCAGTCAACTTTTCTTAAGTACATTTCTTATATCAAATCAAATATGAAGTCAAGTACCTAGTTACTTAAACAGATTTAGAAAGGAAAAAAAAAACCCAGAAAAATCAAATATGAAGTCAAATACCTGGTTACTTAAACAGGTTTAGAAAGGAAAAAAAACCCAGAAAAATCAAATATGAAGTCAAGTACCTGGTTACTTAAACAGATTAAGAAAGAAAGAAAAAACCCAGAAAAAATCAAATATGAAGTCAAGTACCTGGTTACTTAAACAGATTTAGAAAAAAAAAACCCAGAAAAATCAAATATGAAGTTCAAAATCAGATGTGAAAAAGAAGAAAAAGAATAAAACTATATTTGAAGAAAGAAAAAGAAGAATAAGAAATACCGAATAAGAAGAAGAAGAAGAAGAAGAAGAAAGAAAGAAGAAAAAGAAGAAAAAGAAAAAGAAGAAGGAAAGAAGAAGAAGAAGAAGAAAATCAGTTCGTCGTCGGAGGCAGCGACGGAGGTAGCATCGTCGGAAGAAATCTGAGGAGAGATCGTGAGGAAGAAATGGGGAGGAAAAAGAAAGAAATGAGATGAAGAGAGAGAGATCATGAGGAGAGAAGAGAAAATAAGATATGGTAATTTATTTACCATATTTTAAACTTTTTTCCAAAACTTACCATATTTTGTACAATTATTTTTTTTCCCATAAATTTAGAAACTATATATATTTTTCTCATATTTATGTAAACTTCTCTAGATAAATCGCGTCCTTAAGTAGGAGTTATAAATCCTGCGTACCTGTCATTTGTTTACATATCCTATGTATTATTAGTATGAACTAATGATACCATACCTTGTTAATTTTAGGGAACTTTGCAACCATAAAAGATGGGATGACATGAGCTTGGATAGGGACACAATAAGAGTATCTCCAATGGAGTGTTAAAATGTTGGTGCAATGTTATATTTAATACATCTTTAAAAAAAATATAGCTTTAATGGTGTTCTAAAAAATGTGTCAAATTTGGCATATGCTAAAAATTGTGTCAAATTTGGCACAAAATATAGAATTGGTCAAATTTGACACATCAATAAATACTACTTTTTTATTTATCATAGTCACTAATAATTATAATTGAGTAGTTGACAATTAATGACAAATTATATATTATTTTTTATTTTTTTTAATGACAAATTTCTAGGAATACATAATTTGGATAATAAAAAATAATAAATTTTTTTAATTTTTATATGTTCTCAATAAATATTAAATTAATTAATAATTTTGTATGTGTTAATTTGCATCTTGTGATATTGTGCAATGGAGTATAATTATAAACTTTGTGTTTTTTGTACTAAATTTACCATAATATTTAAAAGAAATTATATTTATACGAGTTTTTTTAATAAGGTATGCAAAAATATGATTTTTTTTTTAAAAAGAAAAGTTATCATGACTTTTTTTTTAAAATTTTCACTTTAATGAGTTTAGTTTCTTATATTTTATATAAAAATTAATTTATATCATAATTTTCCTTTTAATCAAATTATTCATATTCCTCATTCTTTATTTTTTTTCTTAAAAATCCCCTAAAATTTACCGTACTTGTAACGATTCCAGACTTTTATTAGCACCAGGCGTTTCCGCTTTACATAAATTTTTAAAAAAGTGACTTTCTCTGTACTTGTTCAAATAAATGCAACTTTTTGTTGAATTGGTATTATTAAACTCCTTTCTAGATGCATCTGTCAGACCCCAGAAAATAACTATTTTTATAGTACACGAGGAGTAGTTTGTAGGGAACTTCATAAAAATGTAGCAAAGATTTACAAAAATATACTAAAAATACAGAGTAGCATTTTCGTCTTTTTTTGTAATGGTTTTGTAAACAACATTTACAGAAATCGTACTTGTAATTCGATCGTCTTTTATTAGCACCCGGCGTTGCCGTATTACATAAATTTCAAAAAAGTGACTTTCTCTATACATTTTGTTGAATTGGTATTATTAGACTCCTTTCTAGATGCATCAGTCAGACCCCAGAAAACACTATTTTTATAGTGCATGATGAGTGGGTAGGGTTCAATACCATTTACTTCAAATAAAAATATAATAAATGTCCAAGCCTGGAAAAAAGGAAAAATAAATAGGACACACGCTGGTTCCTCCTTATTCCTTAAAGATGAGACTGAACATATATCATTTGCAAGGTGTCACCAGAATATGGCATAATAAATAAATTCATATTTTAATAGATATGCACTTTATTTGACAGGTCTGACATAATACTAAAATTCCCAATAATTAATGAAGCCTTCTGAAAAACTGATTTTGAAAATTTTAAGCCTTCGACCTTCTATTATCTATTTTTTCTATGGCCTTCTATCTGGTTTTACTGAAGAACACCTTAGGGTGAAACTCTACTCAAACACACGTAAAGATTAATCAAGAAAGAGGGCTAAAACAAAGAATGAGGCAAACACCCATATGAAAATTCTTGATCGGCAATGTACATACTCAAGAAAACACAAAACATCTGATAATAACTGATATAAATTTAAAACAAACTCATATTTCACCACGTTAGGAAAATGGGAGAGATACATATTATTAATAAATTAAATGAATAAATTACAATGTGAAAAATAATATAAGATGCAGGAGCAAAATTTCCCTTGCCCACAAAAATTCAGGGACAAGGAATAGTAATACATATAGGAGGATTTTTCCAATACAAAAATATGTAAGGATCTATAGAAGATAGATGCACCAAACAAAGATAGCAACTCATTCGGCTGTTGAAACTGCAAGAAGCAAATCCGCAAATGTTCCAAAGCCAAATAATGCCAGTGCAACACATGGAAACAGAAAACTTTATGAAAAGAATATATATTATGTGTGTTTATATATATTTCTCTCACCGTCATTGCCTATTGGAATTGGGCATGCGAACCTGCTTTTCATTCTGGTTCACTTATTTTAGTATCCGCTGTGGAGAGGGGGAAAATCTTAGTAAGCCGCATTACAAATTTCTCACAATACAAACTCTTCAGTCTTCACTAGTTTTCAGACTCAAAAGGCCGGGCTAAAACCTATGCATCTCAAAGAACTTTTAGTAAAGATAGGGCCTCCGTCTCTCGGGCTTAATTCTCCAACTGTTGTCGTTGTTGTTCATTGGCTTCAAAAGCCGCTCGGTTTCAATTTCGGTTTTAAGGAGAGACTGCAGCCTTTTTAAATGGCCACGGCATTGCTTGTGGTCAAACGGGTTGGCACTCCTCAAGTTTTGCATATCCGGGTATCCTTGTCTTTGGTAAGGGGATTCCCATTTCGATTTCAAGTAATCAAGTGATCTCCATGGCGGAAGAGGCATTGAATTCTGCTTAAGGGAGAATCTCGCAGCCTCGGCCATAACTTGCAGAAACTGCTTCAGCCTAGTTAATGACCCCACATAAACAACCGGCAGGGAATTCAATATTCTGTCATATGAATCAACAGCTCTAGCTATTTCAAAATGGCTTCGGAAATCAATGTCAATGATCAAACGCTCCGAGCTACCACCATGGTTGTGGTTGATCACATCAATGTATTCATGGTCCCCTGCATATAACAAGTACCAATTTTCATATTTCATCCTTAAGAAGTAAAATTCAAACCAAATTTTAAATATTGAGCTTGCAAGCAATAATATAATTACCTCCTGGAACCTTTCCGGTGCCTTGCCATTTCGATTGGCAAACCGCTGCGTCATACCCAGAAAGCCTCAAAAGTTTGACAAGAGTGAACCTTATGCAGCTAGCGTTACATGGTCCTGACTTGACCGCGTGAAGCTCCGTCTTATTGATTGATAAGATAAGCGAATGAACCACCGAAAGCGTCTCAATTTCAAACTGCGCCAATGGATGCTTACACCGCTGTACCACAAACGAATACATATACCAAATTACAATCAATTTTAGTACCAAAAAATAAAATTTCCGCAAGCCCATTTGCGATTTCAGCAAGAATTTTAATTCCAATTCAGGAAAAAATAATAATTATTTTTTTAAAAAAAGTAATGAATGCTTACAGGAATTTTCTCAGCGAGGTGAGCGAGATCAGAGAGACCGGATTCGCTATCACTACTACACCAAGACTCGGTACCACAGCTCCCGTTCTCCCAAAAATCGCTAACCATTAAAGCCAGGTCGTGTTCGCTTTCATGGCTCAACCCTCCTCCAATCTGACCCCGAACCCACGGGTCCCCACCCGGTACTAGAACCCTGCAATCCATAGTAATCAAATTTCACAACCTCACCACCTCTACTTCCCTTCTCTTCACTTTTATTCTCTTTCCCCTCAACCCTGTGATCACCACAACCGTTGCTTCTCCTCCACTCGATCAAATTCCTCAATCCCTATGGTCCTGACCATTAAAATGAAAATCCCCTAAGCACTATTATTACCCAAAACGCCGACCATTTCTGGAGAATTCGAATTCGAAAACCAAAAAGTTATAAATTTACGTAGTCCAATACAATAAAAACATAAAAGTACGGCGATTCGTGAGTTTCCTGGAAATTATTTTTTGGTTTGGAATTTTATGAGGAAGGAGAAGAAGAATCAGACGAAGACGACGAGGGATGAGATCGAAAGAGAGTGAGCGAAGGGAAAGATAAAAAAGCCAAGACGAAGACGAAGACGAAGACGAAGGCACCGGGAAGGACTTGAATATAATAAAGTTTAGGAGGAAGAATGAAATGACGATAATACCCTTCAGAATTTTCTTGTGGAGTAAGCTTACTCCAAAAATTAAGGTCTCGATGCAGTTTGGATAAGGACTGAAATTGAACTTGGACGGGAATGATAGGAATATTCGTTGTTTCTTATTGGATTTTTTTTTTAGTGGGATGAAAATGGATTTTTTTTAAAAATAACTAAATTAGATTTTGTTTTTAAGGATTGGATAGGAATTTTATCCAACAATAACTTTTGTCAAAGAAAGTGTAACTGAAAATTTTAAAGGCTAGAAATGGTAACTTCAATTTGAAACCGTTGGATTCGTTTACTGTATTTTTATTTATGATTTTGCAATAACAAAATTTCATCCATACGAATTTTCAATTGATTTTAGGGTTTATATATTTTTAAATTTTATGTTTTGTCTCATTATCTTATTATTTTATTTTTATTCTGATAAATTATTTGTGATTTTAATTGATAAAACACATAGTCTAAATAGATAATAAAAAAATACAAAGTTCGAAAAAGTGTGTTCCCTTTGTTTTAATCCTATTTTGCCTCTCCTCACAAACAAAATGTCAGCTCACCACACATACAATATCGAATCTGATGACCTTCTGATGTTACGAATCTTACGATAACCTATATTTGTTAACCCCAGCAAAACAATAATAAAATATAACTAAATAAAGATATCCTCGAGTACCTTGTATAGTTTTTAATTGAGAAATATGTAACACCTAATATAATGAAGAGAGTTTCATCTATCTGTCTTTTTAACAACTTTATAGTTTTTCTTTTTTTTTAAATAATAATAATAAATGTATGGATGGAATCATATGAATTGGATGATGTTATATTATATAACTACTGTATCATCTAAAGTCCCTTTCTCAAATTATTAATTGCCATCTATATATTGTCTATCATCACATGTCCCAACCAAACCAAACCAAACCAAAATTTAATAAACTTATTACAAATCAAGTTGGTTTACCCAACCGTGTAAGAAATTTTTGCATCACTAATGACTTTAATATCATTGGATGGATTGGATGGTCTAACACATAATAACATACGGCTTGACCAAATTTATGAATGAAATATACACATTTGAATAATCCACATACTGATAAACTATATAGTAAGCATGGCGGTTGATTTATTAGATAGAAAAAGAAGAAAGTGTGGTGGTCAATAAAAGGATAAAAGAGGGGCATAATGGGAATCTCGTGAAGGTGTTTGCTTTTGTCTTGGTGGTCAAGTAACACATCAACCCAACTTTTTATCAGAAGAAGAAGAAGAAAGTATCAATAAATAGAAATGCCAACGTTTATTGCTGCCTGATTGGAAGATGACGTGACCTACACGGAGGGTCCACTGTCTTTTTACGATTTTATAATAGTCTTTGGTATTGTATTGTAGTATAGTACCATATTATTTTCGATTTTTATTTTTACATTTTAAATTATTCAAAAGAAAAATAAATGCTTAAAAAAATTGTGATAACTACGATAAATACTGTCGTATATAAAATCGGTATTGTATATGTGTGTAAACTAGAACGTGTACTATTATAACGATTCATTCCCGTAAATATAAATATAGAATATGTCCATATGTTGTATTTTTCTTAAAGAAAAAAAAAATATTTACAGAAAAAGTACTAAATTTTTTTTTATACTTAAGTACTATTATTTTTTAGCAGTGAAACTACTAAACACTGATTTTTTTTTTATTTTGCTACGAGTTAAGTCTGACTTTTGACCAGCTAATATCTACATGTCAGTTAAAGGTTGGTCTACGTTTTGGTACTTTCACTACCAAAATAATAAAGTTTTGATATTTATCCATAAGTAAACACAAAATTTAAGTATTTTAACCGTGGATAAATACAAAATTTAGATATTTTAATTGCATTTCACTTATTTATCTTTTAGAAGACCAAAATAAATTTAAGATTTGATATTAATTTTTATTTAATACCACTAATTTATTTTTAATTTAATTAAACTATATTTTAAATATATTTTTTATTTTAATTTTTTTATATATTTTTTAATTACACTATAAAACTAAATGATTTTATAAAAAATATAGAAAAAAAACAAACAATATAATCATGTTTTGAACCCTCAATTTATATTGCAACCTCTGTTGGATGTCATCTTTTAAACGTAATCAAGTATCATTTATTTTTATCTTGATTTTTCTATTTTTCAAATCCTATAATAATTTAAAATTTAAAATATAAAAACCATATGTTATTTGATTTTAAAATTAAAAAATGTATCAAAAATCTTTTTTAATTAAAATAAAAATTAAATTAGATCTTAAAACTACTTTTGTCATCTAAAAAATAAATTTGAGAAATTTGCTATTAAAGTATCTAAACTTTATGTTCACTTACGGATACCTATTAAAACTTTGTTCATTTTGGTAGTGAAAGTATCAAAACGTAGATCAACCTTTAGCTGACATGTGTCTATTAACTGGTCAAAAGTCAAACTTAACGATTGATACCGATATGCAAGAAAAAGTAACGTTTTAAAACTTTTACCGCAAACAAAATTAAAAAAAATAGTACTTAAGTGTAAGAAATTGAAATTTTAGTATTTTAGCCGCAAATATCCCTAAGAGAAATGTCCTAATATCCTAAAAATAAAAAAAATAAAAACTTAAAAATTAATTATTCTGAAAGGTTCTCTCTTTTTTAGTTTCTCACTGAAAATGAACTCTGCATGTAACGACCCAAATTTGCTAATAAGGCTTAGGGCCTTGAGTAGCGTGCCTGGAAGGCAATAAGTGAATTATTGTTATAATATGTGAATATGTGATTAGAGATGCATGTTTAGTTGAATTAAAATATGCATGTGGACCCCGTTTGGATATTAGGGGCATGTTTGTAATTTTAGCCAATGAGGGCATAAATGTGATAATTGTTATAATTGTGATATATTGTGATATATCTGTGTAGCATGATCTGAGACGGACCCTGGGAGCTGTTAGCCAAAAAGTCACAACGGGGTTGAATATCTGACTCGGGACGAGTCGAGGGGCATTTCGGGTATTAGATGTTTTATGAGGTTATCGGGTTATGGAAGTAAATATTTTGAGATATATTTTAGGTTAGAATGTTTAGGAGGGAATATTGGGGAAATTTACCATTTTGCCCTCGAGGACGTTTTTGGCACCCTGAGCCTTGAGGTAACCTTATAGACTTAAGTTAAATAAAACAAATATAAGAAACCCTCAGAATTCTCTAAACTGACTCTTTCCTCCTCTCTCTCTCTCTTGAAGTTGTCTTCTCTCATTTGGAAGCTTGGGGAAACCTTGGTGAATCTAATCAAAGACTAAGGAATTCCAACTGGGATTTTGGGAGCTAGAGGCTTGGAGCTCGGGGAACCAGTCCAGGGATTTAATTCAGCTTAAGGTAAGCTTTAATCTCAGTGAATTGTATTGAGTAGCTGCTAGTTTTTCTTAGAGTTTGCATGTGTGTTGGGTGAAGAATCATCTTTGAGTTTGATGAGGTTTTGAGTTTGAATTCTTGTTAGGTTTGTTGTTGAATCCATGGTATAACCTCTGTGATGAGTAGCTTGAGTTGTTGGGTTAATTTTGGGGTTAATTGGGTTGGTTTTCGTGGCAAAAATGGAGGATTTTTGTAGGTTCGAAGGGTCGGGCTGCGGCATTGTTCTTGCTGAGTCGCGGCCCTCTGAAGTAGGATGGTGGCCTGGAAGAGGGGCGGGCCGCGGCAAGCCCTAGCTAGAGTCGCGCGCGCACCTGCCCTGTTTTGGAGTGGCTCTTGGGTTTGGGGATGGGCCGCGGCATGGCCTTATGGGCCCGCGGCTCTTAGTGCAATTTTGGGCTTTAAAGTGTGTTTAGGCTTGGGAATTCAAAGGTTAAGGCTCGGGATGGATTTTATCACCCGGATTGATAGAATTCAAGGTCCTAGAGATTAGAATTATGGCTCGAAGTTATTTAATGTATTAGAACTTGATGGATGAATATTGTTAATGCGATGTGACTAGGGTTTCGACAAGGCTCGGACTAGGGATCTGTGCTCGGGACAACGGTGCTTGGAAAGCTCGGGACTCAGGTAAGAAAACTGCTGTACCCGTAGAGCTTGTATGCAGGGCACGGCCCGATATGATTGTGTTGCAGGGCGTAGCCCTTTGATTGAGTTTATTCGTGTTAAGTATTTGCTTTATTATGCTATGTTTGCATATATGTGAATGAACGGCAAGAGCTGGGAACGGCGAAGGCCGAGAGCGGCAAGGCCGGGAGCGGCGAGGGGCTGAGAACGGCGTTAAGCACATGAAGTGCAGGGCTAAGTGCGGCAAGGTGTAACGACCTGAATTTGTTAATCGGGCTTAGGGCCTTGGTTAGTGTGCCTGGAGGGCAATAAATGGATTAATATGCTAATATGTGGATTTATGTGAATATATGATAATGATGCATGTTTAGTTGAGTTAAATGTGCATGTGGCCCCCGTCTGGATATTAGGGGTATAAATGTGATAAGTATGATAAATGCGATATATATGTGATATGTCTGTGCAGCACGATCCGAGACAGTCCTGGGGAGCGGTTAGTCAGAAAGTCACAACAGGGTTGAGATTCGGACTCGGGGCGAGTCGAGGGGTAATTTGGGTACTAGGTGTGTTATGGGATTATCGGGATATGAAAATAAATATTTGGAGATATACTTGAGGATAGAATGTCTAGGAGGGAATATTGGAGAAATTTACCATTTTGCCCTCGGGGACGTTTTGGTACCCCGAGTCTTGAGGTAACCCTTTAGACTTAAGTTAAGTAAAACAAAAAGGAGGAATTACTTAGCAACTTTGGGAAACCGACATTAGCTTTCTCCCTCAGCTGAAGACAATTCTTAACTCCCTCTCTCTTTCATTCTTCAAGAAACAACTCAAGGAAAATCTGGTGTAAGCTAGCTTAAGCAAGGAATTGGGCTGAGAAAACTTAGGAGCTAAAAGCTTGAGGAATGAGGATCAAACTCAGGGACTAAGCTCTGCAAAGGTAAGCTCCAATTATTAAGGTTATGTCTAGAATTGCTGCTGGTCTGTTAGAATTGCATGTTAGTTAAGCTTGCTCTGTTTTTGGGGATTCTAGCTGAGTTTTGGAGCAGATTTTGTTGGGTTTAGATGTTGGTACTGGGCTGGATGTTTGTGTTGATTATCTGGGTTTGGTTAGATAAGCTTTGAGTGAATTAGCTTGAGGAAAATGCAGGGAAGGTGATGGAAAATTCTGGGTTTGGAGGTGAGGGCCACGGCCCTAGGAGGGGCGCGCCGCGGCCCCTATGCAAGCGCGGCCAAGGGAGGCCGAGTAGTTCATGCGCACCACGGCGCTTGGTGCGCGCGCCGCGGCCCGTGTGGGTGTCAGTGGGAAGCTAGCCTCTGTTTTGAGGCTAGCCGCGGCGCTTGTGGGTAGAGTCGCGGCTCTTAGTGCCAGTTAGTGTTTTTAAGAAGTGTTTAGGCTTGGGAACTCAATGGTTAAGGCTCGGGATGGATTTTATCACCCGAATTGATAGAATTCAAGGTCCCGGAGGTTAGGGTTATGGCTCAAAGTTATTTATTGGATTAGAACTTGATGGATGGATGTTGTTAATGTGTTGTGACTAGGGTTTCGGAGAGGCTCAAGTTAGAGGACTGTGCTCGGGACATCGGTGCTCGGAGAGCTCGGGACTCAGGTAAGAAAACCCTTGTTCCCATAGAGCTTGTATTCAGGGCTAGGTCCAATGTGTTTGAACTGCGGGGCGTAGCCCTTTAATTGGATATGATAGAATTCTGTGCTTGCTTGTTATGCTATGTAGGCTATTATGTGAATGATCGGCAAAAGCCGGGAACGATGTAGGCCAAGAACAGCTGGGGCCGGGAATGGCGTTAGGCACGTTGAGTGCAAGGCCGAGTACGGCAAGGGGCCGGGAGCAGCGTTGAGCACGCAGAGTGCGAGTTGCCAGGGCGAGTCCCTAAAAGGATACCTGGGATATCCTCACGGCGTGGTCCGCGAACCCAGGGCTTGGTAAACGCCTGGGACGGCTAGGCCGTATGTGTTTAGCCCATTAGTGGCCTGTTTATATGCTTGATCTATGTGTTGCATATGTTATCTGTTTGTGGGTTTTCTTTCTGGGCTTCGGCTCACAGATGCTCTGTGGTGCAGGTAAGGATAAAGAAAAGGCCAACCAACCATGAGTGTAGCAGGCGTGAGGCGGCGTGTACATGTTGGGCCAACCTGGCTGCCACAGCCAGAGGACGTTGGGAGATGCTTGTAAATAAACCTAGATTTTGTCGTTTAGTCGACCTGGTTCAGTTTATATATTGTAAATGTTTCTAAACTGTATTTTGGGATGCCAAGTGTAAAACTTTTATGATTTTCTATGGAAATTATTATTTCTTAAGTTTTTCCTCTGTTTATGGCTTAATTACACTATTTGACCTAAAACCTCGATTAGTGAGTACAAAGCACGTTTTTAAACTCACTTAGTAACGACTCTAAGGAAGTAGGGCGTTACACAAAGGGTCGGGAGCAGCGTTTAGCACGCGGAGTGCAAGTTGCCAGGGCGAGACCCTAAAGGATACCTGAGATATCCTTACAGTGTGGACCGCGAACCCAGGGCCTGGTAAAGCGCCTGGGACGGCATGGCCGTATGTGTACTGCCTATTGGTGGCTTATTTAAATGCTAAGTGTTGATATGCACATGTTTTCTGCTTGTGAGGGTGTTCTTGCTGGGCTTCGGATCACGGGTGCTTTGTGGTGCAGGTAAGGGCAAGGGAAAAGTCGACCAACCATGAGTACGGAGAGCGTGAAGCGGCGCGTACATGTTTTGCCTGCCTGGCTGCCACGGCCAGGGGTATTTTGGTTGATGATTGTACTAAACCTAGATTTTTCCATTTAGCCGACTTTGTGTTATATTTATATGTTGTAAATATTTCTAAAAAGTATTTTGGGATCCCAAATGTTAAACACTTTATGTTTTTCAGTGATTGGAAATATTTTTAAAGTTTATGACTCTGTTTATGATTTAATTTCACTTTTGTCTTAAAACCTCGATTAGTGAGTTAAAAGCACGTTTTGAACTCACTTAGTAATAGCTCTAAGGAAGTAGGGCGTTACACTGCAAAGAAGTGTTATGTTGTATTAATTATTATATTGGTCATAGGAGCTTCGGTGACTGAACTAGAATTTTTGTTTAATGTGAGGACTTAAAATAAAAATTATCCGTATTAATTAATAGTAATAAATATAAAAAATTATAATTATTTATATAAAATAAAAAATTGTAGTTATTTTTAGAAATTAAATGTATTTTATAAAGGCTTAATTGTTATAAAAATTATTTATTAGTTTTTTTATTAATATTTGTTAAAAAAATAATAAATTATAAATATTTAATTTTTTCTTTTTTTTGATATGCCACCGGGATCCAAGTGAGTCCGGCCCTGGCTTCACACATATTATTACAAAAGGATTTCCACACTATAATTCTATTAACATTCAAAACTAATAAATTTCAATAAGAATTTTTTTTTACAGTTTTAAAACTACAAGCATCTGTAGTAAATTATACGAACACGCTCCTTAGCCCCTTGTAATCTCATTTATTTAGTGTTCGGTCAACCATCATCATTTACGATAATATTAACGTATACAGTTGTATCAATATATGTATTAACGTATATAATACGATATTTTGAATTGCTGGTAATTAGTTAAAGTCCTACAAGGCTACAAATAAACGTCTAGACATAACTTTAAGAAGTTGTATTTTTTTAATTATCCATTTTCTTTTTTGAACAAAAGAATTTATGTAAGGACTGAAAAATCAAGCTTCATCGATAAAATATTGTGTTACAGTAGAATCTCCCCAAAAAAAAGTAAAGATGAAAAGTCCAGTATACTATAAGATTAAGATTGGAAGAAGGACGATGAAAGTGAATGCAATAGCTAGGTAAACGGGAATCACACTTTATGAGCACTGAGGCACTATATAATAATTAATATTTACACATTTTGTTAATAAGTGATGATGAGTGCATATATAGAAGAAAGAGAAGACGCGGATAATATAGATATGTGCGAATTGTGGGTGGAATTTGACCCCACTTTGTTGACTCAGTCACCTAATAAACTAACCAACTCACGTTATTCGCATTGGCTAGGCGGCCAAACTGGACCACTGGGCAGGGCGCCGAACCAAAAGCCTTCATCATCTTGTCATGAAATCACAAACCTTCGACCCACTTTCACAAAGTTCCACGTGTTAGTAGACGACATGTTCTACTTTATTTTGCTTTGGTAAACAACAAGGTTATGTTTGGCACACACAAGAATTGTGTTTGTGTGGATGGAAGATGCAAGATGGAGATTCTTGTGCTTGGAAATCCAAATTTGAGTGGAGGGGTTAAAAAATAAGTAATAAAGTGGTTTAAAAATCGATATTGTCCCATATAGATTTGAGAACAATAAATAAATTAAGGATATTAATAGGGAGGGGAAGGGGGAACTGAGCCATTTGAACAAGGTATATGGTGCTTGTTAGCAAATGGGGTGTGTTGAGAAGTATATGGGCGATTAAGTGTGACAGTCAGAATCCCGTGATCCGTAAGGGGAAAGACCGGGTAAGCTGTGCAATCCCACACCGCCTGGGGAAGGTCAAGTGTAATGATTCTAAGACTGTGTAGGTATGGGACTACACAGTTGAAGAGGGCTTAAATGGATTGATGGGTACTACCTATATCAGGAAGGTGCATCTTCTTTTCGGTAGCCCATCACTTGAGAACTCCATGGTTAAGCGTGCTTGGCCTGGAGTAATCTAGGGATGGGTGACCTCCTGGGAAGTTTTCCCAGGAAGTGTGCGAGTGAGGACAAAGCACGCTGGAAAGACTTGTCTTGGTTTGTAGGGTCAGTCGTCATTCCAGAAAGCAGCCATAGTGACGTGGGGCGTCACATTAAGGGTATCTGTTTTTCTTTGGCTGCCATAGCCAGGAGGGAAGCCATGGATGAAGTAACATTTGTCTTTTAGATGGCCTGGTTTGAGGCAGTGAGTGCATGTAGGTCGAAGTTTCTTAGCACGGGGAGGGGGATTAGAAGTGGAGGCTGCAATGCAGCAATCAAATTAGGATTATTGGAAGGACCAAGGTTTCTTTGTCTCTCCTCTTGAACAATCATTGAGAAAACTTTGGATAATGAGGGAAAATGATCAATCAATAAAACTTGAGCCCTAACAGCATGATAAGATTCATTAAGGCCAGTAAGAAATTGTAAAACTTGTTCTTGATTGTAAGAATCAAGATTATCAGAGGCAGCGACACAAGTGCAGGGGATTCTTGGACAAATCTCAGTGATTGCATCCCACATAGCCTTCAATTTGGTGAAGTAAGAACTGACAGAATCATCCCCTTGATGAAGACGAATCAGGGTTTGACGAAGCTCAAAAATGCGAGGCCCATTCCCTTGATTGAACCGATTGTTCAGTTCTTCCCACATGGCAACAGCTGAGTCTAAGAACATGATGCTGCTTTTAATGTCAGGAGACACCGAATGGATGATCCAAGAGATGATCATTTGATCACATTGGTGCCAAGCATTGTAGTTTGGGTCTAAGGGAGGTGGTTGAGGGAGTTGTCCATTGAGGAAACCTTTCTTGTTCTTGGCTCCAATTGATAGCATGAAATCCCGGTGCCATTGTTGAAAATTTTTGTCCGTGAGAGGAGGTGAGGCAAGGATGATTTCAGGATGATCTCCATTACCCAAGAAATATGGATTTATGGCATCTTCATGTGTGGGTCGATCCGAGGTTTCCAGAGGAGCAAAGCGATTGGAGGCAGAGGTTTGGCCACCATTGTTGTGCACAGTCGGTGCAGGTGGAACTTCAGCTGGAGAAGGACGATGATCATTGTCCATCGGAGCTTCAAGTGGGTCTCGAATGGAGGTAGAGGATTTTCTGGTTCGAGCCATTGGAGATGCTTAGAGTTGTTTCTCTGATACCATAACAGAAAGAAAGAAACTAATTTTGTATTTATCTGTCAAGTGAGTTTCTTGTACAAAACCCATTGAATATATATATGGGTGAAAGAGAAGGATTAAAACCAATAACAGAAAAACAATTTAACATAACAACCTAACAGAATATCTAACTTAATAGATATTGACGGCAAAATTATACAAATATTTTCAATTGTAGTCATTGGTATCCACACTTTATGGTTGACTTGGTTGTACATGTGGCTTGATCAAATTGGTCCAACTCATTTATGTTAAGTTTTTATTTCTAAAATATATATAAAAAACTCTATTTTATATTCTAAAACTAAATAAAAACCTAAATAAATAAAAAAATAACTAAAATTTAAATTAAATCAATACTTAATGTTATCCAAAAACACAGGCATGGATGACATGGCAGACGTTTAGTACACGTGGCTGACATCTGGCAAAAGTCTTGTTTGACCATCGACCAGAAAGATGTCTATAGCGCAATGCTCAATCTTTATATACGACCAGCTTGGTCGTATACTCGCTATATTTGGAGAGAATCTTATGCAGTTATAATCATATCCGAAATTATCTCCCATGATTTCCTGAGTATCCGACTATTTAGGAAATAATATTTGTAACAAATTAATGTAATCTTCCTTGAGCCTATAAATAGAGAAAGATAGCTCAAGGAAGGGACTTTTGGCTTTCTAGTTATCTGAGATTAGAGCTATCATATTTGGTATATTGTTTTGTTCTCCAAAGGTTGGTGAAACTCATTGAACCCTAGTTCTTTGATCACTCCTTTGAAATATTATATCAATAACAGCTTAAGTGGACGTAGGTTATTACCAGATTCTGAGGCCGAACCACTATAAATCCTTGTGTGCTTTACTGTTTTTGTCATTATTCTCATTTCACCATATCTGTCCACATCAAGCATTTTTGACTCCGTGTTAGTAGACCAAAATCAGGGTCAACACTTAATTAATTGAAATTAAAATTATAATTAATTCCTAAAAACTAAAATAAAACTAAACCTAACTAATTAAAACTGAAATTAAATTAAAAACTAAACTAAACCCTCCCTAACTGCCCAAGATCAAGCACTCAAGCCCAACATTGTTGAGGTCGTCGACATTGGGGAAGAAGATGGGCCGGTGATGTTTGGGTGAGGCTGCCCGCATTGGGGAAGAAGATGGATCGCGACGTTTGGGTGAGATCGCACTTTGTCCTCCACGAGCCATCCACCCTTGAGTTTTGTTCCCACGAGTTGCTGGGTTTTACTACACCTATGCGTTTAAGGAAGATGAAAGAGAACAGCAGGTTTGGGCTTAGAAAATGGCGAGAACAACGTTTAGGTTGAAAATGTTCTTTGGCTTTTAGGTATATGGGTTCAAACGTCTAGGTTGAGAAGATGGAGCCGATGGGTTTCTATTTTTTTTCCAGATTGAGGGATCTAATTTTTTTGTTTCCTTCCCAAAAGCTACATTTGATTTGTTCCTAAAACTAGAGATTTATACAAAAAAAAAAAATTATTTGTGATTTTAGATTTATCTATGACTGAGTTTGAGTTCATTTGTGATTGTTGTTTTAATTTGGTGTTCAAGTTCTTTCGTGGGTTGAAGATGAACAATAAAATGACACTAGCAGTTGTCGGAGCTCTTTCGATGAGAAATCTAGGTTTTTTTATGACTGTTTGGTTTGTGGGAAAATGAAAGAACATGAGAGAAAGTGAGAGAAATGGTCAAATATGAGTTTTTTGTGACTGTTTGGTTTGTGGACAAATGAAAGAAAGTGAGAAAAATCAAAGTTGTTTATGATGGTTTTTTATTTTTTATTTTGATTTTGGATTTAGATTCGAGATATTGAATCATTTTGATTTGGTGATGTTAGGAACTCAAAAACTCAATAACACATTTTTATTTTTAAGTTTTAGATTTAATTATGTTAATCTAAGTTTTAATTTTTATTTTTTTAAGATTTAGTTTATGATTTTATTTTATTCTTCAATTATTTTATTTTCAAAAATTAAAATTAGAATTTTAATTATTTTAGAAATAAAAATTTAAAATAAATGAGTTGGACTAATCTGATCAAGCCACGTGTACACCCAAGTCAGTCGTTTAAGTGTGCGTACCAACGACTGCAATAATTTCTTGACGGAATGTATAATTACCGCAAAAAAAAAAAGATTTGGGTATTAAAGTGTATTATTTGAAAAGATTTGAGTATTTTCGTCACCAGTATCCCAAAAAATTAACTTTGACGGATATGAAAACCTAATTTTATCTAAGTAACCCAATTTAGAAAGAAAAAAATTAATTTAAAAATAACTTAAAATTATACCACCTCGTGAGTGTCGCATAAAGAATGTGTAGGAGATATCGAGTTTATATCTCTATACAATTATTTAACCCTACCTTCATAAAGATCTTGTAACGTCCTGTTTACTCAAAGACCGTTACTATGAACTTTAAACAGTGCTTAACTCGCTAAATGAGTCATTAGGTTATAAAGGTGCATCTAGGTGTTATTAATAGGCCAAGGTGAAAAATTCGATTAAAAGGAATGGATATATTTTATTTAAAACATTAAACTGTACATGGGCCCAAAAAAGCGTTTACACATTATTTACAATCCAAAATGGCCATTATAGTGTAAAAATTACAACCCGCCGACCTAAGCGGCAAAATATAGGGTTAACCCCTAGTTCCCCTAAGAAACACCTTGGTCATGGCGGTCAAGCGACCACATATGTACACATCGCCACCTAAGTTCTTCACTCAAGGCTAGGTGAGCTTTTCTTTCCCTTTACCTGCACCACATAGCACCCATGAGCCAAGGCTCATCAAGAAAACTTATTACTGCATGTATTCAATATCAATAGATGATTATGATAATCATATTGGGGCTTGTAGCCCAAATCAGATAAGTGAATATCAATAAAGGTTCTGATAATCATGTTGGGGCTTGCAGCCCAATCAGATAAGTGACTATTAAGTCATACTCTGAATAGATGACTAATAAGTCTATCTCTAGGGCTCTGCACCCTAACCAGATAAGTGTTAGGAAAATATAAATTTGCCTCAATGGAAATTACAATAAATTACAACTCTATGCAATATATTACAAATAAATAATGATTGATTAAAAAGAGTTACAACTCTATAACTGAAAATACAAATAAACTAAAGAACAAGAAGAAGAGAAGAAGAATAGAATAGTGAAAATATAACTCAAAGCAAAATATTACAAGTAAAGTAAAAGTGTTTGAAATAAAGAAAAGAAGATTACAACTCAAAACAAGAAATACAAATAAACAAAAGAGAAGAATATGAAGATGAAGAGAAATAGAGTAGAAAGAAAGAACAAACAAACTAAATAGAAACAACTCTCACTCACACAACCAAAGTGAAGAGTGTTGGGGATCACCAACTTGAACAAGGTTTGAAACCTTTGTCCAAAAGCTTATTTCCCCCTAACTCAAGCACTAAGGGATCTCTCACAGATATTGGAAAAGCTTTCTGGAATTATCAAGCCTCAAGGTGTTTCTAGCCAAGTGCTCTAATGGATAGAAATGTTGTGTCTTACAAGTGAGCTATAGGCTCCTATTTATAGAGTTTAGAGACACCCTTTGAATTTCAAATTCCACGACCCCCATGGCTGTTACCAATGTTTAATTGGATTAATATGGAATGAAAAAAGAGATTTGGGAGTTATTTGGGTTTTTTGAGCCGTTCAACAAAGATTGAAAAAACTGAAAAATTGGTCAGTTTTGGCCTGTGGCCGCAGCCAGAGACATTAGTGGCCGCGGCCACCGACCAATTGCAGCACAAAAAATGTGTTGTTTTTCCAAACAGTTCCAAACCCTCCCAAATGATTTTGTAACTCCCAAAATACATTATTGGAGTTAAAATCATATCTCTAACAGCCATATCACATAGGGCTTTATGAAATTCATCTCAATATTGTGTAACAACAATTTTACACAATAAAGGGTAATATTTGGAAGTTACAAATTTGTAACACCAAATATGTTACATTATTTGGATATATCTCATATATCTAAATATTGTAACTCTCTATTATATGTTACAATATGTGACACACTTTGTCACATTTATTTAATCTAAAAAATTATATTATAATATAATATTACATTATATTATAAAATAATATAACAATAAGTGACTATTGCTTCTGGATGTCAGAAACGCTTATTAGAACTGCTATATGTGCATGTATGCCAGGAGATGCTTATTAGCACAGTTAAATGTTAAAATGAATGCTTATTAGCATCGCTCACTAGTTGTCTATGCATGCTAGAAAATGCTTATTAGCATCCTTCTTGCCCTTGAATGTTAGAAATTCTTAATAGCGTTACGTTATGTATATGAATGTCAGGAATATGCTTATTAGCACTGTTAATGCTTGTAAATGTTAAAAATGTGCTTATTAGCATCTTGTTTGAGTATGATCATGAATCGCCATGCTTATTAGCATGATTGCATATGTGTGAATTACTGGTATGCTTATTAGCATTGTCGATGCATGTGAATGCTTATTCGATCGGTTTTGAACCGTGGTTTGACATGGGATATTGTTATTACTGCCTGTTAAGCCGAGTCATTGATTGTAGATAAACTTGGAAGTATGCTTCCAGGGCAATCTAATGAGCCAACCGGCTGTGAGAATCAGGTCTGAACCCTCCACCAGCTCCTGAAAAATGGCAACAGATGCTTGCTGATACGCAAGCTAGGCTGCAGAGACAGGATGAAGAGATTCGCCAGTTGAGGCAACAGCAGGTTCCGGCAGGGAAAGCTACATCAGAGGCCCCGCCTGTTGCTCCAGTATCGGCCGTACAATAGTAGACAGAGTTAGAGAATTATTGGGAGTTAGTATATGAATGGTTCAAGAAACAATGCCCTCCGATTTTCGAGGGTAGTGCAGATCCACTCAAGGCAGAGCAATGGATGGCTATGATTACATCCATCCAAGACTTTATGAGGGTGGTGGGCAATGAGAGAGTGGCCTGTGCCACGTACATGTTTTGGGAGGATGCCTGAATTTGGTGGGAGGTGGTGTCCCAGACTAGAGACGTAACCACAATGAACTGGGAATAATTTAGAACTCTATTCAATGAGAAGTACTACAATGACGCAATTAAAGCTGCAAAAGTTGAGGAATTCAGTAGACTGTTACAAGGGAGTATGTTAGTGACAAAATACGCCCTAAAGTTTGACAGATTAGCCAAGTTCGCTGCAGACTTGGTACCCACTGATGGAACAAAGAACGAAAGATTCATTCAGGGGCTACAGCCTATGATAGCCCGGGATGTCAACAGGACCTGGAGTGACGACATACGCGTAGGTAGTAAAGAGAGCCCTTACTACAAAGGGCACTGAGAACAAGATCTGACGCGAGAATGTGACCAAAAGGGATATGAGGAGGACGGGACCTCTCTTTATAAGATAAGGTAGGGGCGGAGGCCCTAGTGACCAGAAAAGGAAGACCCCGGATACTGTTTTGACTTTCGATCCTGATAGGAGGCCACAGGGTGTACAGATTGGCCACCAGGGTGGCAATGAAAACTGGAGGACATATCCATAGTGTGCCATATGTAGAAGGCGTCATCTGGGGGAGTTTCAGGAGAATGCTTGCTTTTTATGTGGAGTTGTGGGGCATCTCAAGAAGGACTACCCAAGAGCGAATAAAGATGAATCGAAAAAGGCAGACAACTCGACTCTAGCTTGAGTGTTTGCATTGACGCAAGTTGAGGTTGAGGCTGAGGCTAGGTCCTCAGTGATCACAGGTCAGTTTTCTAATGTTGGCATTTCTTATATTGTGCTGATTGACTCTGGTGCTACACATTCTTATGTTTCTAGTAGGATTATTGATAGACTGTGTAGTCCATGTGATTATTATGCTCTGGGATTTGGGACATTATTACCCATTGGGGAGTTGGTGGTTTCAAGGAGATGGGTCAGATCACTGCCAGTGATAGTGGACGGCAGGGAGTTGTCGGTTGACTTGATAGAGTTAGTTATGACCGACTTTGATATGATTTTGGGGATGGACTGGTTAACTATATATGGGGTAACCAATGATTGCAAGAAGAAGATGGTAACCTTTGAGCCTGAGGGTGAAGACCCCTTCGTATTCGTTGGCACTGTGCATGGACCCCGAGTATCTATGATTTTTGCATTGAGGGCTAGAGACCTATTGTGAGGAGGTTGCATAGGAGTCTTGGCCAGCATGGTGGATACCACTCAGGTCGTGCCAGTGAGACCAGAAGAGACTAGGTTAGTCTGTGAATTCCTAGATGTGTTCCAAGAGGAATTACCTAGGTTTCCGCTACACAGGGAAATAGAATTAGTTATTGAGCTGGCACCAAGGACGGAGCCAGTGTCTAGGGCACCTTATAGAATGGTCCCAGCAGAGTCGAGAGAACTCAAGGTACAATATTGGGTTTTATTAGACCCAATTTCTATCCATGGGGTGCGCCAGTCCTATTTGTGAAGAAGAAGGATGGTTCTCTAAGAATGTGCATAGACTACATGGAACTTAATAAGCTGACCATTAAGAACAGGTATCCTCTGCCCAGGATAGATGGCCTATTCGATCAGTTGCAGAGTAAAATGGTTCTTGAAGATATATCTTCAATCTGGTTATCACTAGTTGAGGATCAAAGAGTAAGACATACCAAAGACATCCTTCCGTACCAGATATGGGCACTACGCGTTCTTTGTTATGTCATTTGGTTTGACTAACGCCTCGGCAACCTTCATGGATTTGATGAACATGGTGTTCAAGGACTATTTAGATTGATTTGCGATCGTCTTTATCGATGACATCTTAGTTTATTCACAGTCAGAGGAAGAGCATGAGCAACACCTCAGGTTGGTCTTACAGAGGCTGAGAGAGCACATATTATTTGTGAAGTTCAGGAAGTGTGAGTTCTGGTTACCTCAGGTGACTTTCTTGGGTCATATTGTTAGCAGAAATGGAATCAAGGTAGACCCAGCTAAGATTGAGGCTGTCAGAGTGTAATGACCCTAAATTCGCTAATGAGGCTTAAGGGCCTTGATTAATGTGCCAGGAGGGCATAATTGGGTTAAATGTGATTTGAATGATTTTATTGATTTAAATGCATAATTATATGATTAACATGCTTGTATGATTATATTGATGTTAATGTGATATAGATATGGTATTCGTGAGAACCACATTATTATGTGGGTAGGTTTGCAGAGCACGACTCGAGGCGATCCTAGGGCTAGATAGCGAGAAAAGTCACAACAGGGTTTAACAATTGACTTTGGATAAGTCAGGGGTATTTTAGGCACCGGGTAGCTATTTAGACTATCGGGTTATGAAAATAAATATATGGAGATATATTTGAGGTTAGGAGGTCTAGGCGGGAATATTGGGGAATTTTGCCGTTTTGCCCTCAGGGACGTTTCCGGCACCCCGAGCCTCGGGATTGACTTAACGGGATAAAGGATAGACTTAGTTAAATAGAAGCTAGTGGAAAAGAAAATTAGACCGACTATTTTTCTCTCTCTCTCTCTTCACTCTCAAGGAAACTAGGGAAAACACAAGAAAAACAGAGAAAATTTGGAGGATTTGAGCTGGGATTTCAAAGGATATTAGTGGGGATTTAGAAGCTTAGCTCAAGGATTATCCAAGGAACATTAAATCAAGGCCAAGGTGAGAATTAAATTGTGTTTTTGAGGTTAGAAACTCTGCGTTTTTCTGAGTAGGGAGGTAATTGTGATTTTGATGTTTAAGGTTGAATTGAAGCTGGAAGCCTGGGAATTAACTTGGATTTTTCTTAGAGAAGTGGTTTAGCAGAAGAGGTAAGCTTCAATTTGTGAATTAGAGGTTCAAATTCGAGTTTTCCATGGCTGGTTGGGTGTTTTGAATTCTTGAGTTTCAGAAATTGAAAGTAGGATTTCAATGAGTTTTAGGTTAGGTTTTCAGTTGAATTAAGTTGTTAGAGTCATTCTAAAAGTGTTGGGATTAATTGGTTTTGAATTAGGAAGCTTTGGGATGATTTTGGGAAAGGTTTAGAGGTTGAAAATGGTGAAATTTCTGGGTACGAAGGGAAGGGTCGCGACTCTGTTCTAGAGCGCTGCGGCCCTAGGATGCAAAGGAGCCAGGGAGGCTCAGCCATGGGTAAGCGCCGCGGCGCCCAAAAGAAGGGTCGCGGCGCGTGTCTTCTTTCAGGGGTGGCCTTGGTTCTGTTTTAGGGCAGGGCCGTGGCTAAGCTTCAAGGGCCGCAGCCCTTAGGTGTGTACTTGAACATTTAGGGTTTTAAAGCACAGGAATCTAGCCTAGAGTGCTCGGGATCGATTTCACCACCGTGCTTGGTGGAATTCGATTTCCCAGAAGTTAGTTTTGTACCCGAAAACCTATATGTGAATATTAATGGAACCCAATACCTTGGTTGTGATTAGGTGTTAAAGCTAGGGCTCGGGAAAGGATCGTGCTCGAGGGACGTCGCTTGTAATTATTAAACGAAGAAGTTAAAGGTAAGAAAACTGCACCCGGTTGTATATTTGTAACGGGACTAAGGGCTCCCTAGTATGTATGCTTGGAAGAATGGTATTATGCCATATAAAAAGTAAACCAATGGCCTAAGCGTGCCAAGGTTAAACTAGCGCACAGGGCGCGGCTCGGCCACTGGTAGCCGAGGACAGCTTATTATGCACTGAGCTCGGTTTAAGCGAGCCGGAGTCAGTGGGTTAAACAGAGGGTGCGGCCTAAGTTGTCGGCCCTGATTATTGTATATTTGATTATTAATGATGTTAACTTGTATCTTGGAATCTGAATACATGTTATAGGGTTAACATGAATATTGAGTGTTTTAACATGCTTAAAGGGGTTAATTGTTTGTTGATACTGTATGTGATGTGTATTATGTTTTCTTGCTGGGCCTTGGCTCACGGGTGCTGCGTGGTGCAGGTAAAGGCAAGGGCAAGCTTGATCAGCCCTGATTTGGAGAGCTCTACGAGCTAAATGTACATGACTGGCTGCTCAGCCGCCACGGTTGAGAGGAAAGCAGGGACGTGAAGGCCGAAAATGTTTATTTTGCCTTAGTATGGCCAATGATTGTCTATAACTTTTGAGATTTTGTAAATCAACCTTCAAACACTATTTCCTTTTTGGGATCCCTTATGTAAAACTGTTTAATTTCTTAAAATGTATCTTTTGAGACCAAAACTTCTTTTAACCCTAGCACACTTATGATTAGTGACACCGTTTAATTAAATGACTTGATTAGCAAGTCCTGCACCTTTATAAACACACAGTGTGGCGGTCTTGGCTATCCAGGACGTTACACAGAAATTGGCCAAGGATAAGGAATGCCTTTGAGATTAGAAGCTTCCTTGGATTGGCAGGTTATAAAGGTTTGTGGAAGGGTTCTCAAGGATAGCTACCCCACTAACAAAGTTGAGGCGCAGGAGTCAGAAATTTATGTGGTCAGACAGATGTTGTAACGCCCTCCTAATAAGGACCATTACACTGTGTAGTTTAAATAGTGCTTAACTCGCTAAACGAGTCATTTGAGTTAAAAATGTGTAATTAAACTAACCACAGGTTTAGGTACTAAAAATTTCGATCAAAGTAAACAATTTTATTAAAAACGTTCAACTTCCATGCATGGAATTCCATTGTAATTAAAAACGGTTACAACCCAAAAACGAATACAACAGCCGACCTAGGCGGCAAAATCAGGATTCAAACCTAGTTCCAACTGACAACCTCGGTCGTGGCGGACGAGCAGGCCCCATATGTACACTCCACTCCTGAAGCTCTCCAACTCATGGCTGGTCCAACCTTTCCTTTTCTTTACCTGTACCAACTAGCACCCGTGAGCCGAGGCTCAGCAAGAAAACATAATCATACTTATAAGCAGTACATTGACATATCATAGATTTACAACTAACATTCCTAGTAATAATAATCCTACTAATGCATGCAATTAACTTAGCTGAGTGGCTACAGAGCCACACTAAAGCCCATACCCATCTTTCATACAAATGGCCCTAAAGTTGGCCAAGAGGGTGTAATGCTAACATTTTTGGCGACCTTAGAAGTATTCTAACGTATATCTTGCTTCTGGATTGGCTTAACCCTAACAGTCAACGTTTGGCACGTTATTGCCGCCCTCAACTCCTAGGTCGAGCCTTTAAACTCTCGATTAATAAGCTGAGTGCATCAGCCTTTGACTCATAAGTCAATTCCTTTAGTGTTCAGCTGGTAAGTTGAGTCCTTTAACTTTCAACTGATAATTCGAGTCTATAGAGCATGTTATAACCTTGATTGTTAAGCTAGGTCCTTTATTAGATAACACAGACAAATCTTCAGCTTATAAGCTGAGCTTTCCCAATCAGATATATAGATCAACAACCACAGGGTTTCACAAGTGCGTATCACACTGCTTTTTATTTGTATGGCATCCGAGCCAGTCAAGTGCGTGTTGCACTCTCTTTCCATTTGTTTGGCATCCAAGCCAGTCAAGTGCGTGTTGCACTCCCTTTCCATTTGTTTGGCATCCAAGCCAGTCAAGTGCGTGTTGCACTCCCAGGGTGGCCCAGCCATGGTGGCCTGCACTCCACATGCATAATGCCAATCTCAGCTCATAAACTGAGTCCTACTGATCCTCGACTCATAATTCGAGCCTCACAAGCCTTCGACTTATAAGTCCAAGCATTAAGACCCATGACTTATAAGACGAGTCTCTCAAAATCCAACATACCCTCGACTAATAAGTCGATCTCCAACTAATCATTCTAGTAATCCCCCGGTTTATAAACCGAGCTCTATAGTCCCAACAAATAATCACCTATCTTATTTATTATACATAAATACAAATACAAAGTATTATAATACACTCAAACAACATACATAGGCATAATCATATTCATGCGCATTTCAGTGTGCTTACCAGACATTCACAAACATAATTATAATCATGTTCATCAACAGGGCCAAATCCTTAATCATATCTATATTTAACCGCCAAGCCAAGCCCTAATCACACAATCACATACTGGGTGCAGTTTTCTTACCTTCGATCCAAATTCAAGTTACTAGCAACGCCCTTTGAGTACGATTCCTGATCCGAGCCCTTAGCGTTGACCTAGCCAAAACCAATTATAAGGAATTCCATCAACAATGAATGATTACAGGCTTTCAGACCGAGTCCTAGCCTCTGGGATGTTGAATTCCACCCAACACGGGAGTAGAATCGATCCCGAGCCCAAAAGGTTTAGTCCCCAAACCCAAAACATACTCAAGGCCAAAAATCCCCTTAAGGGCCGCGACCCTATGGACCCATGTCGCGACCTGCCTCTAATCAGAGCCTCGGCCTCCCTAAAAACCAGACATGCGCCACGGCCCTTCCCCTGTGGCGCCGCGGCTCGCCCTTGCCTCTGAGCCAACCTAGCTCCCATTTTTCCCTTAGAGGGCCACGACACACCAAGAACAAAGCCGCGGCCAAGCCCTTCGAACCCAGAATTTATGGTTTTTTTCCTTAGCCGAACCCAATTAGAAACCACCCAATTATATCTCAATCTTTCAATTTAATCCCTATAATCAACATAATCCTTTCCAGCAGCAAAACCTAGCAATTACTAGATTAAAAACTCATCAACAATCCAAAATTCAAACTCAAACCTAAGGTTCTAGAAAAGCTTCAACTAACTGAATTTAAAACTTAAAATTTAGAGTAATCCTTACCTCCAATAATTGTCTTATGATCCTAACCTGCTCCTAGCTTGATCTTAGATACCAAATCCTCAGCTTCCAATGCTTTGCTCCTTCAATTACTCAAAGTCCCCAATTCACCATAGAGAGAGAGCTACGGGAGAGAGAAAGCTTATCCTTCTGAGTATTTCTTTCTTTCTGCTTGTTCCTAAGGTTACAGCTGCCTAAACCAAGCATATCCCCTTTTGCCAAAATGTCCAAAATGCCCTTACAGTTAACTTAAATCCTTTAGTGACATCAAGGGTAATTTCGTCAATTGCCACTTCCCGTAAATACCTCTAAGTCCCCAACTACCTAAAAATAATAATCATTTAATCTCCATTACCTGATAAACCCCGGTAGTGTACTAAATTACCAAAATACCCCTAAGCTCCCCCCGAGCCGGGTATTTTACCCCGTTGTGACTCTTCTGCTAACTTGCTCACCAGAATCGCCTCACGTCGAGTAACCCAAATATATCCACATAATAATGTGGTCTCAATCACACACACACGCATAATTACAATTATACCCTCAACGAGTCAAAATTACTAAAATGTGATTCTTATAAGAAACGGGCCCACACACATATTTAATATTTCTAAACATGCAAGCATAATTATATTATAATATAATTCACATAATACATGCTAATACTATATTAACACATAATTAACACAATTATTGCCTCTCGGCCCCCTAATCCAGGCACTAAGCCTTATTAGGGAATTTGGGATGTTATAGATGCGAGGATAGCTTCCAGGAGTTGAAGCAGCGTTTGATTACCGCAACAGTCTTGAGTCTTCCGACAAATCAGGAGAAGTTCATAGTTTATTGTGATGCCTCAAGACAAGGGTTAGGCTGTGTCCTTATGCAAGAAAGGAAGGTGATTACTTACGCATCACGCCAGTTGAAGGATTATGAGCAATGGTATTGGCATTAAAGGTATGGAGTCATTACGTTTATAGAGAAAAATGTGAGATATATACTGACCACAAGAGCCTCAAGTATTTCTTTACACAAAAGGATTTGAATATGAGGCTGAGGCATTGGTTGGAACTGGTGAAGGACTATGACTGTGACATCCTTTATCATCTAGGGAAAGCCAACGTGGTGGCAGATGCCCTAAGTCAGAGAGGTCCCGGGAAATTGTACAATTTGAGGCAAATGTCCAAGGAGTTGGCAGAGGATATGACTAGAGCAGGGATTGAGTTAGTAGTGGTGGGCCAGTTAGCCAAAATTACCCTGCATTCTACTTTTCTAGAAAGGATAAAGGAGAGTTAGTTAAAAGAGCCACATCTGATGAAGATTAGAGAGGACTTCCTAGCTGGAGTAGCTAGGGACTATACAGTATCAGATATAGGTTTACTAAGATATAAAGGTCGAATTTGTGTTCTGATGAATACTGTTATCAGACGAGAAATTCTGGATGAATCTCATACTATCTCGTACTCTTTGTATCTCGACACCACGAAGATGTACCAGGACCTGAGAACTTTATATTGGTGGCCGGGGATGAAGAGCGACGTAACCGAGTATGTAGCCAAGTGTCTGACGTGTCAGCAGATCAAAGTTGAACATCAGAGACTAGCGGAGCTATTACAGCCCTTGGATATCCCAGAGTGGGAGTGGGAAGACATCACAATGGATTTTGTGGTAGGATTTCCCAGGACGGTGGGTCAACATAATTCGATGTGGGTTATTATAGACAGATAAATCAAATCAGCTCACTTTCTACGAGTGAGGATGACTTATACAGTTGACTAGTATGCATATCTCTATGTGAGAGAGATAGTGAGTCTTCATGGATCTTCGAGGTTGATCGTGTTAGATCGGAACCCTACATTTACTTCCAAGTTTTGGGGAAGTTTACAGAAGGTGATGGGCACGCAGCTAAAGTTTAGTACAGCTTATCACCCTCAGACCGATGGTCTGTCTGAGAGGACTATCCAGATACTGGAGGACATGCTGAGAGCATGTGTACTGGACTTTGAAGGGTCCTGCAGCAAATATTTGCCTATGATAGAGTTTTCCTACAACAAAAACTACCAGGCGACCATAGGGGTGGCTCCTTATGAGATGTTGTATGGTAGGAAATGCAAATCACCTATTCACTGGGATGAGATGGGTGAACGTAGATACTTGGGTCCTAAAGCAATTCAGAGGACCAATGAGGCTATCGAGAAGATCAGAGCACGGATGCTCCCATCACAGAGTAGAAAGAAAATTTATGCGAATCCAAAGCACAGGAACGTGGAGTTCCAGGTGGGAGACTATGTCTTCCTAAGAGTCTCACCACTGAAGTGGGTGAGGAGGTTCGTAAAGAAGGGCAAGTTGAGCCCTAGATTTGTAGGACCTTTTGAGATCCTAGAGAGGGTCGGTCAGGTGGCCTATAGATTGTCCTTACCTCTAGCATTATCGGTCGTGCACAATGTGTTCCATATTGCGATGCTGCGAAAGTATGTATCTGATGTGGCTCATGTACTGAGCTATGAAGATCTGGAGCTGCAAGCAGACTTATCTTTTGAGGAGCAACCATTCCAGATATTAGACAGGAAGGACAGGGTCCTGAGGAATAAAACCATAACTTTAGTTAAGGTATTATGGAGGAACAACAAGGTCGAGGAGGCGACCTGGGAATTGGAATCAACCATGCGGGATCAGAATCCCAAGTTGTTCAGGTAAAATTTTGAGGACGTTATTCTTGTAAGGAGGGGATAATTGTAAATCCCCGGATTCCCTAATATGGCTTAGTGCCTGGATTAGGGGGCTGGGAGGAAATAATTGAATTAATTGAGTGCTTATGTGTTATGAGCATGTTATTATGTGAATTATGTGATTTGTATTATTATATGATTATAATTGCATGTTTAGGTGTATTAAATATGCATGTGGGTCCGTTTCTTATTAAAAGGGCATTTTCGTAATTATGACCCATTAAGGGTATAATTGTAAATATGTGTGATATATGATTGCGACCACATTATTATGTAGATATATTTGAGTTACTCGGCACGAGGCAATCCTAGGGAGCTAATTAGCAGAAAAGTCACAACGGGGTAAAATACTCAGCTCGGGGTGAGCTTAGGGGTATTTTTGTTATTTGGTAAATTACCGGGAATTAATTGATGAACATTGGTTTGATAGATTATTTGGGATTGTGTGATACTTATTTTAGATTAGTGGGAATTATGCCAAAAGACTAGAATACCCTTGGTCTTGGTTAAGGGGCATTGATTTGGCTAGGGGTAAAATGGTCAATTACCCTATAACTAGAGTGAAGGGTAACCTTAGCTGAAGGTTTTGAGTCACTCATGTTTCACGCTCTCTCTTCTCTCATTTTGGTTAACTCTCAAAATCTCTCAAGGACTTCAAGGCACCAAGGGCATTTTTCTTTGAGAATTGAGGAAGTGTTGACAAGCAAAGGAAAGGGCAGCTGCTAGGGGTTGTTTTGGTGAAGAGGAATGTGAATCACAAATCTGAGGTAAGCTACAATTTCCTTGTGATTTGTTCTGACTTTTCTGCAGTAATAGTGTTCTTGAGCTTTTGGGTGATGAATTCTAGAGATTAGCTTTGTGATGTGTTTGTGATGGTTTGGATTGGTGGGTTTCATTGCCTAGGCCTAGTGGTAGGTTCTTGTAGCTAGAATCCTGGTAAAAACATCTAGTATAATTGAATTTGGGTTCTGAAATTGGCTGGAAATCATAAGTTTACGATTTGAGGAAGAACACCATGTTCTGGGCATATTTTTAGGTTCTGGGGACCTAGCGCGATCGTGCTAGGTTGTAGCACAACCACACTGGTGTCCCCGAAAGGGGTAAATTGGATTAAATTTGGGGGGCTCGAGTTGGGGGGCACGACCACGCCAAGGGTTGGCGCGACCACACCAATGGTCCAGAAGCCCCAAACTTTCTGTGGGCATGATCGTGCCAAAGGTAGGCACGTCCGCGCCAGAGGCCCTGAAATGTTTTTTGATGATTTTTAGAGTGAGGCCCAGGGGGCTCGAGAATCTGATTTGGGAGCTTGCTTGGGGGCTTGAGGGACATTTTTAGCACCCCAATAACTGAGAACCCTGGTTTTAAGATTTAGAGTTCGGCTTTTGAACTCGGGTTCTAGGGTTAAGTCCTGATGAACGTATACTTGTGTTGTGATTAGGGTTTCTGCCAAGCTCGAGTTAGGATCAGCCCTTGAGGTTGTTCCACTATTTGCACAAGGATCGAGGTAAGAAAACTGCACCCAATGTGTGAGATGCATGATTGGGGCTTGGGCAACTATTAATGTAATACAAATGGGGCTTGGCCCATTTGTTAAATGTAAATGTGATGGCTCGGGCCCAGCTAATAAGTATAATTATGCATGTGTATATCTATTTTAGTATACTATAATGCATTTTATATGCATGTATGATGAATGTATTATGTGGATGTTTGTTCTAGTTTGGAAGCTCAGTTAATAAGCCGGGAATCTGTTTGTTGCATCTGATTAAAACTTGACCTGCTAGTCGAGGGTATATTTGGTTAATAAGTGGCTCGGCTTATAAGTCGAGGGTTTCCAAGGCTTGACTTATAAGTCAAGGATCTGTAAGACTCGGCTTATAAGTCGTGATCGACATTGTGGGCGTTGAGCGCAGGCCGTTATGGCTAGGCTACCCCACAAGTGCCTTATGCACTTGACTAGCTCGAATGCCATATGAACAAATGAGAGTGCAACACGCACTAATGTGACCCTATGGTCACTTACTTGTACAGTGTGTATGCTTGGTTCCAGTTATTATTGTTAAGCATGTTGTTATATTCTGTGAATTATCTGAGCTTGTTAATATGTTTTCTTGCTGAGTCTTTTGTCTCACGGGTGCTTTGTGGTGTAGGTAAGGGTAAGGAGAAGCTTGTCCAGCCATGAGTTGGAGAGTGATAGCGGTGATGTGTATATATGTAGTCTGCTCGACCACCACGGCCGAGATATCGCAAGGGAGCTAGGGTTGGACCTTGTTTTGCCGCTTAGGCCGACATATTTTGTAATCTCTGAGTTGTAACAAATTTTTAAACTTGTATTTTGGGATCCCATGTAAAGACTAAAGTTTCTTTTAATGGAAATGTTTACTTATTGACCAAAATTTTCAATACTTGAACCCTTAGTGGCATAATCACATGTTTTGGTCCAAATGACTCGGTTAGCGAGACCAGCACTAATTTTAAACACACATGGTAATAGACCCTAATTTGCAAGGCATTACAGTGTGTATGGTTATGGATTCGTCCTCCTGTAGTAGACAATGAACACAGCTACACAAATGAGTAGTACAACTACACAATTACTAGATTAAGAAAACCACTCTTAACCTCACATAACAAACACTCTCAAGTATTGCGATGAGATACAAAGATAAGGAATGGGAGAGCTCAAGATTTCTGATGTTTTGAGTCTTATTTATAGCTAAATGGTTGCCCAAAGACTGATTCACAAAATCTTTAAGCCATCGCTAAGAAATCTGCAACATTCATTAAATAGTTAATGTTGTCAGGTCGGATTGCCAGTTTGATGGGGTAGCTGAGAATGAACTTGGACTGAAAGCCATTTAGGTTCATTTGCTAGATAAAATCACAACCAATATTTTCATTTGAATGATAATGGCTAGCACACAGAAGTAACACAATAAACATGACAAAAAAAATATAATGCAATTGTAACATCCTACTAATTTAGGATTGTTACACTGTGTGTTTAAAATAGTGTTTAACTCGTTAAGCTAGTCATTTTGACTTAAACATGTGATTAAAGTTAACTAATGGTTAGGTATTAAATATTTTAGTTAAAGAAGTAATACTTTTCATTAAAAAGTTTAAGTTTATCCACGGGATCCCAAAAAGAGTTTATAAGTTGAATTCAAAGGTGAGAAAAGTACAAAAGTGGTCAGCCTAAGCGGCAAAACAGGGTAAAACCCTATTCCTCGTGAGGAATCCTAGCCATGGCGGTCGAGTAGGCTGCATATGTACACACTGTTGGGAATTGTGCCCTTAAAGCAATTGTAGTTGACAATGGTTTTAATGAATTGAATTATTGTATATATGTAGCTTATGTACTATGTTATTGTTAATAATATTACGTAAATATCATAAAATTCTCAAGTTCATCTATGTGGTCTCAATCTCATATTGGTATGAGAGGATCGAGATTGAGATAATGAACTTAAATAGTTCGCAGTAAAATAAAGTTATGGAATCTTTAGATTAATTACTGCTAGTACGGTCCACTAGTGTTATGAATACATGTGACCTAGATTCGTGTTACTGGTGTAGTAAGACACTTTAGTGGAGGTACTTTGCATACTGAGAGTATGTAGAACTAGACCAGATGTGATTTAATAATACTTATTTGAATACCGTTTCGTAGTATTACAAACCACATCAACCGATGATCATATACAAACTGATCTTAATCCTGAAGTTACTATGAACTCCTATATATGTCATTTGATCCTTTGATTCACATATTACAGTTTGTCAGAATGATCATGCTAAGAACTATTGTTTTGGGGACTCAATGATGTATATGGTTGGGGACATAGCTTAACATATATGGAATCTATACCTTCTTATATATTGAATGATGAATCCTTTTTGGGTTGGGTTTTGGAACTGAAAATGTTATAGACGTCAAATTCATAAACAGATTATGAATTATCCTTCACTAGTAAAGTCAATGGTACACTAGGAATCAAGATATAATTAAAAAGGGTAAAACGGTAATTCCCACTTAATTATGAATCATCGATAGATGATTAATTTGTATGTAATGATTATATCAATGGACACTTTATGGTTACAATAAAGTACTCAGTAAATATATGTTTCTAATTCTCAAGAGTGCAGTCTCATATTTATAGTGGAGTAATCATGAGATTAATACATATGATTATCGATTCAAAGAGTTTTGGTTAATAATCTTCTATTTATTGGAGCTTGGAATTATTGGTCCACAGGTCCCAGGGGAGGCTCTATCAACACTATTCAAGATAAGAGTTGGTACAAGGGTCAAACTGTGAATGAACTATTTGAGATAATATTTATTCTTTGGGATAAATATGTAATTATGTGATAATTGAAGTTGCACAATTTATTATTGCATTAGTGCAATTTTTGAAATTGTGTAGAAATAAAATAAATTGATTTTAATCAATTATTTTATTTTGTAAAATGATAAATATGGAGAGTCAAAAAGGTTTTCATTATTATATTTATTTAATTAATACATAGGATGATAATGGAAATTCAAATTTTAAAATTTGAAATTTAAGTTGTTCTCTTTTTCTTAAAAAGATGATATTTTATTTGAATTTCTAATTATTAATTAACTAAAATAAAAATGCATGAAAAATCAAATCTCATTTTTCAGGGAAGTGCTACACGCATAGGGATTCTTGGACTGCCCTATGCGTGTACGACTACTAATGGTGATCAGTTGTTGGTATTTTATTTTATTTAATTAATTAATCAAACATTTTGAAAAGGGTTTTAAAATGGAATGTAAGAATTTGTCTTTAATCATTTATTTTATTATTATTAAAGATGATCAATTTTATAATGATAATAATGTCTATATATTCTATATGATAGAAAATATGAGAAGAATTTTTTACAGATCTAGGTGTAGAGAACGTCTTGGAAGATCTAGGTGTGAGTACTCTAGCGAGGATAGGAAGATCAAAATATATACGCAAAGATTCAATGATTCTTGATAGGCTACAAAAAATAAATCATTTCATATTATTTTTACATATACATATTATATTGATTAACATATTGCATATTAAAGGATCCTCATATAAAGTTGCTTATATGAAAAAAAAATTGTTGTATACAATACTACAATTAACGCAATTTCCGCTGTGCACTAGGAACTTTTCCTAACATGCACTACCTCTAGAGCTCTCCAACTCATGGCTAGTCAAACTTCCTCTTTGTCTTTACCTCCTCCACATAACACCTGTTATATTATTTTATAATATAATGTAAAATTATATTATATTATAATGTAATGTTTTAGATTAAATAAATGTGACAAAGTGTGTCACATATTGTAACATATAATAGAGAGTTACAATATTTAGATATATGAGATATATCCAAATAATGTAACATATTTGGTGTTACAAATTTGTAACCTCCAAATATTACTCTTTATTGTGTAAATTGTTGTTACACAATATTGAGATGAATTTCATAAAGCCATATGTGATATGGCTGTTAGAGATATGATTTAAACCCCAATAATGTGTTTTGGGAGTTACAAAATCATTTGGGAGGGTTTGGAACCGTTTGGAAAAACAACACATTTTTTGTGCTGAATTTGGTCAGTGGTCGCGGCCACCAACATTCAGTGGCCGCGGCCTGTGGGTCAGAGACTAGTGGCTGCGGCCACAGGCCAAAACTGACCAAATTTTCAGTATTTTCAATCTTTGTTGAACGGCTCAAAAAACCCAAATAACTCCCAAATCTCTTTTTTAATTCCATGTTAATCAAATTAAACATTGGTAACAGCCATGGGGGTTGGTGGAATTTGAAATTCAAATGGTGTCTCTAAACTCTATAAATAGGAGCCTATAGCTCACTTGAAAGACAAAACTTTTCTATCCACTAGAGCACTTGGCTAGAAACACCTTGAGGCTTGATAATTCCAGAAAGCTTTTCCAATATCTGAGAGAGATCCCTTAGTGCTTGAGTTAGGGGGAAATAAGTTTTTGGACAAAGATTTTAAACCTTGTTCAAGTTGGTGATCCCCAATCCTCTTCACTTAGGTTGTGCAAGTGAGAGTTTGCTTGTGTTTCTATTCTTCTTTTTATTCTATTGCTTTTCTTCTTATTCTCTTGTTCTATTTACTTGTATATTTCGTTTAAGAGTTGTAATCTTTTCTTTTGGTCTAAACACTTTATTTTACTTGTAATCTTTTGCTTAGAGTTGTATTCTCCTGATTCTCTTCATCATCATCATCTTCTTCCTTTTCTTTGTTTATTTGTAATTTTCAGTTATAGAGTTGTAACCTTATTTAATCAAACATTATTTATTTGTAATATATTGCATATAGTTGTAATATTATAATCATTTCCATTGAGGCAAAACAATATTTTCCTAACATTCAAAAGCTTATCCCTTTTTGTTTCAATGGAAGGGGAAACTGTCAAGATCATGAACCAAGACCTAGTAAGGTTGGATAGGTTTGATGGATCCAATTTTACTAGGTGGCAAGACAAGGTGAGGTTTCTTTTAACCACTCTCAAAATTGCCTACATCCTTGAGTCTTCCTTGGCACCTCTAGCCGAGCCATCCGACAAAGACACTCCCGAGGAGGTGGAGAAAAGAAGGAAGAGGGAGGAGGACAACCTTCTTAGCAGGGGTCATATCCTCAACGCCTTATCTAATAGGCTCTATGACCTCTACACTGAGACCAAATCAGCCAAGGAGATTTGGGATGCACTTGAGAAAAATTTCAAGGCAGAAGATGAAGGTACCAAAAAGTTTTTGATATCTCAATACTTTGATTTCAAATTTTTTGGTGATAAACCTATTCTTCCTCAAATACATGAATTGCAAATTATTGTTAATAAATTGAAAGTGTTAAAGATTGAGCTTCCCGAGGCCTTTCAAGTTGGTGCTATTGTGGCTAAATTACCACCAACTTGGAAGAGCTATAGGAAAAGAATCCTTCATAAAAATGAGGATTATTCTTTGGAGGAGATCCAAAAGCATATTCGAATCGAAGAGGAATCGATATGTAGAGATAAACTTGTGGAGGGGTCTAATGGAGAGACTTCCAAAGCAAATGCGGTGTCACAACCAAAACATCCCAAAAACAAAGGGAAAAAGGGTAATGAGAAACCTTTGGGTCAAAAAACCAACCCAAACAAGTTTAAGGGCGAGAAAGGTCCTTGCTTTGTGTGTGGGAAAAAGGGTCACTATGCTAGAGAGTGTAGGCATAGAAAAGACCAACAAGGACCTAAGGTGAACGCAACTCAAGAGGAAAACATAGTTGCTACCCTTAGTGAGGTGAATGCGGTCCAAGGCAAGGTGAAAGGGAGGTGGTATGATACTTGTGCCACCGTCCATGTCACATATGACAAATCATTGTTTAAGACCTTTGAAGAGTCAAAGGGCAACCATGAGATACAAATGGGCAATGAGGGCAAATCCAAGGTACTTGGCAAAGGTACTATTGAAGTCTACTTCACCTCCGGCAAGAAAGTTACATTAGTGAATGTACTTTATGTTCCCGAAATGAGTAGAAACTTGGTAAGTGGTGATTTGCTTGGCAAGCCCGGCATTAAAGCCGTGTTTGAGTCCGGTAAACTTATACTTACCAAATCAAATGTATTTTTGGGAAAGGGGTACTCTTGTGAGGGTATGGTTAAACTGTGCACCAATGATGTAACTTTCAATGTTATCAATAAAAATGCTAATTCCACCTATATTGTTGAGTATGATTCTTTATTTTTGTGGCATATTAGACTATCACATATATGTTTTTCTACCATGAAAAGAGTAGTAAAATGTGGTATGATTGCATGCAATATTAAAAACTATGGTAAATGTGAAACATGTGTTAAGGCGAAAATGATTAAGAAACAATTTCCTAGTGTAGAAAGATCATCTAATTTACTAGATTTAATCCATAGTGATCTTTGTGAATTAAATTGTGTTTTAACTAGAGGTGGTAAAATGTATTTTCTTACTTTTATAGATGATTTTAGTAGATATACGTATGTGTTTCTTTTAAAGCATAAAGATGAAACTTTTGATGCTTTTAAATTGTATAAATTAGAAGTTGAAAATCAACTAAATAAAAAGATTAAGGTGCTAAGAAGTGATAGAGGAGGAGAGTACTTCTATAATGAATTCAATACATTTTGTGAAGAAAATTGTATAATTCATGAGTGCACTGCACCTTATACACCACAACACAATGGTGTTGCCGAAAGGAAAAATAGGACTTATCTAGAGATGATAAATTCTATGTTGGTGTTTTCTAAGTTGAACTTCAACTTATGGGGTGAAACGCTTTTAACCGCTTGTCACATTCTTAATCGAATAATGATGAAGAAAAATGAGATATCTCCATATGAGTTATGGAAAGAAAGAAAACCCAACATAGGGTACTTCAAAGTGTGGGGGTGTCTTGCATATTGCAAGAAAACCGAACCTAATAGAACAAAGTTAGGTTCAAGAGCCATAAAGTGTGCTTTTGTTGGTTATGCCAACAATAGTAAAGCTTATAGGCTATTAGGCTTAGAGTCTAATATTGTGATTGAATCTAGAGAAGTTGAATTCTTTTAGAATATGTTATGTGACAACAATTCTCAAGCTTCAACATCTCTAAAGGAGAATTTGTTATATGACAACAATTCTCAAGCTTCTACATCCAAAGTTGATTCTCAAGAGGAGAATTCTCAAAAGGATGTAAAGCAACCCTTTGAACCTAGAAGAAGTCAAAGGCTTAAAAATCATAAAAGTCTAGTAGTGGATGAGATAGATTCTCAACGAATTTCATTCTACATGGTAGAAGGAAATAGAGAGGAAGTCATTAGGAAAATTCCTATTGTACTTCTCGTTGAGGATGATCCTAAGACTTATAGAGAAGCTATGCAATCGAGAGATAGTGCATTTTGGAAAGAAGCCATCAATGATGAGATGGATTCCATTCTTTCCAATAACACTTGGGAATTGGTAGACCTCCCACCGGGGTCTAAGCCAATTGGGTGTAAGTGGGTATTTAGGAGAAAATACCACACTGACGGCACTATCCAAACCTTTAAAGCTAGATTAATAGCTAAAGGGTTTAGGCAAAAAGAGGGTATTGATTATTTCGATAGTTATGCGCCTGTTGCAAGAACAACTTCCATAAGAATTTTGCTCGCTTTAGCTTCTATACACAACTTGTATGTTCATCAAATGGATGTCAAAACGACATTCCTTAATGGTGACCTCAATGAGGAGGTCTATATGGAACAACCCGAAGGGTTTGTCCTACCAAAATATGAACATAAAGTTTGTAGACTTGTAAAATCCTTATATAGATTGAAACAAGCTCCTAAGCAATGGCATGAGAAATTTGATCAAGCCATCATGTCTAATGGGTTTAGACATAACAATGGAGACAAGTGCTTGTATTCCAAAACTTGTAAGGGATATGTGATCATTGTTTGCTTATATGTAGATGGCATGCTTATTCTAAGTAATAGCATGAAAGGGATAGATGAAACGAAGAGGTTTCTATCATCAACCTTCAAGATGAAAGATCTTGGAGAAGTTGATACCATACTCAGTATCAAAGTAAAGAAACATAGTGGGGGTTTTGCGTTAGGGCAAGCCCACTATGTTGAGAAAGTATTGAACAAATTTAACCATCTCAAGGTTAAAGATGCCAATACTCCATTCGATCATAGTGTAAAACTAGAGAAGAATGAAGGAAGAGTGGTGGCTCAATTGGAGTACGCTAGTGCTATAGGGAGTCTAATGTACACTGCTCAGTGTATTAGACCTGATATAGCATTTGCGGTAAGTAAACTTAATAGGTTTACAAGTAATCCAAGTGTGGATCACTGGAAGGCAATTGGAAGAGTCCTAGGTTATCTCAAGAAAACCAAAGGACTAAGCCTTCACTACTCCAAATTTCCTTCGATATTAGAAGGATATACAGATGCAAGTTGGATATCCAATCTTGGGGACAACTTGTCCACAACTGGTTGGGTATTTACACTTGGTGGAGGTGCAATTTCTTGGGGTTCCAAGAAACAAACTTGTATATCTCATTCCACTATGGAAGCAGAGTTCATAGCTCTAGCTGCTACCAGCAAAGAGGCCGAATGGTTAAGGGATCTGTTGATAGAGATTCCCCTAATCAAAGATAATGTATCTACTATATCGATACACTGTGATAGCCAAGCGACATTGGCTAGAGCATACAGCGGAGTGTATAATGGGAAGTCTAGACACATTAGTCTAAGACATAGATATGTAAGAGAATTGATTCAAAGAGGAGTCATCTCAATATCCTATGTGGGAACAAGTGAAAATCTGGCGGATCCTTTCACTAAGCCACTAACGAGGGATTTAGTGGCTGCATCATCTCAAGGGATGGGACTTAAACTCCCTAAAGAGATTCACGATTGATGGTAACCTATCTTAACACTAGTTATTCAATTAGTGTTAGGTTCAATAGGTAATAACAAGTCAATCAAGTGAATATTAGTTGTACTCAAAACAAGTCCCATCTGAGATATTGAGTACTTGTGTGTTACCAAGTGGAGGGTTAAAACTGAAAGGCTTTTTAATAGAATTCAGTCTTGTAAAGGCAAGTATTTTTGGTAACAAAATACAGTAAGAATTCTACCTATATAGACCTAGGGGTGGTGCCACCTCTCATGAGAATTGGGAGTATTCTCAAGAACGTCCATGAATGGAAAGTGCACATGGCCATTAACGGTGCAAAGCGAGACATAGAGGTCTCAAGTGAACATCGCAAAGGTGTGTGTGTTATCACCGATTTGTCATTATGAAAAAATGGTTCAATGCCTAGTGCAACCTAATTTTCGACAAATTTTGTGATAATTACACTATAGTAAAGTTCAAGTTGAAAAACACTTTACTTTATGCACTAATGCAATGACTCCTATAAGAAATAGTTCTTATATTTCAAAATATAATGATTGATTAAATAAGTGTTACAATAGATAACTATTTAATCTTGTGGGGGAATGTTATATTATTTTATAATATAATGTAAAATTATATTATATTATAATATAATGTAAAATTATATTATATTATAATATAATGTTTTAGATTAAATAAATGTGACAAAGTGTGTCACATATTGTAACATATAATAGAGAGTTACAATATTTAGATATATGAGATATATCCAAATAATGTAACATATTTGGTGTTACAATTTTGTAACCTCCAAATATTACCTTTTATTGTGTAAATTGTTGTTACACAATATTGAGATGAATTTCATAAAGCCATATGTGATATGGCTGTTAGAGATATGATTTTAACCCCAATAATGTGTTTTGGGAGTTACAAAATCATTTGGGAGGGTTTGGAACCGTTTGGAAAAACAGCACATTTTTTGTGCTGAATTTGGTCAGTGGCCGCGGCCTGTGGGTCAGAGACTAGTGGCCGCAGCCACTAATGTCTCTGGCCGCGGCCACTGGCCAAAACTGACCAAATTTTCAGTTTTTTCAATCTTTGTTGAATGGTTCAAAAAACCCAAATAACTCCCAAATCTCTTTTTTAATTCCATATTAATCCAATTAAACATTGGTAATAGCCATGGGGTTGGTGGAATTTGAAATTCAAATGATGTCTCTAAACTCTATAAATTGGAGCCTATAGCTCACTTGAAAGACAACTTTTCTATCCACTAGAGCACTTGGCTAGAAACACCTTGAGGCTTGATAATTCCAGAAAGTTTTTCCAATATCTGAGAAAGATCCCTTAGTGCTTGAGTTAGAGGGAAATAAGCTTTTGGACAAAGGTTTTAAACCTTGTTCAAGTTGGTGATCCCCAATCCTCTTCACTTAGGTTGTGTAAGTGAGAGTTTGCTTGTGTTTCTGTTCTTCTTTTTATTCTATTGCTTTTCTTCTTATTCTCTTGTTCTATTTACTTGTATATTTCGTTTAAGAGTTGTAATCTTTTCTTTTGGTCTAAACACTTTATTTTACTTGTAATCTTTTGCTTAGAGTTGTATTCTCACTATTCTGTTCTTCATCATCATCTTCTTCCTTTTCTTTGTTTATTTGTAATTTTCAGTTATAGAGTTGTAATCTTATTTAATCAATCATTATTTATTTGTAATATATTGCATAGAGTTGTAATATTATAATCATTTCCATTGAGGCAAAACAATATTTTCCTAACAACACCCGTGAGCCAAGGCCCAGCAAGAAAACTCAAATAAACAGAAACAATTAACCAACATAATATAAATCATAGATAACAGGCTTAGCAGTTATAATCAACTTAAGCAAGCAATCAATTCATTTATGTCGAACGAATGCATACCGCGCTCCTATAGTGGCCAAGCCATAATGGCTTGCATTCCACATGCTATTGTCGACCACGGCTTATAAGCCAAGCTTTCCAGACAAATACAACCATATATGCATTTCAAGTATAACACAATTAAACACAGTCCAAACGTTCATATTTAAACGTGCATTCAAAGTGTGGTAATAACCAAGTTCAATAACCAGGGCCAATGCCCTAATCTCAGTGCAGGTGCAGTTTTCTTACCCCAGGTCCTGTGCGAAAGATGAAATGACCTCGAGTGCGATCCCTGTTCCAAGCCTCGCAGAAACCCTAGTCACAACGCAAGTATGCACTTATAATAACTCAACTCTAAATCCCGAGTTCCAATCTAAACACTAACCCTTGGAATCACTATTCCCAATTAACAAGGCACTAGAAACGTCCCCCCATCCCCCAAGTGGCCCCCCAAAATAGATTCCTGAGGCCCTGAGCTTAAATCCCAAAATTCAGAAAAAACACACATTCATGGCAACTGGCGCGGTCGCGGCCACATATACTTTGGGGTTTCTAGGGCACTGGTGCGATCGCACCCTACCCCAACGTGGTCGCACTACAAGCTCCAAAACTCCAAATCGAATTCAAATTCCTAAGGTTCTGGGACCCTAGCATGGTCGAGCCGCAACCTAGCACGGTCGTGCTAGGTCTCTAGAAACCCAAAACGACCCCAAAATCAAGGTGCTCTTCCCCCAATTGCTCCCCTATGATTTCCCCTACAAAACTAGACCTGAAACTCGACCCCTAACAAGTATTTATAGCGGTTTTTTACCACATAATACTACATACAACTTAGATAAACTATAACCAACATCAAAATACCCCCCCCCCCCCCCCCCCTAAAACACCTAAAATGCAAAGATGCCAAAAATTGAAACCTTGAGTTTTGAACTCAAGCTTTTGCCCTTAAAATCCAAGAATCAAACCCCAAATTCTCAATTGTAGTCCAAATTTGAGCCTCCCATAACTTTCCAAACAAGTTGATATACTCAAACTACTCATGTACACAACCTAAACAAACCAATTCATAATTAAACATCAAAATCTCCAAGTCCAAGAACACAAGTTGACTTGAACAATAAAATAGAGTAATCAATCTTATACCTTACTGAATTTTCAAAAGTTCTAGTTGATTATGGAGACTCCAGCAGTTCTTAATCCCCTTGACAACTTGAATTCCTCCCAAGAATCCCCAAGAGCAATGATCTTGAGCTTAGCTTCAAGATTGGTTGTGAAAGAGTTCAAGACAAAGCTTAGAAATGAGAGAAGGAGAGTGAGTAACGTGAGAGGCTGGTTGTCAACCCCACTTAGCCATAGTTCATTAATCTCATGGTCAAAAGACCATTATACCCTTCCCCTATAACCTTTTCCTTAAAGCCACCCAAGGGCAAAATGGTCATTTAGCACCAATTCCCACTAAACCTCAATTACACTTAAAATTCCCAATTAATCTCATAATCTTCCAAACAACAATATTTTTTCCAAATATTATCTCATATTCCATCAATTTCTAAAATACGCAAGATTACTAAAACACTCATTGGCTCACCCCGAGCTAGGTATAAATCCTCGTTTTGACTTTTTCGCTACATTGCTCAAAAGGGTCGACTCATGCCGAATGTCGCAAATCCACATAATAATGTGGTCTCAAACACATAGCATATAAAATTACACATATACCCTCAATGGGCAAAAATTACGAAAATATCCATTTTTAACAAAAGCATGCATTTAAACACATTTAATATACATAATCATGCATATTAGATCATATAAGCATATAAATCACATAATTCAATTAATTAATACATAATTACCACATGTACCCTCCCAGCACACTAATCCATGCATTTAATTCTATTAGGGATTTTGGGGCGTTACAACAATCAATCATAATTTGAATAAGAAATAATTTAAAATCAAGGAAAACATCCCTTGATTATAAAATAATTTTTGACTGAAAATCTCCAATAATTAGAAATATATTAAAACTGAAATATGTAGTGGAATAAATAAGGAATTAAGATAAAATTCACTGTGTGAAAACAAGGATTTCCCAAAATAGTTTATCTTAGAAAACCAAGATATTTACATAATAAAGAATAAAATTCTTAATTAAATAAATATATTCCTCTGAAATACTCATGCAGAAAAGATAGACACAAAAGTAAAAAATTTCATTTTGAAATTGATTTGGTCATCTTGAGAAAAACACAATATGACAAATCAACATGACCATTCAACTTAACAAAATCTACAAGAACCTAGTACATAAGTGTGTCCAGATTCGTTTTATTCTCTTTGATTTACAAATCAATATATTAATGCACAAAATAAATAAAAGAATAAAATCTCAAACTTTCCAATTTTATTCATCTCGTGCAAAAAGTTAAGGAAACAAATATCACAATATTTATTCAAAACAATAATTTATATAATAAAGAAATATCTCTCAATGCTATACAATTATTCTTTGTTATGCATTACTTGTTGTTGACGCGATTCTTCGGCAACAGATAATTATATGAATAAGGAGAGGGATTAGTGCTAAATGATGAACCGTAATAGATGAATGATCTCAAAGGAAGATTATAACTCAAATATTTTTTTTAGGTGGTTCAAAGGTTAAAATCCTTCTAGTCCACCAGTCAATATTATTGATATATCTCTGATATTCCTTACAGGGTATTTCTCTACAAATTAGAAGTCAACCATTTGCAACTCCCAGGGTCTCCATATTTATAGGGAGAGGGCACCTGAGTGTTGGCAAAGGAAGTCATCCCGTGACCTTCTTACCCATCATGTCACTTCTGTGACATTCATGATTAATTCCTAAAACCTGACAATGAAGTGTGGTCTAATCAATAGGTAAGGGGGATAATGGGCCGCATGGCCCAAACCAGTCGTGGGGTGCCTGAACAAGCACGTTTATGCTGCGTGTCCGAGAATTCAGGAATGGAGTAGACACGTGATGTCTGATATATGCACGTTTACATTGCGTGGTTGACTTTATAAAAGGTCAGAGATGCCAGCTCCAGCTCGTGGTGTCCACACTACTGACCCGATGCCTTAGTACTCACTAAACCTTTGGCTATCTTGAGTTAAAGAGGTAGAGACTTGTAACAGCAACTCCGAGTAGGTGGCTTCCACGTGGCTGATAGAATTATGCTTTTTTTCAGCTCGCTAATAACCCGTAGATATTTAGGGCGTACATTTGCCCCCAAGCCCCTGCTCGTGGCATATGACGTCACCTGGGGCCACAGTGGGGGCTTTTAGGCTTCTTTGTGGACTCTTCATATCCCGCCCATTACGCTGGTATCGGATACGTGGAGCATCGTGGTCAGTCACAGTCCGTCTTCCGAGAACCGCATTAAATGGCCTAGCCTATCTTCGGCTGTCATTTTTTCTTTCGAGTATTGATCCTGGTATCCCACATCAAGACAATCGAACGGCCCTCATCCGTTGGCCTTTTACGTATATATAAGGCTGGCCACCTTTCGCATGAGCCACCCTTTTATTTGAAATTTTTTCTCCTCGTCTTCTTTCTTCTCAGTCTCAAAACCCTTTCTTTCTTCCGGTCACTATTCCCAACGTTCCTGAGGTTCAGACATGAGGGCTCTTTCGTGACTCTGGTACCAGCGATTCCAATAGGATTTCAACCCAGACGCTCCTTTCAGTCTTTACACAGCAAAAACTTTCTGTAAATCCTCCATTTGTTGCATGCTTTAAATGTTTTCCCTTTCTCTTGCTTAGGTAAACTTTCTCCTTAGTTGCATGCAGTAGGTTGTTCGTCTTTTGTTTTTCTTTGCTGGTATTTTATGCGTAGGTTTTTATCCTAGGGGTATCGATCGTAGGAAAAAGTGCTTAGGAGCATGACTCATAGGAATACAACTTTGGGGTGATTTTCTTGGTAAAAATTTTTATGCATGTTTGGAACAACAAGTTCCTAGGGTGCAAAAACCAGGTAGCTTAGGGGACACGCTTCACAGGCGGTTTTTCCTTTCGAAACTTTCCTTCCAAGGCAAAATTTATCCTGACCCTCCTGACACACGGATCCCGAGCAATCGGGGACCCGTTGGGAGCACAGGCGCGTGTTCATAGAACCACGTGGTCTCACTCGTTGCGGGCTAAGACTACCTCAGCCCGTGTAAAGGAAACCCTTCACGCTAGATTCTTTCTTATACTTAGGTCGCCTTTTCTAAACTTTCTTCTTTGTTTGTTAGGCGACCAGATGGCACCCAAGAAGAGCGCTGGCAGATCGTCTTCCCAGCAAGCCAGCAAAGGGAAAGAGGTGGCAACAGACTCCCCGATCCCCAACTTTGGTCCCACTGTGGAGAAGGAGGTCGAGGTGGGGCCCGACGCCTTTTTCGAGGCCGAGAGGATTGTCTCGAAGGTCACCACCCAGGGGAAAGTTAACAAGATAATTATTTCCCACAATATAGAGATTGGGAAGGGCGCCCGGGACGCCCGGCCTCCCCTTGAGGGGGAGCGGAGCTGTGCACTGCTCGACGAGGAGTACGCGGCCTGGAGTGATGAACATCTCAAGGCTGGGGCCTTTCTTCCCCTGGACCAGTATTTCGCGGACTTCTTAAATTACGTGAAACTGGCCCCCTTCTAGCTCCCCCTAACTCCTATTGTCTGTTAGCGGGGTTGAAGTATTTGTTCCTGAAGCAAGAATGGGAGGTCCCCACGCCGGTGGACATCCTTTACTTCTTTTGCCTTAAAGCCAACCCGAAGCAACGGGGGCGAGGTGACGGGTTCTACTACTTGACACATTTTCCCAATTCTACTGCGATCATCGAGCTGCCCAACCACCCCAATGACTTCAAGGATCAATTCTTCATGTCAAAGGGGTTTCGCAACTGCGAATACCATTATTTCAATCGTCCTCGTAAGTCCCTTCTAACTTTAGCTTGCTAGCTTGTCGTTGATTAGTCTCTTTCCATTCCTTGCTAACTTAAAAACTATCATGCAGCTATTTTCGCGAGGACGGCTAAGTCAATGACCCTTGGGGGTCAATACGAAACCTTGGTGGGGCTCCCCCCAAGTGAAAAAGACTACCGCCAGCTCATGTCTGATGAGACGATGCTAGCGTGTAAGTTAATTTCCCCAGGCCAAACTCTGGCCTTGAGGAGGCTGCGGACCATCCCTGCTGCTCACGAGATGGTGCCCATCCCCAAGGAGGAGGCTGCGGACGAGGTGCCCCTCGTGCGCCGGAAGCGGGCTCTGGAGGTCACCCAGGAAGTCAATGTAGAGAAGACCCAGTCCAGGGCAGCAACCGGCCCCTCCGACCAAGGTAACCCTTACTTATTTAGGGACTTAGACAGGGCCACCGCGGACCTACGACTTGCTAGGTTTAACCCCAGCCAACTCGTTCACCGCCACCAAAATGACCCAGACCGCGACATCACCCTACTCTAATGTGTTGACCAGCTCGTGCTGTGTCATGACATGAGTCGCCCTAGGGGTACCGTAGTAGTAGATAATACCCTGGCCTTTAGGTCGGCCTTCTTTAAGGAGTACGGGACCAACCTTAGATCGTGGCCCTCCCTCCTGGAGGGTGTAGTAGCTCCGGGTCTTAGGCAGTATGTAGAGGAGTCCAGTCCTGAGGTGGATCTGGAGCCAGAGCCTCCTCTCACCCGCGAAGTCATTATCTCAGACTCCCCCATAGAAACTCCAGGGCCGGAGCTCGTGACAATAGATTCCTCCTCTAGCTCGGAGGGTAGGACCCTTTTCAATACATACTTAAGCTATGCTTTCCTTTTTTTTTTTGCACATAAATATTTTTACATGCATACTAATACTTTGCTGTCTTTGTTTCAGACGAGGAGATGTCACAGCCCGGGGACAACGTTCTGCGGTCTATGTTCCAGGGAGGAAACCCCTCCTCCGAGTCCTCCGAGCCTTTGGTGAAGAGGCTCTGGCTGGCCAAGAAGACCACTGGGACTTCTTCCAAGTCTCCTGCCAAGGGGAAAAACCAAGGCCCTGCTGCCATAGAGAAAGTGCCTCCACCCCCTCCTGCAGTGGAGAAGATGGCTCCACCTCCCCCACGACCTCCTGTCCCTACTAGGGAACAGGAGGTGCCCACTGGGACCTTGTCAGCTCTGACCCCCGGTGTACGCGTCCCGGTCAATCCCCAGGCCTTGGAGAAAGTCCCTGAGGTATTTAGGGGGACGGTCTACGAAACCGCGACCTACATGGTGGACCACTACTACAACGCCACCTCGAGGGATTTGCGGGAGATCGAGACAAGGAGCCCTAAGAACGTGATGGAGTCTTCATTGGGGATGACCCTCATGGTAAGTTGGCTTTGCCACTGGTTCTTCCTGTTTGTTTGTTTTTTTTTCTAAGGCACTTGCCTTATTATCTTTTGGTCTTGCAGGCGGCTTTGGCCCTCCACCGGAGCATATCTCGGTCCAGGGCCAGGATCGAGGAGATCAGGGGCGAGCACCAGACTGCTCAGGTCGCCCTTGCGTCCGCTCAACAACAGGAGCAAGATGCCAAGGCGGCCCTGGCAACTGCCCGAGAAAATGAAAGGGTCGCGCAGGCTCTTCAGTTGCTGCGCAGATCAAGCTGGAGGCATCTCGGGCCAAGCTGTAGGAGGCTGAGGCCACCAGGGTCGCCCTAGACGCCGCGAAGATCGAACTCGAGGAGGCCAAGGCTGCACAGGCCGCCCTAGACACCGCGAAGGTTGAGGTCGAGGAGGCCAAGGCTGCTCTGGTGGCGGAGAGGGCAGCTTCCAGCTCCTCCATGGAGGCCATGCTGTACCACTGCTGGGCCTTCAACCAAGATGGTGACTTTTCCTTCTTGGGTTCGAACGTGTGGGGGTCCTTTTTGGAGAAGTTTAAAGCTCGCCTTCAACAAAAGGCGCCCTCCGATACCGGGGAGACTTCCACTGCCACCGAGCAGGATGGCGAGGGGGTGACTTCATCAGAGCGGCCTGGCGGGGCTTAGAATTTTTCTCCTTTCCTTTTATCATTTACTCTTTTTTTGTAATGTTTCATCACGAGGTTTTTATCCTCGAAACAATTGGTATCCCCAACTTTATTTCAATTTATTTACATATTTTTTCCCCGACCTTATGGTTACTTCTCTTCAATGCATTTGGTGATAACTTAGTTTCTGTTGGTGTTGTGATTGACATCTTATGTTTTTTAGGAAAAAACGTCTGTTAAATCAATTTGAACCAACATCTAAGATTTAGGACCTGGTTGTGTCCAGGATATTAATTTGACAACTTAGTTCGCATCAATTCTTTATTGATATCTCGTGCTTTTTAAGAAAAACATCGATCAATCAATTTGAACTAACTTCTAAGTTTTAGGACCTGGTTGTATCCAGAATATTATTTGAAAACTTAGTTCGCGTCAATTCTTTATCGATATCTCGTGTTTTTTTTAAGAAAAACATCGATCAATCAATTTGAACTAACTTCTAAGTTTTAGGACCTGGTTGTATCCAAGATATTAATTTGAAAACTTAGTTCGCGTCAATTCTTTATCGATATCTCGTGCTTTTTAAGAAAAACATCGATCAACCAATTTGAACTAACTTCTAAGTTTTCGAACCTGGTTGTATCCAGGATATTAATTTGAAAACTTAGTTTGCGTCAATTCTTTATCGATATCTCGTGCTTTTTAAGAAAAACATCGATCAATCAATTTGAACTAACTTCTAAGTTTTAGGACCTGGTTGTATCCAAGATATTATTTGAAAACTTAGTTCGCGTCAATTCTTAATCGATATCTCGTGCTTTTTTTAAGAAAAACATTGATCAATCAATTTGAACTAACTTCTAAGTTTTAGGACCTGGTTGTATCCATGATATTAATTTGAAAACTTAGTTCGCGTCAATTCTTTATCGATATCTCGTGCTTTTTAAGAAAAACATCGATCAATCAATTTGAACTAACTTCTAAGTTTTCGGACCTGGTTGTATCCAGGATATTAATTTGAAAACTTAGTTCGTGTCAATTCTTTATCGATATCTCGTGCTTTTTAAGAAAAACATCGATCAATCAATTTGAACTAACTTCTAAGTTTTCGGACCTGGTTGTATCCAGGATATATGCCCCCCAAGTAATCAGGAAAGGGTCTTTCTTGGTTACTTGAGTTTACACCCACAAACATATACAATAATGTAAAAGATTAGATGTTATTACTTAATAATCAAAAGATGGCCTTTCCAATTAAGCCTTACAAAGATATCATTGATAATATTTCTTCAAATGGATAGCGTTCCAAGTTCGTGGGACTGCTTCTCCATTAAGCCGAGCTATCTTGTAGGTTCCTTCTTTCACGACCTCGGTTATTTAGTAGGGCCCTTCCCAGTTTGGTCCCAACACTCCATCCTTGTGATCTTTACTGGCTAGGAAGACTCTTCTGAGTACCAGGTCACCAACGCTAAAGACGCGTTTCTTGACCTTTGAGTTGAAATAACGATTGACCTTTTGTTGATAATGCGCGAGCTGCAGCTGTGAATCTTCCGTTTTTCGTCAATCAGGTCGAGGGACGCGCAGAGCAATTCATCATTGCGGTCTTGGTCAAATGCCTGAACTCTATGTGAGGCTACCTTTACTTCGACAGGAAGGACTGCCTCACTCCCAAAAGCCAGGGAGAAAGGAGTATGACCCGTCGGCGTTCGATGTGAGGTCCGGTAAGCCCAGAGTACCTGGGGGAGCTGTTCGGGCCAAACTCCCTTGGATTCGTCCAGTCTCTTCTTAAGGCTTGCCTTTAGCATCTTATTGACAGCCTCGACATGCCCATTGGCCTGGGGATAGGCCACGGAGGAGAAGCTTTTAACAATGTCATGCCTCTCGCAGAATTCGGTGAAGAGGTCGCTATCGAACTGCGTTCCATTATCTGACACGATCTTCTTTGGCAATCTGAATCGGCAGATAATGCTCTTGACCACGAAGTCAAGGACTCTTTTTGAAGTGATTGTTCCTAGGGGCTCTACTTCTGCCCACTTGGTGAAGTAGTCAATAGCCACCACCGCGTAATGAACTCCTCCCTTTCCAGTGGGGAGGGCACCAACCAAGTCAATCCCCCAAATCGCGAATGGCCATGGGGACGAGATCATCTTCAGCTCGACCGGGGGAGCTCGGGCAATTGTGGGAAATCGCTGGCACATGTCACATTTTTTGACGTAGGAGATCGAGTCCTTCGACAGAGTGGGCCAGTAATACCCTTGCCTTAATATCTTCAGGGCCAGGCTTTGCCCCCCAGTGTGATCTCTGCAGAAACCCTCGTGCACCTCCTGCAAAATGGTCTTCGTCTCGCTTGGAAAAACACACCGTAGGAGAGGTAAAGAGTGTCCACGCCGGTATAATATCCCATCTATCACTGTATACCTTGGAGCCTGGTAAAGTACCCGCCTTGCGTCATTTCGCTCTTCGGGTAACTTTCCTGCTGTGAGATATTCAAGGATGGGGGTCTCCCAGGTCAGTCTGGCGTCGATCATCTCGACCTCCACCCCGACTTCCTCTATGCTTGGTTTTTCCAAGAACTCTACCGGCACTAACCCCAAAGTCTCCGTCTCCCCAGAGGTAGCGAGCTTTGCCAGGGCGTCCGCATTGGCATTCTATTCCTGATGTATCTGCTCGATTGATCCGCGCCCGAATGCAAATAGTTCTTTCTTTACCTTGGCTAAGTAAGCAGCCATCTTGGTTCCCCGTGCTTGGTATTCCCCTAACACTTGGTTTACCACGACCTGGGAATCGCTGTAACACTAGACGGAGTTGGCCTTCAGCTCCTGGGCCACCCTTAGCCCAGCCAGTAAAGCTTCGTATTCAGCCTCGTTGTTGGACGCTTTGAATCTAAATCGCAATGCCGAGTGGAATCGATGTCCTTCTAGGGATATCAATATGATTCCAGCCCCGGAGCCGTTCTTGTTAGACGAGCCATCTACGAAGACCTTCCATGAGGCCTGGGCTAAGGAGGTCTGGGCTAACTCTTCTACAGGATCTTCTCGGAATCCTGTCCACTCTGCCACAAAATCAGCCAGGGCCTGGCTTTTTATTTCAGTTCGCCGTATGTACAAAATCTCAAATTGGCTGAATTCAATAGCCCACTTCAACAGACGTCCCGATGCCTCAGGTTTTTGCAAAACCTGCCTTAAAGGTTGATCGATTATGACGTGTATTGAGTGGGACTGGAAATACGGCTTGAGCTTTCGGGAGGTCGTAATGAGATAGAAAGCCATCTTCTCCATCAACAGATACCGGGATTCAGCTCCGAGGAGCCTCTTGCTGATGTAATAGACTGCCTTTTGAGATCGGTCCTCTTCTCGAACTAATACGGTGCTAGCTACATCTTCTATGACCGCTAGGTAAAGGAAAAGAGGCTCTCCTGCTGTTGGTTTGTATAATACGGAAGGCTCGGCTAAATGTGCTTTCAGGTTAAGGAAGGCACGTTAGCATTCCTCGGTCCACTCGAATTTCTTATTCCCCCGGAGCAGGTTGTAGAATGGCAGACACTTGTCGGAAGATTTAGAAATAAACCGATTAAGGGCCGCCACCCTTCCTGTTAGACTTTGAACGTCCTTTCAGGACCGAGGTGAGGGAATCTCAAGTAGCGACCTAATCTTATCGGGGTTTGCTTCTATTCCCCTGATATTGACAATGATACCAAGGAATTTTCCTGACGCGAACTCGAAAGTACATTTTTGGGGGTTAAGCCTCATGTCGTATTCTCTCAATATCTTAAAGCATTCCTCCAGATCAGAAACATGGTTATCAGCAGTTTTCGACTTGACCAGCATGTCGTCAACATACACTTCCATGTTCTTCCTGATCTGGTTGGCAAACATCCTATTTACCAACCTCTGGTATGTAGCTCCGGCATTCTTCAGCTCGAAGGGCATGACCTTGTAATAATAAACGTTAGTTGGGGTCATGAAGCTAGTGTGTTCCTGGTCTGCTGGGTTCATGGCGATCTGATTATAGCCCGAGTATGCATCCATAAAAGACATGAGCTCGTGCCCCGCCGTGGCGTCTACCAATTGGTCGATCGGAGAAGCAATCTTTGGGGCAGGCTTTGTTCAGATCGGAGAAGTCGATGCAAGTCCGCCATTTCCCGTTGGGCTTAGGGACCAATACAGGATTGGCAACCCAGATCGGGAACTTTGCCTCACGGATGAAGCCGCACTTTAAGAGCAGGGCTACTTCCTCTTCTAGGGCCTTAGCTCGGGTTGTTCCTAGGCGCCTTTGTTTCTGGGATTTTGCAGGCACACTTTTATCCAAGTGAAGGGTGTGCATGATGACGCTCGGACTAATCCCTACCATGTCTTCATGAGACCAGGCGAACACGTCTAGATTCTCCTGCAGAAACTTAATCAGTTCCGCCTTCCTTTCATTACATAGATTTTTCCCGAGCTTCACCACCTTGGAGGGATCTTGTGGATCGATGCTTACCTCCTCGAGCTCTTCGATGGCCTGGAGCTCGAATCTATCCTCGCCTATTCTGGGGTCGATATCATTATTTAAGATGATATTCTCCCCTTTGGCACTCAGAGGTTTTTCAATCTCAAGAATAGACACAAGTTCCTGAGATTCCTTATTTCTGCCCTGGATGGTCATCGTTACCTGTCCGGGTTTTGATTTTCCCTTCATAGAAATGTTGTAGCATTCCCTGGCAGCGAGCTGATCACCTCGGATCGTGCATATCCCCGAGGAAGAGGGGAATTTCAGCGTGAGGTGGCGGATGGAGGTTATGGCTTCAAACGCTATCAATGTAGGTCGGCCCAAAATAGCATTGTACGCGGCGGGACAATCGATGACCACAAACTTGAGGAGTTTCGAGACAGTCCGGGGTCCCTCTCCCAGGGTGATCACCAGCTCGATTGTTCCTATTGCCGCCGATCCCTCTCCAGAGAATCCGTATAGCATCATGGAGGTGGCTTTCAACTCGGTGATGGGTAAACCCATCTTTTCCAGCATAGACCAGAAAAACAGATTCACCGAGCTCCCATTATCGACCAGTATTCTCCTAACTCTCCGTTTAACGAACTTAGCAGCTACAACCAGAGGGTCGTTATGAGGGAACTGGACGTGACTAGCATCTTCCTCGGTGAATATGATTGATTGCCTCTCCAATCGTTGCTGTTTGGGTAGATGCTGCTCAGGGACGAACTCCACTCCATTATGAGCCTTAAGTTCGTTGACATATCTCTTTTGCGCACCCCTGCTCGTGCCAGCCAGATGGGGGGCTCTGGAGATCGTGGAGATCTCTCCTCCTATCACGGGAAGAGAGACGTCCTGATCTACCCGAGACCCGGGTTGACTTATTGGGACTTCCGGAGCTGGTTGGCCGGTGGGAACTCTATTCCGCGCATACTAAGCCAAGGGTCCGACTCTGATGAGAGTCTCGATCTCATCCTTCAGGTGCCTACAATCATCAGTGTTGTGGCCAATGTCGTTGTGGAACCGAAAAAACTTGGAGGGGTCTCGCTTACCCTTCTGGTGCTTCAACGGTTCCGGCTTCTTCCAGGGGAGGCGAGCAGAGTTTGCTAGGAAAATGTTCTCCCTAGTGTGTGTCAGCTCGGTATAAGTCGCGTAGACTGGCTTAAATCTTTCTACGGATTTGTTCTTCTTTGGGCCATGCCGGTCGCCCTCGCTGCTCTCTTTTCTCTTGCCTCCACCAAACTGGTTATTCTGTGTAACGGTTTGTGTCGTTGTCACAACATCCGTTCCCACTCCAGTGGGCTGCTCAGGGGCCTGGCTAGTTCCCGCAGCTGATGCTCGCGCCTCCTCCAGGTTTATCCATCCCTGGGCCCTATTTAGGAATTCGTTTACGGTGCTGACTCCCTTTCTCTGTATCTCTTCCCAGAGTCTGCCTCCGACGAGGATCCCAGTCCTCAAGGCCATGAGCTTGGAGCTGTAGTCTGCGTCCCTGGCTCGAGCATCGACATTCGTGAATCTGCTCATGTAAGCTTTCAGAGGCTCGTCGGGCTGCTATCTTACGTTCGCCAGGGTGTCGGCCTTGACGTGGGCAGCCTAAGAAGCTCGGAATGCCCTCTTAAAGTCGGCAGAAAAGGATTTCCACGAGCTGATGGATTGCTTTTTACTCTGTTTGAACCATTGCCTGGCCGGCCCAGTCAAGGTGGAAGGAAATATTAAACATCTTAGCTCGGGACCAATGTTGTGGGCCATCATTAAGGTGTTGAACATACTCATATGATCTGACGGGTCACTTGGACAAGTGAGGCATACGGAAACCAGGTGGATACGCCGTACCTGCTATGCTGGGGGTGAAGAGCTCGAGTTCGTCCCCCGAGTCGTGCTCATCTTTTTCTTTTTCTGATAAGAGCTTCTTCATCAGCTCCTCCATCTGAGCCAGACGCTCAAGGGTTTGGTCTTGACTTCCTTGGTTGTTCCGGGGCTGCTCAACAGCTCCGGTTCCATGGTATGCGTTAGGCGGGTTATTGTCCCTCCTATCTTGAGATAGGTTATATGGGATATTCCTGCTGTCACGTACTTCAGACAGGCCTTCCCCTTGGCGAGCACGACTGCCATTTCCAACTGGGCCTCCTCTCTGAGAGTTTAGACGATCTCGGAGGTCGCCCCTCGGGGCGGCCTGAGGGCTTTGAGCCGAGCTCAAGTGATAGCGCAGGTCTCCGTCGGAGATGTCACTTCGACGACTCCCGATCCAATAACTTCCATTTGAAAAGCTCGGAGCCCGCTGCTGGGGGTGAGGATTCGGGCTTCCTTGGGCGCCCGGCTACGATGGGAAGGTCCAATGGAAGGAGGGTTTCTCCTACTGCTCCCATGAGCCGGAATGTCTCGGACTGGACGGGGAGGAGATGGGTATCTTATTGGTGAAGGAGGATGTCTGACCGGGGACGCGATCCTAGTCCCGTCAGGGCGGATCAAGCTAGGTCACGGTCGCTCTGCTCTACCATCCTCCACGTCCTGTGCTCGGCGATCTGAGCGGGGTACAGGACGGCTGGCCAGGGCGGACTGTCATCGCGAGCCCTCTTCTTCGCGAGCTTCCTCAAGCCCTCCTGGGTGCCCTCGAGGGTGGAATAAGCTAGGAGTTGAGGTCCGGACCGATCGGCTGAATTGCTGCTCGGCCCTAGGAAGTTCCTCAAATGTGGTTTCCCGGTGGTGCGACGTGAGAGTAGAATTTGATGTTGGGGGTCTGACCGACCGACTGGGTCTGGACCGGTTACCTTGGCAGGACTTATGAGTCTCGCCATGCCTCTTTCCGATGTTAGCGTCGGTTGTAAGAGGGGGTAGTCGGGCCAAAACCTCTTGAATCTGCTGGTTTGCTTTCGCCAGCTAACTCCTCAACTGTGCATTTTCCATTTCTACCGCCGTGTAGAAATCCGGGTTCGGATTGGGCGGCCGGGGAGCTGAACTTCCGGTGTCATCTTGGCCCATTGGCAGCTTCCACGGTCGCTGTTGAACCTCAGGGTTCTGCTCATCGGACATGGTGGCATGGTGGGCCTCCTGCCCATCACGTTGGTCCCCCTCGTTCCCATTCTTCGAACGAGTAACTACCATGGTTGGGTATTTGCGATAGCATCAATCTAACAGCTCTCAATGAAAGCACCAAACTGTTGACGCGGTTCTTTGGTAACAGATAATTATATGAACAAGGAGAGGGATTAGTGCTAAATGATGAACCGTAATAGATGAATGATCTCAAAGGAAGATTATAACTCGAATATTTTTTTTAGGTGGTTCAAAGGTTAAAATCCTTCTAGTCCACCAGTCAATATTATTGATATATCTCTGATATTCCTTATAGGGTATTTCTCTACAAATTAGAAGCCAACCCTTTGCAACTCCCAGGGTCTCCATATTTATAGGCGGAGGGCACCTGGGTGTTGGCAAATGAGGTCATCCCGTGACCTTCTTACCCATCATGTCACTTTTGTGACATTCATGATTAATTCCTAAAACCTGACAATGAAGTGTGGTCTAATCAATAGGTAAGGGGGATAATGGGCCGCATGGCCCAAACTAGTCGTGGGGTGCCTGAACAAGCACGTTTATGCTGCGTGTCTGAGAATTCAGGAATGGAGTAGACACGTGATGTCTGATATATGCACGTTTACATTGCGTGGTTGACTTTATAAAAGGTCGGAGGTGCCAGCTCCAGCTCGTGGTGTCCACACTACTGACCCGATGCCTTAGTACTCACTAAACCTTTGGCTATCTCAAGCTAAAGAGGTAGAGACTTGTAACAGCAGCTCCGGGTAGGTGGCTTCCACGTGGCTGATAGAATTATGCCATTTCCAGCTCGCTAATAATCCGTGGATATTTAGGGCGTACACTTGTGATTCAAGGCTGATAAGATCTCCAAAGAATAAACAAAAAGGAAACAAAGTTTCCATTTATGTGCACTTAACCAAAAATATTTCCAAGAAAAGGAAATCACAATATTTAATTAATAAATGGGTGGAAAACTTTCTTTTTAATTAAATATACATACCAAACAAGTTTCTACATTTAATTAGTCACAAAATGTTATTTTAAGTAATAAAAAATGCACAGAACACACATTAGGGAATCTGAACTGATTCATCATATTTATCATTTGAAAAACAGTAAATTTGATTCATCACTTTTGATCAAAATTGTCACTTTTAAAGAGATCCTAATTTAAGATCTTACAGACAAGGAGGTATGATATAGGCTCTATACCTTACCGAGGTATAAACCTATCACATTGGTAAACCACCATACTTATGAAAATGATTCAATTTTATGTCGCTTGACAGTATAATGATGTGCCCCTTCCTCCTAAGGTCGTACAAGTAGACCTTTAGGTCAACTTAGATAGACCTAAGGTTGAAGAAGTCACCTCAAGGTAAAAGGCAGTTCACATAGTCTTAGAACCACACAAAGTACAACCCAAGGCTGGTGGGCCAGCTTGAAACAATAGGCCAGGGTCTGGCTTGAGATCATAAAAACCCAAAATAGGATCACAATAGACTTGGACCTATAAAACTCACTTCAGATTCGACTCCTTATTATGAAAAATAATCACTAACATAACACTAATTAATATTCCTATAGTGATAGGCTCTAATGGTGTCCTTTAGCAATTTCTTTAAACATATGAAGTAGGGTTGCATATCGGGCGGGTTGGTCGGATTCGGGTTTTTCGGGTTTCAAGTATGAGGAGGTAATGCCAAACCCGCCCAAAATGTGGTCGGTTTATATTGGGTTCGGATCGGGTCAGGGTGGGGGAACCTTGGGTTCGGGTGGGGAAGAAGTGTAACCGAACCCGGCCAAAATAGACTTGGATGGGGTCGAGTTCAGGTGGGCCCGAGGTTTTACTTATTTTTATTTTTTTCCCTTGTAAAATTAGATTTTGAACTCTTTTTTATTTTTTATAATTAGGTAATTTATAACAATATTGAGTATTGACTTGACTATGACTAGAGAGTATTGGCTATTGGCTATTCCAATTCACAAATATAAAATAACATGAAACATCCAAGTTCCAATTCTAACCAAAATTAAAAAATTTATAATTTCCAAAGTCCTTAATTAAAATTTAAAAGTTCATACCAACCATACCAATACCATAGTCCAAAAGTCCAAATTCAAAGTCCTTAACAAAAGTTACTGAACTATTAAAATTTAAAAAGTCCACAAAATGTCCAAAGTCCAAAGAAAGTAAGTTCCAAAATAGAAATAAAAGTCCTCCTACATCATCCTTCCCTTCTTTTTCTTCATTTCTCCTTCCCAATTTCTAATTCCAAAATAATGTAAACCTTGAAATAAAAAAAAATAAAAAAGTCAAATAAATTAAAACAAAAATGTTGAGTATGAATTTTGAATTATGAGGTTCTTAAATTATTACAAGTCAAGCCACGTCATATGAGGTTCCAATCTTCATTCATTCAGTTCCTTGTGCAACAAATGAGGCTATAGATGGAACATTAATAGAACCAGAAGGTGAAGGCGAAGCAGAAACATTTTCACTACCACTAGCAACAACAGTTGTAGTATCACTTGTGATCTCTGCAATATATCAATAAATTTCATATATTATATACTTCCATAAATATGATTCAAATAATAATTACATGTAAAATACCAAATAAAATTTTGTTTAACAACTTACCAGACTCGAGAATCTCTGATGTCTCTAGCACTTCTACTTCATCCATGTAGTCTAGAATATTGATTGGTTGATGTGAACTGATTCACTAGTTTTTGAGTCATATTAAACATTCAACCATTTATGACTCAATGAGCTCCTAAAATGATCTAAAATCCGACCACCAGTCGAAAAAAACAGCCTTAGAATCAACAGTTCTAACAGGTATGGCTAACACATCACGAGCAATGGTTGACAAGATCTTGTACTTGGATGCATTTCCGACCCACCATTTCAAACTGTCAAATTTGTCACCCTTAATCATAGGTTCAACATCCTCATTTAGATACCTATAAATTGTATTCTTTGTCTTACCACCATCTTCCTCTTTCCTTTGTTATACAAACTCATCATGCAATGAAGCATACTTCTTCAGACTAGAAGTAGAAGTGAATGAGGAAGAAGAAGATCCACTAGGCTGAGGCTGGGACTAAATTAATATAGAACCCCCACCACCATACAAATCAAACAGTGATCGTAATGTTTGTTCTACCTCATTAACCATTCGAGCACATGTAAGTGGACCATAACAAGCTTTGAAGCAATGGTTGAGATACTTGAGCTTGTATCTTGGGTCAAGAACCAATGAAATTATAAGGGCCTCGTTACATTCCTCAATCTTTCCCCCAATATTTGTCGTATTTCACTTTCATGTTCTATGCCATACTCGCTAACAATGGGTGATCATCCTCAACTGTCATTCTATGCGCTGCATATTACATATTTCCATAAAGTACTTGTCTGTCGACCCCTACTTTTTCTTTCCATCTTTGTCAACCTCATCAAAATACTTCAAAAAATTTGCATTCGACATTAAACTTTCAAATGCCTTTTGGAATTTTAATGCACAATTAAGCATGAGGATATGTAGAGTTCCACCTCGTTTGGACATCTAAAGATAGAAGTCATTTGCATTCAATTCCTTATTCTATGAAAACTTCTTTAAACCTTTTGAGCCTAGCAGAAGAAGACCTAACATATCTTACAACATGTCTAATGCTAGCGATCGAATCATGCTTCTCTTTTAATCCTTCACTGACAATCAAGTTTATAATATGAGCACAATACCTCATATGTAAAAATTTCCCATCTAAAATGAGACAATTTTCCTTTTCTCTAAACCATCTCTTCAAAAACCTAATCACAACATCATTTGAAGAAGCATTGTCCACCGTAATGGCAAACAATTTTGAAATGGTCCAATCATTTAACACAATTATCAATCTCTTTGCCAATAGTCTCCCCCTTGTGATCTACCACTTGAAAAAAAGATTATGATTCTTTTCAGATAGTGGAAATTAGAGTCAACCCAATGCGTCGTGATGACCATATAGTTCAAATTCTGAATAGAAATCCATGTATCAGTGGTGATGGAGACCCTCTCATGCTTTAAAATATTTTTCGAATTCCTTTTCTCTTCATCATACAACTGCAACACATCCCGAGCAACAATCATCCTATAAGGGATATCAAACCTAGATTGTATGGTTCTAACAAATTGTCGAAAACCCTCCCCCTCAACTTGTCTAAAAGGTAACTCAACCAACACAATGTACTTTGATAAGGCAAGCCTGCATGCCTCTTTGTTATAAGCCACTAGAACTAAAGTTTTTTCTCCCTCCTTCCTTCCTTTCATCGGCTCAAAAATTAAAACATTTTGCTTTTTCTCATCAACCTTATACTGACTAAACTCACAAACATTCCTAAAGTGATTCCACAGATGACTAGTCTCATGCTTTCTACTACCACAGAAGAACTCACTGCCACAATAACAACAAATGCACTTGGGTATCTCTTCTTTATCGTTAGGATCAACTGGGGGCAATTTTTTGAAATAATCCCAAATATTTGACCCTTTTGTTATTTTGGAGGCAAATGAGGTTTTTCTCTTTTTTTTACCCTTTCTTTTAGGTTTACCCTGGGCCTGGTTTGTAGGAGTTTCATCATTGGTAGGTGAGGTGGTGGATTTTCATCTACTTGATCTTAATCTATATCCATAATCTATAGAGCACAAAAACATATATAATATAATGATTAACAACAGAGTAGACCTAAAATCCACTAATCTAGTCCAGTACAACAGATAGAGCAGAGGCATAGCAAAACAATCCAATATCCACTAAACACCAAACACCAAACCACATTTGATACAATCAAGCAAAGCAATCCAAAATTCTAAATATCAAATATACATCAAAGTTCAACTAAGAACAATTTTAATTTTACATATACAATCAAGGCATCAAGCAAAGAAATTCAAAAGTCCAAATATCCAAATCCAAAATCCATTAAATTTACTAATAGAAATTTCAATTTAATCTCAAATTCTCATGCAATTTTAAGTTTATATTAATCAAAACTCAAAATCTTTTAATCCTATATTAAAATTAAAATTAAAAATTCATCAAATGCAAACCAAACTTGATATATTATTCATCATCATCATATATATATATATATATTATATAATCATATAATCACACATTAAGATTTATAATATTAATATATAATATAAATATATATACATTTAAAATATAAGATAAAACTAAAAAAAAATTACCACTACCGTGCATGAGCGTGACCCCTACCTGCCCAGCCGAGAGTCGACTGCCTACTTTAATTTAAATGATTATGCTCTTATTATGTACATAAAACTCATGTAAGTATTTTTCAATTTAATTAAAATTATATGTCAAATATTAATAAATATGCTATACATATGTTTCATGTGGTATTGACACAAACAATACACAACTAGCTTATAATAAATGCTAAAGGGCACTACGTGACTTATTGCTATTGGTGCAAGTAAATATCATATCTCACATATTACAATGAAATTAAATTTAAATTAAAGTGGCATTAGATCACTCATAGTAGATTATCTAAAATAGTTAATTAGCTAAACTAGCTAAAAAAGAGTAAGAAAAAAGTCTAAAAAATACCTCCATCAGAATGGGTATTATTGCTTTTTATTTTACATAATAAATAGTGCATAACTAAGAGCACTCCCAATAACTCATTTAAAATAGCTATATTTTAAAATTATAGCTCAAATGTGAGAAAATGGTTCTCTATCAAATGAGCTACTCTAATTTTTTTTAACTTAATACATTATTCATTATTTACATGTAGAAACAACTATTCACTCCTTGATAAATATTTTATTATTTTTTTCTAACTTTTCTATATATATGTTTGATATTAGGAATAATATTATATGGTTTTAGTAATTTTTTTAAAAATTATATACATATTATTATTTTACATTTTGTTATAATTATTATATTGAGAATTATTTTTAAAATTTTGTATTAATTTGCATTTTATTTATTTTTGAATAATCTAAAATAAAGTATAATTATATTTTGATATTATATAGGTATAAATATCATATTAAAAGATATAAAGATATTATTGATAATGAAAGAAAAAAACTTAAATGAATAAAAAATATATATTTAAATGATATAGAGAAAAAAATAGAGAAGTTGATGTATGGTGTAATGTAAACGTTAGAGGTAAAATAGATAAAGTAGTGTTTTGATGAGGTATTTTAAAGAATAGAGAAAAACATCTACTGGGAGTGCTCTAAGTAGAGTTGCAACTTTCTTCAAATTAGTTTTTTTAATAATTTCTCTCTCCTTTATACTCTCTTTTATTATAGATTTTTATTTTATTTTTTTGTTTTCATAAATAAAATATATTAAAAATTATAATATTTAAATGATGTAAAAAATATATAAAAAAGCTAACATTTGATGTATTGTAAAAGTTTGAGATAAAATAAAAAAATGTAGAATTTTAGTGATGTATTTTAAATAATAAAATATAGAAGCTTATGTGAGTGGCCTTATATTAACACCCCAAAATTTAATTTAATACATTCTCTTTCTTTATTAATATAAATATATATATTTTAACTTATGCTCATATTTTTCTATTTTTGTCATGTTCTGAAATATATATATATATATGTAAATAATATATATTATAAATATTTAGATAGAAAAAATTAAAACAAAAATATTTATAAAAATTTGTTAAAATAAAAGGTTTTTTTCTAAAAAATTATAAATTGTTTTTTTTTAAATATATATATATATATAAATTGACAAAAAAATTAAAGAATATAAAAAAAATATTAAGAAAAAATGTAATTTCTTTTAATTAATAGGGTGACTTATATATATTCTTAGGTTAATAGATTTGATACTAAATTACACTAATATCACTATCACATCCTCGGGTGCCTTATAGCACTGCTCTTACTCATTTACTCATATAACTTGAAATTGATACAAAATTAAAATTGAGGTGCTATAAATGTTGTGCTATCATATTTCCTGTCTTTTCTGAATCATATTTTTGTTTCTTGTATAAAATTGACGTGCTATCATCACAATAACAAAACTAAGCTAAAAAAAGTGAGTACTGTCAAGTCAACACACACTATCTTATCTCACCTAAGATTCAAATAAAACCTCTCTTTGATCCAAGAGTAAAGGATACGGGGAAAACGTTATAGCTTCATTGGGAATGGCTCAATTTTATATTGCCATATATGATATTGACTTAGATTTCTAGCTAAATTGTCTCTGCATTCATAGATGGTCTAACAAGATAATAGAAAATGACATAAACCCCAAAGTCAAAATCTGATAACAATCAGTGACTTGTAGCAGAAGTTATTATAGGTCCTAAGAAAAATCAAAACTAGATAAGAAAATAAATTAATTGGCCAGGCTGGACTTTGCTTGTATAAATTGTAATATATAGTCTTATCCAGCCATACAGTAGTGATCAAAATGAAATTGGCCAGGCCAGCCAAAGTTTATGATACCCACCAAGTATGGTATTTGAGTCTCTTTTTCAGCATATTATATTATGGCAACAAACCATGTACTGGCTGGCTGGCTGCTTAAAATGTTGGTAGTCCGCAGGCATTGAACTATGATGAGAAAATTTGGGTCTGTGTTATTATTTTTTTTGTTTTTGTTTTCAAAATTGTGTTTTCAGAAATGAGACCAGAAAATAATTTTTGTAGTTTAAAAAAATAATGTGTTTAGTTGATGTTTTATAAAAATAATTTTTTAGTTTTATTTTTATTAAAAAAAATTAATAAATATATTTATAAAGAAAGATAATTTTTTTTTAAAAGTTTGCAATAAATAATGAAATAAAATAATATGAAAAATAAGAAGAGAGAAAATAAAGAGAAATTTTGAGGAAGAGAAATTGATGCAAGAAAAAAAATGAGAGAAAAAATAGGGAGATAAAAAAGATAAGAAGAGAGAAAATGAGGATATGAAAAGTGACGAGAGAGAAAATAATGAAATAATAAGTATTGAGAGAGAAAATAAGGAAATCAAGAGCAATAAGAGAGAGTGATGATAGAAAAAGTAAAATGAGATAAATTAATAAGAGAATAAATAATATGAGATAATAATTAAAAATATTATGTGAGAAAAAAATTGACACAAAAAAATTTGACAACAATCAAAAAAACAATTTTTTGTTATTTTTCAAATTTTTTATTTTTTGGAACTTTATTTTTCAAAATTGTTCCGAAAACAACTATAAACACCTCATTTATTTTCAAAATACAATTTTTAAGTTAAAAAAAAACAGAAAAAACAGTTTTTAATGGGAATGTCATGATTACAAAAGCAAGTGGACATCCTTTGAAAGAAGATTCTAATAATTGCTAATAATAATTAATTAGATAAAAGATGGCAAATACGGATTACATAGAAGATTAAATAAGTTAAATGTTTTAAATTATAAACAAAATATTCTATAATAATGAATTATAACATATGTGTATATAAGTAATCAACTTTGGATGTAGTTTCCTTTTGACTTTGTATAAATTAATAAATGAGTGATGGCAATATACTTTAATTAATAGATCGGGAAACGAGTTATAACCCACATGTAATAAGTAAATTATATACGAATGTAAGCTCTAACACAATAAGCAAAAATCCATGAGTTGTTGAATACGACAAATGTTTAAGTTGGGATGCAAAATGAACCCAAAAGAATTTGATAAAATGACAAAATCATTATGGGAACAAAATAGTAGGGTTTTTCTTTTTGACGACGGGTGCATATAAATAGAAGAGTTTGACAAGGTCAAAAGTTGAATACGTATAATATTATATAATACAACCTTTTATATACGGTACTTCTACGAACGATTATAATATTTGGTGGTACCTTTATATTAACGATACATGTACATAGTCAACTATTGGTGATAATTTTGTACAATATTGTTGTTGGCACCTATTTGTTTGTAGAAAAAAAATGTAATGAATTTGGTTATAAATATACCATATATCTTAAGATTATTAGTCAATTTTCAAGAATTCAGGGAATTCCGTAAAATTGTAACTATTATATTTGAAGAGATTTCCCATTATTAAATCTATTAACAATATTCAATATTTATTGAGTAAAAGCATAATATGTACTCCTATTAATATTTTAAGTTATTTTTAGTTACGGTCCTCAATTTTTACCTTTTGTAATACTTAGGTCTCAAAACTTGATATTGTTTCAGTTAGGTCCTCAATTTTTTCAAATCGTACCATTTAGGTCACTAAATGCTATTTTTGTTTTTTTTTAAAATACATAAAAATATGTAAAATAAATGATAAATTATTTTTAAAATATTTGGACATTTAATTTATGACAATAACAAACATGACATGAGAAAAAAAATATTTTCATGATATTTATAAAAATATTTAATATTTTTATAAATTAAATGAATGTTTTATTAAAAGAAATATTCTTACCTACATCGTTGTTTTATAATTAATAGTAATAACTATGTTATCTCAATTATCTTAATATTATCAATTTTTATTATGTTTATACTTTTTTATTTCATACATTCTTTTTAAAACTTAATAATAGTGTATATCAAGTTATATATGTGCATATATATATATATGCAAAATAAAAAATAATTATGTACATTATAAATATTGATAATCTTGTGATAGTTCAGTTATTAATATTAAAAATGTATAGGTAAGAATTTTTTTTAATGAAAAAATAACTTAATTTATAAAATCATTAAATATTTTTAAAATGTCATGAAAATATATATTTTTCAATGATATATTTGATATTGTTATGTTATCCAAAAAACAGGTATGGGTGACATGGCAGGCGTTTAGTACATGTGGCTGACACCTGGCAGAAGTCTTGTTCGACCATCGACCAGAAAGATCTCCATGGTGCAACGCTCAAACGTTATGCACGACCAGCTTGGTCGTATACTCACTATATTTGGAGAAAATCTTGTGCAGTTATGATCATATCTGAAATTGTCTCCCATGATTTCCTGAGTATCCGATTATTTAGGAAATAATATCTGTAACAGATTCCTGTAACCCTCCTTGAGCCTATAAATAAGAAAGGGGTAACTCAAGGGAGGGGACTTTTGGCTTTTTAATTACTTGAGAGTATAGATTTACGAGAGAATTAGAGCTAATACATTACGATATATTGTTTATTATTCAAAGGTCGGTGAAACTCATAGAACCCTAGTTCTTTTATCACTCCTTTGAATCTCATATCAATAATAGCTCAAGTGGACGTAGGTTATTACTAGTTTCTGGGGCCGAACCACTATAAATTCTTGTGCGCTTTATTGTTTTTGTCATTACATTCATTCTAACATATCTGTCCACATCAAGAATTTTTGACTCCGTGTTAGTTGACTAAAATCAGGGTCAACATTCTGGTGCTTTCATTGAGAGCTTGATATGATATTGTTGAAACAGTAATGGCGAAAACCGCAAAGAAGACTGGGCAGGCGACTGGCGCTGCACCATCTCAATCGCCTCCTCCTCCAAACGTGACAGAAGATGAGCCACATTTGGAGTTCGATGAGGAAGAACTGGATTCCGAGACGCTAAGGAATACCCTGGGGGTATTGCAGGATGGACTGGCCAATCTGAGGGCCAGCCAGGAAAGTGCTGCTGAGATTATGGCGCGGCAGCAGCAAGAAATTGAGCGACAGCGCCAGGAGTTGAGTGAGAGACAGGCGGAGATGGACCGTAGTCAGAGGGAGGCCATGGCAGCCCTACAGTTGGCTAGGAATCAGGCTGCACCTGCCTCACAGCCTGATCAACCTACAAATGGGCCACCCCAAAGGGGTCCCAATCCTAGCCCGCCGATCTAGCCCACGAGCCCCTAGAGACCTGAGCAGCCACCAATGCCTCAGGACGATGTCCCGCTAAGGGATCCTGAAGCGTAGCCTCCATCCCAGGTTGGTCGTGACATTCCCTCGCAGCCAAGGCAGAATAGGGCCGGGCAGCAGCTCCGCAGTCCTAGACGCCATAGGGGCGAAGAACCGAACCCACCGAGCAGAGGGCAGCGTCCTTTTGGTAACAGAAGGAACTCAGAGATAAGCTCTACGGTCCGGGGGCCCCCACGACATGATAATGCACGGGGACCTACCAACCAGCGCAAGCCACCCTCTAACGCTCGGGAAGTTCCAGCTCGAGGAGGCAACCGAGGGAATAGTCGATCCCACCATAGCCAGTCGACGTTCAGAGATGGCCATGGTTATAATGAGGCTAACTCAAGCAGAGCAAATGCCAGTCAGAGAAATGAAGATAGAGGTGGGGGCAGAAACCCACCACCTAGAGAAGACCAACCCGAGAGACGTGACGCTGGGGGGCAACCCAGGCAAAATAACGTCTTTAACCGGCTCGGAGCTAGCGAGCAGCGACAAAGAGACGTACTCAACGATCGCCGGGAACGGCACGACGAGTACGTTCCCCCAGCACCAGAGGCCCCGGCGATTCCCGAAGCCGTGCAAGCCTAGATAAATGCCCTGAACCAGGCAGTACAACAGCTGGTCGGGGGAAGGACGTCTCACATCGAGTACGATAGGAGAAGAGGCACTCCTTTCGTTCAAAGGATAGCTATGGCAGAAACTCCTAGCAAGTTTAAGATGCCCACGCTTACAAACTTTGACGGGTATGGTGACCCGGTATCTCATGTCAACAAGTTTGAGATACAAATGGACATTCAGAAAGTGTCTGAAGATGCTTTGTGCAGGATCTTTCCTGCAACACTTTCTGATGCTGCACGGGAGTGGATTTTCAAATTCCCTCCTGCAAGTATTGTTTCTTAGGAGATGTTTGTAAAAGAATTTTACGGGAAATTCTATGCGGGTTGGGTGCACCCAACTGAGGCGAATCAGCTGGTCGAGATATGCCAGCAAGAAGGAGAGCCACTGAAGGATTACGTCCAGCGCTTCATGCGAGCAGCGGCTGGAGCCAAAACAGTGGGTGATGAGGGCAAGATGATGGCCCTAACTGCGGGAGTTAGGCGCCGCATGCCTTTGTGGAGTAGCCTCAGAAAACATGGAGTTAAAACTACTCAAGAATTTTTGGATCGAGCTGATCAGTACATCAAGCTCGAAGATGCCATCGCCAGTGAAGGAAAACCCCCAGGCAAGGAAAAAGGGACTGCCGAGCCCGCCAAAGCTGCCAATGGGTCAAAGCCCAACGGCAACGGGAACGGCAATGGCAATGGCAAGAATGGGGGGAAACGGCCGCATAATGAGCCTTCCACCTCTAATAATAAACGAGCCAAGGGCAATCGTTATGAACCACGGTTCACTAACTACACTACCCTTGTCGAGTCTCGGGGAGAGGTGTATCTGGCCACGAGTTCCAGTGTGCCTTACAAAAAACCTGCTCCCATTCGAAACGATATTTCAAAGAGAGTCACTACCAAGTTCTGTCGCTATCATAACTGCTACGGACATGATACAAATAAATGCAACCAGCTGAAGGATGAAATCGAGTTCCTTATTAGACAAGGACACTTGAGGAGATATGTACGGGCCTCGGGAAATTCCCAATGAGAGGCTCCAGGTGGCAACGAGCATGCGCCCGCACGCCAACGCTTGCCACCTTTGCAGCCTGACCCCGTAGCTGGCACTTTACTCACCATCTGCAGAGGCCCGCACCTCGCGGGAAGCAGTGGAAAGGCGAGGGAACGATATGCTCAGACCCTACGTCATGACCAGGACATCGAGATGATGACTGTGGAGGACAGGGCATCAAAGAAGGCTCGATCAGAAGATGGTGAGATAACCTTCTCTGATAGCGACGCCCAGCATGTCCGGTTCCCACATTCCGATCCGCTGGTCATGGACATTCAAATCGCCAACATGATGGTGAAGAGAGTACTAGTTGATACAGGAAGTTCAGTGAACATCCTGTACAAATCTTCACTGGAACGTATGAAGTTGTCCATCAAGGACTTGGAGCCCTACAACCAAACGATTTACGGCTTCTCCGGTGAGGGACTCGCCCCGGCAGGGTCAATCAGACTTCCGGTGATAGCAGGAATAATGCCTGCTACTAGGACATTACTCGCTACTTTTATAGTAGTCGATTGTCCTTCGGCGTACAATGCTGTCATTGGAAGGCCCATACTGGTTGATCTTCGGGCCGTCGCCTCAGTATGGCACTTGGCCATGAAATTCCCGATAGATGCAGGGGTAGGACGCTTGTTGGGTAATCAGAGGGAAGTAAGGGAGTGCTACAACGCCTCAGTCACAAAGGCAAAGAAGGGAACATCAAAGAGCACTCCCCCAGATAGGTTGCAGATGGCTATTGATACACAAGCCCAATCCAGTGATGGAGTCACCAAATAAGGTGTTGCCCAAAGTGAGGACAGGGATTTAGATCCTCGCTTTGGGGATTTTGAGGAAGATGTTGGACCCGTCGAGGACCTGGAAGAGGTCCAACTTGACGAAAAAGACCCGACCAAAGTTGTAAAGGTCGGGAAAAATTTAGAAGCAACAACGAAGCATGCACTGGTGGAATTTTTGCGGAAGAACAAGGAAGCTTTTGCCTGGTTGCACAAAGACATGGCTGGGATAGATCCTGCAGTTATCAGCCATGTCCTGAATGTTGACAAGATTTTTCCACCCGTGCAACAAAAAAGAAGGCTGCTCGATAAGGATAGATCGAAAGCCTTAAAAGAGAAAGTCGAAAGACTAAAGGAGAATGGTTCATCAGGGTGGCGTTTTATCCATCGTGGGTCTCTAATCCAGTACTGGTTCCCAAGCCTAACGGCAAATGGCGAACCTGTGTGGATTTCACAGACCTTAATAAAGTCTGCCTAAAGGATTGCTTTCCACTCCCAAGGATCGACCAGCTGGTCGATGCAACTGCAGGACATGAGATCCTCTCTTTCATGGATGCATACTTAGGATACAATCAGATTAGTATGCATCCCCCCGACGAGGATCACACTAGCTTTCGGACTGATACAAGGTTATACTGTTATAAAGTAATGCCCTTCGGACTGAAAAACTCTGGTGCGACTTACCAGCGATTGGTTAACCACTTGTTTAAGGAGTTGATCGGAGTAAACATGGAGGTGTACGTGGACGACATGCTGGTAAAGTCGAAAAAGGCAGAAGGACATGTGAAGGATTTACAAGAGTGTTTCAACGTTCTGAACAAATATCAGATGAAGTTAAATCCTCTCAAATGTTCCTTCGGAGTAGGATCAGGGAAATTCTTGGGGTTCATTGTTAATTCAAGAGGAATCGAGGCTAACCCCGACAAGATCAAAGCCCTGATCGACATGAAATTGCCGATGAAAATCAAGGATGTGCAAAGTTTAACTGGAAGAACTGCCGCACTAAGTAGATTCATTTCCAAGTCGACGGATAAATGCGTCCCTTTCTTTAATCTACTTAGAGGCAACAAGAAGTTCGAATGGACAGAAGACTGCGAACAGGCTTTCCAGGCCTTAAAGGCCCACATGGCACAACCTCCTGTTTTATCAAAACCCATAGACGGAGAAACTTTGTTCATTTACCTGGCGATCACCGAATTTTCTGCCAGTGTGGTGCTAGTACGAGAGGAAGAAGGCATACAAAAGGCGGTTTACTATGTAAGCAAGAGGTTAATCGGGGCCGAATTGAGGTATCCTCCAATCGAAAGATTAGCCTATTGCTTAATCTTGGCCTCAAGGAAGTTACGTCCTTACGTCCAAGCCCATCCCATCACAGTCTTCACTAACCAGCCCCTTCGGCAAGTTCTGCAAAAGCCAGAGGCGACTGGACGCTTGTTAAAATGGGCAGTCAAACTCGGGCAGTTCGATATCACATATTCACCGCGAGCAGCAGTAAAAGGACAAGTCTTGGCTGACCTTATCGCTGAATTCACTGAGCTCCCAGATGACGAGCAGTGCGAACAACCTAGTGCGCCTGAGCCCCAAGTCAAGGCTCCTTTGTGGAAGTTATTCACGGACGGATCATCCAACGAATCTCACGCAGGAGAAGGAGTGATATTGATAACGCCAGAAGGGCATCGATTTCACTGCGCTATTAGGTTCAATTTCATCGCATCAAACAATGAGGCCGAATATGAAGCACTCCTCGCAGGACTAAGGTTAGCCAAAGACATGAGTATAAAAGTGCTTGATATCTACAGTGATTCACAGCTGGTAGTGAATCAGGTCTTAGGGAAATATCAAGCACGGGGCCTCAAAATGGTGGCCTACTTAAACAAAACTAGAGATTTGTTGGCGCAATTCGAGAAGTATACCCTCCAGGAAATTCCCCGAGATCATAATTCAAACGCAGATGCTTTAGCCAAACTCGCGAGTGCAAAAGACGCTGACACTTTAAATATAGTGCCAGTAAAGAGATTATGCGAACCGAGCATACGAGCAGACATGACCAATATGGAAATCCGGATGGAGGATACATGGATGGCACCGTACTTGGAGTATCTCACAAATGGTGTACTACCAGCAGATAGAAACAAAGCCAGAACTCTTCAAAGACAGGCTGCTAGGTATATACTGGTCGATGATGTTCTTTACCGAAGAGGATACTCGATGCCACTGCTCAGATGTATTACACCAGAAAAGGCTAAAGAACTAATGAATGAAGTACATGAAGGCTTCTGTGGGGACTACGCTGGGGGGCAGAGCTTGTCAAAAAAGATTTTGAGGCAGGGTTATTTCTGGCTGACTATGAACGAAGACTCAATGAAGTTTGTGCGAAAATGCGATAAGTGTCAAAGATTTTCCAAGATCCCATGCGCAGCTCCCAACGAGTTAAAGCAGATACAAAGTCCTTGGCCTTTCACAGTATAGGGGATAGACTTGATTGGATCCTTGCCAACGGGAAAGGGTGGAGTAAAATATGCAGTCGTAACAGTCGACTACTTCACCAAATGGGCCGAAGCTGAGCCGCTCGCTACCATAACGACCAAGAAAGTTCTTGACTTTGTCATCAAGAACATTGTTTGCCGGTATGGTTTTCCTCGAAAAATCGTCATAGACAATGACACCCAGTTTGACAGCGACTTGTTCACAGACTTCTGCGAAAGGCATGGAATCGTCAAAAGCTTTTCTTCAGTTGCACATCCACAAGAAAATGGGCAAGTCGAAGCAGTGAACAAAACACTTAAAGATACCCTCAAGAAAAGACTTGAAGACGCTAAAGGAGCATGGCCAGAACAGCTGCCTGAAGTACTCTGGTCATATTGAACTTCTCATCGAACAGCGACAGGTCATACCCCGTTTTCCTTAGCATACAGGTATGAAGCTATGTTGCCCGTCGAGTTAGATCCGCCCTCACATCGACAAATTACATACGACCAAGACCAGAATAGCCAACTGATGATGGAGTCCCTAGACTTGCTTGAAGAGAAACGGGAAAAAGCCCAACTCCGAGTAGCTACATACCAGCAAAAAGTCGCACGGTATTTTAACTCAAAGGTGAAAGAGAGAAAGTTCAACGTCGGAGATCTAGTACTTCGACGAGTATTCTTAAACACCCGCGACCCAACTGCTGGAGTACTCAGACCAAACTAGGAAGGACCTTACCAGATCGAAGAAGTCCTTCATCCAGGCACCTACAAGCTTGCACACTTAAATGGAGATCTCGTTCCACGCTATTGGAACGGAGAACACCTGCGCAAGTATTATCAATAAACAGTCATTTTTAAAGGACTTACTTGTATTAATTTTTACTTTTTACAAGTTTTGAAAAAGGGTTAGCCATGTTATATGGCTAATCGCTTATAAGTGTAAGATCTTTTTAAAATCACTCGTAAAGACATGTTTAGTCCATTTTTAATACGAGAATTATAAGGGACTGTGCGCAGCCAGTCATTCTTGCCAACCTTTGTAAATTTTTTTTACAAGTATTTGTTCATTACGTGTGTTGTTTTGTTGTATTATAAGTGTGCATTTCCTACTGAGCAGTAATGTTCGTACAGGTCGTGGTCAAGGCAAGTGACCAAGGATCTAAAGCTCCTCAGTCACTTGGGGGGCATATAAGGTACATCGATAGCAAAGCATACCAAGAGGTATGTAAACACACGAACAAAATGAGTGAAAGCATGCTACGGTAAAGGATTTCTTTTACACCACGAGCAGAACTGCTCAGATGTAACTGTTCAAATAAAAGAAAAAATAACTACCCTTGCAGCAACAAAAACAAATTGTCTTTACAGCACGGCCCGTGGGCCGTGTAAATGAAATAAAAAAGAAAAAAATTCTTAAGGAGCAGGAGGGTTGTGAGGAGTGCCTTGGTCGGCCGAAGGACCAGCTTCAGCATCCGCACCATCAATCCCCCCTGCTAGGGAGATCTCTGGAGAGACAGGCACTTTGGCCTTTTCTTCTTCTTCCAGCCGGATGGCGCACTACGCCATCAGAGTCCTCTTCAAACGTTCAGACAGGTAGTCGAAGTTAGCCTCCCGGTTATGCTTCCAGAATTCGTAGAAGCAGAGGTGAGTAGCTTCCTTGTACTTCTTTAAATCCCTGGCTCTGGCCTCCTCGAGCTCCCGCACTCGTTTTCCAAGCTCCTCCGCCTCCTACCTGCTGGCGATCAGATCAAGCTTAAGCTGAACACATTCTTGATGGTTGAGCTTGGCGCTTTCCTTGAACTTCTCCTTGGTTTCGTTGGCTTTCCTCAAGGTCTCCCGAGTTTCCAGCAGGTCCTGGGTCAGATTAGCTTTGTCCTTGCACAATTGTTCTTTCTGTTTGGACAGCTCCTTATTCTCCTCGAGCAGCTCGTTGTTGGCGGCCTCAAGTGCTTGCTTACTCTCAGCGAGCCTGGAATCAAAGTTCTTTCCCCGAGAAACCAACGCCCCAATATGGCACCAGCCAGCAGTTAAGGTCAGCAGCCCCTGAAGACAGAGAATAAGATAAAATAAGGACGAGGAATCAAAAATAAATGCTAGGGCAGAAGGAGTTAACTTACGCTGACTATCTCGTTCAGTCCTCTGTTGACCACTTGATCAGCCTCCATGGAGACGGTTTCGGTAATGGCTGCCTGGCTGCGCTTGTGCTTAGAGAGCTTGTATATCCTCTCCCTGGCTGAGCCAACCACGAGGCTAGGCAAGGAGCCTTCGGGCGGGGTGTTCAATGCCTCCCTAATAGGAGCCTTAGAAGAAGGCTGGGGATCGATAGGAGTGGGAGTCGGTTGCTCGGGGGAGGGCGGAGGTGGTGAGTTCTCCTTTGAGGGGGCGGTGGCTGGAGCATTGTCTGTTCGAGCCTTCTTCGAGGGGTTTTTGCTGCTTTCCCCTCGAGCCCTCTTGCTATCCTTCTTCGGGACAAAAGAGGCAGCGGCAGCCTGGTAGTGCTCAAAAATGTCTTTAGAGTCCATATCTGCACAAAAGGAAGCAACGCGAGCAGTGAGACTAAATGGTCACGCAGGGTAAAAGAATGAAAGTAAAAGGATTACAAGTAGAGTACCCACGCTACAACTACTGGTCATTACATTATTTACTGAACTACCTACTGCCTGGAAGAAATCTGAATTTAAGGAGGGAGCATTCTTAAAGTTGTCATCCCCATCAAATAGATGAGAGGGAATTGGCAAATGGTTTAAAAGCGAGATTTGTATACCATTTTCACCCGACGAGTCGTCAGAAAGTTCGGTAGGCTCAGCAGCCTTTTGTTTTCCTTTGCCCACAGGAGCCAAGGGTCTCTCTGTTCGGTGAGGGACGGCGGGTTCCCTGATCGTAACCCCAGTTGTTCTCCTCCACGGAGGAGACACTTGGGGCTGCTGCTCGGGTTCCACTTTGGCATGAGCATCTTCCATCGAAGGTTCACTCATCGCTGGTTGGAGATTCCAAAGGCCAGCCAGCCTAAGGTTGGCCTCTGTAACTAAATTTTTGACACTCTTATCAGCGTTCGGCATGCTAGCTAAGGGCGCCGCCCTTGACTCCATCCCTGGAGTTGGGATTGGATGCAACCATGGGACTGAAACACATTGAAAATTCAGAACATTGTGGAAGAAAAACACCAAGTGAAGAAGCTGGCGACGTGAGAATTTTTACCTCCTCGTGTGAAGGCCAAGTTGTCTGCAACCAAGTCGGGTGTAAGGAAGTATTCCTGGTGATACCTCCCCACATTGGAGATGTGGGTGGTGTCAGTTAGGAAGGTGCGCCCGGTTTCTTGGTGCGCTCGTGCCTTCTTGGTGAGGGTTGGACTTAAGGTCAAAGAGGAAGTTGACCTCGTGGGGGGTGGGCTCTGGCTATTTTTTAAATTTGTAAAGGATATAGAGTGCGGCAAGCATTCTATATCCATTTGGGGTAATTTGAAAGGGGGCAACTCCAAAATAATTTGCCACCCCCTAAAAGAATGAGTGAAGAGGCAATGTGGCACCTGCCTCAATGTGAAACCGCGACCAGGCGCTGTAGGCCCCGCCTGGCGAGTTGGCCCTTTGGTCGAGGGAAGGTTTGACCAGGGTCACCCCTGTCAGCTTGTATTTATTTAAGTAGTTGGCGATCATCCTGATCATCACTCTACTCTCAGGAACAACATGCCACTCGACATCTGGCTGGGCAGCGTGTCGAGGATGGGCATGCCTTTGCACATTGGCATCATGAGTATTTTCGCTTCGACCACTGGTCGATGGGGCATCAGCAGTAGGCTGGCGAGGGGTGTTAGGGATTTTTCTTTTTCGATCTTTGGTTTTGGTACGAGCCATCCTTTGGGTTGGAACTAGAAAGGTATTTGGGCTAGGGCGAGAGAAAGGAATGTCTGGTATCAACGTAGAAGGGTGTTCTTCACCTTCAAGCAGCTGAGCTAGGAGGTCGTCTTCAATGGGTCTTTCTCCTCCCCAAGGGTCTTGCATATGAACTGCAAACAGACAAAGGAGGAGATAAGACATGTAGCCTAGAGATTTATGTGGGAGATTGGGATAACGTTGCTCGCGTCTATTGACCAGCAGCATCCTATCCATACACTAAATTTGGTGCTAGCAGTTTGAAAAACAGATCAAAAAGGAAATAAAACGTTTTCTGAAAAGAAACCTTTTCAACTCCTAAAGGGCGGGAAAACCCCAGTTTTTCGACTAGCTTAAAGATCGAATTTTTACGTCGATTTTACGCCCTAAATCTATGACCCTTACTATCGAACTAACTCCTAACTTATATAAAGCAGAAATGCACTCTCTTATCAAGCATCAGACGGTTTATACAAGATCCTCACAAATTTTTGCTCAAGAACGCCAGAAATCACAGAACACAGTAACAACATGCATGGCATCATGAAGAGTTTAAAAGACCAAGAGATTACCTAGGTAAAGGTTGGAAGTTCAGAGAAAATAAAAGCTTTGAGTCGGAAAGGTTTTCGGCGGGACGTCTGGATTTTTCGAAATTCTGGGCTCCGGAGCAAAGCTCTTGAAAAAGTTCTTGGTCGAAAATAGTGAGTAAAGGATTATAAGAGAAAGGGGGAGGTTACTTATAAAGGTTGAAGTATAGCAAAAAGTGGCAATCATGACTTTCCCTTTTTCGAAGCGTGGGGGAGTGTATAAGCCGTCAAATTGGTTTCTTGAAAACCGAAAAGGCTTGATTAGACATAATTAAATCACGGTTTTCAAAAACGCACGAAGACTCTGACAGATTTCGTGGGGCACATGAACATCTGTTTCCCTAAAGTTTCTTCATTTTCTGGTCGCACTAAACAAACTTGGGGGGCAAATGTTATCCAAAAAACAGGTATGGGTGACATGGCAGGCGTTTAGTACACGTGGCTGACACCTGGCGGAAGTCTTATTCGACCATCGACCAGAAAGATCTCCATGGTGCAACGCTCAAACGTTATGCACGACCAGCTTGATCGTATACTCACTATATTTGGAGAAAATCTTGTGCAGTTATGATCATATCCGAGATTGTCTCCCATGATTTCTTGAGTATCCGATTATTTAGGAAATAATATCTGTAACAGATTCCTGTAACCCTCCTTGAGCCTATAAATAAGAAAGGGGTAGCTCAAGGGAGGGGACTTTTGGCTTTTTAATTACTTGAGAGTATAGATTTACGAGAGAATTAGAGCTAATACATTACGATATATTGTTTATTATTCAGAGGTCGGTGAAACTCATAGAACCCTAGTTCTTTGATCACTTCTTTGAATCCCATATCAATAATAGCTCAAGTGGACGTAGGTTATTACCAATTTCTGGCGCCGAACCACTATAAATTTTTGTGTGCTTTATTGTTTTTGTCATTACATTCATTCTAACATATCTGTCCACATCAAGCATTTTTGATTCCGTATTAGTTGACCAAAATCAGGGTCAACATGTTATAAATTAAGTGGTCTATTTTTTTTTAAGATTGATTCTCTATTTTTTTGTATTTTATTTATGTATTTTGAAAGAGAAAAAATAAAAATAACATTTAGGGACCTAAATGATATAATATGAAAATATTAAGGACTTACTGATATTAAATCAACTTTTAAAATATAAGTATTACAAAGTATAAATAATGAAAACTACAACTGAAAAAAAAATACTAATTATTTAGATTCCATTTTCTCTAACACTATATATCCATTAACATGCTACGCTTTCTAACATGTCATTAAGGATGTTAGTTTCAAAACAATAAAAGAAATGTAATGACAGAGTTATAAAGTTTTCGCATGATTGAGAGTGGGGACATGACATGGTAAGGCAAGGGAAGGCAAGTTCGTGTACCTTATAAGAGAACCATTGAGTGTATGTGAGTGAATAAACATTATTTAATGGCCATTGCTTTAGTCACTTAAAACAAATAAGTCATGGATTCTTTTTTATGATTCCTGAAACATAAATTAGAGACAACATTATTGACTTGTGACTATTTCAAAACTCAAAAAGCATATATATATATATTGCTTTTGAAACATTGTGTGTAGTTTTTTTGACAAACCGGCCCAACATGCATTATTGCTAACCTAAAAAAGAAAAAGAAAAAATCAAATAACGATGATTGCAAAATAAAGGTCATTCCCTTACTCGAAACTCATAAGAAAAAAATCAAGAATACAGAGAAGAGAGTGGGGTGGGATTGGGAAAAAGCAAATTAATAAAGGGAAATTTGATTAATCATACTTACATTAGCTTAATAATTAAAATTTGAACCAAAGTTAACCATCATATGATATCAATGCTTATCTTTCATTTAATACCAAAAATACCCCTCTCATAACACCTTTCCTCTCTATTCTCCCTCTTCCTCTCTACCTCTCTTCACCATACCTCTCTTCACCATACATTCTCTCTCACTCTCTCTTCACCATACGTTTTACACACAAGATTTTTATACTAAAATCTTGCAAGAAAGATACACATTCGGACATTGTGGATTGTTGAGGAGAAACACCAAGCTTTGTGTTATTTTTGCTCATAGTGAAGATATTAAATGGGTAAGTGATTTTCTTTGATTCTTGTTGTTGTTGGTTGTTTTTATGATTCATAATGCTGTTTATATGTTGGATCTATAGTTTGTTGGTATTTTTTGCTGTTTTTTTGGGTGAAAATCGTGTTATGTGAAAATCTGCGTTTTCTTGGGTTTCCTGAGTTTTTTTCTAAATGCCCGATAGTGTCCGATAGAGACCCGATACAGGCACGATAGTTGTTGAGTTTCAAGGTTAGGGATGAAGGTCCGATGGCAACCCGATGGTTGCCCGATAGTTTGGTTACCCGATGGTTATAAGGGTACGATGGCTACCCGATGGTTGCCCCGATTATTATTTTAAATCTACACATCCTTTTAAGTACGATAATGGATCGATAGTAGTCCGATATATGCCCGATAGTTATTATTAAGTTACTGCTGACCTAATAGTACGATGGTACTCGATGTTACCCGATACTTGCCCGATATTAGTGTTTTAAGTGATCAAAAAACATAAATAAAACTTTGCCCGATACCGCCCGATATGGCCCGATACTGGTACGATTCCCAAACATTTGAACTAAATTTCGACATTTTGTTGCCATTTACTGATTTTTTTTCTTTGTACATGATAGGGTCAACTTTGTTCGCGTACTTAATGTATAATGGTGTTTGGGAGCGTGAAGGTAGAGATTGGGTTTTTAATGGAGCCGAAAATTTAACGTTCGAGTTGGAGAAGGACATAACTTACTCACAACTTGTTGAACTTCTGTACTCAGAGCTGGAGGTTGACAAAGTGCAGTATGACCTGAAATTAGAAGTGAATTATAAGTACATGAAAGGGTTAATGTATCGGCCTGAACTTATAAGGAATGACAAGGGTGTAAGCTTATATTTGTCAATGCTTTTGAAGAAGCCAGATGAATTTGTTCCCCTTTTTGTGACTTTGGTGGAGAAGAATATCATTGTTGATCGTAATCCTCCACCAAGTACTGTTAAGGATACTCGTAGTGAGGTTGGGACTTATGTTCCAGAAACAAATCCGGAGGTGCTGGTAGCCACTGCTATACCTGAATCAAACCCTTTCATACCAACAGTTGACCATGTAGCACAGATGCCATTTCATGATGATTTTCCTGATTGTCCTGACCCTGAAAATGATTTTGAGGGCAATGACGACCAAGAAACAGAGGTCCGTTCTCAAGCTTTGAGCCTGAGTCCACTGTCGTACCAAATACCGAGGCAAACAACATGTAGAAGTAGACCCCGTAGAGAAGATCGCCAAACACCTGGTACTAGTAGTAGTCGTCCAGACGGAACAAATGATGCTAGAGAATTTAGTGATCCACTCTCTTCTTCGACATATTATAGTAAATTCAAAGCTCAGATGTTTACAAGAGAAGACATTGAGGATAATAGTCACTATATATCTATGGGTGGCACATCGGGCGGGGAGATTCATTTAGGAAAGTTTTTCAGAGACAAGGAACATTTAAAGAAGGTTGCTGGCTTGTTTGCAATGAAGAAGGGATTCGACTTTATAGTTAAGAAGTCTGGTATTGATGTTTGGTATATTACATGCAAGGATCCTGATTGTGGGTGGAGGTTAAGAGGGAAGAAGAAGCAACTTTCTAACATGTTCGAGGTGACATCATTTGAAAATGTACACACATGTTCCCTCGATGTTCGAAAAAAAGATAACCGTCAAGCATCACCTTTGGTAGTTGCCGAACTGATCAAGGATAAATTCTCAGTTAACGGTTCAGATTATTTAGCCTCCAAAATAAGAGAAGATATGAAGAATTCTTTCGGGATCAAAATGAGTTATGAGAAGGCTTGGAGATGCAGAGAGAAAGCACTCCACATAGTTAGGGGTACGCCTGAAGCTTCATATTCGAAGTTACCTGGGTACTTGCACATGCTGCAGTTGAACAATCCCGATTCCATTACTGATTTCAAGGTAGACGAGGGTCGCTTCAAGTATTGCTTTTTTTCTCTGGGTGCTTGTAGGCGGGGATTCAAGTTTTGTCGACCTGTTATATGTATTGATGGGTCCTTCTTGAAAACTAGGTATGGTGGCCAAATTTTGTGTGCCGTGGCATTGGATTCAGACAGCCACATATTTCTGATTGCTTTCGCAATGGTTGACAGTGAGAACCACGACTCTTGGACCTATTTCATGAGGAAGTTGAAACAAGCGATTGGTGATGTTGAGAACTTAGCATTCGTATCGGATAGGCATCAAAGCATTGTTCATGCTTTGGAACTTGTCTTCCCTGATGCACCCCATGGCGCATGCTACCACCACATTATTATGAACGTGGCTAGCAAGTTCAAGACTGATTGCTTCACGGATCATATTTACAGTTGTGCATACTCGTATAAGAAGACAGATTTTGAAAGAGAATTTGAAAAGATAAAAGCAATGGATGTTCAAGTTGCACTATATCTTGAGGGCATTGGATTTGAAAGATGGGTTCGTGCGTACTTTCCAGGGGACCGTTACAATGTAATGACAAGTAATTGGGCTGAAAGTTTCAACAGCAAAACTAAGGACGCAAAAGCCTTCCCGATCACTGCTTTTGTTGAATTCATCAGGTTTATTATTCAAACATGGTTTGCTACTCGAAAGGAAAACGCTGAAAAGTGTAGCACGACTCTATCACCAGTTATGGAGGGGGACTTGTCATGTCAATTTGAGAAATCTCGGTTCTTAAGCGTCGACAGAGCTGGACCTTATACATTTAATGTCCACCCCGGAGGAACAGTTCAGAGCGGTGGTATAGTTGATTTGGAGGCACGACAATGCAGTTGCGGCCTATTCCAAATCATGAAGATTCCTTGTCCACATGCATGTGTTGCTGCTCAAGAACGAAATATTAGCATGTACGCATTGTGCTCTCAATATTACACAAGAGAGAGTTGGAAGAGCACATATGAGGGGACAATTATGCCAGTTGGTGATGAGGATGATTGGGAATTGCCTGAAGACATTAAGAACATCCAAGTTGGAGTACCGATTGAGAAGAAACCTGTAGGCCGACCGAAGAAGCAAAAGGTCGGACGAATTAGGAAAAATCGATATCCTTCTAATGGAGACAAGGTTGTGATACAACGATGTTGTAGCAAGTGTGGTGGTAAAGGGCACAACAAAGCGTCTTGCAAGTACCGAGGTTAGCTTGTTTTGTTTGTATTCTAGTTGACCTATTATGTTTTATTTCTGCTTGAACTAGTAATATTTGTTATGTGCTGGATTTTGCAGGTTTTTTTCTGTTTTTTTCTCCATTATGAAACTCTTAAATATGTAATAATCCAGTGTTGGTTCGATAGTGCACGATGCCGGTACGACAATGCACGATATTGTTTGTTGTAGGATTATTTAAATGTATCTTACAATATGGTACGACGTTGCTCGATGTAGTACGATAGTTAATGTACGACATTAGGGTACGATAATGTACGATATTGGTCCGATAATGGTACGATGGTATGGTTTCAGTACTGTTCGTGAAATTTGTGAGGCAAGTGAGGGTACGATAGAGTACGATAGTGATCGACGATAGTACGATGCAAAGATTAAGCACATTAAAATGTAGTAATTACAAAAAGAGCAATCAAAAAAATTATACAATTCAAAAAAATTAAGACCGTTCAACATAAGTTTTGGTAGAATAAGTCTACACACCACCTTTGCCTAAAAAGTTTCATATTATTGTCAGTTACATTATCAAATGGTAGTTGTAGAAGCTTATGTTCAATATGCTCAATTACGTAACATCCGCAATCGCCACTGCATTAGAAAATAAACAATAATTTAATAAAGTTTTGTAATTAAGAAATAATAATTAATATGTGATATTTAATAAAGTTCACCTGGATTTTGTTTGCGGTACGAATTCACGTGGAATGAGTTTCCAATCGAAGGGTCTGACCTGACTCTCTGATGCTGTCAACTGAGGCGCGAGTATAACGTCATGGTTCTCAAATAAACCGAACTGTCGCAAGACCGACGGGAGAATGGTACACCAGTCAACCATCAAGCTGATCAAATCGTTTTCGGAAATTGATCCAATACTGGAGTCAAAGATGTTGAGCATCCACCCATTCAGGTCTGCCTCTACAGCTACCCAATGCATTTGGTCTTTCAAGAAGAGGGCAAAATAAATGAACTCCTTGTTCTGCCAACTCGGTAAGAACTGGACTGCATCACCCCTAACCAGGTCCAATATACTGTCATCCCAACTAAATCTAGAGTAGTCAGAACCTGGAAAAGCGTCCCACCGACCCTTCAATGATTCGGGAAAAATTGTAGGCATAACAACACATTTATGAGGGTACACGTTAGGATAAAATTCTAGACGCCTCCTCATGAGATGGAATGCTGCATCTAAATGCTACATTAAAGGAAAATTAAGTCAGTAACCACAATATCGTACCAAAATAAACAAACAAAAAACTATCAGACATGAATATAGTAACTATCGTACCCCAATCGTACCATTATCGTACCCCAATCGTACATGAATATAGTAACAATAAAACCTTCTATCGTACCAATATCGTGTTAATGTCGTACCATCATCGTACCTTTATGGCAAAAACTAGTATTATACACCATCGTACCCACTAGCGTCCCACTGTCGTACCATCATCGTACATTATCGTACTACCATCGTACCTAAATTGTCCCACTACAAATTCTAAAATTATGATGGTAATAGTAACTACTTAACAAATTATATTGTACCACTATCGTGCTAATGTCGTACCACCATCGTACCATTGACATATAAATAGTTTATAATTTGACACTTATAACTATCGTACTACATTCGTACCATATCGTACCCATATCGTACCACTATATATAGAAACATTTAAATAAATTTTCAACATTATTTAATTATGAAGTTATAGAAAACTTACAGAGTCAGAAAGCCATGTCCTCGGAGTATGCAGTTTCAGGAACCAAGCAGCATCGTGTGTCCCTGAGAAGCATTCCCTCGGATATTTATTCCCAATGGTGCCAAGCAACCACTTGTGAAAGGTCATAAGTAATTTACCATCAACAACCCTCAATGGATCCACATTCACTGCTGTCTTCGATTTCTTATTCCTTTTCCTCATTGCATTGTACTCATCGAACCACCTAGGCCTCTTTCTTTCTCTCCTCTTCTCCGGTGCTGGTGGAGCTATGTTTAAGAATTGTACTTCAGAATCTTCAGTATCTCCGATTACAGTAATTTGCATATCCTCTGGTGTGCGAAAAATGTGATCATCTACATCATCAGGTCTGTAATCGTTAGGGAGAATGTCTTCATCTACAGGAGACTGAGGGCCTTCTTCAGTGGACTGAGGGTGTGGATCTGGAACTGGCCTACTAAGATCTTCCATCATTGTCATAAGCTTCTGCAATTGACCCAAGATCTCGGACTGACCTTTAATAAGGGCACTTTGTTGCCCTTCAACTTTTTCCAACCTGGCCAAAATCATAGAGTAGCCTGGTTGCTCAGCTTGGGAGGAGGTGCTGGCATGAGGTGTTGATGGGGGAACCTCAGGTGCCTCAGGTTGAGCTGGTGGAACCTCCTTAAAAATATTTGCTGCTTCTGCTTGCTCAGCTAACTTTTCAGCAAGCTTTTCAGCCTGGCTCTGTAAGGCTTCCTGTGTAGGCTGTCCATCGGGACCCACCTCTAGTTCCTCTAACCCCATGTCCACATACAATGGGGCTTCATTGTCTGTAAGGGTCCTCACATACTGTTCTTCAGCAGGTCGGGCACACAGGTAGGGGTATACTGTCAACTGCCACAAAAAACAATGCATATTTAGATTGGAAAGTAAAACAATATAAAAAATAAGTAATTGTCATCTGTGAAAAATGGTAAACTATCGTACCCCAATCGTACCCATATTGTACCCATATCATGCAATTATCGTACCCATATCGTACCCATAACATAACAATATCGTACCCGTAAGTGAGAATTACTTGCTAACTATCGTACCATCATCGTACAACATCGTACCAATATCGTACCTTTACTACTACATTAACAAAGAATACATATCGTACCCCCATCGGACCATCATCGTACCAAATCGTACCACTTAGTCAGTTTTCAAACAGTTGACAAAAAACCACAAAATAACCCCATAATCGTACTCTATCGTATTCCTATCGTGCAGTACCCATAAAATTGCATATCTAGAAAAAAATATAGAACATTCAAAAGTAAAGTAAAAGCTCACCTTTTTGGCAAACAACTTAATAAGTTGCTCTTTGTGTATCTCTACTTTCTCCTTGCTCTGCCAGTTGATCATTCTTGGTATGCCTTGGCCCAATCTCACAGCATGATCCTGACCCAACTCAATGATGGACTCAAAAGCCCAATACTGCAATGCTGCAGCATACCCATAAATAGAGTACTTGGCCTCCTTCTGAGTCTTTCCTTTCTCAATCTTCTTCTGTAAATGCTTCTTCATTTCAACAAAGTCTTTTTGACAAGTTTGTAACAACTTCTGGTATGATATCTTCCCCCACGGGTACTGGAAAAAGAAGTCAACGTCGTCTACCATCTTCAGCATGTCAGTCCAAACCATCAACTTCTCCTCACGACCTTTCAAAACACCCTCAACTAATAAGCACAAACCCATCTTGTACACATCATCAACTATTTGACAACTCTCAAAAGTTCTGCGCAGTTGCCCTATGCTCACTGGGGAATGACCATTGAAGTACTCAAGAATCAACCGATCCGAAGTGGTCTTCGCTTTAATCTCAGCTTCAGACGGTCCGGCCTCAAAATTTAAACCAGTAACTAAAGCGAACTCCAATTGGCTAAATCTACATCTTTTTTTCCCAATATAAAACTGGACTTCATCAGTCTTCTCCCCTCTGAATTTGTGCAACAACAATTGATGGACTAAGGCACCAGAAAAATTTAATGGTTCCGCCATGAAGAACTGTTTGAAAGGGGATTCCTTCACCCTATCCAATAAACCACACTGTATAAATTTTGCTTTAATCTTTGGAAAGTACCAACTGCCGCGCCAAGTGATACGTCCCGTAAAATGTTCCTCTACTGGAACTATCAGTTGTGGAGGTCTTAAGTTCTGCATAAAAAAAATAAATACCCAATTAAATAGAATAACAAAAAAAAACATCAAATTTTATATTCTGCAATATACTATCGAGCAACTATCGGAATCTATCGCACCATATCGGACACCAATGGAAAACTGGAACTATAACATTATCGTGCACAATCGTACCTCACATCGTACACCATCGTATTATAACATACACAACAATTTGTTCCCACTATCGGGCACACATCGTACCCAACATCGTACCCTATCGTACCTCCATCTTCAACCTCAAGTTATCAGAAAACACAACCTATCGTACCACCATCGAACCACTATCGTACCCCTATCGTACACTCATCTTCAACCTGAAGTTATGAGAAACACAAATACTATCGTACCCATATCGACCCACTATCGTACCCTATCGTACCTCTAAAAAAACCCAGAAATTTTTTTCAAAATTTTACGGTTTATCAGATTTCACACAGTCAGATTTAACACAGTCAAATTCAACAATACATACTATAACATTTTTCAATGGAGAAGAGATTAAAAAAAACACATACCCTAGACATTTTTGCGCAATGGGGTGTCGGTTTTTCTTCTCCGGTGAGGGGTTGGAGCTTGGTTTTTCTTCATCTCCGGTGGGGGTTGGGGCTTGGTTTTTCTTCGTCTCCAGTGGGGGTTGGGGCTTGGTTTTTCTACGCCTCCGGTGGGGGTTTTTCCGACCGTCGGGTGAGGGAGAGAGCAGCGTCGGGTGATGGTGGGTGAGGGAGAGAGAAGCGTCGGGTGTGAGTACTTATGTTGCTCGATGGTTTTGTGGGAGTGAAGAGTTGGGATTTGGGAGGGAACGGGAAATGGGCAGGGGAAAAGCCGAAAGGTACGGTTTTTATTAAGTTTTTTTTATCACTATCGTGTACCATCGGGTAAAATCGTGTACCATCGTACTATCGAGCAAGCATCGAGCACTTATCGGGTACCATCGTGTACAATCGTACTAATAGGTCTGTATTAACTTAATAACAACTATCGGGCATGCATCGGACTAGTATCGATCCATTATCGTACTTAAAGGGTTTGTAGAATGAAATAAATATCGGGCAACCATCGGGTAGCCATCGAACCTTAATGACCATCGGGTAACCAAAACATATCGGGCAAGCATCGGGTGGCCATCGGACCTCATCACTAACCTTGAAACCCAACAACTATCATCCCTGCATCGGGCCTATATCGGACACTATCGGGCATTTAGAAAAAAATTCAAGGAACCAAAAAAAACGCAGATTTTCACAGACCACGATTTTCACCCAAAAAACAGCAAAAAATACCAACAAACTACAGATCCAACATCTAAACAGCAATCTAAATCATAAAAACAACCAACAACAACAAGAATCAAAGAAAATCACTTACCCATGTGTATCTTTTTTGCAAGATTTTAGAGAGGAAAGGTATGTGATTTTGTTATGAGAGGGGTATTTTTTGTATTAAATGAAAGATAAGCATTTGTATCATATGGTGGTTAACTTTGGTTCAAATTTTAATTATTAAGCTAATGTAAGCATTATTTATCAAATTTCCCTTAATAAATTCCCTTTTATGTGAACACAACACAATGATGTATAAGCTCATGAGGAATATTGTTATGAAAATATAAAGTTTCATCTCATGTCTTTATGCAAAGGTCCGGTTCCGTACGTGCCTTTACCGATGCCAAAAAAATGTATGCAGGCAACTTAGTACATTATTATTAGAAATAATTATGGGACTCCTTTTCCATCTGTCCATTTTTTGTTTTTTGTTTTTTGTTTTTATCTTTCAGGGAAACAGAGTACAAAGCAACTAGAACAAACACTACAGAGGAAGAGGTATATCAGCAAGGAGAGCTGGATATGCACACACCCTAATGCTTTATAATCTAAAGCAAATTTAGCTAAACAGCGAGCCACCATGTTAGTAGCTCTAGGCCAAACAAAACAAGATACCCAAACAACCTGAGATTTGATACACTAATAAAATATCTTTGATTAGTACATCCATATCACCATAGCAATGATTATTATGTAAATTCAGCATTATAGTGGCCACCAAACAATATGAAATGATATAAAAGTTCTAACGCTGTAAATCTCTTGCAAGCTTAATTCTATCCCAAACCGCACGTAAATCTGCTACCAAAAGAGGATAAAGCCTTGGAACTTGCCAGAATTGAGCAGCTTAAACCATGTCATATGAGCATTTAAGAGACGAAGAGTGGAGTTTATTTAGTTGGTGGATTTGTCTTATAATTTTAGCCTTGGGCTTTGAGGCACGTGATAATGTCATACCAATAATTTACGAAAAAATTACATTTTATATGAGATTTTTAATAGTGAGTCCAAAAATATGATTTTTTTAAAAAAATAAAGTTAATCTATGACTTTTTTTAAGAATTTTCACTTTTATGAGTTTATTTTCTCATATTTTTGTATAAAAGTTGGTTTATGCCATAGTTTTACTCTTAATCAAATTTGGAAGGGTATGTTTGTAATTTGATTATTATTTTTTTAGGTTATTTGTTTTTTTATATTGTTTTTATATTATTAATTTTACATTAAATTTTTCTTTGGTTGTTTTGCAAAAAAAATTTTGTTATATGAATTGTTTTTAAAATTATTATTTATTTATTATAAACATGTTTTTTTTTTCAAATCCTGGGTAGGCTAACTAGTTACTTAATTGATCTTAAAAAAAAATCCTAGAGCTAGGTTAAATAACATGCACCAGGAGGGGTAACCAATTATCCTGAGATGAGTAACTTTCTGCCATAAGACGGGTAACCAGTTACCTAAGAGGAGTGACGAGTTACTCATATTAAATATGAAAAGAAACATCAAATTTGAAGGAAAAAATAGAAGAACACTTCATTAAAAAAAGAAGAAGAAGTAACTATGATTTTAGTAACATAAGTAACTAGTTACCATAAAGAAACCATAAATACACACACACCAGAACGTGAAAGTAACCAGTTACCCTCAGAAATATACACACAAAGAATGTGAAGGTAACCAGTTACCCATTCATGTTTTCATATTTTTATTAGTTTTCTTTCCAAATTTTGGTATTTCTATAAGTGTTACAGTAAAAAAATGCTGAAAAATTTGATTTGAATTTTTTTTTACATATAGTGGAAAAAACTATAAAAAAAATTACAATAATAAAATTAAAAAATAAAAAAAATAGTAGAATAATTATGTAATGTTAAAATATATGTGTGAAAAAAATAAAAAAGAATGAGAAAAGAATAAGTACAAAAATGAAAAAAAAAATATATGAAAAAAAAAACAAGAGAAATGATAAATGAAAAAAAAAAAAAAAGATGAATAAATAAGAATGAAAAGAAGAAGAAGAAAAATAATGGAAAAATGAAAAGAAACAAAAAAGAATAAAAAAATTGGTAGAAAAAAATGAAAAAAAATGGAAGAAGGAAAAAAAGCTCATATGTGTGAAAAAAGAAAAAAAAATTGAAGGATAAAATAATAAATACCAAAATGAAGAAAAATTAGAATGAAAAAAAAAACTGAAAAAAATATGAAAAAAAAACAATACAAATGAAAGAAAAAAAATAGATAAATGAATAAAAATAAAAGGAAAAAAAAAGAATGAAAAAATGGAAAGAAAAAAAGATGAAGGAAAAAATTAGTAGAAAAAAAAAAGAAAAAATAGAAGAAAAAACAAGTAAGGAAAAAAAAGAAAAAATAATAAAAAAATGATGGAAAAAAATAAAATAAAATTATCTTCAAAATCAAAGAAAACATAATTATGATAAAAAAAAATGTAACATTTTCATATTTTAGTTAGCTACTAATTGTGTTTCTCATACTTTAACTTTTTTTTTAATAAATTTCCCATACAAATTAAGAAAAGTATAACTCCCATATTTTTGCATATTGACGAGTGATGATGAAAATGGGGCACATTGATAATGGCTATCTTGTTTAGGAATTCAAGTTGCTATAAATATGTTTATATATATATATATATATATATTTACTAAAGGAGTATTATGAGAAATTGCAAATAATTCAAGGACTACCAAATTAAAAAAATTTGTTTAAGAAAAATTAAAGTGGTATTTTTCATTAAAAATAATTGGAATGGTTATGTTTCTAAGAAAAATCAAAGTATATAGATCTTGATGATGCAAAATTGTTACGATATTTTGCAACGCAAGTGCACATGTAGTTAACAAGTACTAAAATAAAAAGTGTCGTACTGGTGAAAAATGTGATACTAAAATGTTTTTAAAAATTATAAAAAATAACAATGAAAATATTTTAAAAAGTGATTGAAAGAACTTATCACTTGCAAATCTATCTTAGACAAAGTTTAGAGGAAATGTCTCAAAAGCTTGCAAAAAGTTTTTGAGCCTTTGAGAAAGAGATTGTATTTATAGAGAAGTTTTATTGAGGAAAAATGGTTACAAGTTTCAAGAACCAAATTGATAACAACTTAATGTGATGTAACAAAACATAACTAACAACAGAATATTACAACTTAACAATTCAATCTCTAAAACAACAGTCTAACAGTAAGGTTGCATATCATCCCCCTCAAGCGGAATGGCGTAGAGCACACCTTGAGCTTGGACTTTAAGTAGACAAACCGATCTTTGGTCAAGGGCTTGGTCAAAACATCTGCAACCTGATCAATGGATGGAACATAACGAACCTCTAGTTGCTTCGCTAGAATGTGATCTCAGACAAAATGTAAATCAATTTCTATGTGTTTTGATCGAGCATGGAACACAGGATTCACAACCAAGGAAGCAGGTCCTTGATTATCAACCCAAATAATTGGAGCAGCTGCTAGAGGAACATGAAGTTCAGTCAACAAAGAGGAAAGCCATCTGACTTTAGCTGCAGTATTAGCTAGAGCCCTAAATTCACTTTCAGTGCTGGACCTTGCAACTACCTGCTGCTTCTTTGCAGACTAGGAATCTAAATTTGCACCTAAAAATACAGCATTTCCACCAGTTGAACGCCTATCATCTAGGTAACTCGCCCAATCCGCATCAGAGTAGGCATGAAGAGAGAGTGGAGTTGCTGGTGTGAGAAGGAGACCTTCATGGATTGACCCCTTAAAACACAACTCATTTAGCATTCTAGGAGATTAAGTAAATGTTCATTCAATTAATAAAATACATTCAAATTAAAGATACATGATTAGAAGAAGCATCATCAATTACTAATCTACATCATTTTTTTTATAATTGACACTTTTAGTACGGATGGATTCTTGGTCATTAGCTCAAAAACACAAGCATCCCCTGAGCATATGGAGTTGTCACTCAGAAATTTGACCCATCCTTCAAAGAAATTGAAGCTAGAATTGCATAGTAAAAGACTCATAGTCCATTGTTGGGTCCCCACTTTAAGTGTTACTGACTGATTTTTTGGTTCAAGATAACTCAAAATGAATTTTTTTGGAGCAGTCAATTTATAACGACTGTATCTGTCAGTCCTTGCAATTCTAAAGAAAAGGGTATAATTCGAAGTAAAATTGCTAGCTTCTTTGAAAGCTTTGGTACCTCTATAAGTCTTATAGGTTCGTTGATTGTTCTTGTGATTCCTTTTCCTCGATGTGTAATTTTCAGCTTCACACTTCTTGGACATGCCTTCATTTTTTGAGTCAGACTTCTCACTACTGAATTTTTGTGAAGAAAAATGAGTATAATCAATTTCGTAAGTGGTATTGTCACATATTATAACATTAAAATTTGACCTCCCTCCGTAGACGAATATCAACATATATCCATGAGCTAGCTGATAATACTTCACAAATTCTGGCCAACCTTCTTCTAGGTGTAACTTGCCATGTTTGGCAACCAAACCTATCCTCCATTTATGACTACATGGAAGCACCAAAGATATAGGATGGCCAATGTTTCTCCGTGCAGCCTCACAAACTTTCGTGGAAGTTGCTACATGAATCACAACATGTCCATAAGAGTGAGTTTGCACATAAAACATGTATAAAATTTCAATCAGTACAGTTTGAATTTTTTAGTGTTATAACAAATTAACAGTTCCAATTGTTCTTTATTAAATCTTGGAAATTATAATTTGCTTTTGCTAGTCATTCCTAGAATACTTTAACGAACTTCTAGTAAAACTGTGGAGTACGCAATTTAGTGCAAAATTCGATATTCACGTGTTCCAATACATAATGTATAAGTAAAAATTTATTTAATGCATTCTTTTGTATTGACTACAGCAACAGGATCCATGGTAGACTTTCGTCAATGACTCTAATATCATGAAAGAACTTATCACTTGCAAATCTATCTTAGACAAAGTTTAGAGGAAATGTGTCAAAGGCTTGCAAAAAGTTTTTGAGCCTTTGAGAAAGAGATTGTATTTATAGAAAAGTTGTACAAAGGAAAAATGGTTACAAGTTTCAAGAACCAAATTGATAACAACTTAATGTGCTCTAACAAAACATAACTAACAACAGAATATTACAGCTAAACAACTCAATCTCTAAAACTAACTGTAAGGTTGCATATCAATGATTAAAAAAGATTTTTTTATTTCACCTAAACTAATTGTGCTTATTTTACTATTTTTCTTGTATTGCCAATAATTTAATTATTATTCTTTCCCAAGATATAATAAAACATTAAATAGATAATTATGTGAAAATTCTTAATCAATAATAAAAAAAAAAGCAAAATAAATTTGCAATATTACACGTATGTCATAAATATCTCTATCCTATACTATTTATTTAACAAGAGCTTTATTCAATTCTCACTTCTCTTCATTTAAATACCGAAAGTTATGTAAACAATGGTCAAGAATTCATAAGCAGCTTATTGTCATTTGGGGATAACTGAGGTAGTTGGAAGTGTAAGTATTTGCGAAAGGGGGAATGATTCAAATCTCCAAATATATATATAAAAATTCCAGAAGCATTAAACACAAATTAACTAATGTGACTATAGAAGAAAATAATTATAAGTAAATTAAAAATTTATAATTTAACTACACCTTTAATCCCATATAAAAAATTAGAAATATAAACTTTTGACCCATAATTATAAAAAAAAAAATGTTATTTTTTTTACATTTTTACGATCCCTAATTTTTTTTCCCTTCAATATTACTAACTCAAGTTTTAAAAAATAAAATTTTAAAGTTTCATAATTACAAAAATACAGTTTTAGAAAAAACAACTAATAATCCACTAGATAACAACTCCACAACATCTCACTACATCAACCTAAAAAATACTAAAAAATAACACAAGAAACTATATACATCAACAACTAAACACCAACATAAAAAAAAAATTAAAAATAACTTGAAGACAACACAAATAAGGAAAAAACAAGTAAAAATGTAAAAATTGACCTAAAACAGTAAAATTGAAAAAAACTTTGTTAGAACGTAAAAAAGTAATTTTTTTTTAGCAAAATCAAGTCTTTTTTTGTAAATTTCGAAAAAAAGTAACCAGTGGCATACATACCCAATTTTTTTGGGCAAAAATACTCAATGTTAACAAAACAATGATTTCATTACTACTTCCTCAATTTTCTCTGTAATTACTGACCCAGTAGACTCAAACGACGCATAACAACTCATTATTGGAATTAACATAGAGACACATATCAATAAGGAACTAACACGTATCTACTGAGTTCACAATTAACAGAGAAAAATGGAGGAGATAGTAAGAGAATCACTGTTTATGTTGGGTATTTTTGCTGCAAAAAAATGGGATATAACTACAAAAAAGTTAGAACATTGGATATTTATGTCACCAATTAGCCTAAAAAATTAAAAAAATATATCATTTCATATTTATTTTTAAAAAATATGATATTAAATAAATATAGGTTTTTATAGATTTTCAAAATAAATGGGGATCTGGAAATTATTCAAATGCAAATATGGAAAAAAATTTATTCATATATAAACCAAATTTCCAAGATAAAAATTCACATCCACTTTTTTTCTTGTCTATTTTGGATAATCTGTCTGTAGTGAAACTGCTTATTCTACAATTTACATATTTAAAAAGGTAACTCGTTACATGTATTTAGACTGCAAATGGACTTAAACATAATAAATTCACAGGAATACTAATGGTAACCTGTTATCTTTAGTGAAATTGCTTGTCCTACAGTTTTAGTAAGGTAACGTGTTAGTTGAATTTAGTTTGCATATGAACTCAAACATATTGAATTCACGAGAAAAAAACAGGCTAACTCATTATTTTTATTAAACCTGCATTTTTTTTTTGTAGTGTTAATAGGGTAACCTATTACCTGCAATTAGTTTGCATTTATATACAAACATAATGATTTCATATGAATAAAATTAGCAACTCATTATGTATAAAAATAAAACTTGTTACCTCCAATAAACCTCTATATAATAAATTTGTACACATGGTAACCAGTTGCCATAATCAGCAATAAACCAAAATAAGTAACTATATTTTTTCTCTATTTCAGGTATGGAGTTGATGTGCATAAAATGTACTCTTTTTAGTACAAGGAAGAGGCCCAAACTTAAAGCCCATTTTCCCTTCAGCCCAGCCCAAGCCATTTAAAGCCAATCCCTTTCAAGCCGATCCGTAAGCCGCGCCAGAGCTAAGCCGTGACTTCTCAAACTACCACTTGTCAAGTTCTGCGCGTACTAGTAGCTGCAAGTTGGCCCCACGAGCTTCCTTTCCCAAGCGCATGTGATGCGCACAATCCAATCAGGGAGGGAGAAGTGCTCTCCATGGGTGTGTCTCCCTCGATTCTGCGCATGAATTTCAGCGCTGACAGCTGTAGCTCCTCTCTTCGTTCCCTCTTGATTCTGCGTGGGTCCCATCAGCTTGCTTATCGTGAATATGGAAGAGTAATTACTTATTTGTTATTTGGCATATTGTCTTTTATCGAAATAAATAATCGTTATCTTATATTTATAATAATATTTTTTTGGTGCTCTCTATTAGTAATTCTACTAGTTTGATACCCTACATTGGAATTTAATAAACACAAATTTTAAATATGACCATATTGTTCATTCTTTTAACAATTTATTTCTTTTTTTTTTCTTTTAAAATGATTTAAAAAAATATTTTATGAATTAATATAACTAAAAAATATTTTATAAATTAATCAATGAAAAAGTATTTGAAAATAAAAATAAATTAATTAATTTAAAAATAAAAATATTTTAGTTGGTTAAAGAAACATTAATTTTTTTAAAAAATTCAAAATATAAGTTAAAAAAATTAAAGCAATATTTTAAAATTAATTAAAGTAAACTAAAAGCCTAATAATTTTTAAAGTTTCAATTAAACTATTTTATTTGAATTCAATTTGAATTTTGGCTTTTAAGTTTAGAGTGTTGATTTTAATTTTTGGGTCTAAATTTAGGGGTTAGATTTTATTTTTGTTTACTTTTAATTGATTAATTTATAAAAGTATTTTTATTTGTTTTTTGTTTCATTAATTCAAAAAATCATTTTAAATCATTTTAAAATAACAAAAATTAAAGAAAGTCAAATAATTCATTTAAATGAGGGGCAATGTGATAATATTTAAAATTTGAGTTGACCAGATTTCTTGTAGAGGGTACCAAACAAGTACGAATTACAAACAGATATATCAAATGATCATTATTATAAACATAAGATATTAAGTATTTATTTCGATAAAACACATAGTACCAAATAAGTATTTACCCTAAATGGAATAATGCCAATTTATTTGACGGAAAGAAAGAACAAAATATTGAGAGTTCCTCATTTGTAAATATTCAAATAAAAGCTAATGTAATTTCATTAATTGGAATTTATTTAGCTAAATATTTTAGTTTTGGTTAACTAAGATCATTATAAATAAATTAGGATTTGTAAAGGAAATGGTCATTCTTCTCTTGTGTGTAATTTTCTCTATAGAATTGTATGAGCATGTTTTATGTCTTAGGCTAAATTCTTTGGTTAGGTTCTAGATATCCTATATGTAGAGTGAGTTTATGTAACGCCCTACTGCTTTAGAGTCGTTACTAAGTGGGTTTAAAACGTACAATTAACGTGCTAATTGAGGTTTTAAGATAAAAGTGTAATTAAACTATAATCAGAGTCATAAACTTTGAAAATAAATCATTTACTGAAAATCATAAAGCGTTTAACATTTGGGATCCCAAAAATTTTGCTTAGAAATATTTACAACTCAAAAGTATAAACTGAGTCGGCTAAACGACAAAATAGAATTTGGTACAAAGCATCTCCCAAAAATATCCTTGGCCGTGGCAGCCAGACAGACCAGACATGTACGCGCCGCTCGTCGCGCTCTCTATACTCAAGGTTGATCGACTTTTCCCTTGCCCTTACCTGCACCATAGAGCACCCGTGAGCCGAAGCCCAACAAGAAAACCCTCACAAGCAGATAACATATGTATATTAAACACTTAACATGTAAACAAGCCACCACTAGGCTAAACACATACGGTCATGCCGTCTTATACGCCTTACCAGGCCCTGGGTTCGCGGTCTACACCGTAAGGATATCCCAGGTATCCTTTAGGGTCTCGCCCTGGCAACTTGCACTCCGCGTGCTAAACGCTGCTCCCGGCCCCTTGCCGTTCTCGGCCTTCGCCATTCTCGGCCCTAGCCGTTCCCGGCGCTTTCCGTTCATTCATTTATATGTACACATAATATAACTAAACAAATACTTAAACACATATAAACTCAATCAAAGGACTACGCTCTGCAACACAGTCAGATAGAGTTGAGCCCTGCAACACAATCATATAGGGTCGTGCCTTGTAACACAAGCTCTATGGGAACAGTAGTTTTCTTACCTGTATCCCAAGCTTCCCAAGCAGCGATGTCCCGATCACAATCCCCTAGTCCGAGCCTCGCAGAAACCCTAGTCACAACGCACCAACAATATCCATCCATCAAGTTATAATCCATTAAATAACTTTGGGTTATAATTCTAGTCTCCAGAACATTGAATTCTATCAATCCGGGTGATAAAATCCATCCCGAACCTTTACTATTGAATTCCCGATCCTAAAACCTCTTAAAAGCCAAAAATTGCGCTAAGCGTCGCGGCCCCCAACTCAACCCGAGGCCCTGCCTCATTTTAGCCTACACGTGCCGCGGCCCTTCCTGAAGGGCGCCACGGCGCGCCTCCAATTCCAGACGCCCCTATGTTCAAAGGGGCCGCGGCTTAGCAAGAACAGCGCCGCGGCCCGACCCCTCGAGCTCAGAAAAATTTACCATTTTTACCATGAAAACCAGTCCAATTAACCCCAAAATCACCCAACAACACAAGCTAATCATCACAGCAGTTATACTATGGATTCAACAACAAAACCCAACAGGAATTCAAGCTAAAAGCCTCATCAAACTCAAAGTCAATTCTTCACTCAACACACATGCAGTACTCTAGAATTTCAGCTTAAAACTAGTATAATTCACTAAGATTAAAGCTTATCTTGAGCTGAATTGAGTCTCTGAATTAGGTCCTTAAGCTTCAAGCTTCTAGCTCCCAAGATTCCTAGCCCAATTCCTTAGTTTTGATTAGTTTCCACCAAGATTTCCCTTGCTAAGACTTAGAGAAAATTGTAATGACTCGAATTTTCTAATCGGGCTTAAGGCCTTGATTAGGGTGTCTGGAGGGCAATAAATGATTTAATATGCTAATGTGTGGAATTATGTGAATATGTGATAATGATGCATGTTTAGTTGAGTTAAATGTGCATGTGGGCCCCGACTGGATATTAGGGGTATAAATGTGATAAATGCGATATATATATATATGTAATATGTCTGTGCAGCACGATCCGAGACAGTCCTGGGGAGTGGGTAGCCAGAAAGTCACAACGGGGTTGAGACTCCGACTCGGGGCGAGTTGAGGGGTAGTTTGGGCATTAGTTATTATACGGGGTTATCGGGTCAAGAAAATAAATATTTGGAGATATATTTAATGATAGAATGTCTAGGAGGGAATATTGGGAAAAATTACCATTTTGCCCTTGGGGACGTTTTGGTACCCCGAGCCTTGAGGTAACCACATAGATTAAGTTAAATAAAACAAACAGAAAGAACCATTTAGGGGCTTGTAGAAATCGACACCTATTCTTACCTTCCAGCTGAAGATAGGTTCTTATCCTTTTCTCTCTTCACTCTCTAAGGCAAACTCAAGGAAAACTTTGGGGAAACCAACTTAAAGCTAAGGGATTGCAGCTCGGGATTTAAGGGAGCTTGAAGCTTGAAGATTGGAGCATAGGGGACTAGTTCTGAAGCTTAATCCAGTAAGGGTAAGCCTTAATTATAAAGATTAAGTTTAGATTTGCTGCTGGTTTATTAGAGTTTGCATGTTGGTTAAGTTTGATCTGTCTTGAGTGTTTTAGTTGAGCTTTGGAGCAGGATTCAATGGGGTTTTGATGTTGATATTGAGCTGGAATGTTTGTGTTAATTAACTGGGATTGTTAGCTAAGTTTTAGGGTGAATTGGCTTGAGGAAAATATAGAAAATTGGTGAAGAATTCTGGGTTTGGAGGTGAGGGCCGCGCCGCAGCCTGTGTGCGCGCGCAGCCATGGGAGGCCGAGAAGTTCATGCGCGCCGTGGCCCGTGTGTGCTGCAGGGGAGTGCTAGCCTCTGTTTTGAGGCTAGACGCAGCGCTTGAGGGTGGGGCTGCGGCTCTTAGTGCCAGTTAGTGTTTTTAAGGGTGTTTAGGCTTGGGAACTCAATGGTTAAGGCTCAGGATGGATTTTATCACTCGGATTGATAGAATTCAAGGTCCTGGAGGTTAGAGTTATGGCACGAAGTTATTAAATGGATTAGAACTTGATGGATGGATATGGTTATTGTGTTGTGACTAGGGTTTCGGCGAGGCTCAAGTTAGAGGACTGTGTTCAAGACATCGGTGCTCGGAGAGCTCGGGACTCAGGTAAGAAAACCCTTGTTCCCATAGAGCTTGTATGCAAGGTTGAGCCCAATGTGTTTGAACTGCAGGGCGTAGCCCTTTGACTGATTTTGCTAGAATTCTGTACTTGCTAGTTATGCTATGAATGTTATTATGTGAATGATCGGCAAGGGCCGGGAATAGTGTAGGCCGAGGACGGCAGGGGGCCGGGAACGGCAAAGGGCCGGGAACGGCGTTAGGCACGTTGAGTGCAAGGCCGGGTACGGCAAGGGGTCGGGAGCAGTGTTGAGCACGTGGAGTGCGAGTTGCCAGGGCGAGTCCCTAAAAGGATACCTGGGATATCCTCACGGCGTGGTCCGCGAACCCAGAGCTTGGTATATGCCTGGGACGGCTAGGCCGTATGTGTTTAGCCCATTGGTGGTCTGTTTATATGCCTGATGTATGTGTTGCATATGTTATCTGTTTATGGGTTTTCTTGCTGGGCTTCGGCTCACAGGTGCTCTATGGTGCAGGTAAGGGTAAAGAGAAAGCTAACCAACCATGAGCGTAGCAGGCATGATGCGACGTGTACATGTTTGGCCAGCTTGGCTGCCACAGCCAGAAGATTTTGGGAGATGTTTGTAAATAAACCTAGATTTTGTCATTTAGTTGACTTGGTTCAGTTTATATATTGTAAATGTTTCTAAACTGTGTTTTGGGATCCCAAGTGTAAAACTTTTATGATTTTCTATGTAAATTGTTAATTCTAAAGTTTTTCCTCTGTTTATGGCTTAATTACACTATTTAACCTAAAACCTCGATTAGCGAGTTGAAAGTGCGTTTTTAAACTCACTTAGTAACGACTCTAAGGAAGTAGGGCGTTACAAAAATAAAGAGAGAGAAGAGTGTCTTTGGGTCAGTTTCTACAAGTTTCTGAGTACTCCTTTGGTTTTTTTTTTGTTTTTTTTATTTACTTAGCCTCTAAGATTACCTCAAGGCTCGGGGTGCCAAAAACGTCCCCGAGGGAAAAATGGTAAATTTCCCTAATATTCTCTCATAAACATTCTATCTTCAAATATATCTCCAAATATTTATTTCCATAACCCGATAACCCCATAAAATGTCTAATACCCGAATTACCCATCGACTCGCCCCGAGTCAGATTTTCGACCCCATTGTAACTTTCTAGCTAACCGCTCCCTAGGACTGTCTCGGTTCGTGCAACACAGATATTTCACAAATATATCGCAATTATTCATATTTATGCCATCAACGGGCTAAAATTACAAACATGCCCACATGCATATTTAATTTACCTAAACATGCATCTCTAATCACATACTCATGAAAATTCACATATAATAATAATAATAAACCACTTTTTGCCCTACTGGCACGCTAATTAAGGCCTTAAGCCTTGTTAGCAAATTTGGGTCGCTACAATTTATTTGCGTTACAGATTTGATCAAACTATTTTTCTATCTTCTTTTGAGAATTTATTTATTATTTAATTTTGTCATTATTTTTCATATAAATCTAGTTACACTCTTTCTATGTGAAATTTTGCATGGTATAATTATAATGATAAAAATATATTATTTATAATCTCGTGCAAGTATTAACAATAAAAAATTGGTTTGCTTAAATTCATTTTAAAATTATATATCTTATTTACAAAATATTGTTCCCAATCTTCATATAAGTTCAGTTATATGCATTTTTTTTTATATATGATTCTATCATGCAATGTCGGATAGATAAGATTATTTGTGCAAGTTAGTCTTTTACTGCAATATCATTTAAGGATATATTGTCGATCTTAGTTAACTTGTCATATTAATTATTTTTATTGAATTAAACCCAAATAAGTGAACGAAGCATACAATGTGTTCTCAAAACCTACCACTTTTATATTATTTATTCTCTCTTCTTGTGTTTATTTTGTCTCTTCGATTCCTCGCAAAAGTAATTTTTCATTCTCTTGTGTTTATTTTTACTCATCTCTGTACTATTTATTTAGTATTTTTTGTGTTTATTTTAGATATCTCCCAGTGGATATAACTCTCCATTCTACACTACATGGACCACTTTGTGAAGACAAGTTTAGGCGTATCCAGGATTACATTAAATCTTGATTCATTTCGGAAGAAGATGAATGAAAACAACAATTACATGAATTACAAAGTGGTTGGGTCACTAAATCTATCAAATTGTTCAAAGAAGATAAATAATGACTTTGACAATGTTGAAATCTCTTACCAAATAGCTAAAAGTAACCTACCAATAAAGTTTTGACTGACAACTTTGTCATTTATTCACATGGAGATGAAGAAAAGTTACTATTTAATAAATGAATTACACTTGTGTATTCAAAGCTCTTATCACACTCCATATCCCAAAATATGGTAAGTACTTTATTAGTGACTATTATATAATATTGTTATATACCATTCCAAAAAGTATTTTACTTGTATATACCATGAACTACTAGAAAAGCTCCAGGTTGCAATACACAACATGAAGATTGGTTCCTTGCTACTCCAAGCAAGCACAAACCATAAAATGAATTGATCCCATTTAAAAAATGTGCCTTTAAGTTACCATTATTATTCATTGCCATCTCTGCTAAATATGCCAATGAAGTTTGTAAGTTCATCATGGAGGAAAATTTAAGAAACACAAAAAAGAAAGGAACAAAAGACAATCATAGCTCGTAAAGTACACAAATAGAAGAAGGTCAGATTTTCAAAGACAAGAAAGTATTGAAATATTCACTTAGCTAGTATGTCATGTTCAACAACTTTCAATTAAAAACAAAGAGATCAAAATCATGAGAGTACCTACTTACTTGTGTAGACAAAAATTGTAAGTGGTCAATTTGAGCTTCAAAATTTGGACATATAGAAACATTTATCGTGAGACGTAATTTCGAGGTATCATATTTATAGTTACAGTATCTTTTTTTTTTAATATAGTACCATGGTACTCTTATATATTATAAGAAAGGTATTCTATGTTACCTACATGAGAACACAAATATTGATGGTGGTTTCTAATTATTTTGTGTATTTCTTTATAAGTTAAATACTTATTTGGAATCATATGTTTTATTAAAACACAAATTTAGTATTCTTGACTCAAATTTGGTCAATAATTTTTTCAAAATGGTCAAATAAATTGCCCACAATTATATGTAATTAAGTAACCAACATTAATTTGAAAAAACTATCCTACCATGTGTCATATTTTTATTGGTCAAAGTTATAGTTTTAAAAAATAGTATTTGCTTCAAAAATACCTAATGTTTATTATTTTTATTTTATTTTATACACTTATATACTTAATTTTTATTTTGGTAAACATAATCATTTTGTTGTCGACAATACTACCAAGGCCATTAAGTGTCATTTCAATTAAGTTGCTAGGTGTCACGTTCTTATTGGTCCACGCCATATTTTTATTAAAAAAACTTATTAATTTATTTTTTAAAATTATAAAAAATAATTAAAATAAATTTATAATAAAAATATAATTTTAAAAAAATCAAAACTAATTTTTCTCTCTCTTTCATCTTCAAGGTCTTCCACTCTCACCCACTATCTCTCTTTCTCCTTCCTCTCTCGCCCACTCTCTGTTGAGTTTTATGCCCTTATAAAGCCACATTTCTTACGTAACTCACTTGCTTAACAATAAAGAAGTATAAATCAGTTTTTGTCTATCGATTGCATTGCTTGCTTGTTTTATTACATGATAAATTACTTAATACAAATATCTATAACCAAGCTTGTTTGAGGAATCAAGCCAAGGAACCAAGTTGGGATAAGCTAAGGTTATGCTCTACCATTGAAGAGGGTGTGTTGCTGAGATTGAGGTGAGTTTTTAGCCATTAGAACTCTTGCTTTTGCTCTGTTTTCTTAGTTGAGTTCCAGCTGGTTTTTGGGTTGGGAAGTGGGGAATTGATTGGAGTTTTGGCTAGGGTTCTTGGGGTTATGGTGCCTAGGACATGTGGAGGTGGTATTTGGGTTCATTTGGGACTTAATTTGATGTTTGGAAGCTTTTGGTTTGAGTTAGAAATGGTGGAATCGTAGGAAGGATTTTATGGGTTGTTGCTGGCTGAAGGTAGCGCTACAGCGCCCAGTATAGGGCGCTACAACACTACCTGCATAGGAGGTTGGGCAGTTTTGGTTCTGTCTTGAGCGCTGGGGCGCTAGTAGCGCTACCCTATTTCTTCAGAATCCCGTTTTGAGTGTTTTTAAGGGTTTTTGGCTTGGGGTTTCAATCCTTAAGGCTCGGGATCGAATCTACTCACCGTGTGGGTACATTTCGAGGTCTTGAGAGTGGGGTTTAGATCAAGACCCTATCATTGTTGATTTTCATTAATCGGAGTTATGTTTGGTTATGACTAGGTGTCTGCTAAAGGATTAAAGGATCGATCGTTCTCAAGGGTCGTTCTTGTTCTAATTCTCGCTCGAACCAGAGGTAAGAAAACTGCACCCCATATGTGACATGCATGGTTATTCTTGATGCATGTTGGATGACTAAGTGTGATGCATGTGATGCACGAGGAACACGTGATTAGGGCATGCCATGAATGTTGAATATGAGATTGATCAGAACTTGAGTCTCTCTGTGCCCTACATTGGAATATTTGACATATGATATATGCTTGGTAGCATTGCTTATTTGTGTGTGTGGCTCTGACTAACTAGTCAAAATTGGCAAAGGTGTCAGTATTAGTTGTGAAGCTGTGACCTACTTGTCAAGTTCACAGTAGTACTGAGCACTGGTCACTTGGTATTGACTAAGAAGTCAAGGACGGCCTTAGCGTATTCAACGCAAGCCAATAAAGATTAGATCTAATCGACATCTGCATTGGATGACTCAACAAGAGCATTAATGCCAGACCGACCTCAAGTTCGATGAATACTATAAGCGCTTGTCTAGCCAAAGGCTAGTCATTTAGAGCCACAGTGACTATTTAGTCACATGGCTGTGGGTGTTGAGCCCGTGAGACTTACGCATCAGTCTCTCATCTGTTAAGTTAGAGACTTACCCATCAGTCTCTCATCTGTTTAAGCTAGTGACTACCCATCATTCACTCATCTGATTAGAGCTATTGCAGGAAAGCCCAGGTAATGGTTTCGTTACACGGCTGTGGGCACCGAGCCCCATAGTGACTTGCTTGTCAGTCACTCATCTATTCAGGGCTGTAAGCTCTGTATGATCATTATGATCATCATTTGCATGGCTTTGGGTATTGAGCCCCATAGTGACTTACTTGATGGTCACTCAGTATGGTTTACCAGAACCTCAAGTGCTAAATCACTAATCTGATTAGGATTGACTTGATAGCCATCCAATCAGGAGGGCCGGATTTCTTATCCTTGATTCCCCAGTGTTATCTGAGTTCATTTGCATGCTTTAATAGAGCTATGTTTGCTAGACATGCCAGATATGATTTGATATCATGATATGATTGTTCATGAGCATATAGAGTTTTCTTGCTGGGCTTTGGCTCACGGGTGCTATGTTGTGCAGGTAAAGGCAAAAGAAAGTTGGACCATCCTTGAGTTGGAGAGCTTAGGTGACGATGCGTACATATGCGGCTGCTCGACCGCCACGACCGAGGGTTGGAAGAGGAACTAGGGTTAAACTCTGTTTTGCCGCTTAGATCGACCTGTTGTAAATATTTTCTTGTAATAGACTCTTAAATTATATTTTTGGGATCCCAATGTATACAGTAAACGTTCTAGTGAAACTTTACACCTTAACCAAAAAAATTTAATCCCTAAATCGCTAGTCATACTTAGTTACACGATTTTGGCCAAATGACTCGATTAGCGAATTTAGCACTGTTTACAAGGCACACTGTAATGGTCCCTGGAGTTTAGGGTGTTATAGTAAGGGCAAGGGGAAAGATGACCAACCATGAGTATGGAGAGCGTGAGGCGGTGCGTACATGTCTGGTCTGTCTGGCTGCCACGACCAGGGGTATTTTTTGGGAGATGCTTTATACTGAATCCTATTTTGTCATTTAGTCGACTTAAAACATATTTTGAGTTGTAAATATTTATAAATAGTATTTTCGGGATCCCTAATGTAAAACACTTATAATTTTCAATGAATGTTTACATTTTCAAATTATGTGATTTTAATAAAGTTTAGTTACACTTTTGAGTTAAATACTTGGTTAGCTAGTTAAATGCACATTTTAAACTCACTTAGTAACGACTCTAAGGTAGGAGGGTGTTACAACTTGGTATCAGAGCAAGCTAAGGTTTATGGTTCCTGGAGATTGACTGAACATGTACGCTCGCTGTCAATGACAAGCTCGACTCAGGGTTGGTTGGTAATAATTGATTTATATGGTTGAATATGTGCTTACATGCCCTGTTTGCCTGCTTATTTCATATGGAGCATGATGAATGAGTTAACATATGCATGATGCCAGGGCATGGCCCGTTGAGTGCTATATGTTATTTGTGTTATGTGAATTGTTGTTATGGTGGGCTGGTGTGAACTGGGAGGTGGTCTTGGATTTTGTTATCATGCCTGATGAGCGGCGTCGTTGATTGCAGGCAAATAGTTGAGATGCCTCGACAATCATCTAGACTCCGAGGCAGTCGGGCCAAGGATGACACTTAGGGTCAGGACCCTCCACCTGCCTCACAGAACTGGCAAGAGATGTTTGCCAAAATGGAAGCAAGATTGCAACGAACAGAGGAAGAACTTCGACAATTGAGGCAACAGGCCCCTCCTTAGATCACTGGGTTGCCAATTCAGCAAGTTGGGGCGTCAGTGCCAGTTCAGCCTACTATGGAGAACATGTGGGAACCTTTGTATGAAAGGTTCAGGAAGCATCTTCCTCCCACCTTTGAGGGTGGACCAAACCCACTGTGGGCAGAGCAGTGGATGAATATGGTTTCCTCCATCTTGGATTTTATGAGGGTTGAAGGGAACGAGAGGGTAGCTTGTGCCAGCTACATGTTCAGAGAGGATGCCCGCATCTGGTGGGATGTAGTTGTTCAGAGAAGGAATGTTGCAGTTATGACTTGGGAAGAATTCAGGAACATCTTCAATGAGAAGTATTAGAGTGTTGCAGTTCAAGCTGCGAAGGTTGATGAGTTCATCAACTTAACTCTGAACCGATTGACTGTTACTGAGTATGCTCTGAAATTTGACCGGTTGGCGAAGTTCGCACTGGATTTGGTGCCGACTGATGCGGCAAGGAGAGACATATTTGTGTGAGGGTTGAATGTTATGATCGCCCATGATTTGAAGATCACCTTAGATCCAGAGACTACTACCTATGCTCAGGTTGTGGATAAGGCCCTTACAGCTGAGGGGCCGAGGATCAGATTTGGAGAGAGAGCGCTGTTAGGTGCGATGCCAGGAGGACGGTGCCTCCTTGTTTTGGATCCAGTCGGGGTAGTGGCTCTAGTGAGCAGAAGAGGAAGGCCCCAGATTCTTTTGTTCCTCCTAGCTCGGATAGGAGGGCACAGGGTGCTTTTAGTGGCCGTTAGGGCAGAGGTGACAACTGGAGGAGTTTTCCAGTGTGTCCCCGGTGCAGATGACGACATCAGGATGAGTGCAGGATTAGGGCCTGATTTTTCTGTTGGAGTGCCAATCATCTGAAGAAGGACTGCCCACAAGCCTGGAAAGAGGAGCCGAAGCAGGGCGACGGTCTCTCTCCTACCAGAGTGTTTACTTTGACTTAGACTGAGGCGGAGGCTAGCCCCTCGGTTGTGACAGGTCAGATTTCTAGTGTTGGTTCATCTTTTACTGCGTTGATTTACTCGGGAGCTACCCAATCATTTGTATCTGCTAGAGTAATAGATTAGCTATGTAGACCTAGTGATTTGTATGCTAGGGGTTTTCAGACTTTGTTGCCCACTGGAGAATTGGTAGTCTCTAGGAGATGGATTAGAGCTTTGCCAGTAGAGATAGATGGTAGGGAGTTGTCTTTTGATCTGGTTGAGCTTGCAATGGATGACTTCAATATGATCCTAGGGATGGATTGGTTATCGAAGTATGGGGCGACGATTGGCTGCAAGCGTAGGATGGTGACTTTTGAACCAGAAGGGGATGTACCCTTTGTATTTGTGGGAACAGTCAGTGGACCGCAGGTACTTATGATTTCAGCACTGAAGGCTAGAGACCTGATGCAGAAAGTTGCATAGGATTCCTAGCGAATGTTGTGGATGCCTCTAGGGTTGTGACGGTTGGACCGGGGGAGACCAGATTGGTATTTGAGTTTCTAGATTTATTTCCAGCAGACTTGCCATGGTTTCCACCGTAGCGAGAGATTGAGTTTGTCATTGAGTTGGTGCCAGGAGCGGAGCCAGTATCTAGGACACCTTATAGAATGGCTCCGGAGGAGTTGAAAGAGTTGAAGATTCAGTTACAGGAATTACTGGATCTGGGGTTCATCAGACCGAGTTTCTCTCCATGGGGTGCTCCAGTGTTGTTCGTCAAGAAGAAGGATGGATCTCTTAGGATGTGTTTTGACTACAGAGAGCTGAATAAGTTGACCATCAAGAACAAGTATCCACTACCTAGGATCGATGATTTATTTGACCAGCTACAGGGAAAGATAGTGTTTTCCAAGATTGATCTCCGATCAGGTTACCATCAGTTAAGGATCAAAGAAGAGGACATACCAAAGACCGCTTTCCGCACGAGGTATGGACACTATGAATTCCTGGTTATGTCCTTTGGATTAACCAATTCCCCAGCATCTTTTATGGATATGGTGAATAGAGTTTTCAAGGACTATCTGGACAAGTTTGTGATTGTGTTTATCAATGACATCCTGGTGTACTCACAGTCAGAGACAGAGCATGAGCAACATCTACGCTTGGTATTGCAATGATTGAGATAGCATAAGCTATATGCTAAATTTAGTAAATGCAAGTTCTGGTTACTGCAAGTTACATTTTTGGGCCATATCGTCAGTAAGGAGGGGATTCTGGTTAACCCAAGTAAGATAATGGCAGTGAGAGATTGGCCTAGACCGAGCAATGTTCCGGAAGTTAGAAGTTTTCTGGGATTGGCAGGATATTATCGACGGTTTGTTGAGGGGTTTTCCAGGATAGCTACACCGTTGACAGAATTGACAAAGAAGAAGACAAAGTATGTTTGGACAGACAGATGTGAGAACAGTTTCAAAGAGTTGAAGCGGCGACTGATCACCCACCAGTGTGTTGGGGTTTTATGCCCTAATTAAAACCCAAATTCTTTGTAATCTCATTTTATTATCAATAAAAGAATAGAAATCATTTTTTGACTTGGTCAATCACTTTGCTCACATGTTTTATTTTCATGATTATTTGTTTAATATAAACTTCTATTAAATCCCGAGCATATAGCTAATCTTATTTATAGTGACGTAATCACAGTGGAATATAAATATGATTATATGTTCAATATAAGTTAGTCCTAAGATTAGTCAATGCACATGATTTACACTGACTTGCTAATCTATGATATGATCTACTTACACATCACAGTGTTATGTTCTTTCCAAAACATTAGCAAAGTAGATAAGATCGGATGTATTTGTACATCGGATAGGACCGGTATTAACAGTTGATAAGATAAGTAAACATACCGTTATTATCTATTCTAGTCATATCATATAGTTGACCATAGGTCAATTCAATCTCAATTATGAGTGGTTAGTATTCTAACTGATTTTATTATTTGAGTTCTTTGACTTGTTCGTTACCAGCTTACCCTACGGACTAGCACATACTTACATCTTGGGAACTCGGTAGTATAATTGAGTGGGAGTGTTAATCATAGATATGAACATCTATAGCTTCTGATGAAGAAGTGAAACGATGGTTTCCTTTTAGTTTGGTTCAAGGTGTTAAATGATAGATATCTCATTTCAGTAATTAAATTAGTTTACTATAATATCATTTACAAGGAACTAAGTGTTTTAAGGATAAAATACAATGAGAGGTGAAATGGTATTTTAGTCCTATCTCATTGTAGACCATCTATAGAGGATTGAGTGACAATTATGGTTGAAATAATGGATAATTAATAGCATATCTATATTTGTTATAGAGCGTTCTATGAATTCAAGAGTGCAATTCCGAGTCTATAGAGGAGTCACGAGGAATTAGTAAGTTATTAAATTTATTTGTTAGATTTATGATAACTTATTGGAACTTGATTTCATCGGCCCATGGTCCCCATTGTACCTTGGATATAATCATCTAGATAGTCTCAATTAATTGATTTAATTATCAATAGGAATTAACAAAGTTGACCAGGTCAATTTTGGATAGTTTCACAGAGTTGTGTAATTTTGAGAAAAGAAGAGAAATTATGGCAAATTTATTAATTAAGATAAATTGGTATCTAAATTAATAAATAAGTTTAAATCAAAGTTCAAATTATAAATAATTAATTTGATATAGGATTTTAATACTTATTTAATTAATTAAATCAATAGAAAATAATACAGGCCTTGTTTTTATGTCAAATGGGCTTTATAATCAAATGAGAAATTTCACGGGCCTAAAACCCATGATAATTTCGACCTAGGGCTTTAAAATGGCTATTATTTTATTGATTTTTTTAATTAAATTAAATGACCTAATTGAGTCTATAAAATGAGTGCTTAGAGAGAAGTCATCAGTGAAGATTTCTGAGACGACAGATAAGTTTAATCACTGGTTTTCTGATAGTTTTAGATTCTCTCTAAACACAAGTCCTTTTCTAAGTCTCTTTGATTATTTTCTCTTCTTCTTTCTATATCTATCTCATGTGTTGAGAATTGCCCACACTAGTCTAGGTGATTCTAAGGATACATTGGAAGGCTGTGAAGAAAATAGAAGATCGGTTTAGTTTCTTGATAATACTCTGTGACCGAAAGGATTCAAGAGTTAGAGAAACTGAAGGAAGGACTCTTTAACTCCATTGCGCATACTGTAAGTCTCTTTGTTTCTCTTTGAATTCAATTTTAGAAACATGCTTTAGGCTTTCTCGTATTAATTTGTTTAATATTAGATATACATAAAAATAAATAAAGAGCCTGTATAAGCTAATCTAACACAGTGTTGAGTTTGCCGACAGATAATGAGAAGTTTGTGGTTTACTGTGACGCTTCCAGACAGGGTTTAGGGTGTGTGCTGATGCAAGCTGGTAAGGTGATAGCCTATGCATCGAGACAGTTAAAGGAGTATGAGCAGAGATATCCCACGCATGATCTGGAATTGGCAGAGGTGGTATTCGCACTTAAGATTTGGAGACATTATTTATATGGTGAGAAGTGCGAGATATACACCGATCATAAGAGTTTGAAGTACTTCTTTACTCAGAAAGATCTAAATATGCGCCAGAGATGGTGGCTGGAGTTGGTTAAGGATTATGATTGTGATATCCTATATCATCCGGGAAAGGCTAATGTAGTGGCTGATGCACTGAGTCGGAAGGGCCCAGGACAGTTGTTCAGTTCGAGACAGATATCCGATAAGCTAGCGGAGGAGATGACTAGAGCGAGTATAGAGTTGGTGGTTGGTCGGTTAGCCAACATCACTCTTCAGTCTACACTCCTTGAGAGGATCAAGAAGGCGTAGGGGAAGGATTCCCAGTTGAGAGGTTACAGAGAGAATGTCTTAGTCAGAGCGGCTAAGGACTTCTCTATCTCGGATATGGGGTTACTGAAGTACAAAGGCCGGATCTGTGTTCCGATAGATTCTCATATCCTGCGAGAGATCTTGGATGAATCGCATACCAGTCCTTATTCCTTACATCCAGGTACGACGAAGATGTACCAAGATCTGAGAGTTTTGTACTGGTGGTCGAGCATGAAGAAGGATGTGGTGTATTATGTGGCCAAGTGCTTAATGTGTCAACAAGTTAAGGCTGAGGATCAGAGGCCGGCAGGGTTACTACAACCTCTAGGGGTTCCAGAGTGGAAGTGGGAAGATATTACCATGGATTTCGTGGTTGGCTTGCCGAACACCGTGGGACAACATGATTTAGTGTGGGTGATCGTGGATAGGTATACCAAGTCCGCCCACTTTTTACCTGTCAGGATGACTTATACTGTGGAGTAGTATGATGAATTATATGTGAAGGAAATTGTTCGACTTCATGGGGCTCCAAGGTCGATAGTGTCCGACAGGGACCCCACCTTCACTTCCAAGTTTTGGGAGAGTCTGCAGAAGGCTATGGGCACGCAGTTACGGTTTAGTACCGCTTATCATCCTCAGACAGATGGACAGTCTGAGAGGACGATTAAGATACTGGAGGATATGCTTCGAGCCTGTGTGCTAGATTTTGGGGGATCTTGGAGTAAGTATCTCCCTTTGATTGAATTCTCGTACAACAACAGTTATCAAGCGACTATCGGAGTGGCTTCGTATGAGATGCTTTATGGGAGGAAGTGCAGGTCACCTATCCATTGGGATGAGATGGGTGAGAGGAGTTATTTAGGTCTTGAAATGGTTCAGAGGACCAATGAGGCGATTGAGAAGATTAGAGCTCGAATGCTCGCCTCCCAGAGTCACGAGAAGAGTTACTCAGATCTGAAACGCAGGAGCGTAGAATTTCAGGTCAGTGACTATGTGTTCCTTAGGGTTTCACCTTTGAGAGGAGTGAAACGGTTTGGTGTTCGGGGCAAGCTGAGCCCTAGGTTTGTTGGCCCCTTCGAGATTCTGGAACGGGTTGGAGAGGTAGCTTACAGACTGGCAATGCCTCCATCCTTATCAGGGGTTCATAATGTTTTTCATGTATCCATGCTCCGAAAGTATGTATCAGATTCAACGCATATCCTGAGTTATGAGAAATTAGAGTTGGACCAGGATTTGTCTTATAAGGAGAAGCCAGTTCAGATTCTTGATCAGAAGGACAAAGTCTTGCGGAGCAAGACCATCGCCTTGGTGAAAGTGTTGTGAAGGAACAACAAGGTTGAGGAGGCGACGTGGGAACTTGAATCAGAGATGCGGGAGCGATATCCCGAGTTGTTTAGGTAATTTCGATGATGAAATTTCTGTAAGGAGGGGATAGTTGTAGCGACCCAAATTTGCTAATAAGGCTTGAGGCCTTGATTAGCGTGCCTGGAGGGCAATAATTGTTATATTGTAATAATATGTGAATTTAATGAATATGTGATTAGAAATGCATGTTTAGGTGAATTAAATATGCATGTGGGCCCCATTTGGTTGTTAGGGGCATATTTGTAATTTAGCCCGTTGAGGGCATAAATGTAATATTTGTATATATTGTGATTGATATCACGTGTGAGTGGTGATATAATCGTGGTGCACGTTTCGAGACGGTCCTAGGGAGTTGTTACGCTAAAAGTCACAATGGGGTTAAATACTCGGCTCGGAAGGAGCTTAGGGGTATTTTGGGAATATTATAACTTGAGTATGAGAATTATTGAGAAATGGTTAGTAGCACTTTAGTAACTTGGGTAACTATAGGTAACTCTTGAGAATAGTTGTCTTAAGTGGGAAGTGGTATTCTTGCAAGAGATTAAGGAAAAGTCTAGGATGCCCTTGAGGATTAGCTAGAAAGGAGGGTAATTAGGTCATTTGGCTTATGTGGTAGATAAGCTTTGGCTGAGGGAAAAGCTTAGAACGTTCTCACATTTCGGCTTATGCAAGAATTGTGTTTTGGGAGCTCTAGAGAAAACTAGAAACTAGGAAGGAAGATCTCTGGAGTTTTGTGGGATCAAGAGGGGAAATCAAGCCAAGGAAAAACTAGAGGATTGCTTTGCATATTGAGGTAAGGAAATCAGAGTAATTATTTTGTAGAATTCAGCTAAGAATGTTATGGTTTGAGAGTTGAATTGTGTGTTGTCTTGTGGATTATCGGAGTGAAGTTCAGATTGGGATTAGTGGAATTGAGCTTGGAATTGGATAGGTTAAGCAGATCAAGGTCGAATCTCCATTTGAGTCATGCATTTCTGAGGTTATGCTCTGTTATGGTTTAAGTTTTATGAAGTTTTAAACCATTTGGTGAATTATGGGTTTGAATGTGTATTTAAGCTAGTTGTTGTTTCTGGGTTACCATACCGTCTATTTGGGGTTTTAAGTTGATTTGGGACTTGGGAGTATCTTGGGGTTGATTTGGAAGAGTTTTGGCTCGGGAAAATGTTGGGGAAAAACCCAATTTTCTGGGTTCGCGTATGAGCATCGCGACCCTGTTCTTCTGCGCCGCGGCGCTAGGTTGAATCAGGAGGAGGGCATCATTCTGGGTTCTGTGGCCCCTAAAGGGTTGTGCCGCGGTGCTAGGCCAAATTCTGGGCAGGGGAAAAATGTGTTTTTAGGGTTTTGGCTTAAAGGGCTCGGGGGACGCTTCCTCTACCTTGTGCGGGGAAACGGGGTGTCCCGAGAGCACGGGATTGGTTCCGAGAGATGATTATGAATTGATTAGTAATGAGAGTGCTATGTATGTGTTGTGACTATGTTTCCAGTGAGGCTCGGGTTAGGGGACCGTGTTCGAGATTTCGGTGCACAAGAAGCTCGGGACACAGGTAAGAAAACTGCTGTATCCATAGAGCAGGGCAAGGCCCCGTAGTTGTGTTGCAGGGCACGGCCCTATATGATTATGTGCAGGGCATTGCTCATTAATTATGTTAATATGTGTTTGATTGATTATTTCATGTATGCACTAGGGCTGATCATTGGGCGGGTTGGTCGGGTTAGAGGGCATTTTTACCCGTCTAATATCATAATCGGATTGGGAAAAGTGAACCTGTAACTTGCCCAATTAAGAAAAAAATTATTTTAACCCATCCAATAGTTTGGGCGGGTTGGTTGGGTCAACCCGCCCAAACCGAAGTGAGAAGGATTTTTTTTTTAAGATTTCATTTTTGTATTTTTTTTCCCTTTAAATACAAGTACTAATAGTGTGAAATTGATCTTTTTAGGCTTAAAAACAATATTTTGAATTTATAGTAAAAAAAATAAAACAAAACTTAATTAATTTATATATTTATTTGGATTAATTGGCAATATATTAAACAATATATTAATAATTACATAAACATTAAAAGTATTAAACAAAGTAACAAACATATATCCTTAAAATGAAAAGGAAAATTAATATAGTCTAAAGTCCAATTACAAACCAAAGTCCAAATACAATTAAAAAAATATAAATTTAATTATGTAGATAATATATTAATATATTTAAATGTATTAAAAAATAGTAAACTCTTAATTGGGCGGGTCGGGTTATGTTGGGCGGGTTGATAATGACTTTCAACCCGCCCAATGTAATAATTGGGCGGTTTAAATTTTTGTCAGTTTATTCGGGTTACGTTTTTTGGCGGTTTTTTTGGGTTGGGCGGGTTGTAAAAATATATGCACAGCCCTAGTATGCACATATGTGAATGAATGGCAAGGGTCGGGAACGATGAAGGGCCGGGAACAGCGAAGGCCGAGAACGGCAAGGGGGCCGGGAGCAGCGTTTAGCATGCGGAGTGCGAGTTGCCAGGGGAAGACCCTAAAGGATACCTGGGATATCCTTACGGTGTAGACCGTGAACCCAGGGCCTGGTAAAGCGCCTGGGACGACATGGTCGTATGTGTTTAGCCTGTTGGCGAACTTGTTATATGCTGAGTGATTGATTTGCATATGTTATCTATAATTGTGGAGTTTTCTTGTTGGGCTTCGGCTCACGGGTACTCTGTGGTGCAGGTAAGGGCAAGGGGAAAGCTGGCCAACCATGAGTATGGAGAGCGTGAGGCAGTGTGTACATGTCTGGTCTGCCTGGTTGCCACGGCCAGGGGTATTTTTTGGGAGATGCTTTGTACTGAATCCTATTTCGGCGTTTAATCGACTTAAAACATATTTTGAGTTGTAAATATTTATAAACAGTATTTTCGGGATCCCTAATGTAAAACACTTATAATTTTCATTTAATATTTACTGTTTATCCAAAAAACAGCTGTTGATTACGTGGCAAGGATTTTCAACACGTGGCCGACACATGGCTAAGATATTGCTCGCTTATCGACCAGGATTATTTCCGCATGGAAATATCACGTTTTATATACGACCAGACTGGTCGTATACTCAGTTCATTTATGTAAAGATCCATACAGTTATGATGATATCCGAGAATATCTCTTCATTATGACCCGCAGATCCGTTTATTAAGGATATATATTATTTCCTAATTTATATAACTCTTCCTGAGCCTATAAATACTCAAGAAATAGCTCAAGGAGGGGGATCGATCTTTTTCCTTCGGAATAATATTACTATTATCCATCATTGTATTGTTTTCTTCTTCTAAGGTCTGTGAAACTCAGGAACCCTAGTTCTTTGATCACACCTTTGAAGCTCAATACTAATAATAGTATTAAGTGGACGTATGTTATTACCAATCATTGGGGCCGAACCACTATAACTCTCTGTGTTCTTTATTTTTCCATTAGATCATTTTCTCAAGCTTTATATTACTTTCCTGTCGTTTTCTAGACTCCGTGTCGTTGACCAAAATCAGGGTCAACATTCTGGTGCTTTCGTTGAGAGTGCTTGAACTCAAGAAAATATAATGGCAAAGACTACCAAGAGGACTGGACAGGCTGCTGCACCATCCCAACCTCCTCCCCCAAATGTGGCTGAAGACGAACCTCATTTGGAGTTTGATGAGGAGGAAGTGGCCGAGATAATGGCGCCACGCAGAGGGAGATAGAGCGCCAGCGCCAAGAGTTGAATGAGCGACAGGCGGAGATGGACTGTCATCAGAGGGATGCCATGGTAGCCCTTGAGGCAGCCCTTAAAGCAGCCCTCCAGTTGGCTGGGAATCAGGCTGCACCTGCCTCGCAGCCTGATCAACCCCCAAGCGGGCCACCTCAAAGAGGTCCCAATCCTAGCTCTCCGCTCCAGCCAACAAGCCCTCAGAGGCCGGAACAGCCACCAATCCCTTAGGATGATATCCCACCTAGGGATCCTGAGACACAACCTTCGTCCCAGGCTGGTCGAAGCAATCCCCCACGCCCGAGGCAGAATAAGGCTGGGCAACAGCCCCGCAGCCCTAGACGCCCAGGGGGTGAAGAGCCGCATCCACTGAGCAGGGGGCAGCGTCCTACCAACAGAAGGAACTCAGAGACAGGCTCTGCGGTCAGGGGCCCCCCACGGCATGACAATGCATGGGGACCCACCGACCAACGCAGGCCTCCCCTTAGCACCCGGGAAATGCCAGCCCAAGGAGGCAACAATGGAAACAGTCGGTCCCACCAAAGCCAGTCAAGGTTCAGAGATGGCCACGACTACAATGAGGCTGACTCAGGCAGAGGAAATGCTGGTCCGAGGAACGAAGAAAGAGGTGGAGGCAGGAGCCCCCCACCTAGAGAGGACCGACAAGCAGGCCATAATGCTGGGGGGCAGCCCAGACAAAATAACGTCTTTAGCCGGCTCGGAGCCAGCGAGCAGTAGTGAAGAGACGATGACTTAAGGGATGTACTCAATGACCACCAAGAGAGGCACGATGAGTACATTCCCCCGGCACCAGAGGCCCCAGCAATTCCTGAAGCCGTTCAGGCTCAGATCGATGCCCTGAACCAGGCTGTGCAGTAGCTGGTCGGGGGGCGGACATCGCATATCGAGTATGATTAGAGGAGAGGCACCCCTTTCGTACAAAGGATTGTTGTGGCAGAAACCCCTAGCAAGTTCAAGATGCCGACTCTGCCAAACTTTGACGGGTATGGAGACCCGGTATCTCATGTAAACAAATTTGAGATACAGATGGACATTCAGAAAGTCTCTGAAGATGCTCGCTGCAGGATCTTCCTAGAGACCCTTTCTGATGCCGCTCAGGAGTGGTTCTTTAAGTTCCCTCCTGCAAGTATAGTATCCTGGGAGATGTTCGTGAAGGAGTTTTACAGACAGTTCTACGCGAGTCGTGTGCACCCCACCGAGGCGAACCAACTGGTTGAAATACGCCAGAAAGAGGGGGAGCCTTTGAAGGAATACGTTCAGCGCTTCATGCGAGTCGCAGCAGGAGCCAAGACTGTGGGCGATGAAGGCAAGATGATGGCCCTAACCGCTGGGGATAGGCGCCATTCTCCCCTCTGGAGTAACCTCAGGAAGCATGGGGTTAAAATTACCCAGGAGTTTTTAGATCGAGCTGATCGGTACATCAAGCTCGAAGACATGATTGCCAAAGAAGGCAAGTCGCCAGCATAAGACAAGGGGCCCAAGGAAGAACCCGCCAAAGCCGCCAACGGGTCTAAGCCCAATGGCAACGACAAAGGCAACAGGAATGGCAGCGAAAAGAATGGTGGAAAGCAGGCGAATGGCGAACCCTCGGCCTCCGAGTGTAAGCGCCCCAAAAATAATCCAAATGAACCGAAATTCACCAATTACACCGCCCTTGTCGAAAGCCGAGCAGAGGTTTTCCAAGCGACCAGCTCAAGTGTGCCCTACAGACGACCCGCACCCATAAGAAAAGATGTCTCCAAGAGAGATTCAACAAAGTTCTGTCGTTATCATAACGACTATGGGCACGACACCAATGAGTGTAACCAGCTGAAGGACGAGATTGAGTTCTTGATAAGCAGGGACATTTAAGAAGATATGTACGAGTTGCGGGAGGGTCTCAGCAAGAGGCTCCGGGTGGAAACGAGCCGGCGTCTGCACGCCAATGCTTGCCACCTTTACAGCCAGCTCCCGTGGCAGGTACCTTACTCACCATCTGCGGAGGCCTGCATCTTGCAGGAGATAGTGGAAAAGCGAGGGAACGATATGCTCAAACCCTACGCCACAACCAAGACATCAAGATGATGAGTGTCGAGGATCGTGCACCAAAAAAGGCTCGAATAGAGGAGGAACTAATCACCTTCTCTGACGACGACGCCCAGCATGTGCGATTCCCACACTCTGATCTGCTGGTCGTGGATGTCCAAATCGCAAATATGATGGTGAAGAGAGTGTTGGTCGATACAAGAAGTTCGGTCAACATTTTATATAAGTCCTCGCTGGAAAGGATGAAATTTTCCGTTAAGGACCTAGAGCCATGCAACCAAACCATTTATGGTTTTTCCGGAGAAGGGCTCGCCCCAGTGGGGTCAATTAGACTCCCAGTCACGGCAGGTACTGCGCCTGCTAACAGGACATTACTCACTACTTTTATAGTAGTTGATTGTCCTTTAGCATATAATGCCGTGATAGGGAGACCAATTCTGGTTGACCTTCGAGCCGTCACTTTTGTATGGCACCTCGCCATGAAATTCCCAATGGACGCAGGAGTAGGATGCGTGTTAGGAAACCAATGGGAGGCGAGGGAATGCTACAACACCTCGATCAACAAGGCAAGAAAGGGTGTATCGAGAGATGACGCTGGGAAGGAGTTGCAAATGGCAACAGATGTTCAAGTCCGTTCAAGTGACAATCTCACCAAATAGAACGTTGCCCAAAGTGAGGATAGAGACTTAGATCCTCGCTTTGGGGATTTCGAAGAAGAAGTTAGCCCCGTGGAGGACCTTGAAGAGGTCCAACTCGATGAGGAAAGTCCGACCAGAGTTGTGAAAGTCGGCAAAATCTTAGAGACAACAACAAAACAAGCATTGGTGGAGTTCTTAAAGAGGAACCAGGATGTCTTTGCCTGGTCGCATAAAGACATGATTGGGATAGATCCTGCAATCATCAGCCATGTCCTGAACATTGACAAAAGTTTTCCACCGGTGCAACAGAAAAGAAGGCTGCTCGACAAAGACAGATCAAAAACTTTGAAAGAAGAAGTCGAGAAGCTGAAGGAGAATGGGTTCATCAGGGTGGAGTTTTATCCATTGTGGGTCTCCAATCCCGTACTCGTGCCCAAGCCGAATGGCAAGTGGCATACGTGCGTGGATTTTACAGACCTCAATAAAGCCTGCCCCAAAGACTGTTTCCCACTCTCGAGGATCGACCAGCTGGTCGATGCCACTGCAAGACACGAGATCCTCTCATTCATGGATGCATACTCTGGGTATAATCAGATCAGTATGCATCCCCCTGATGAGGATCACACTAGCTTTCGAACCGATACAGGGCTCTATTGTTACAAAGTGATGCCCTTTGGTTTGAAAAACGCTAGTGCGACTTACCAGAGACTCGTCAACCACATGTTTAAGGAGATGATCAGTGCAAACATGGAGGTTTACGTCGACGACATGCTGGTCAAGTCGTAAAAGGCAAAAGGACATGTAAGGGATTTGTAGGAATACTTCAACGCCCTGAATAAATATAGGATGAAGCTAAATCCCCTTCAATGTTCCTTTGGAGTTGGATCAGGGAAGTTCTTGGGATTCATAGTTAACTCAAGAGGAATTGAAGCTAATCCCGAGAAGATAAAAGCCCTGATCGAGATGAAGTCGCCAGTGAAGATTAAGGATGTCCAAAGCCTGACCGGGAGAATTACCGCTCTAAGTAGATTTATTTCAAAATCAACAGACAAGTGCGTCCCATTTTTCAATCTACTCAGAGGCAATAAGAAATTTGAATGGACAGATGAGTGCGAACAGGCCTTTCAAGCACTGAAAACGCATATGGCGCAGCCACCCATCCTGTCAATGCCGGTCGATAAAGAGACTTTGTTCATCTACCTGGCAATCACGGATTACGCTGCTAGTGCCGTTCTGGTAAGAGAAGAAGAAGGTGTGCAGAAGGCTGTCTATTACGTAAGCAAAAGGCTGATCGGGGCAGAATTGAGGTATCCCCCCATTGAAAGATTAGCCTACTGCTTAGTATTGGCCTATAGGAAGCTGCGGCCTTACTTCCAAGCCCATCTAATTACAGTATTGACCGACCAGCCTCTTCGGCAAGTCCTGCAAAAGCCAGAAGCTGCCGGAAGATTACTAAAGTGGGCAGTCAAACTCAGGCAGTTCGACATATCTTACCTGCCGCAAGCAGTAATAAAAGGACAAGCCTTAGCTGACTTCATCGCCGAGTTCACAGAGCCCGCGGGTGGCGAGCAGATTGAGGAGCCTAACGAGCCTGAATTTCAAATCCAAGCACCCTCGTGGAGATTGTTCACAGACAGTTCATCTAATGAATCCCACGCAGGAGCAGGAGTGATATTGATAATGCTGGAAGGGCATCGATTTCACTGTGCAATAAGATTTGACTTCACTGCCTCTAACAATGAGGTTGACTATGAAGCATTGCTCGCTGGACTGCGGTTAGCCAAGGATATGAACATAAAAGTGCTTGACGTCTATAGTGATTCTCAGCTAGTCGTGAATCAAATCTTGGGAGAGTATCAGGCACGAGGATTAAAGATGGTCGCCTACCTCAACAAAGCAAAGGATCTATTAGCCCAGTTCGACAGGTACACTCTCCAACAAGTGCCTCGTGATCAGAATTCCAACGAGGATGCTTTGGCAAAATTGGCGAGTGCAAAAGATGCTGATACTCTGAACATAGTGCCAGTCGAGCGACTATCCGTGCCCAGCATCCAAGCAACAGAAACCACTCTGGTCATCCAGATGACGGATACGTGGATGGCGCCATATGTAGAGTATCTATCAAGCGGTGTGCTACCAGCGGACAGAAACAAAGCTAGGACCCTTCCGCGGCAAGTTGCTAGGTATGTCCTAGTCGATGGAATCATGTACCGAAGGGGATACTCACTGCCACTCCTGAGATGTATTACAAAGGAGAAAGCAAAAGAGTTGATGAAGGAGGTACACGAAGATTTTTGCGGGGACCACGCTGGGGGGCAAAGCCTGTCAAAAAAGATCCTAAGGCAGGGATATTTCTGGCCAACCATGAATGAAGATTCCATGGAGTTCGTGCGAAAATGTGACAAGTGTCAAAGGTTTTCTAAAATTCTGCGAGCAGCTCCCAACGAGTTAAAGCAGATGCAGAGTCCATGGCCCTTTGCAGTTTGGGGAATAGATCTAATTGGATCTTTGCCTACAGGAAAAGGTGGTGTAAAGTACGCGGTGGTTGCCGTCGACTACTTCACCAAATGGGCCGAAGCTGAGCCACTCGCGACCATAATGACGAAGAAAGTGCTTGACTTCGTGGTCAAAAACATCATCTGTCGCTATGGATTACCAAAAAAGATAGTCTCAGATGACGGCACCCAGTTTGACAGTGATCTATTCACGGACTTCTGCAAACGTCATGACATTATCAAAAGTTTTTCTTCAATCGCTCATCCCCAAGCGAACGGGCAAGTCGAAGCAGTTAACAAAACGCTGAAGGATACACTGAAGAAAAGACTTGAAAAAGCTAAGGGATCATGGCTAGAACAGCTGCCTGAAGTCCTCTGGTCGTACACAACTTCCCACCAAACAGCAACAGGTCATACCCCTTTTTCCTTGGCATACGGGTATGAAGCCATGTTGCCTGTCGAGTTGGATCCACCCTCGCACCGCAGATTAACATACGACCAGGATTCTAACAGCCAGTTACTGATGGAATCCTTGGACTCGATTGATGAAAGGCGTGAACAAGCCCAACTCCGAGTAGCTGCATACCAGCAGAAGGTCGCCCGGTATTTCAACTCTAAAGTGCGAGAAAGAAAATTCAATGTTGGAGACCTTGTGCTTCGAAGAGTTTTCCTTAACACCCACGACCAAGCTGCTGGAGTACTCGGGCCAAATTGGGAAGGGCCTTACCAGATTGATGAAGTCCTTCACCCAGGCACTTATAAACTTGCACACTTAAACGAAGATCTCGTTCCTCGATATTGGAATGGAGAACACCTGCGCAAGTATTATCAATGAACAATTCTTCTTAAAGAATTGGCTTGTACAAATTTTACTTTTTACAAGTTTTGTGTAAGATCTTATTGATCACTCGTAAAGACATGTTTAGTCCATTTACTACGAGAATAAAAGGGACTGTGCTCAGCCAGTCATTTCTTGCCCACTATTGTAGTTATTACAAGTATTTGCTCATTACGTGTGTTGTTTTGCTATATTATAATTCTAATCATATTGCTACGAGCAGTAACGTTCGGGCAGGTTCTAGTCAAGGCAAGTGACCAAGGACCTAAAGCTCCCCGATCACTTGGGGGGCATACAAGGTACAAGTAAGCAAAGCATACCGTTAAAAGGTATGTAAACACATGAGCAAAATAAGTGAAAGCATGCTAGGGCACTTAGAGTATTTTTCAAAATTTTGATATTTTGTCAAATCAAGCGAAAGTGCTATGCTAAGTTCGGTCATTCAAACAATTAGATGTTATAATGATATGCAAATATATTATAATATCAAAGCGATCCTTTTACACTGCAAGCAGTAACTGCTTGGATGTAATTGTTCAAAGTAAAAGTAAAAGTTGCCCATGCAGCAAACCAAAAAATTATATTGTCTTTACATCACGACCCGTGGGTCGTGTAGTTAAAAAAAAAAAAGAAATATAAAAAGAAAAGATTAAGGAGCTGGAGGATCCTGGGGAAGATTCTATTCGACAGCACCCACACCTTCATTGTCGGCACCCTCCATCCCGGCGGCCAGAGAGATTTCGAGGGAAGCAGGGACCCTCGATCTTTCTTTAAGAGGCCAACTGATCCGCGCAGCGATCCAGCTCAGCTTCCCTCGCATTCTCAGGAAGGTAGTCAAAGTTGGCACCCTGATTGTGCTTCCAGAAATCGTAGAAGCACCTCAGGGTGGCATTTTTGTACCTCTCCAAGTTGTCGGCGTTGGTCTTCTCCAACTCCTCGACCTGGCCCTCCAGAGCTCTGGTCTCATCCTTGCTCGCGATCAAGTGTAGCTCGAGCTGTTTAGCCACTTTGAATTTAAAACGGTTGGACTCTTTGTATTGGTCCCTCTGCTCGCGGGCTTTTTCCAGAGATTTTAGCTTCTCCTCCAACTCCTTAGCCAGTTGGGCCTTATCCTCAGTCACCGCCGCCAGCTGATCAGCATGTCTGGCCTCAACAGCTTTGAGTTCATCCTCGTGCCGTTGCTCCGAGGTCCTGGCCTGCTCGGTGACAGCACCCAGGCGGATGCGACTGGCAGTAAGGGTTAGCATGGCCTGCAGTCAGAACAAAAATTAGACAAACAGTAGACTAACGAAGACCTGTTTTCACAAAAAGAGATGACTTACACTAGTGAACTCGTTCAGGGCACGGTTCAGGATTGGGTCAACACCCATCATCTCCGTTGCAACCATTACCTCTCGGCAGTGTTCATGTTTTGCGATCTTGGTGACCCTCTCCTTGATCAGCTTAAAGGCGCGACCAACAATCTCTTTCCTAGTTGAGGCAGGGTCAGCCTGCTGAGGTTGGTCAGATGGAGCAGCGGGTGAAGGATTCGACCCGGCTGCAGCAGATGGAATCTGCTGCTCGTGAGGAGAAGGCAGAGTCACGGTGGCAGAGGGCCTGTCCTCCGAAGGAGCTGCGTTCCGGGCCTTCTTCACCTGAGGCGCTTTGCTGCTTTCCCCAGTATGTCTCTTACTGGTTTTCTTCTTGCTTGGAGGAGCAACGGCGGCCTCTGGGGTGTTGTAAAGATCAAACACATTGGTGGAGTCCATGTCTGAAAAACAAGAACAAAATCAAACAGTAAGATAGCATGAATAGCCAAGCACATTACATCAGAAAAAGAAACAAAAAAGGATTGCAAAGTCCAATACCCGAGCTATTATTACTGGTCGCTACACTACAGACTCTACTAGTCTTACACTCATTCTTTGACATGAAGAAGTCTGGCCCTAAATTTGGAGCATATTTAAAATTCCCGTCCCCGTCGAAAAGATGACAGGGAATTGGCAAATTGTCTAAAAGTGAAATAACTATACCGTTTTCCTTTCCCTAAGGGGGCCGAGGGCCTCTCTGCTCGAGGAGTGCCAGCAGGTTCCCTGATCGTGACCCCAGTCGGTCTCCTCCATGGAGGTGACGCTTGAGGTTACTGCTCGGGTTCCTCTTCGGCGCAAGCACTCCCTGCCGAGGGTCCCCTCGTGTCTGGTTGAGGGGCCCAGAGGCCAACCATCCTAAGGTTAGCCTCTGTAACCAGATTTTTGACACTCTTTTCAGCATCAGCCATGCTGGCTAGGAGTGCCGATCTCAACTCCATGTCTGGAGTTGGGTTCAGTCGCAACCACGGGCCTGGAAGACATCAACAGTTTAAGACATTGTGAAGGAAAACGCTAAGTAAAGAAGTCAGCCAACAATACGAAAATTTTACCTCCTCGTGCGAAAGCCAAGTTGTCCGCGACCATGTTAGCCGTGAGAAAGTACTCTTGGTAGTACCTCCCCACATTTGAGATATGAGTGGTGTCGGTCAGGAAAGTGCGCCCAGTTTCCTGATGACAGAGGTGGAAGAACCTCGTGCCTTCATGGTTGGGATTAGATTTGAGGTCGAACAGGTAATTGACCTCATGAGGCGATGGCACGGGCCATTTTTTCTGGCTATACAGGATATAGAGTGCAGCAAGCATCCTATATCCATTCGGGATTATTTGAAAGGGGGCAACTCCAAAATAGTTGGCCACCCCCTAAAAGAATGAGTGAAGAGGCAAGGTGGCCCCTGCCTCAATGTGAAACTGCGACCAGGCGCTATAGGCGCCTCCAGGCAGATTAGCCCTTTGGTCTGGGTTGGGCTTGACTAAGGTCACCCCTGGCAGACTATATTTCTTTAAGTAGTTGGCGATCATTCTGATCATCACCCTACTTTCAGAGACTACATACCACTCAACATCTGGCTAAATGGCGTGTCGAGGGCAGGCATGTCTTTGGATGTTTGGGTCAGGAGCATTTTCATCTCAACCATTGGTCGAGGGAACATCAGTCGAACCAGTAGGCTGATGAGAAGGATCAGAGTTTTTCCTTTTCTGGGCCTTGGTTTTGGTGCGAGCCATGTTTCGGATTAAGAATGGGGAAGTGCTTGGATTGGTACGAGAAAAGGGAATATCAGGTATCAATATCGAGGGTTGTTCTTCATCCTCGAGCAGTTGAGCTAGCAGATCGTCGTCGATGGGTCTTTCTTCTCCCCACGGGTCTTGCATATAAAATGCAAACAGACAAAGGAGAAGATAAGACGCACAGCCTGGGAGCTTATGTTGAAAGTTGGAATAACGTTGCTCGCGTCTACGACCAGCGACATTCTAACCGAAACACTAAGTTTTATACGAACAGTTTGAAAAATGAATCAAAAAGTGAAAGTAAAAAGTTTTTTTGGAAAAAGCTTTTTCAACTCCGAATGGGCGGGAAAACCCAGTTTTTCAGTTAGCTTAAAAATCGAATTTTTACTTCGATTTTACGCCCTAAACCCATGATCCTGACTATCAAATTGATTCCTAACTTCTACAGAGCAAAACTACACTACCCTATCAAGCATCAAGCGGTATATACAAAATCTTCACAAATTTCTACCCAAGAACACAAAAAGTTGCAGAGCACAGAAGCAGTATGCATGGCATCTCAAAGGGTTAAACGTCGAAGAAAATTACCTGAATGAAGATTGGAGATTCTGAAAAGGAATAGCTTTGGGCTTGCAGGCGAAGGATCCTTAGCAAAGCAACTGAAGACCTTTGAAGTTCCGGGTTCTAAAATAGTTCTTGAGAGTTCTTGGCAAAGAGATGGCGTGTAAAGAGTTAAAAGAAGAATGTGGGGATTATTTATAGAAGCTGAAGTGTGTCGAAAAAGGGTAATCATGAGTTACCTTTTTCAAGGCATGGGGGAGTGTAACAGTCGTCGGAAGGTTTCTTGAAAACTGAAAAGGCATGATTAGACGTGATTAGGTCACAGTTTTCAAGAACGCACGAGAGGCTCTGACAGATTTCATGGGGCATACAAAAAGTTAGTCTTCTAAGTTTACTTATTGCTGGTCACAATAAATAAACTTGGGGGACAAATGTTTATCCAAAAAACAGATGTTGATTACGTGGCAAGGATTTTCAACACGTGGCTCAGGTATTGCTCGCTTATCGATCAGGATTATTTTCGCATGGAAATATCACGTTTTATATACGACCAGACTGGTCGTATACTCAGTTCATTTATATAAAGATCCATACAGTTATGATGATATCCGAGAATATCTCTTCATTATGACCTGCAGATCCGTTTATTAAGGATAGATATTATTTCCTAATTTATGTAACTCTTCCTGAGCCTATAAATACTCAAGAAATAGCTCAAGGAGGGGGATCGATCTTTTTCCTTCGGAATAATATTACTATTATCCATCATTGTATTGTTTTCTTCTTCTAAGGTCTGTGAAACTCAGGAACCCTAGTTCTTTTATCACACCTTTGAAGCTCAATATTAATAATAGTATCAAGTGGACATAGGTTATTACCAATCATTGGGGCCGAACCACTCTGTGTTCTTTATTTTTCCATTAGATCATTTTCTAAAGCTCTATATTACTTTCCTGTTGTTTTCTAGACTCCGTGTCGTTGACCAAAATCAGGGTCAACATTTACATTTTCAAATTATGTGATTTTAATACAATTTAGTTACACTTTTGAGTTAAATACTTGGTTAGCTAGTTAAATGCACATTTTCAACTCACTTAGTAACGACTCTAAGGTAGTAGGGTGTTACAAGACCCTTTTTGCAAGCGTCTTCTGCGAGACCCTTTTCACAAGCGTCTTCTTTGAGACCCTTTTCGCAAGAGTCCTCTTTGAGACCCTTTTCATAAGCGTCTTCTTTGAGACCCTTTTCATAAGCGTATTCTTTGAGACCCTTTTTGCAAGCATCTTCTTTGAGACCCTTTTCATAAGCATCTTCTTTGAGACCCTTTGCATAAGCGTCTTCTTTGAGACCCTTTTATGGTTTTGGGGGTGATCTTTCCTTGAGTCGGGACCCTTGTAGGGAGATGGTCCTTGTGAAACCTTGCGAACACCTATTTTTATGGCCCTTTTTCCCTTGGTAAGGAGACTCAGTCGATCTAGACTTAGGGATCTCTTTGGGTTCCTCTTCCGTATTCTGCGACGCGGTCCCTTTACAGGATGGGTTTGTTCATGACGATGTCACTTTTGAGGGACCTTTTGACTTTTCAGATTCTATAAGGGTAGCTAGTCCTTATAGATTCAAATGTTGTCTTATAAGGTTCACTGCTATTACATATATGTATTATAAATACTTTTATATATATGTGTGTCGCAAGACAAGATGTCTGTTTCGCTCTTGGCCAAGCACCTCTTGGGGCTCGTGAGGCTAGGCGCCTACTTTGGATCTTTATGGGGGCCGATTGCGATGATTTGATGAATCCTGCTCGCTTATTCTTTGAAGACTTTTTGTAGTCCTCTTCTTATTTTCAACTTGATCAGCGACTCCTCTATCGCGACGTTCTCTTTTACACGGAATCTTAAGACGTATTGGTAGAAGGGTGATCGGAGGAAGGTTTGCTTTCCTCAACATGCAAGTTCTTATGGCCCTCTTCCATGCGTATATACTTCTGTGCTCTTTCGAAGAAGTCATCTAAGTTTGTAACTTCTCTCTTGAGCATGTTTGTAATGCCCCAAATTTCCTAATAAGGTTTAGGACCTTGATTAGGAGGCCGGGAGGGCCATAATTGATTTATCGTGTTATTAAATAATAATATGCATGTTTAGGTTTATTAAATATGCATGTGAACCCATTTCTGAGTAATTGGGTGATTTTCATATTTTGGCCATTTCGGACATATTTGGCATATGTGTGTGGTGCTTTATTATTATTTGGTTATGCTAGGGTTACCCAGCACGAGATGATCCTAGGAGGTAAGCTAGTGGGAAAGTTACAACGGGATTTATTCTTGACTCAGAGTGAGTCAAGGGGTATTTAGAGCATTACCGGGTTATTGGGTAATGGGAATAAATATTGGTGATAAATTGGGAGTTAGTAAGATTAGGGAGAAATTCTGGAGGTTTTGACTATTTTGCCCCCAGGGACATTTTCAGGACCCCGAGCGTTAGGATTTGTTTGAGGCTACTTAAGCTTGAAGTAGCCTTTAAAATAATAAAAGAACGTTCAGTAAGTTCTCTCTCCCTCAAAGTTCCATTTTCATCTCCCGATCGCATTTTCGAAGGTAACTTGAGTTCTAGGACTCGGATTCAAGCGAGGATCGAGGCATAGCGATCCTAGGGAAGATTAGAAGCTTATTAGCTGAAGGATTTAGTTGGAAACAACTCAATCGGAGGTAATTCAAGTTTTAAGTTTTTAAACTTGAATTGCACTTTGTGTTTTGATGAGTTTTTGGGTGATTTGAGACTTGGGTTTTATGGGTTTTGGATCATGGGGATGTTTGGGAACTTTGATTTTTGAGTTTGGAGATGTTTGGGTATGTTTTTGGGAGGTTTTAAAAGGTTAAAGTCAGAGAAAAATGGCTGGTCCGAAGTCGGGCCACGACCCTGTTCTTGGGTGCCGCGGCCCAAGGTCGATGAAGCAGGTGGAGTGCTTTGGGAGCTCTGGGGGCCGCGGCGCTTGCCTCTGGTTTTTTTGTTTTGGCTGGGGGCCACAGCTCAGGATTTTGGGGCCACGACGCTTGAGTGTATTTATGGCCGAAAAGATGTTTTAAGCTTAGGAACTCAAACCTTTGGCCTCGAGATCATTCCTACTACCCGGATTAGTGGGGTTTGATGTCTTGGAGGCTAGGTCTTGGTTCCGGGATTGGTTTTAGAACTTGAACTTATTGGATCCCCATTTGTGGTTGTGATTAGGTTATCACTAGAGGCTTGGAGTAAGATCGTGCTTGTGGCTCATTTATTGGTAACCTGTGCTTGGACCAAAGGTAAGAAAACTGCACCCTATGTATATGACATGCATGGTTATACTTGATGCATGTTGGATGTTTTAATGTGACATACATGGTTATTGTTGAGGCGTGTCAAGTGATTAAATGTGATGCATGTGTTGCACGAGAAACATGTGATTAGGGCATGCTATGAATATTAAATATGAGATTGTTCAGAGCTTGAGCCTATGTGTTTATGCATGGTCCTAATTATGCTAGCAATTGTTAAGTAAGCATGTTGAATGCCCTGTATTCGAATATTTGATATATGATATATGTTTAGTAGCATTGCTTACTTGTGTATGGCACTGACTAGTCAGGGATGGCACTGGTCGCATATTACTGACCTGAGAGTTAGAAACGGCATAAGCGTCCTGAACGCAGAGTCGATAAAAGATTAGATCTAATCGATATCAGCGTTGAATGACTCTGGGAGCATTAATGCTGGACCGACCCTAAGGTCGATGAAAATTATAAGCACTTGACTAGTCTAGGCTAGTTACTCGAAGCCAGGGCCAAAGGCCTAGGTGACTGCTTGTCACATGGCTAGTGAGCAGAATCCCACGGTTGTGACTCTATGGTCATGCGGTAGGTTATCTTGGTAACTAGTTCATCAAAAACCTATCTTGTTTAAGTTAGTGAAATGATCACTTATCTATAAAGCCCCGGTGACCCTATCATCACATGGCTAATGGGAACGGAACCCACCTTAGTGACGATTACAACTGTCACTCTTTTATTTGGGACTAAAAGCCCGGGATGATTATTATGATCATCGGTTGATGTTGTATATTCATCTTTACATGAATTCTTTTGCCTGCTTGAATAGGGCTATATCTGCTAGGCGTGTGCCTTATGATTTGATGTCACGATATGACTGTTCATGAGCATATTGAGTTTTCTTGCTGGGTTTCGGCTCACAAATGCTATGTGGTGCAGGTAAAGGCAAAAGAAAGCTAGACCATCCTTGAGTTGGAGAGCTTAGGTGATGATGTGTACATATGCAGCTGCTCGACCACCACAGCCGAGGTTTGAAGAGGAACTAGGGTTAAACCCTATTTTGTCGCTTAGATCAGCTGGTTGTAAATATTTTCTTGTAATAGACTTTTAAATTATATTTTCGGGATTCCAATGTATATAATAAACGTTCTAATGAAACGTTATATCTTAACCAAAATTTTTAATCCCTAAACCGCTAATCATACTTAGTTACACAATTTTGGCCAAATGACTCGATTAGCAAGTTTAGCATTGTTTACAAGGCACACCGTAACGGTCCCCGGAGTTTAGGGCATTACAATGTTACCTCATAACCGACTTCTTGGTCGAACTCCGGCTGTAATAGCCATCTTGAGATACTCTCTAGTTGAACTTCCCAACTTTGTCACTTCCATATTGAAGCTATGGATATAGCTCTTCAGACTTTCATTCTCACCTTGTTTTACGTTAGCGAGGCTGGTAATTGGCATAACATAATCACAGACTGCACGATGTTGCTGAAGAAATTCGCCAAAGAATTGTTGCCACGACTTAATGGTTCCCAGCCTTAACCTCTTGAACCACTTGTACGCAACTCCTTTAAGTGTAACAACAAAGCAATGGCACTTTGCTCTACTGTTGACCCCCCTTAACCTCATCAAGTTATTGAAGGATTCTAAGTGATACTTTGGATTCGTAGTGCCCTTGTACGAAGCCATGCGAGGCTCTTTGAAGCTGGTGGGGTGTTGCTCAGCTTGGATCTCCCTTGTGAAGGGCGAATCTTGGTCAAATTCTTCATCATCTCTGTCCCCCCCAAGTGCAGTGATAATCTTGCCTTAAGGGCTTCGCATTTCGGTGTCTAGTTCCTTCTTCTTTTTGCTTAAGGAATCTTGCCAGTTCTCAGACTGAACCCTTGCTTTGGATGTGTCCCTCGGGGGAGCTGCAAGGGGTGTGGTTTTTACCCCAAACCCTCTCTGGTTAAACTTCCCCCTTAAATCAGGTGAGGCTTTTGTGGGGATAATCTTGGGTCTGCACCTCCCGTAGGTGGGGTTCGTGCCAGGCTTTGCCACTGGTGTATAATATTCCTCGTGTTCTGAGTGAGGGGTATAACAAGTGGAGAGCTGCGTTTTGTCACCGTCCATATGTATGGTGGTATCTCCTCGAGCATGCTTTTCTCTCCTATGCTGGGGAAGGGGTATGCTTGACCTTCCTTGCAGTAGGTCATTCAACACCTCCTGCATGTTCTCTATTGCAGCTTCCAGCCTTCTATTTTTTATGTGCAACTCGCGTATCTCATTCTCGTAAAAGCGAGCCCTAAAGCTGGGACTCACAGAGTGAAGCCGCAAACTGTTGTCAAGCTTGTGCAAAGAGAGCATGGGTCCCGCTGGCTAGGAGCATGGTGCAATCGGTGGTTGAGGAGGAGGGTGCGTACTAAAGCCACCCACACGGGGCTGTAACGCCCCGGGTAGCCAAGACGGTTACACTGTGTGTTTATAAAGGTGCAAGACTTGCTAATCAAGTCATTTAGTTAGAAACGTGTTACTGAAGCTATAATTGAGTTAGGTTAAAAAATTTTGGTCATAAAAGACACATTTCATTTAAATAAACATTTCATACATGGGATCCCAAAAGAAATAGAGTTTAAGGACAGTTTACGAAATTCTAGGAAATATACAACTACTGGCCACTCTAGGGCAAAATAGAAATTTTAGGTTCTCCTGTCCCTGCACCAATCCTCGGTCGTGGCGGCCGATCAGCTAACTATGTACATTCAGCCCCAGAGCTCTCCAACTCAGGACTGGTCCACCTTGCCCTTGCCTTTACCTGCACCACGAAGCACCCGTGAGCCATGGCCCATCAAGAACACTATAACGCAAAGCATAAGCGACAACCAACAGATAGATAATTCGCAAATCATCAATCAGATATACAACAGGTCATAATGCTCACATAAAAAATGATACCAACCTACAAGCCAATAATCAGTTATTTAGATAATAGACTCGTCACAATCATCAGTTTAAACAAAAACAAACATAGCACACCAAAATCCAAGGTCGATGCCCTTAGGTCGCACCCTCTGATTATCCCACTGACTTCAGCTCACTTAGGCTGAGCTCAGTGATTATGTACTTAACCTCAGCTACCAGTGGCCGAGTTGCACCCTGTGCGCAAATATTGATTTCGACACTCTTAGGCCATTTATCACATGTCCCCATGGCATAATACCATCTCATGACATCACATACAAATATAGGGAACTCTTAGTCCCAACATAATCACATAACCGAGTGCAGTATCTTACCTTTGATTCCGAGTGCTCTGGTTAATTGAAATGATCCTCGAGCACGATCCCGTCCGAGCCCTAGCGTACACCTAGTCACAAACGTAACATAGAACCCTCATTAACATTCAATTCCATAACCTAACCTCGGGACCAATCCTAAGCCCTCGGGAAGCCCTAATTCCATCAAACGGGGTGGTGGAATCGACCCCCGAGCCTCCAAGCCAAAAACCCTAAGAAAATACCCAAAATCCACTTATGGAGGTAGGGTAGCGCTACAGTGCCACAAGGTGGGCGCTACAGCGCTACAGACAGAGACATAAACCCCTAGAAAAGCCAGGCCTAGCATTGTAGCGCCCTAAAGCTAGCGCTACAGTGCTACTAACAGCACCAGAAACTCCCCTGAGTTTTTCTTCCGAATTTCCCTGAGCCAAAACTCCCTAAAACCCCTCCAAACCTTAACCACACTTCAAATTGAGCCTACCATCCACTACATCTCATCCCACATGGCCCAACAACATCAAACTTGGCCACATGCACCATCAAACACAGAAACACAAGAATTGAGCTTGAAGCTCAAGAACTTCATCAGAAAAACCAGCAACTACCCAGAAATTCAAATGATCAAGCCCAAAAATCCTTACCTTTAATGGAGAATTTGATCCTAGGTTGCTCTTAGTACCCTTCCAACCTTTAGCTCCTCAATTCCCAAAGCTCAAATCCTTGATTCCCATCCAAAAACTCAAATTCAGAAACAACTCATCAATGTCATAAAATTCAGACCAAACTCTTTAAGCTTCACCTTAATTGAACTTTAATTCCAGTAGAACTTCCTAGCTTCACCAAGGACCCAAGTTCCAAGCTCTAGCCTAAGCCCCCTCTGAGTTACAGCTTCAAATTCCAGAAGAAATGGTGAAGGGAGAGCAAAGAGTCCCTGCTTTTCTTCTTTCTTTCTTTCCTTTAGTTTCTACTATTTTCTATAACTCTCACAAAGGCTAAATGGCAGAATAACACTTATCCTCTTTTAACCATCCAAAAGACTATTTTTCCCTCCCATTAAACCTAAGCCTTTAAACATTCCAAGGGCACTTTGGCTATTTATTCCCAATTCCCGCTAATTCATCGAGTGTCCCTAATAATTACCGCTTAAACCTTGTTTCTTAATTAATCACCAATTATTTTCCTCAATGTCAAATAGTCTCCAATATATTTTCCCAAGTTCCTAGAAATACCCCCAGGCTCCCCCGAGCTGGGTATAAATCCCCACCGTGACTTTTTCGCTAAACTGCTCACTAGGATCGCCTCGAGCCACCAGCTGCAAATATATCCACATAATAATGTGGTCTCAACAATTTATCACAAATAATCATGTTTATGCCCTCAATGGGCCAAAATTACAAACATGCCCATATAAGCTAAGCGGGGCCTACATGCATACTAATACTCATAATCATGCATCTCATATATCCATATAATCATATAAGCATGCTTATCACATAATCATGCATTTAATAATTTAAATCACACATAAACCAATTATGCCCTCCCGGAACACTAATCAAGGCCCCTAAGCCTCATTAGTAATTTTGGGTCGTTACAGGGGCATATCTATAACTTTGGCCCGTTGAGGGCATAAATGCGAATATATGTGATAAATTGTTAAGACTACATTATTATATGGATGTATTTGCAACATACGGTTCGAGGCGATCCTGGTGAGCAGTTTAGCGTTATAGTCACGGTGGGAATTTATACCCGGCTCGGGGGAGCCTGGGGGTATTTCTGGGAATTTGGGAAATATATTGGAGATTAGTAGGCATTGGGGAAAATAATTGGTGATTAATTAGATGACGGGATTTAAGTGGTAAACGTTAGGGACACTTGAGGAATTAGCAGGAATTGGGAACAAATAACCAAAATGCCCTTAGAGTGATTAAAGACTTGGTTATATTTGGGAGGGAAAAAGGGTCTTTTGGTGTTTAAAAGGGGATAAGTGTTATTCAGCTTTTTAGACTTAGAGGAAGTTGTAGAAAGAGTTAGAAGCTGAAGGAAAGAAAGAAAGAAGAAAAAAAAAACAGAGACCCCTCTCTCTCTCTTTCCCACACGATTTTCTCTCCTTTCACCCTTTCTTCTGGATTTTGAAGCTGTAAGCTTAGAGGAGGTTTAGGTTAGAGCTTGGGACTTTGGTTCTTGGTGAAGCTAGGTGGTTCAGTTGGAGTTAGTGTCCAATTAAGGTAAAGTTTACAGAGTTTGGTCTGAATTTTCTGACTTTGATGAAGTTGTTTCTGAATTTGAATTTTGGATGGAAATTAAGGATGTTGACGCGGTTCTTCGCCAACAGGTAATTAAGAAAATAAGAGAATGGGATTAGTGCTAAGTAATGAACCGAAACAGATGAATGATCTTAAAATGAACTGAAGATACCAATAATTTTTTAGGTGGTTCAAAGGTTAAAATCCTTCTACTCCACCAGCCACTGTTATTGCTATATTTTTGGTATTATTTACAAGGTATTTCTTTACACAATAGAATCCAACCCCTTGTAACTCCCAGGGTCTCCATATTTATAGGAGAGGACACCTTGGGGGTTGGCAAGGGGGGTCATCCCGTGACCTTCTTACCCATCATGTCACTTCTGTGACATTCATGATTAATTCCTAAAACTTGACAAATGAAGTATGGTTTAATCAATAGGTAAGGGGGATAATGGGCCACACGGCCCGACCTAGTCGTGGGTGCCTGAACACGCACGTTTATGCTGCGTGTCCGAGAATTCAGGGATATATCAGACACGTGATGTCTGGTATATGCACATTTACATTACGTGGTTGACTTTATAAAGGGTCACAGCTTCCAGCTCAGGCTCGTGCCTCAAGCTGAGTGCCTTCCTAACCTCCGGTCTTCATACCTCCGATTCGGCTCCTTGGTAATCTTAATAAACTTTCGGCTACCTCGAGCTAAAGAGTTAGGACCTGATAGCAGCAGCTCCGGCCACGTGGCATCCACGTGGCTAATATAATTGTTGACGGTGAGAACTCGTCAACTAAGTTGAGTTGGAAAAATTATCAAATCAAGATCACTAATCGGAAAGCTGTAAAAACTTGAACAATAACTCAAGAACAATGATAGAACAATAATGGAGAATTCAGTCTTTCATTCACACTCAAGCCTCTGCTACAGTAAAATTTCCAACCCCCTTTCAGGTGGTCTTAGAGTTCATTTTATAGTAGGCTCTAATGGCCTTAGGTACATAGTGGTCCAGGAGACCATGGGGTACATAAGTACTATGTCAAGGGAGTGGCTTCAGAGGTTGTGGTCATACATCTAGTACAGGAGCAGGTGTCAGGAGAATGCCTCCACTACTTGTCTGTACCCATGTCTGATGAGTGGTGGCAGGCGTAGTGGCGCAGGAGGTAGTGGTGTCGGCTCTGACCTTTGGCCGTAGACGTACAGACCATGACTCTTACCCCAGCAGTCTCACTGGCACTGGTATCCGTACTCAATACTAGGTCGTACAAGTATGTCCCGTTCGACTCGTACTGGAGCCTCTAAGCATAGGGGTCTCAAGGTGTAAGTAATGGGACCCTTGGTGTGAGGTGGAGATCTTGGGTCCTTGGCATGAGATGCCTGAAGCCTCCTGAGGTCACTCACGAGTCTGAGCGATAGGCATGTGGCCCTGGCAGATGTCTAAGGATGCGTGGCGAGACGCCCTCCTTGCGACCCCCTTGATGGCGTGGCCATGTGATGGTGTGCGCAAACCTCCTCGGAACCTCTCACAAAGCATGCTTTCAATATAGTGCTCTGCCTCGTTATATGAGGCTCTCAATATGTCGCGTCCTCGGAGGAGCCCACCCCTCGCATGGCCCCTCGCCTGAGTGTTTCGTCATCGACGTCTAGGGATGCCCCTAGCCTCGCCAGCCCCGCTCGATGGTGCCTAGCGAGGCACCCTGCATGGCTGTCGTGGCTCCGCGAAGAGATGTATCCCTCGGCCTCGCGAGACGTTGCCGGCCTCACCTGAGTGTTGGCCTCGCGAGATGGTGGCCTCGCCCCTGGTCTGATGCGCACGGATGGAGGCCTCGCGAGATGGGTGGCCTCGCCCATGTGCTGGCCTCGCAAGATGGTGGCCTCGCCCCTGGTTTGATGCGCGCAGATGGAGCCCTCGCGAGATGGGTGGCCTCGCCCATGGGCTGGTGCACGCGGATGGAGGCCTCGCGAGATGGGTGGCCTCGCCCATGTGTTGGCCTCGCGAGATGGTGGCCTTGCCCCTGGTCTGGTGCGCACGACGCTTAGGAGTGTGAGGCCATCGGGGCTGCCGCTTAAGAGGCAATGGCAGTTCGGGGTTAGCCCCAACTAAGCCATATTTTTGAATGTCTATGGGACTTGAGCATACGCTTTTAGCCTTTCAATGACGTATTATTTTTGGCCTCAACAATAATTATGTCATATCTCAGCTCGCTAATAGCCCGTGGAAAATTAGGGCGTACATTTTCCCCCCAAGCCCCTGCTCGTGGCACACGACGCCACCTGGGGCCACAGTGGGGGCTTTTAGGCTTCCTCGTGGACTCTTCACATTCTGCCCATTACGCAGGCGCCGAATACGTGGAGCATCGTGGTTGGTGACGATACGTCTTCTGAGAACCGCTTTAAATGGCCTAGCCTATACTCGGGCATCGTTTCGCCTTTCGAGTAGAGAGCCTCGTATCCCACATCAGGACAATCCGATGGCCCTCCTCACTTGGCCTCCTACGTATATAAAAGGGGTGGCCACCTTACGCATGGGCCACCTGTTTATTTGAAAATTTTCTAAATTTCCCATCTTCTTCTTCCTTCTCATCCCCAAAAAACTCTCTTTTTCTTCCGGTTACTGTTCACAGCGTTCCAGAAGGTCAGGCGCGAGAGCTCCTTTGAGGCTTTGGCACCAGCTATTCCGACGAGGCTCCAATCCAGACGACCCTTCATCCTTCCCACAGCAAAACACTTTGTAAGTTTTCTGCTTATGCATGCTTTAAGTTTTCTCTTCACTGTAGCTTAGGTAAATTGTTCCTGTAGCCGCATGCAACATTCTGTTGGTTTTTTGTGGGTATGATAGGCGTAGGTTTTTATTTTAGGGCATCGATCGTAGAAAAAACAATTTAGGAGCATGGCTCATAGGGTACGCTTTCTGGGGAAATTTTCTGGGTAGGATTTTTGGTATGCCTGTTTGAAATATCCAACCTTTTTGGTGCAAAACCGGGTAGCTTAGGGGACACGCTTCACAGGCAGTTTTGCACTGTTTGCCTACTGAAACTTTCCTTCCAAGGCAAACTTTTATCCTGACCCTCCTGACACACGGATTCCGAGTAATCGGGGATCCGTTGGGAGCACAGGTGCGTGTTCATAGAACTGCATGGTCTCACTCTCCACGGGCTGAGATTACCTCAGCCCGTGCAAAGGAAACTCTTCACGTTAGATTCTTTCTTATGCTTAGGTCGCCTTTTCTAAAATTTCTTCTTTTGTTCGCTAGGCGACCAGATGGGACCAAAGAAAACCGCCCCTAAGAAGACTGCTGGCGGCCCGTCTTCTCAGCAAGCCAAGGGAAAAGAGGTGGTCACGGACTCTCCGATCCCCGTTTTTGGTCCCGCCGTGGAGCAGGAGCTCGAGGTGAGACCCGACGCTTTCTTCGAGGCTGAGAGGATCGTCTTGAAGATCACCGACCAGGGGAAAGTGAATAAGATATTCCTTTCCCACAATATCGAGATTGGGAGGGGCGCTCTAATCGCCCGACCTCCCCTAGAAGGCGAGCGGAGCTGCACGCCGCTCGATGAAGAATACGCCGCCTGGAGTGACGAGTGTCACGGGCTGACATTTTGACAGCGAAAATGCCCGTGCGGCACCTTGACTCCTCTGAGCCAAGGTCAGCCTTCCAACCATTCGAATAACAATGGGCACATTTTTCACGCGACCGTGTGCCTCTGCACACTTCCGTCTCTCGAACAACTCTCACTGAGTCATGCTCTCAAGCATCTATGAGTGCAATCATGCATCAAGGCTATCTAGCCAAGACACTCACACTGTCCATAGGTTCTCACTATGGCAAGGAAAATCCCAACACCGATACTCACTCGGACATTCGCAAGTCAAGGTAGCATGTGTGGCTAAGAGCCAACACCAAGCTGACGTGCCAACACCTCTCATCATGTCCCATTCGGTACTATCCGATTAGTTCACGTCACAGACCAAGGACTCCCAAATGTCCATGGTCTACTCCTCAAGGCACCATACCATCGTGCATGTTGGCAGGCCCTCGAGACTGGCTGCAAGACTAGTAGCACACACTGGACCTCTGTCCTGCTCAAGCATAGTGCACCCTCCAATGCTTGCATGCTAACAAGTCCCACGAATGACTTCCCGTGCCATCTCGTGTCGAGATTTGTGGCCATGGCGCACCACGACATCTCTTGAAGGTTTGGGCCACGTTCCATGCAAGCGGCATCCCGGCAAGCCAAGGGAACCGTACCCTTAAACCTCTGGCAGCACACTTCGACGCATTACCGGGGCAGCCCGGTAATGTCCATGAGCACTCCTACTCATGGAGACATATGAGTCCCCTCGTGATCCTCATATGCACGCCCTACTAGTTCTTCCAACTAGTAGTAGCTCACTTGACGCACCTGCGCCAAGGGGTGGTGGAGAGCTGACGCCAGGTGCTCCCCCTACAAAGAGCCTTCTGAGCTTTTAGCCTTCTACCAGGAACATATATGATTTTTGCTTGGGAGACATATTTGGCTTCCAGCTCGCCAATTCTCCGAATCTCCCAAATCCAATCATACCATTGCGTTCATTGACCCTTCAATATGGAACCTACCAAGTCCCGTCCATTTCCGGGCAATATTGAAGATATTTACGAAAATGCCACTGCAGTACAAACTAGGCATCAGCATGGTCACCAGCCTGCACCCTCGCGTGCGCATCTGACCGAGCGCCATCCTAGCTTGTAACGTGCCATCAAGGCTAGCATGTTACAATGAGCACTTCAAGGCTGGGGCCTTCCTCCCGCTTGACCAGTATTTTGCCGACTTCCTCAATTACGTGAGGTTGGCCCCTTTCCAGCTCCCCCCTAACTCGTACCGTTTGTTAGCGGGGTTGAGGTACTTATTCCTGAAGCAGGAATGGGAGGTCCCCACCCCGGCGGACATCCTATACTTCTTTTGCCTCAAGGCCAGCCCGGAGCAGAGGGGGCGAGGTGACAGGTTCTACTACTTGACCCATTTTCCAAACACGGCTGCGGTCATCGAGCTGCCCAGCCACCCCAACGACTTCAAAGACCAGTTCTTCATGTCGATGGGGTTCCACAACTACGAACATCACTACTTCAACCGCCCTCGTAAGTACCCTTTGCTCTTAGCTCGTGAGATGATTATTGGTTATCTTCCTTTATTAGTTTCTAACTTAGAGAGAATCATGCAGCCATTTTCGCGAGGACGGACAAATCTGTGACCCTCGGGGGTCAATACGAGACATTGGCAAGGTGCCCCCCAATGAAAAGGACTACTGCCAGCTTGTGTCGGACGAGACGATGCCGACGTGCAAACTAATCTCCCCAGGCCAGACTTTGGCCTTGAGGAGACCGCGGGGCCTCCCCCCAGCTCGCGAGATAGCACCCATCCCCGAGGAGGAGGCCGCGGGAGAAGAGGAAGAGGACGAGGAGGACGAGGTGCCCCTCGTGAGGCGGAAACGGGCTCTGGAGGTCGCCCAAAAAATGGACAAGGAGAGGGCCCGGTCCGGAGCAGCAGCCGGTCCCTCTAGGCAAGGTAATCCTTACATGTTTAGGGACTTAGATAGGGCCACTGCGGACCTTCGGTTAGCTAGGTTCAATCCTAACCAGCCCGTTCAATGTCACCTAAGTGACCTGGACCGCGATGTAACCCTACTCCAATGCGTCGACCAGCTCATGCTGAATTACGAAAGTAGCCGCCCTAGGGGCACTGTAGTCGTAGACAATACCATAGCTTTTAGGTCGGTCTTTTTTTAGGAGTATGGGACCAATCTTCGGTCGTGGCCCTCCCTTCGGGAGGGTATAGTAGCCCCGGGTCTTAGGCAATATGTAGAAGAGTCCAGTCCCGAGCCAGATTCGGACCCAGAGCCTCTTCCAGCCCGCGAGGTCATTAACCTAGACTCCCCCGCTGCAGCTCCGGGGCCGGTGGTCGTGACCATAGATTCCTCCTCTAGCTCGGAGGGTAGGATCCCTTACAATATATTTAAGATCTGTTTTCCCTTTAACTTTTGCTGTCTTGTACACATATTTCTATCTGTATATTAACATTTTGCCTTTACTTTCTCAGAGGAGATGTCTCAGCCCGGGAGCAACGACCTGCGAGCTATGTTCCCTGGAGGGAACCCTTCCTCGGGGGCCGCTGGGCCCATGGTGAAGAAACTCTGGCTGGCGAAGAAGGCCATCGGGAGTGCCTCTAAGTCCCCTGCAAAGGGGAAAAACCAGGCCCCGACAGCTCAGGATAAAGTACCTCCGCCACCTCCTGCAATGAAGATGCCTCCTCCTCCTTCGCGAGTTCCCAACCCTACTCGGGAAATGGGGGTGCCCACCGGGACCTTATCCACCACCACCCCCGAGGTGCGCGTCCTAGTGAACCTCCAGGCTCTGGAGAAGATCCCTGACGTCTTTCAGGGAACGGTCTACGAGACGGCGAGCTACACCATGGACCATTACTACAACGCCGCCGAGAGGGACCTGCGGGCGATCGAGACGAGGAGCCCGGAGAACGTGATGGAGTCTTCATTGGGGATGGCTCTCACGGTAAGTTGGCCTTGCCATCTGTATCTCATGCTCATTATGCATTACATGTTTGTTTTACTTTTTCTCTAAGGAAGTTGCCTCATCATCTTTTTGTCTTGCAGGGTGCCTTGGCTCTCCACCGGAGCATATCCCGATCTAGGGCTCAGCTCGAGGACATGAGGGGCGAGCACCAGAAAACTTTGGCTGCCCTTAAGACTGCCCAAAAGCAAGAACAGGATGCTAATGATGCCCTGGCGTCTGCGCAGGTCGAGCTGGACGCATCTCATCTTAAGTTGCAGGAGGCCGAGGCTACCTTGGCTGCTCTGGCCACCGCGAGGACTGAGCTCAAGGAGGCCAGGGCCGCTCAGGCCGCACTGGACGCCGCCAAGGCTGAGGCTGAGGAGGCCAAGGCCGCCCTGGCGATGGAGAGGGCAGCTGCTAGCTCCTCCATGGAGGCCATGCTGTACCACTGCTGGGTCTACAACCCAGATGGAGACTTCTCCTTTATGGGGGTGGATGCATGGGAAAACTTCCTGGAGAAGTTCAAAGCTCGCCTTCAGCAAGAGGTGCCCTCTGCAATCGGGGAGACCTCCGCAACCGCCGAGCAGGAGGGCGAGGTGGTGACTTCATCGGAGCAGCCTGGCGGGGCCTAGGACTTCTTTTCTTTCCACCCCTTGAACACATTTTTTTTTTTTTGTAACTTTGTATGAGGTTTTCTAACCTCGAGACAATTGGTTTTACCAACTTTTTGCTTTTAATTGATTTGCATCATTTTACCTTTATGCATTTTGGCAATAGTCTTAGTTTTTGTTGGTGCTGCGATTGATATTTTATGCTTTTCTAGGAAAAAACAATCAATTTTGAGCCAACCTCTAAGATGAGTCCTAGTTGCATCCCAAACATTGCTTTAAAAACTTAGTTCGCGTTAATTTTTTATTAATATCTCGTGCTTTTTAAGAAAAACAACGATCAATCAATTTGAATCAACTTCTAAGTTTTACGACCTGGTTATATCCAGGACGTTAATTTGAAAACTTAGTTCGTGTTAATTCTTGATTAATATCTTGTGCTTTTTAAGAAAAACACCGATCAACCAATTTGAATCAACTTCTAAGTTTTAGGACCTAGTTATATCCAGGACGTTAATTTGAAAACTTAGTTCGTGTTAATTCTTGATTAATATCTTGTGCTTTTTGAGAAAAACGCCGATCAACCAATTTGAATCAACTTCTAAGTTTTAGGACCTGGTTATATCCAGGATATGACTTAGTTTGCGTTAATCCTTTATCAATATCTCGTGTTTTTTAAGAAAAACATCGATCAATCAATTTGAATAAACTTCTAAGCCTTTAAGGCGACCTGGTTATATCTAGGCACCATATGCCCCCCAAGTAATTAGGAAAGGGTCTTTCGTGGTTACTTGAGATTACATTCGCAAATATACACAATAATGAAAAAAGATTTAATTCTCATTGCTTGATAAACAAAAAATGGCCTTTCTGAATAAGCCTTACAAGGGTGTTACTGATAATATTTCTTCAAATGGATGGCGTTCCAAGTTCGTGGGACCGCTTCTCCATTAAGCCGAGCTAACTTGTAGGTTCCTTCCTTTATGACCTCGGTTATTTGATATGACCCTTCCCAGTTTGGTCCCAATACTCCATCTTTGGGATCCTTATCGGCTAAGAAGACTCTTCTGAGGACCAGGTCGCCAATGCTAAAGGCGCATTTTTTTACCTTTGAGCTGAAGTAACGAGTGATTTTTTGCTGGTAATGCGCGAGCTAGAGCTGCGAATCTTCTCGTCTTTCATCTATCAGGTCAAGGGACGCGCAAAGCATCTCGTGGTTGCGGTCCTGGTCATATGCCTAGACTCTATGCGAAGATACCTTTATCTCGACAGGAAGGACTGCTCCACTCCCAAAAGCCAGGGAGAAAGGAGTATGACCCGTAGGAGTCCGATGCGAGGTCCGGTATGCCCACAGTACCTGGGGGAGCTGTTCTGGCTAGACCCCCTTGGCTTCGTCCAGCCTCTTCTTAAGGCTCGCCTTTAGCGTCTTATTGACGGCTTCGACCTGCCCATTAGCCTGGGGGTAGGCCACAGAGGAGAAATGTAACGCCCTGGCTGCCCCAGAACAGTTACGGTGAACGGTGGACCGGAAATTTGACTCGTCACCCGAGTCCTTTGGTCAAAAACGTGCTCTAAGTGTAGTTAACAGGTTAAGGTGTAAAACCGATAAAAAGGAAATGGAAGCTTTCATTACGAACTGCTCTGCAGAGCTAAACAAAACGTTTACAAGTCGTTCTCAACACAAAATGGTCACTACTGTTTAAAATTTACAACCCCGCCGACCTAAGCAACAAAAATAGGGTAAACCCCCTAGTTCCTCTGAGAACTCCTTGGCCGTGGTGGTCAAGCGGCCAAATATGTACACATCACCACATCAGCTCTCCACTCAAGGCTAGGTGAGCTTCTCTTTCCCTTTACCCGCACCACATAGCACCCATGAGCCAAAGCCCAGCAAGAAAACATAACACTTTGCATAAACATTATCAAATGATTATCATTATAATCACACTGAGCATAAAGCTTTCAAACAAATGAGTGAACATCACATGAGGTTCCGATAAACCATACTGAGTGACTGACTAGCATGTCACTAATTCAAGTGGGAGAGTGGCTGCTAGGTAAGCCACTAGCCTCCAAGCGCTTATTTCATTCATCGACCCTCGGGGTCGATCTGGCATTAACGCTCTTTGAGCCATTCAATGCTGATAGTTGATTAGATCCAATCTTTGTTGGCCTGCGTTACATGCTAAGGTCGTCCTGACTAATGAGTCAGCGCAATGTGACCAGTGCCCAATACCACTGCCGAACCTGACTAATAAGTCACAGCTTCACAGTTGATACTAGCACCTTTGCCAAATCTGACTAATGAGTCAGTACCATGTGCAAGTGAGCAACATATGCCAAACATTCTTTATTCAATCCAAGTCCATATTAACACAACCAAAATGCCTCATGAATATCCATGCATGTCACACTTGGGGTGCATTTTTCTTACCTCTGGTTCGAGCGAGAATGAACTAGAAAAACAACCCTGAGAACGATCAACCTTTAGATTCCTTAGCGGTTACCTAATCATAACCAATTATAATCCATTAATAAAATAAATTAATAAATAGTTTACAATCTAAAACCACACTCCCGGGATCAATCCCCCACTCTCGGGATGCTTAAAATACTCAAACGGGGCAAAGGAACCAAACCCCGAGCCTTAAGGATCATTCCGAGCCCTAAAATGTGTTTGCTGAAAAATGGACTAGCGATGCAGCCCCATCAGATGGCGCTGCAGCCCTAATAAATGGCGCTGCAGCCCTATTTCCAAGTCAGAGAGCCCATCTCGAGCCCTGAATAGCGCTGCTGCGCCCTAAGTGGCGCTGCTGCGCCAACAACAGACCAGAAACTTCCTGGTTCATCTTCTTTGCGATTTCTCTTGAAACCAAACCCTCCAAACCAATCCAAAACCTTACCAAACACCCAATTCAACCCCCAAACCTCATCTATATCATACCCTCATCAAAACCCAATCAATCTTACACAAAAACTCCCATTGATTCCTACTATCCACACCAAAACTATAAGCTGAAAACTATAAAGTAAAACAGAGTATGGCTTGTTTTTCATGGATGAATTCTTACCTCAAATGAGATTAAAGTCCTTTTCAATGGATGAACCGAGTCTACAACTCCCAAGCTTTGATTTCCTAGCTTGTATCTTCAAATTGGGACCAAAAACTTCAAAGGAAGAAAGAGAGAAATGGATGTACAGGAAGGGTAATTCTTGCTCTGTTTTTGCTCTGTTCTGTACGGTTTCTACAGCCATCCAAACTTCACATATATCCAAACCCAAATGACTAAAATACCCCTAGGTCTTTAAGGGTTTCTAAAGCCTTCCCAAGGGCAAAGTTGGTACTTCCAAACCTATACCGTTAATCGTAATTAACGCTTCCCAATTCCCGCTATTCTCAAAATTCCCAAACACTAATAATTCATGTCCCGTTACCCTTTTTACTCCCGGCAACGTTCTAATCATTAAAACATCCCGAGACTCACCCCGAGCCTCGAACTTATTCCCGTTATGACTAAACCGCTACTTTAACACTTAAAGATCGTCTCATGCCGAATAGCTCGAACAAATCCACATTATAATGTGGCCTTAAAACATATCACCAACATGCATCCAAATAAACAATTTACCCTCAACGGGCCAAATTACCATCACACCCCTGTAATTAAGAATATGGACTCACATGCATGCATTTCACATCATATCATAATATAATCAACATATACATGCATTTTATCAATTATTAACACAATTAAGCAAGTATGGCCCTCCCGGCCTACTATTCACGCCGTTAAACACATCGGAGAATTCGGGGCATTACAGCTATCCCCTCCTTACTGAAATTTCATCCTCGAAATTACCTGAACAGCTCGGGATACTGACTCCGCATATCTGACTCCAGCTCCCAGGTCGCCTCCTCGACCTTGCTGTTCTTCCACAATACCTTAACCAAAGGTATTGTCTTATTCCTGAGGACCTTGTCCTTTCTGTCAAGTATCTGAACTGGCTGCTCCTCAAATGAGAGATCTGGCTCAAGCTCCAGATCTTCATAGCTCAGAATATGGCCCACATCAGATACATACCTCCGAAGAGCTGATACATGAAATACATTATGCACGGCAGACAACGCCGGAGGCAAAGCCAATCTGTAAGCCACCTGACCAATCCTCTCCAGGATCTCAAATGGACCTACAAACCTGGGACTCAGCTTGCCTTTCTTCCCAAACCTTCTCACCCCTTTCCATGGTGAGACTCTGAGGAAAACATAGTCTCCTACCTGGAACTCCACGTTCCTGCGCTTGGGGTCTGCATAGCTCTTCTGTCTACTCTGAGAAGCAAGCATTCTAGCTCTAATATTCTCAATAGCCTCACTGGTCCTCTGAACTGCGTCAGGACCTAAGTATCTCCTTTCTCCTGTCTCATCCCAATGGATGGGAGACCTGCACTTTCTACCATATAGCATCTCATAAGGTGCTACTCCAATGGTAGATTGGTAACTGTTGTTGTAGGAGAATTCCATCAAAGGCAAATACTTACTCCAAGAACCACCGAAATCCAGTACACATGCTCTTAACATGTCCTCCAAAATCTGGATCGTCCTCTCAGATTGCCCATCTGTCTGAGGATGATAAGTTGTACTGAACTTCAACTTTGTCCCCATGGCTTTCTGCAAACTCCCCCAGAACTTGGAAGTAAAAGTAGGGTCCCGATCTGACACGATCGATCTAGGTGCACTATGGAGCCGCACGATCTCTCTCACATAGAGATCTGCATACTGATCAAATGTATATGTAGTCCTCACTGGCAGAAAGTGAGCTGACTTGGTGTAGCGATCCACTATCACCCAAACGGAATCATGCTGACCAGTAGTCCTGGGCAAGCCCACCACAAAATCCATTGTGATGTCTTCCCACTTCCACTCCGGAATATCCAGAGGCTGCAGTGACCCTGCCGGCCTCTGATGCTCAGCCTTGACCTGTTGACATGTCAAGCACTTAGCCACATACTCTACTACATCTCTCTTCATCCCCGGCCACCAATACAATGATCTCACATCCTGATACATACTCTACTACATCTCTCTTCATTACGCTCCTCGGGTAACTTTCCTTCAGTGAGATACTCGAGGATGGGGGTCATCCAGGTCAGTCTGGCGTCGATCATCTCGACCTCCGCCCCGACCTCTTCTATACTTGGTTTCTCCAAGAACTTTATCGGTAATAACCCCAAATCCTCCGTCTCCCCGGAGGTAGCGAGCTTGGCGAGGGCGTCTGTGTTAGCGTTCTGCTCTCGAGGTATCTGCTCGATTGAGCCCCGTTCACATGCGGACAGCTCGACTTTCACCTTGGCCAGGTAAGCAACCATCTTGGTCCCCCATGCTTGATATTCACCTAGCACCTGGTTTACCACGAGCTGGGAATCGCTAAAGCATTGAACGGAGCTGGCCTTCAGCTCCTGGGCTACCCTTAGCCCGGCCAGCAAAGCTTCGTATTCGGCCTCGTTGTTGGATGCCTTGAATCCGAATCTTAGCGCCGAGTGGAATCTATGCCCTTCTGGGGATATCAAAATGATTCCATCCCTGGATCCGTTCTCATTAGATGAGCCGTCCACGAAGATCTTCCATGACGCCTGGACCGAGGTGACCTGGGGTGAATCTTCCACAGAAGTTTCTCTGAATCCTGTGCATTCCGCCACAAAATCGGCCAGGGCCTGGCTTTTTATTGCAGTTCGTGGGGTGTATAAAATCTCGAACTGACTGAGCTCAATAGTCCACTTCAACAGGCGTCCCGATGCTTCAGGTTTTTGCAAAACCTGCCTTAAAGGTTGATCGGTTATGACGTGTATTGAGTGGGATTGGAAATACGGCCTGAGCTTTCGAGAGGCCATGATAAGACAGAATGCCATCTTTTCCATCACCGGGTATCGGGACTCAGCCCTGAGAAGTCTCTTGCTGATGTAATAGACTGGTTTTTGAACCCGGTCTTCTTCTCGGACCAATACGGCACTAGCTGCATCTTCTGTGACAGCTAGGTAAAGGAAAAGAGGCTCCCCTGCCGTTGGTTTGGACAATACGGGTGGCTCGGCCAGATGTGCTTTCAGGCTGAGGAAGGCACTTTCGTACTCCTCTGTCCACTCGAACTTCTTATTTCCCCGGAGCAGGTTGTAGAATGGTAGGCACTTGTCGGTGGATTTAGAAATAAATCGATTAAGGGCTGCCGCCCTTCCTGTCAGACCTTGGACGTCCTTTCGTGACCTAGGTGAGGGTAGCTTGAGCAATGACTTGATCTTATCGGGGTTTGCCTTGATTCCTTTAGTGTTGACAATGAAACCCAGGAATTTTCCAGATGCGACCCCAAAAGTGCACTTCTGTGGGTTAAGCCTCATGCTGTACTCCCTTAGTATCTTGAAGCATTCTTCCAGGTCGGAAACATGGTTATCGGCAGTTTTCGACTTGACCAGCATGTCGTCCACGTACACTTCCATGTTTTTCCCGATCTGGTTGGAAAACATCCTGTTCACCAATCTCTGGTATGTAGCACCGGCGTTCTTTAGTCCGAACGGCATGACCTTGTAACAATAGACATTAGTTGGGGTCATGAAGCTAGTGTGCTCCTGGTCCGTCAGATTCATGGCGATCTGATTATAGCCTGAGTACGCATCCATAAAGGACATGAGCTCGTGCCTCGCCGTGGCATCTACCAATTGGTCAATCCTCAGCAAGGGGAAACAATCCTTGGGGCAGGCTTTATTCAGATCGGAGAAGTCGATGCAGGTCTGCCATTTCCCGTTAGGCTTCGGGACCAGCACAGGATTGGCGACCCAAATTGGAAACTTGGCTTCACGGATAAAACCGCATTTCTTAAGCCGGGCTACTTCTTCTTCTAGGGCTTCAGCTCGGGTTGTTCCCAGGCGCCTCTGTTTCTGGGACTTCGCAGGAATGCTCTTATCCAAATGAAGGGTGTGCATGATAACGCTTGGACTGATTCCCACCATGTCCTCATGTGACCATGCGAACACATCCAGGTTCTCCTACAAGAACTTGATCAGCTCCGCCTTCCTCTTGCCGCAGAGGTTTTTCCCGAGCTTAACTATCCGTGAAGGATTCTGTGGATCAATATTTACTTCCTCGAGCTCTTTGATAGCTTGGAGCTCAGACTTATCCTCGCCTATTCGGGGGTCAATATCCTCACTTAGGACGATATTTCCCCTTCGACGCTCTGAGGTTTTTCAATCTCAGGATTAGGCAAAGGTTCCTGAGATTCCTCTTCTCCATCTTGGACGGCCATTGTTAACTGCCCAGGTTTCAATTTTCTGTTCATGGAAATGCTGTAGCATTCCCTGGCAGCAAGCTGATCGCCACGAACTGTGCATATCCCTGTGGAAGAAGGGAATTTCAACGCGAGGTGATGGCTTCAAAAGCTATAAGTGTAGGTCGACCCAAAATGGTATTGTATGCGGCGGGACAGTCGATGACCACGAGCTCAAGGAGTTTTGAGACTGTCCGAGGTCCCTCTCCTAAGGTGATCACCAGCTCGATCGTCCCTATAGCCGCTAATCCTTCTCCAGAGAAACCATAAAGCATCATGTAGGTCGCCTTCAGATCGGCGACAGACAAACCCATCTTCTCCAGCGTGGACCGGAATAGAAGGTTTACTGAGCTCCCATTATCGATCAGCACTCTCCTAACCCTCCGATTAGTGAGCTACACTGCTACGACCAGAGGGTCGTTATGAGGGAACTGAACGTGGCTGGCATCTTCTTCAGTAAAAATGATTGGTTGCCTTTCCAATCGCTGCTGCTTTGGCAGATGCTGCTCGGGGACGAACTCTACTCCATTATGAGCCTTAAGTTCGTTGACGTACCTCTTTTGGGCACCTCTGCTCGTGCCAGCCAAATGAGGACCTCCAGCGATTGTGGAGATCTCTCCTCCAATCACTGGAGGAGGGACGTCCTGATCTACTTGAGACCCGGGCTGAGTGACTGGGACCTCCGGAGCTGGACGGGCTGCGGGAACTCTGTTCCGCGCGTATTGAGCCAAGGGGCCGGCTCGGATGAGAGTCTCGATCTCATCCTTTAGGTGTCTGCAGTCATTGGTATTGTGGCCAACGTCGTTGTGGAAACGGCAAAACTTGGAGGGGTCTCGCTTCCCCTTCTGGTGCTTTAACGGTTCCGACTTCTTCCAGGGGAGGCGAGCAGAGTTTGCTAGGAAGATGTTCTCCCTAGAGTGGGTGAGCTCCGTATAAGTCGCGTAGACCGGCTTAAATTTTTCTACAGACTTATTCTTCTTTGGGTCGTGCTGGTTGCCTTCGTCGTTCCCTTTTCTTTTGCCTCCACCAAATTGGTTATTCTGTGTAATGTTCTGGGTCGCTGTCATGACCTCCGTTCCCACTCCAGCGGGCTGCTCAGGGACCTGGCTGGTTCCCGCAGCTGAGGCTTGGGCCTCCTCCAAGTTGATCCACCCCTGGGCCCTATTCAGGAATTCGTTTACGGAGCTGACTCCCTTTCTTTGTATCTCATTCCAGAGTCCCCCTCCGACGAGGATTCCAGTTCTCAAAGCCATGAGCTTAGAGCTGTCATCCGCGTCTCTGGCCCGAGCAGCGACGTTCGCAAATCTGCTCGGTAAGCCTTCAGAGGCTCGTCGGGTTGTTGCCTTACGTTTGCGAGGGAATTGGCTTTGACGCGGGCAGCCTGAGAAGCTCGAAATGCTCTCTTGAAGTCAGCAGAGAAAGTTTTCCAGGAGCTGATTGATTGTTTCTTGCTTTGCTTGAACCACTGCCTGGCCGGCCCAGTCAATGAGGAGGGAAATATTAAACACCTCAGCTCGGGGCCAATGTTGTGGGCCATCATCAGGGTATTGAACATACCCAGATGATCTAACGGATCTCCGTCTCCGTTGAATTTGAACAGGTGCGGCATACGGAAACTGGGCGGGTATGCCGTTGCTGCTATGCTGGGGGCGAAGAGTTCAAGTTCGTCCCTTGAATCATATTCGTCTTTTTCTTTCTCTGACAGGAGCTTCCTCATTAGCTCCTCCATCTGAGCCAGGCGCTCAAGGGTTTTGTCCTGATTTCCTTGGTTATTCCGGGGCTGTTCAACAGCTCCGGATCCATTGTACGCGTTTGGCGGGTTATTGTCCCTCCTATCTTGAGATCGGTTATATGGGACATTCTCATTGTCGCGTACCTCGGACAGGTCTTCCCTTGGGCGAGCATGGCTGCCATTTCCCGCTGGGCCTCCCCTTTGAGAGGTAAGACGATCTCAGAGATCGCCCCTCGGGGCGGCTTGAGGACTCTGCGCCAAGCTTAGGCGTTGGCGCAGGTCTCCACCAGAAAGGTCACTTTGGCGGCTTCCGATCCAATAGCTCCTGTTTGAGAAGCTTGGAGCCCGCCTCTGGGGATGAGGATCTGGGACTTCTCTGTGCGCCCTGCTACGAGGGGAAGGGCCAGCGTAAGGTGGGTTTCTCCTACTACTCCCATAAGCTGGAATATCTCGGACTGGCCGAGGAGGAGACTAATATTTTATCGGTGAAGGAGGATATCTAACCGGGGATGCAATCCTGGTCCCGTCAGGGCGGACCAGGTTAGGTAGGGGCCTCTCGGCCCTGCCAATTTTCGGGTCTTGCGCTTGGCGGTTTGAGCGGGGTGCAAGACGGTTGGCCGGGACAAGCTTTCGCTGTGAGCCCTCCCCGGATCTCCTTCTAGAATTCCCTCGAGCCCTCCTGGGTGCACTCGAGGGTGGTAATGAGCTGGGAGTTAAAGTTCGGACCGATCGGCTATACTGTTGCTCGGCCCTGGGTGGTCCTTCGAAGGTTGTCTCTCGGCGGTGCGATGAGGGAGTAGAGTTGGATGTCGGGGGTCTGGCCGACCGGTTAGGCCTGGGCCGATTACCCCGGTGGGACTTATGAGTCTCGCCTTGCCTCTTTCCGACGTTAGCGTCAGTTGTAAGAGGGGGTAGTCGGACCAACACCTCCTTAATCTGCTGGTTAGCTTTCGCCAGCTGACTCCTCAGCTGAGCATTCTCCATCTCTACTGCAGTGTAAAAATCCGGATTCGGATTAGGTGGCCGAGGTGCCGAACTTCCAGTGTCATCCTGGCCTATTGGCTGCTTGCCCAGCCGCTGCTGAACTTCGAGGTTCTGCTCACCGGAGATGGCGGCATGATGGGCCTCTTACCCTTCATGTTGGTCCGCCTCGTTACCGTGTCTTGAGCGAGTGATCACCATGGTTGGGTATTTGTGATAGCACCAATCTAACAAGCTCTCAATGAAAGCACCAATCTGTTGACGCGGTTCTTCGCCAACAGGTAATTAAGAAAATAAGAGAATGGGATTAGTGCTAAGTAATGAACCGAAACAGATGAATGATCTTAAAATGAACTGATGATACCAATACTTTTTTAGGTGGTTCAAAGGTTAAAATCCTTCTACTCCACCAGCCACTGTTATTGCTATATTTCTGGTATTCTTTACAGGGTATTTCTTTACACAATAGAATCCAACCCCTTGTAACTCCCAGGGTCTCCATATTTATAGGAGAGGACACCTGGGGGGTTGGTAAGGGGGGTCATCCCGTGACCTTCTTACCCATCATGTCACTTCTGTGACATTCATGATTAATTCCTAAAACTTGACAAATGAAGTGTGGTTTAATCAATAGGTAAGGGGGATAATGGGCCGCATGGCCCGACCCAGTCGTGGGTGCCTGAACATGCACATTTATGCTGCGTGTCTGAGAATTCAGGGATATATCAGACACGTGATATCTGGTATATGCACGTTTACATTGCGTGGTTGACTTTATAAAGGGTCACAACTTCCAGCTCAGGCTCGTGCCTCGAGCTGGGTGCCTTCCTAACCTTCGGTCTTCATACCTCCGATTCGACTCCTTGGTAATCTTAATAAACTTTCGACTACCTCAAGCTAAAGAGGTAGGACCTGATAGCAGCAGCTCTGGCCACATGGCATCCACGTGGCTGATATAATTATGTCATATCTCCGCTCGCTAATAGCCCGTGGAAAATTAGGGCGTACAAAGGAACTTCAGCTTGGGGAATTGAGGAACCAAAGGCTGGAAGGGCACTGAGGGAAACCTAGGGTCGGATTCTCCATTAAAGGTATCAATTTCTAGTCTTGATCAGTTGAGTTTCTGGGTTTTCTGGTGAAGTTCTTGAGCTTTAAGCTCAACTCTGGTTTTTTGTGTTTGATGATGCATGTGGCCAAGTTTTGATGTTGTTAGGTCATGTTGGATGAGATGTAGTGGATGGTAGGCTAAATTTGAAGTTTAGTTGAGGTTTGGAGTGGGTTTATGGAGCTTTGGCTCGGGAAAATTCGAAGGAAAAACCCAGAGGGTTGCATGTGTTGTTTGTAGCGCTAGCTTTGGAGCGCTACAGTGCTATGCTTGGTTTTCTGGGGGGCTTTTGTCTCTGTTTGTAGCGCTGTAGAGCTACCCTGCCTCCGGAAATGGGTTTTGGGTATTTTTCTTAGGGTTTTTGCTTGGAGGCTCGCGAGTCGATTCCACCACCCCGTTTGGTGGAATTGGGCTTCCCGATGGCTTGGGATTGGTCCCGAAGTTGGGTTACGGAATTGAGATTTAATGATGGTTCTATTTTATGGTTGTGACTAGGTGTACGCTAGGGCTCAGACGGGATCGTGCTCAAGGGTCGTTTTCATTAACCAAAGCAATCAGAATCAAAAGTAAGAAATTGCACCCGGTTATATGGTTATGTTGGGACTAAGAGTTCCCTATACTTGTATGTGATGTCATATGATGGTATTATGCCATGGGGACATGAGATAAACAGCCTAAGAGTGTCGGAATCTATATTTGCGCACAGGACGCAGCTCGGCCACTGGTAGCTGAGGTTAAGTATATAATCATAGAGCTCGACCTAAGCGAGTCGGAGTCAGTGGGACAATTAGAGGGGTGGCACAATCAGAGGGTGCGACCTAAGGGCATCGACCCTGGCTAGTGCGTTATATGTTTATTGTTATGAATCTGATGATTATTGCATGTTTATTATCTAGATGATTGGTTATTGGTTTGCAGATTGATATCGTTAATTATGTGAACAATGTGACTTGCTAAGTATCTGTTTGGTGATCTGTGAATTATCTGAATGTTGATTGTCGCTTATGCTATGCATTATGGTCTTCTTGCTGGGCCTTAGCTCACAGGTGCTACGTGGTGCAGGTAAAGGCAAGGGCAAGGTGGACCAGTCCTGAGTTGGAGAGCTCTGGGGCTGAATGTACATGGTCAGCTGATCTGCCGCCACTGTCGAGGGATGGACAGGAGCAGGAGAACCCTAAATGTCTATTTTGCCCTTAAAGTGGACAGTAGTTGTATATATCCTGGAATTGTGTAAACTGTCCTTTAAATTCTATTTCTTTCGGGATCCCATGTATGAAATTTTTATTTAATGAAATGTATCTTTTATGACCAAAATCTTTTAACCCTAGTTCAATTATAGTTTCAGTAACACGTTTCTAACTAAATTACTTTATTAGCAAGTCTTGCACCTTTATAAACACACAGTGTAATAGTCTTGGCTACCCAGGGCGTTACATCAACCTTTCGGTGATACTCCTAATTGGGGTTAAAATGGAAGTGATATTGATGATTTTGAACCCCTGGTCGAGACGATGGTTCAGGAGTATCTTGGTTGGAAGTGGTGTCTAGTCGATCCCGATCAAAGTCATCGACCAGCGTTTGAAGTAAGTCAGGGTCTATGAAATAATCATTTCCCCATTGATCGCATGCATACATCTGATAAAAATAAAAGAGGAAGTGGTTTATTCGACCAGCATATGTGTGTTGGGGTTTTATGCCCTAATTAAAACCCAAATTCTTTGTAATCTCATTTTATTATCAATAAAAGAATAGAAATCATTTTTTGACTTGGTCAATCACTTTGATCACATGTTTTATTTTCATGATTATTTGTTTAATATAAACTTCTATTAAATCCCGAGCATATAGCTAATCTTATTTATAGTGACATAATCACAGCGGAATATAAATATGATTATATGTTCAAAAATAGGTTAGTCATAAGATTAGTCAGTGCACCAGATTTACACTGACTTGCTAATCTACGATATGATCTACTTACACATTACAGTGTTATGTTCTTTCTAGAACATTAGCAAAGTAGATAAGATCGGATGTATTTGTTACATCGGACAGGACCGATATTGACAGTTGATAAGATAAGTAAACATACTGTTATTATCTATTCTAGTCATATCATATAGTTGACCATAGGTCAATTCAATCTCAATTCTGAGTGGTTAGTATTCTAACTGATTGTATTATTTGAGTTCTTTGACTTGTTCGTTACTAGCTTACCCTACGGACTAGCCCATACTTACATCTTGGGAACTCGGTATTATAATTGAGTGGGAGTGTTAATCATAGATATGAACATCTATAGCTTCTGATGAAGAAGTGAAACGATGGTTTCCTTTTAGTTTGGTTCAAGGTGTTAAATGATAGAGATCTCATTTCAGTAATTAAATTAGTTTACTGAAATATCATTTACAAGGAACTAAGTGTTTTAAGGATAAAATACAATGAGGGGTAAAACGATATTTTAGTCTTATCTCATTGTAGACCGTCTATAGAGGATTGAGTGACAATTATGGTTGTAACAATGGATAATTAATAGCGTATCTATATTTGTTATAGAGCGTTCTATGAATTCAAGAGTGCAATTCCAAGTCTATAGTGGAGTCACGAGGAATTAATAAGTTAGTAAATTTATTTGTTAGATTTATGATAACTTATTGGAGCTTGATTTCATAGGCCCATGGTCCCCATTGTACCTTGGATAAAATCATCTAGATAGTCTCAATTAATTGATTTAATTATCAATTAGAATTATCAAAGTTGACCAGGTCAATTTTTGATAGTTTCACAGAGTTGTGTAATTTTGAGAAGAAAAGAGAAATTATGGCAGATTTATTAATTAAGATAAAGTGGTATCTAAATTAATAAATAAATTTAAATCAAGGATCAAATTATAAATAATTAATTTGATAAAGGATTTAAATAATTATTTAATTAATTAAATCAATAGAAAATAATACATGCCTTGATTTTAAGTCCAACGGGCTTATAATCAAATGGGAAATTTCACGGGCCTATAGCCCATGATAATTTCGACCTAGGGCTTCAAAATGGCTATTATTTTATTGATTTTTTAATTAACTTAAATGGCCTAATTGAGTCTATAAAAGAAGTGCTTAGAGAGACGACAGATAAGTCACAAGTCAGATTTTCTGATAGTTTTAGATTCTCTCTAAACACAAGTCATTTTCTAAACCTCTTTGTTATTTTCTCTTCTTCTCTCTATATCTATCTCATGTGTTGAGAATTGCCCACACTAGTCTAGGTGGTTCTAAGGATACATTGGAAGATCGTGAAGAAAATAGAAGATCGGTTCAGTTTCTTTGTAATACTCTGCGATAGAGATGATACAAGAGTTAGAGAAACTGAAGGAATGACTCTTTAATTCCGCTGCGTATACTGTAAGTATTATATTTTGTTTGTTTCTCTTTGAATTCAATTTTAGAAACATGTGTTTAGGCTATCTTGTATTAATTTGTTTAATATTAGATATACATGAAAATAAATAAAGATCTTGTATAAGCTAATCCAACATTGTGTGCCTAAAGTAGTGTGGTGCTCGAATAAACATAATGTTTTATTCGATCATATCTAAAAGTGGATCCAAAAGGCACTTAAAAATATTTTTCACAAACCATTTCACTTACCTTTTGGAGGAAAATTTCCCACCATTTTTTCATAACTCGAAAATTTAATTTTTCTTCAATTCTGTATAATTTCCTAACATCTAGCATAAAGTAAAGCATAACCGCAACCTAGAATGCATTTTCCTACTTCCCAAACAATGATTTTCTCAAGAAAAACAATAATTCTTCAAGAAAAACCTTACATTTCTTACGGTTTATTCAAGAACGCCAAGAACATGAAAGTGAAAATTCAAAATTAAACTATGAGTCTGGGGGGTTCAAATGTTTAACCCAAAGATGAACATGATAGTGTGGCATAATAACATGACATGTGGCAGCAATGGGTATTAAATTTGCCTATGTTGGTCGATCTGCTTGTGTTGGTCGATTGTACTCGAACAAAGGAGAAGAAATTACCTCTTTCGGAATCAGATAAAGAGATTAAATATCAATGCTCGAAGATCATTGCTCAAAGATGGTTGGACGAGAGCAAGAATATGATCTATTAGTATAATATTACCATATAAAAAACAATATTACTTATTATTATTATTTTGTAATAAACTAGTGTTACGTCAACTTTAAGAAGATAAAGATAATTCTTTAAAAAGAAAATCCTTTAAGAAAATAACTAATTTTTTTAAGAAGCCGTTTGGTATGAGGAGTTCACATTTTTCATATTACAGGAAAAGTTGAAAAGGGTAATCTAATAGTCTAGAAACTTATGTCACTGTATTTGGTTGTGTACTAGAATCTTATCTATGATTTATGAGAATATCACTTTCTGTGTTTGGTTGTGCGTAAGAATTTGTTAAGTTTTTATATTTTATATAAAATTAATATAATAATATATTTTATCAAAATAATAAATAATATAATTATAAATAACAAATGATATTTTAAAAAATTACTAAAATTTTCATTAGATTATAATTTATAAACAATTTTACTAGTGAAATATTTTTTTAACAATATAAAAAAAATATAGTTATTAAATACTATAATCAAGTATATTTTTAAAAAATATCTTTATTTTATTTTTAATAATATTTCATTTGTTATTTTTAACTTAAGTAACGATAAATGTTTTACATATCAATTTCTTTAAATAAACAAATATAATTTATCATTTTATAATTTGATATATGTACATTTGTTTTTATATTATAAGTTTAAAAAATAAAATAAGTCATTAACTAAAAAATTATTAATTTAAGAATATTATTATTTTTTTAAATAATAATAATTTTAAAGCAGTCCATATTCTTAGTTATCTGAAAGTCATTTCTCATACAAGTTTCACTTAAACTAGAATCAGACAAAATTTAAACTAATTTTCCAGATTAGAACAACTCAAACAAGCTACTAAATATATTATCTGTATCCCAAACTACCCTTCAAATTTAAAAAGATTAAAAACAATAATGGCACCCCTCTCAAAGTTAACGGTCATCATCACCCACTGATTGTGACGCTGTTACCAGCTAAGAATCCGTGGGCCTCAGGCGCAAAGCATGCATGTAAAACCTGTGGGCCTCACAGTCCCTCCACCTGGTATTTAATTTGACAAAACTACCCCTTCAGCTGACCTATTACCGTCTTTGATGCTTCAAGAATATTCCAAATTCGAGACTGAAATAGTAAATTCAAATAAATATCGGACGGCATCAAGATTCGTCCACAAATATAAAAAAAATGTTTTTCTTCGTAGACAAATACAAATATAAAATTATTTAAGTACTTTAAAATTAAAATAAAAAAATGGGTGGCTGAAAATAAAATTATATAACAGACCCACTAACTACTGTCATCCAAAATAAAGAGAACCAAATCCAAAGAACCACTCACAAAGTCTCAGACACTCTCGTACAACACTTCGTGCGATTTCGTTACTCTCGAGAAGATGGGTAGGAAGTTCTTTGTTGGCGGTAACTGGAAATGCGTAAGCTTCTCATTCGATTTTTTTTTTTTATTATTCTGATTGGTTGCCGAGAAAACGAAGGAAAATGAAATCTAGATCCCTGATTAAGCTTTTTATCTTGTTTTGATCGTCTTTAAAATGAATAAAAAAAAAATATATCTTGATCTTAATTTGCGATTGTATATACGAATATTTCTTCATCAATTGATTATCATTCTTCAGCTATCTGGCTCTTAATAATTACCCGATCTGTAGTCAGATCTGCATTTTTTGTGATTTTATATGAATTCTGAAGCCGCAACAAATATTACCTGATCTTAATTTGCGATTGTGTGACATAAAGGTATCGATTATTTTGTTTAAAATTATCCTAAACCTTGTGTAGAATGGAACCACTGAGGAGGTGAAGAAGATTATCAACACACTCAATGACGCTGAAGTGCCTTCCCAAGATGTTGTGGGTGAGTTAGTTTTCCGCGATTGTGATGTTATAATTTCAAGACATTCAGCTAGAAGATCATTAAATGTTTGTTTTTAGCAATTTACAATTGAAAAAAGTCGGCGTCCTTGATATAAAAATTTAAAGAAAATTTACATGCTTTTTTATGATAATTTATTTGTGATGGTTGAAAAACCGAGACAAGCTTTTCTTCTGCGACAAATTTATACTGATTCGTTAATTTCTTTTTTAATAACTTATCTTATCTATCAGTCTACATTGCAGCCTATGTTTTTTGTTTATCGAAGTAACAGGGATGTTTATGAGCTTTTTAAACTAATGGTGTCTGTGTTCGCCTGCAGAGGTTGTGGTTAGCCCTCCGTTTGTGTTTCTTCCGACAGTGAAGAGTTTATTGAGGCCCGATTTTCATGTCGCTGCACAAAATTGCTGGGTTAAGAAGGGTGGTGCTTTCACCGGTGAGGTTAGGTATGTTGGATATGACTGTTCATAATCATATAACTATTTTGTTGTGTCATGGAGTTAAATGGCTCTACTTGTGCCGTACCAGAGTGAATTAGTGACACAAATGCTGCTATGTTGACACGAATGCACATTCAATATGTGCCACTTGAGCTCATTTGTTTGGGTGGGTGAATGTGTGTATGAGGTAGAGGTTCAAGCTCTCATAAATGTATCTTGTTAAAATATATGCCATATGTACACCTGAAGATGGATAAGGTTGAAGCTGCAATGTTGACTCAAATGCATATCCAATATTCATATGTGTAATATTTTTTTTAGCTTAAACCACAAGTTCTTTAACCGAGACTCTTTGTGGATATATGTTTGTTTTCATTAAAATGCAAGTAGACATGGAAATGGAGTATTTAAATACTCATTAAGCTGATTAAAATAATCCAAAAAGTGCAGATTAAATTTAAGCCCGATGGCAATGGCATATAGTTTGTTTTGTGATACATTTATGTGTTAACTTTGCAGTATGGTTAGTTTTGATTGATGTCATGTAAATATGCAGTGCAGAGATGCTTGTCAATTTGGATATCCCTTGGGTCATTATTGGTCACTCTGAAAGAAGACTCATATTGGGTGAATCCAATGAGGTAATATTTTTACTGTCGCCTTTTTTCCCCCTTATATTTTGGGCTGTGAGAATTGTACATATGAAGGTTTGAATGGTAATGGAAAGTAATTTTCATCTAGCACTGCTACAAAGAGATTATCTCCCACCAATAACAAGTTTCTGCACTTGATCATTTTAGTTTGTTGGAGACAAAACTGCATATGCACTTTCACAAAAGTTGAAGGTGATTGCTTGCGTTGGTGAGACTCTAGAGCAGCGGGAAGCAGGATCAACCTTGGAGGTTGTTGCAGCACAAACGAAGGCAATTGCAGGTACATCTCTAGTTAAGTCTATAAGATTCAGTTTGCTGTCTCATACGTCTAGTGTTATAGCATATCACTCCCTTGACCTTCCAAAGTTCTATTCTAATGATTTTTTGATAATTTATCTGTCCAACTTTTGTTGAACGGAGCTCTGTTTAAAAACCTAATTATGTATACTGGAATTTCTAGTTTAATTTTTATATTTGCTGTAGTAAATTTCTTTTGTATCTCAATTCTATTGCAGACCGAGTGTCAAATTGGGATGATGTTGTCTTGGCTTATGAGCCGGTATGGGCTATTGGAACCGGGAAGGTTGCATCTCCAGCTCAGGCTCAGGAAGTAAGTCACAAGCCTGTTTTACTATCAGATTGCATCTTACTGTAACTGCTGCATAAACTTGATACATGCTTAGACTTCTTAGGAGACATTTCTGGATGCATCTTTAGTCCTAAAATATTTCTTGTTAGCCAGTAATTGTGGTGAGCTGATGATCTGTGGGCTAAATTTTGCACACCATCATCAAAATCCCATTTGTTATATCCATTAAATGTTGGAATGTAGATATTTAGCGTGATTGTTGCTTGTATTACATGGGACAATTTTATATTGTCGGTTGCATTTATTTGTTTAACTAAGTCAGTGTATAATGACATATTGATTGCATTGTAGGTACACACTGAATTGAGAAAATGGCTTCAAGCAAACATTAGTGCTGAAGTTGCTGCCTCAACTCGGATCATCTATGGAGGTACGTTAATGATCGTTACAGATGTTTGTGTTATATGTTACTGTTTTTTTCCTCTATCAGGAGATTGATTTGTCTTGCTACATGTAGAAAGAATTAACACTGTTTGGTAGGATGGTGAGTTGATGAAGGATGAAGAATATAAGGGAGGGAGAGGAGAGTAATAATCATTTTAAGTCCTTTGGTACAAAGGATGGAGTAGTGGAAGGATAGATGACTATTTATTTATGGAATTATTATATTATCCTTATAATTATTTTTTTAATAATATTTTTAAAGGGTATATTTGTAATTTCCAACAAATGAAGATGGAGAGTGTGAATCCTTCCATTCTAAATGGGAGTTTTGAGAGGATTTGCTATACTCTCGTCTCTCCTTTCCCTCCTTCAATCTCTCTTGTTTGACCAAACAAGAGGATTTATCTCCTGCCATCTCTCTCCCTCCTCTCCTCTCCTCCATCCACCCACATTTCCTTCCTATCAAACATATTTTAAGTTTCTATGTACCATTTGATGTGTGGAGACACCATTTGTTTATAAATTCATTCTGAATAGCATGTGGTCCACTTACAGTAAAACATTGGTTAGGGCTCAAGGGTAACACTTCCTATCTTGGTGAGAGAAGGCAAGATGTAACTGACCAATCTATTGAAGTCAATACATGATGCATATGCATGTGTAGCTTTAGTTAAGAAGAATACATATGATTTTCAGTTCAAAGCTTGCGGAATCTGTTTTATTGCTGTTTGGAATTTGCTTATTGTGACATGGCTGTTCTTAATAATAGTTGAGATGTATGAGAGAGGTGTTTAGAACATGAATTATGAGAAAGTTTCTCTGCGTGTGTAGACATATTTATTCTTCTCCTTTGACTTCATTCATATGCCTTCTTATTTCAGGATCTGTCAACGGTGCAAACTGCAGGGAATTGGCAGCAAAGCCTGATGTTGATGGTTTTTTGGTTGGTGGAGCTTCTCTTAAGGTAACTATTCGAAGCTGTATACATTCTTTAATCCGAAGAAATTTTTTTGAAGAAAAATACTAGAAGAAAGTGAATATTTTCTCATCTCTGATAAAAGTTACATTAATTTGAATTATTACTCGAGAAAAAAAATATCATGTTCACACAAAGGGTTAAATCCCCCCTATATTATTATTATTTTTTGCCTACACGTGTCTAGTATCACTAGGCTTTGCTTATAACCACCATGTATCTATTATGTTTGTGTATAGCTAATTTTTGCTCTTTTTCTACAGCCGGAGTTCATTGACATAATCAAGTCAGCTGAGGTGAAGAAAAATGCTTGAATTTTCGAAACTGCCCTGATATTAGGCAATTTTAAACCTTTTGTTTCAGAGGTAGATTTATCTATCCGCACAATTTTATAGATAAGTTTCGAGAAATAACAAGCTTTTTGTAATTGGGGTCAGTCCCTCTGGATCTGGATTTTAATGTATGAATAAATTTGTTTGTTGGCATGCCACTACATTTTCTTGGTTTGGTTAACAAGCAATTTTACAGTGCTTGCTTTTGACTTGAGGTATCAGCCTCTAGTGTATTATTTAATTTTGAATTAGATAGGGCAAACACTAGAACCCATTGTCTGATTCGACAACATTAGACTAAAACTTGCTCCATTTGATGGTCAATGGTTAGCACCTTTGACACCCCATGAATAATTAAAGTCTTCCACTTCCTACCCAATTAAATTTTATTTAAAAGAATTGTGCCATACTATTGATTTTTTTTCTGCTTTTTTATTCTTTATGCATATATATGTGTGTGGGTTTTTTCTCTCTAATTGAGTCGTATATTCGGAGCATCTATCTGTTATATATACTCATATGCTGTATGTTGTGCAATAAATTAACAGTACTCAAAAATCAATTTTACACAATCCATCTGATAATTTATACCAGTCACTAAATGATAATTAACATTGAAATTCCTGGTTTTAACCTTGAAAATAGATATTTATTAATTATATTAATATAAATTCAAATATTATAAAATATCATTATTATAATAATATATAACAAAACTAGATATTTAATAATTATATTAATATAAATTTAAATATTGTAAAATATTAGCATGATAATAATATATAATCCTAATTTTTAACATACTAATATGAATTAAAATATGATTATTATAATAATATTTAATACAAGATTAAATATTTAATAATTATATTAATATAAATTTAAATATTATAAAATATAATAATAATAATAATAATAATAATAATCTTAATTTTTTTTAAAAAAATATCTTTATTTTTAAAAAAATTATCATATTATAGATATTTTTAAAAAATCATAAATAATGTTTTGGTTTAATTTTTAATTTGATATGTTTATGTCATTTTTTTATCTTTTATATGTAATATTGTTTATTTAGTTGAAATTTATATGACAATTATACAAATTTAATAAAAATAATTAATAAATTCTATAAATAAAACTAAACAAACTTATGCGGATATATTTATATGTACTAGGTAGAAGCAACGTGCAATACACGTTTGCTTAGTTTTAAAGTTGTAAACATGCTTATTTAAACATGTATTTATTTTATTATATTTTTAATTATCATATAAATTTTAAATAAATAAACAATATCATAAAAATAAATAAAAGATGTTTAATATAATGTATGACATAAATGTATTTAAAAAATTAGGGCAAAACATTGTCTAAAATTTTAATAAAAATAGTTCACTTTTCTTTAATATATATATATATATAATAGAATGAATTATAATTTTATAGTATATATAAATATTTATATCAATAATCTATACAATTATGACCTCTAAACACAACATCGACTTAGATATATATTTACATGGTTACATGACATGTATAGAATAGTATACATGCATCAACTATTTTTAGTTTCTAATGTTTGTCGTAATGTCCTTAGATAAATTTGATGAAGAAAAAAAGCTTCAATCACTTAATAAAAAATAAACTAACACACAAATTTATAAGATAAAAAAAGTATATGTATGCATTTATTATTTTTAAATAAACATGATTTAATTATTTAAATTATCATAAAATATCTTAAAAATATTATATTTTAATTAATTAATTTATTTTTGTTTAAGTTTATGTTTGTTCTAGTTTTCAAAATTGGTAGTGACAACAAAAGATCATATATTATATATTTAATATAATATTAATATTATAGGTGGATTTAAAATTTAAGTTTATTATTAGTTGATAGGAGATTATATTATAATATACGTTTATTATGATATTATTCTAATATATGAAGTTTAAATTTAAGTTATAAAACATATGGTTTTATTATTTTTAAACAATTATTATTATAAAATATCAAATTTTAATTTATTTAAGTTTAAGTCATATTTATAATATTCCGTTAAATATAAGAATATTCTATTAAAGATATCAAAAAATTAATAAAAAATCATTAAAACTAATCATTTATGTTATCTATAATATTTTTATAAAGAAGATATATATGCCCGTTCATCTTTTCATAAAAAGCATTATTGATGTTATTTATACATCTACGCCATTTTCTATGGACAAACTTTTAAATATAATATATTTTTTGGTCAGAAAATAAGTATATATTTATATTTGGCGAATTATTCAATCTCTCAGTTGCATTTGAGGGATTGAACACCTCGGGTGCTTTGTGTCCATTAGATTTTATATTAGTCTTTGTTTGACTAAATCAAGGGTTCAGATTTGACTGACTAGTAATAAGGATAACGAATTTAGGTAAAATTGGCTACCGGATGTGTGTCATGTGGTATTGTACTGTGTTTTATATTATTTTAATGTGTAGATTGGTAAAGTAACTTTAAGATGATCCGAAAGGTCAGCTAACATTTGGTTGTGGTTTTTTTTCCTCTGCACCGTGGGTGTTCCCGGGTTCATTGTTTTAGTTTTTTGAAGAGCAGAAGGAAGGTTAAAGAAGAAATATTCAGTCTAAAAGATTGATGATTGGAATCGGTTATAGAAGGAGGATGGTTCGACAGGTGACCTAACTTTTGTTTGTGTTTTTTTTCCTCTGCACCGTGGGTGTTCCTCTGGGTTCGGGGTTCATTGTTTTGGTTTTTTGAGGAGCAGAAGGAAGGTTAGAGAAGCAGTATTCAGTCTAAAAGATTGATCGTCAGAATCGATAATAGAACGGGCTTAAGTTTTCTTTTTTTTCCCTTTGCATCGTTGTAGTGAATTAGTATTTCAGTAGTTCTATGAAAATAAAAAAGAATTAGCCAGTCTGTTATTCAGGGTTGTATTTGTTGAGTAAGCAGTGTAGTTTTATATGCTTGAGAAAGTCTTTATTGGAGAGTTATTTAAAATTTGAATCATTGTAATTGTTTGCTGTGTAAGTGCTGGTTATTGTGGAAACTATTTTTTAGTGGGTTATTTTAGATTAATTTTTAGAGTAAGCATTAATGTTTTTTTTTTTTTTTTTATATTATCTGATAAATTTGAATTTTCTTTAGTAGAAGTTTTAGTCTTTATTGTGTTATAATGGGCAGTAGCATATTTAAGTGATTTGTCTAGTTTAATATTAATAGGAAGTTTTTAGTTAGCACTTTAGGAAGCATTGAAATTAGAGGAATTTATTTTACCATGAACAATGAAAATATATTTGAGATTGCTGAAACTGTGAACTTAGTTTGTATCACGTTGCATATGCATTTCATATATTTTCCCAAGATATGTGAATAATTTAATGTGGTGAAGTTATAATTCCATTATTTGTTAAGGTTTTATTGTTTTGATAATTTCTTTCGTTGCAAGTATATTTGAGTGGGTGTAAACTATTTTTTTTTGTTGCAGTTATATAATGAATTCACATTTTGAAGTTAACGATAGAGAGTCAACAATGTTTTCGAGTCGATGCTCTCCAAGTAGGGTTGTGTCTGTCATTAGTCATTTTAATAGCGACCAGAGAAGTTAAGTTAAAGAAATTGGTTTTGGCAACTTACTAAGTTTAAGAAAGTGTAGTTTGAGAAGAAATTTAATTACTTGGTTGGTTGATAATTTTGATTTAGGTGAGGGTATTTGGAATTTGAGTGGAAGTATAGTTCAGATGAATAGCGATTTATTTTCTAATGTTATCAGGATTTTTGATGGTGGGGAACACCTAATAGATTCGAAGTATGATTATTGTAAGGGGGTAGGATATTAATAAGTTCGTTGGAGCAGAAGTTGAAGTGTAATGGCAACACTGATATGGAATTCATCCATCAATTTTTGTTGTTTGTTGTGAGTGTGTTTCTAATGCCTAACACAACAATTTATGTTGCTCGAGAGTATGAGGTTCCAATATTAGCTATTAATGATGTAGCCAGTGTTAGAAGAATTAATTTGGCTTCAATGTCATTTAAGTTTCTTGTAATGGGTTTGTTTGGATTGAACAGGAAGAGATCAAACTTTGTTCGTGGTAGCTTATATTTTTTACAGGCTAGTAAATGACAACTTATAATAGTGTTGCTATAATGTAATGTGAATTTTTTTTTTCAGTTTATATTTGTTTAATAATACTGTGTTTCTATATTAAATGATAGGTTCTCTTTCTGGATCATGTGCGATGCAATGTCCTATTCGTAGACAAAAGTCTATATCCAATGTCTTGGTGGTCTGAGTATGAAACTAATAGGATGCTTGAGTGGGTTGATACAAATGGGGGATTAGGTTCTTGTGAGGTATGTGATTTGTTGTGTTTTATTTTGATGTAAAAATTTATTTATTTTATTACTAAATTACTCATATGATGTTAAGGTGATTTAATTATTTTTTTGTTGAAGACTATTAATTCAGTTTTAATATATATACATTTTTTAGATAAGAAAGGTCGAGATGGGATAAGAATTGAGTAGAAATGTTGTTTCCAACATAAGTAGACTATGTTATAGAGTAAAATATTTAGAGGCAGATGTGGTAAAATTGAAGCCTCATACATGTTGGAGTTGCGATGCGAACTTGGAAAGTATTTAAGTAGGTAGCAGTTTGGGGAGGGTTAGTGGGGGTGAATCAAATTTAATTGTGAGAAATTTTAGTGGAGATGTAGAGTTTTTGAAGTCGCCTTCTTATGTTACTCATGTTAGGAATTTTGATCCTATGATTGTTGAGTAAAAGATTGTTCCTAGAGTTGAGAAAAATAAATGTGGAACCTTGAATTTTTTTAGAGAGCAATGTGATCATGAACTTAGTGAAGCTAAGGGACTAAAACGAAAGAGCATTGGTGAGCCGAGTTCAATGAAAGGCGGCTATGGTGATTCCTTGAGTGAAGAAAATTTCAGATTGGCGTGATACTTGTTTGGTCCTGAGATGATTGTAAGGTATGCATTGTTAATATATGAGATATATATTATGTATTTTTTTTTTGACATTGATTTTAGTTATATAATTTGTAATGTATTTTTTTGGAACTGAGGTGTTGCTAGAGACAACAACTTATAGTTCGGAATGGGTTCATTTACTAAGTCTAAAATTACTTCAACACAAATCGTTTCATAGAATCATTTATTTTCATAGCATAATTAACGTTGACTCATTTATTCTGTCAACTTGCACAAAACAATAAATTAAGAGTTGTTTTGTATGTAAAATTTCAAAGTGAGCCAAAGAAAAGAGAGATAAATGCAGCAATAAATTAATGAAACAAAGATTTATAGTGGTTCGACCCAAAAAAGATGACATACGTTCACTTTAGTTAGTATTATTTATAATGAACTTTGAACCCTAAAAAACAAGCACACTGAGTTTGATCTTGTTGTTGGGGCAGTTACAGTAATGGAGAATAGGAGTTCTCTCAGAAAATGAACGGGTACGGACTTGTTTTTCGACCCTTGTTACATTTCAATTTGCACTATTTATAGTCGTGGAGATGAGAAGGGCAGACAGTGGCACAATGTTTCTTGATCAGGCTAAATTTCTGTATAGTTGGATGGAGGCAGGTTTCTGTCTCACCAAATATGGTAATCCGACATGTCCTATTCATTTAAAGGTATTGTATCTTAAGATAGTAGTTTGTAGATACCCAAATATTGTATTATGACTTGGTGGTATCTTTTTGAAATTGTAAAAATACTAATTTTTTTTGTATAAGTTTCATATATCGTTACACATTTATAATTACTTTTAAATTACATTTTTGTAACAAAAAAAAACCATATGCAATCCAATACAATGTTCAAATCAACTAAAAAATAAAAAGATAAATTTAAAACTGTATCAAGTCATAATACATAGTAATTAATTTATTAAACATTCCTAGGTGTATCATTAATTTATTAAACTGGAACATTGCTAGAAATAGTGATTACTATATATTCATACAAAACAATTGCTTTGTTACGAAATTTTTATAGCAATATACACCAATAAAGTGTGGTAGTGTATATATAGCACTTATGAGGTTTATAATTGTGTTATACTAAGTGTATTCATTTTATTTAAATTTGGGATCTTAATTAGGAAACAGAACTGTAACGTCCCAAATTTCATGATACGACTTAGGGCCTTGACTAGAGGGTCAGAATGGAAAATTATGGAATTATGTGCATATGTGATATTTATGTGTATCATTGCATGATTATGTGAGTTATACTATAATATGACTTGATATGCATGTTCAGGTGTATTAAATATGCATGTGGGCCCATTTCTTATTAGAAGGGTAATTTTCGTAATTTGGCATGTTATGAGTATATTTGGTATATATGTGATATATGTGTGGGACTACATTATCATGTGAATATATTTGGGTTACTTGGCACGAGGCGATCCTAGAGAGCAAGTTAGTGGGAAAGTCACAACATGATTAATACTTGATTCGGGGTGAGTCAATGGATATTTTGGGTATTTAGCACATTGCTGGGATATTGGGTAATGAGAATGAATATTTGAGAATATATTTAGAGTTAGTGAGATTAGGAGAGAATTATGAGAATTTTGACTATTTTACCCTTAGGGTCATTTTTTGGAACTTCAAGCCTTGGGTTTTACTTAAAGTTACTTGAGTTCGAAGTAACCTAACAAAAACAGAAAAGTACGTTCAAACACTTTATCTCTCCCGTTCTCCTTTTTACTGCTCGTTGCACTTTCGAAGGAAACTTGAGTTTTAGAGCTCGGATTCAAGCAATGTTATAGTCATAACTAGGGAAGATTAGAAGATTGATAGCTGAAGGATTTAACTATAAAACGACTCAATCAGATGTAATCCAAACTTTAAGTTCTAAGTTTTTGAGAGCTTTGATTAGAGTTTATAGTTTTGATGAGTTTTTGATTGGATTGTAACTTGGGTTTTGATGGTTTTGGGCTACTAAGGTGTTTGGGAACTTTGTTTGAGGGATTTGGCTATGTTTGGATAGGTTTATGGAGGGATTTGGCATGAGAAAAACGAAGGAAAATCAGAGTTTGGAGGTCGAGCCACAGCCCTGTTCTTGGGGTGTCGCGGCTCCCTTGATTGAAGGAGAAGTAGGTGATTTTAAGGCTTTTGAGACGCGATGCCTGTGAGTGTGTGCTGCAGCGCTTGAGCAGGTAGGGAAGAGGCTCGAGCCTCTGACTTGAGTGAGTCGTGACTCAAATATTTGGGGACTGCGATGCTTAAGGGATTTTGGGCCCCAGGGAGGTTTTGAGTGCGGGAACTCAAACCTAAAGGCTCGAGATCGATCCTACTACCTGGTTTAGTAGAATTCGATGTCTCGGAGGCTAGGACTTGGTCCGGAAGCCTTTATTTATTCATTTTTGATGAGATTCTATACTTGGTTGTTACTAGGTTATCACTAGGGGCTCGGGATCAGGGTCGTGCTCGAGGGTCATTTTTATTTTACATTACACTCGGACCTGAGGCAAGAAAATTGCACCCAATACGTGATGTACATGATTAGGGCTTGGCCTGAATGTTGCATATAATCTTGATTGGGCGTGGGCCCCTGTAAATGTGCGTGATTATGATTATGCTTGTGAATGATTGATTAAGCATGTTGAATGCTCTGTATATGGATATTTGTTATATGATGAATGCCTATGTAATTGAGAAATGTATGACTTATGAGTCAAGGACGGCAATAGTGCTGAGCGCTGGTCGAAAAGTATTGACTTAACAGTCAAGGAAAGCAATAGCGTTGAGTGTTGGTTGAAAAGCATTGACTTATGAGTCAAGGGCGACAATAGCGCGTTGAGCGCTGGTCGATATGTTAGACTTAATTAGGAGCGCATTAACGCTTGTCCGACCCAATGGTCGTGGAAAACTAAAGCGTGTAGGTACACTGGGCCAGCTCCAAGGATGGTTATACAAAGGATAGGGCAATGGGCCCCAGAGTGACTTATTAGCCCCAGATCCTAGGGCGCTGAGCCCCAGTGTGATTTATTAGTCATGTACTTGGGCAACGGGTCCCGATATGAGTAAGTTAATCATTTTTTTAGGGCATTTGGTCCCATATGACGTTGTAGTCATTTATATGAATGATATGCATGCATGAGTAGGGTTATTACTGCTAGACATGTTTATTATGATTTGATAATGTATTATTAATTGCTTATGAGCATGCTTAAGTTTTCTTGCTGAGCTTTGGCTAACGAGTGCTATGTGGTGCAGGTAAGAGGAAAGGAAAGCTAGACCAGCCATGAGTTGGAGAGCTTAGGTGGGGAAGTGTACATATGCGGCCGCTTGACCACCACAACCAAGGTTTCTCAGAAGAACTAGGGTTAAACCATATTTTTGCCACTTAGGTCAGCATGTTCTAGCTTTTGAGTTGTAATGACCATTCTGGAACTGTAAACAACTTTGTAAACGTTTATTATGGGATCACATGTACAGCTTAACATTTTAAATGAAATATCAATTATTTTTTACTGAAATTTTTAACCCTGGACTATTAATCACATTTAGACGCACATTTATGGCCTAATGAATCATTTAGTGAGTTAAAAACTATTTAAAATACACAGTGTAACGGTCTTGGCTAACTAGAGTGTTACAAAAACCACTCTTCGAGTTCATATAAGGCATAACATATGTATAAGAGCACATCTTAAAGGAGCTCTAAAAATTCTATAAGGAGACAAAAAAAATAGATCAGCTCCAAAATGAAGATTAGGGATGGCAACAGGAGTGTTCGATGTTTAGGGTATGCCTATGCAACGACCATGCTTATTTTCCATAAATTTTGATTGGTTGTTAGGTATAGTCCGATACAGTAATACAGTTGGGTACACCTATACCAATACCCTACCCAATAACCGCATCGAGTACATGTATTGCACCCTCAACCTACCCTAAACCCTAAACCCTACCCATCAAGGCATGGTACCCATAGATAAATGGGTTTCCAGGTAAAAATGTCATCCATATATATATTAAATCAAAAAGTCCTCTAATTTCCCCAATGAAATGATTTTTTACGAAAATAGGCCTTGTAATAATTAATTGAATTAAATTGAGAGAAGAGTTTTCACACAGCATATATACAAAGGCGCATGTATGATTGTTTCACTTTTAATAAAATATTTTATTGTGTCCCTCATTTGATCACTTGTAGCGGTGACTATAGCTTAACAAATACTATGTGGTTGAGCTAAAGACAAAATTTAAGATGCATGTTACACAATTTGGGTGTCGATGTTCAATTCTTATTATCTTTTTGGTATGGCAGGTGTCATTTTCGGATTCGTGATGAGTAAACAATAAAGAACATGCTTATTTTCCATAAAGTGTGATTGGTTGAACAATAGATTGGATTTTTTATATTAATGAAGTTCTATTTTCGAACAACCTTTTGTACAAAGGTTTAAAAAGTGATGAAATATTAGGATTAACAAGATGTTCTATATTCACAAAATACAAATGTATACTTTTGATGGATTTATAATTTAAAATGGTATTAACCTTTACATTCTTCTTTCAACTCGGTACATATATAATATTAATCATGCCACGACTAACCATAAAATTACCATATGATCTTAATGTGATCTTATAATTTCATAAATAAAAAAAACAAGCTATATAATTTGTTCCCATCCATACCATAAACCAAATATCGGTACAATAAGCAAACATAATTAATCATAACTAGAAAAGGAAGCACACAAACATGGTGTAATATTAGTGAAACTCAAACTAAAAGTCAATCTAACTTGGCTTGTGGAGTAGGTGAGTAGATTTGTATGTATTGGTCGAGCATTGCTGGGGTTGATATGATGTTTTTCAAGTCATACATGTTGGAACAAATCTTGGGTTAGATAGAAGAGTGTTCCAATGAGAAAATGGCTAAATCCAAGGAAAGACAGTATAGTATATGGTAGGGATTCATATGTTGGATGTAACGCCCTACTACCTTAGAGCCGTTACTAAATGAGTTTAAAATGTGCAATAAACTTGCTAAACGAGGTTTTTAGAACAAAAGTGTGATTAAACAAAAAAAACAAGGCTGTAATCTTTGAAAGTACTCTATTTCATTTAAAATTCCAAGTGTCTAACATTTGGGATCCCAAAATAAGGTTTATAAAATATTTACAACTCAAAATAGATTTACAGATAATGAACTATCAAAATCACGGTTTAATACAGCCATTTCTCAAAACGCCCCCAACCAAAGCAGTCGGGCAGGCCAAACATGTACGCACCGCTTCATGCTCTCCGTACTCATGGCTGGTTGACCTTCTCTTTGCCCTTACCTGCAACACAGAGCACCCGTGAGCCGCAGCCCAGCAAGAAAACTCAACAGCACATAACATATGCATATTATATAATCAACATATCAGATAATCCACAGATAAATAGATAGTCCATCAGACCAAGCAAGTACGGCCATGCCGTCCCAGAAGCGTTACCAAAGCCTAGGGTGTCAGTTCTCACCGTAAGGATATCCCATGTATCCATTGGGGTCTCACCCTAACAATAAGCACTCCATGTGCTGAGTGTTATTCCCGACCCCACTGCCGTTCTCGGCTCCTTGCCGTTCCAGGCTCCTTCGCTGTTCTCGGCTCCTTCGCCGTTCTCGGCTACTTGCCGTTCCCGGCTCCTTCGCTGTTTGTTCTACTATAACCACATATAGCATAACTCAAACAACATTCAAGCATACAATAATTCAATCAAGGCTACACCCTAACATGTAATACAATCTAGGGTCGTGCCTTGCAACAACACTATGGGTCCATGCCCTGCTGTACGGGTACTACAGTTTTCTTACCTGTGTCCCGAGCCTCTTAATGCACCAAAGTCATGAGCACGCTCCTCTATCCCGAGCCTCTTCGAAAACCTAGTCACAACCATATAAAACACTCTTTAATGCTAACCAATCCAAAACCACTTCCCGGGACCAATCCCATACTCTCGGGACCTCCAATTTCCCAAAACAATGCAACGGAAACATCCCCCGAGCCCCCGGGACAAATGCCCAAAAATGAAAAATTTCCCTGTCCTGAAAATAGCCTAGCGCCGCGGCGCTACCACTGAGGGCCGCGGCGCCCAGCAAGTCAGAAAGTCCCCCAGCTCCTGATACAACCTCGCACCGCGGCGCCAAAGTACAGGGCCGCGGCGCCCCTTCGCATCTACCACTTTGTCATCTAAATTTGTTACTCCTAATGGTTACTAATGGTCGCTCAAGTTACTCAATCACCATTAACCATTAACTCACAAACTCAAATTATAAAATTCCCAAAATACCCCTAGGCTCCTCCCGAGCCGGGTATTTAATCCCGTTGTGACTTTCAAACTAATTAGCTCCCTAGGACTGTCTCGGCACGTGCATCACAATAATATCACCACTCACACGTGGTACTAATCATATAACATAATTATTACATTTATGCCCTCAGATGGCTAAAGTTACCATTTTACCCCTAACAGTACAAACGGGGCCCACATGCATATTTATTCCACCTAAACATGCATTCTAATCACATATTCATTTAAACTCATATATTGACATGTTAATTCACTTATTGCCCTACAGGCACGCTAATCAAGGTCCTAAACCTTATTAGCAAGTTGGGGTGTTACATGGGATATGATTGATTATTAGCTACCACTTTTGGGATACAATGCCCTTTAAATGTAGGGTATGTGCTTAGTGAAATTTGAACACAAAATCTTTCCATTTTAACTGGGGAGTTTCGAATAAAGTAGATGTATTCCTAATAGCTAAGGAATGATTTGTTATTTAACTTTGTCTTTTCTTTTATATTAAGTCACACACCACTTAATCAACAAAAAATGAGAATTGACATGAACTTGTTCCAATAAGATGAAGACACTTGATTGTACAGTAGGTTCAAAGTAAAGGCAACATGACTCTAAACACTTTACAACGCCCTAGGACCTTAGACATGCATACAAACATGGTATATAAAAAGGGTTTATCCCTTTTTGGACCCTGTGTTTTTTCCCATTACCTGTTTGGACCCTGTGTTTTGACAAATTACTTTTTGGACCCTATATTTTGTAAAATGGTTAAAATAGAACCCTAAACCCGATTTTGATCAATGTTTTCTCAACTAAAATTACAAATAATTTACCAAACTAACAATTCTAAACCAAAATAAAATCATTCTGCTTAAAAACTGTGTTGTTATATTCAATTTTTTCTTCATCAAAATTGAGTTTAGAGTTCTATTTTAACCATTTTACAAAACACAGGGTCCAAAAAGTAATTTGTCAAAACACAGGGTCCAAACAGGTAATGAGACAAAATACAGGGTCCAAAAAGGTATAAATCCATATAAAAAAGATGACTTCAAATACTGTAAAACAAGATACTCATTAAACATGATGCAACACTACGATATTCATTAAACATGATGGAATACTAAAATCTAGGCAAGCACCCAATATGCTAAGAAAAAGAAAAGATAAACATGCTAACAAAACACAAATGTGTTATGAGAATACAAAGTTAAAATGAGAGGACATATCCATTAAGGACTTTTGGGTTTCAACGTTCGAAGGTGGTTGTGAATGTAATAAATCATTATCTGTGCTGCCTCTTCCATTTGTTCAAGGTCTGGGATGTTCAATCCATTAACAACAATGTTGCTCCTTCCCATTATGACAACAACAATTGTGTCGTCCAGGGCATCCAAATTCTGAACTGCAGGGTCTATCATATAGTCTCATTAGTCATATATAGATTCATGCTGGAGTTGGGTTCCATTACCTTTGGGTTGTCCAGCAAAGTCAAAGATCCAAAATAAACTGGTGTTTTGTTATCATCAAGAGATACTAAATCTTGTTGTGGGGTGGCCCCCTTCTCTGAGGTGGAATCCTTTGCCGATTCCTCTACATTTTGATCCCTTTCACATGAGTTTGTATTCTTGCTGGCCATGAACTTATCTGTTGTACCCTAAAAATTAGCACGAGTTTAATCACTCAGATAGGGGTACAATTGGTAGATGAATATATGGAAAAAGCAAATGAGTAGAACATCTAGCTAATGATGATGTGAGCAACTCAAGTTAGGACTTGATAGCATGACAATCAAGTAATTGGTAGGTCGCCTCTTAGGATGGCGGTCTAGTTCAAAACATGTAGTGGTCGGATCCCCTTAGGGTGCTCTGAATATGTTCAGCTCGTGGAAACCTGGTCATGATGCATACTGAAGGATCCCGAGAGACTCAGAGGCACTCTATACGCTCATTAATGGCCAGGCTGTATTGCACATTTATTGTCCGAGATAACAAGAGTATATTTTGTTAGGCAATCATATCCCTATGAAAATGGGAATTATCTGTATTAAATTTATACCATATTTTATGCACACAGTTACCCAAACTTGTCTAGAAAATTCCACTATAAATATCAGGAATAATTGACAGGAAAGGGGACTGCCTTTTTGTAATACTGAAACTCTGCAGAAGTTGTGAGAGAAGAGTAATAATATTGTCTCGTGGAACCACTGAATCACGTAAAATTGTGTGTGTAAGAAAGAGTTCATATAAGTTCATTACGGTTTGCAAATAAGCACTAATACTCTTATTAGATTTCTAAATCTACTGTTGGCAAAAAATCGCGTAAACAGTTTGGTGCTTCATTGAGAGCAAATAAGTGCTTAATCCTTTACAATTTTCATTCGACGTTCATCATGGTGGTTACTTGATCGATGCATGACAATGAAATGGAATAGCCTGGTGGGCAAGAGGCGCATCATACAGTTGTTCCTACTGAAAAGGGCCTAGATGTTCAGCAACGTCCTGGGAAGCAACTGGAAGGCCAAGACGACACTGGGAGTTCAGCGTCACGCCCACCAAATCCTAATCCAGGATATCTAACAACCATTGAGATGGAGAATGCCCAATTAAGGAGCCATATCGCTAGGACAAACAAACAAATGGAGGAGGTCCTATCTCGGTTACCCCCTCTTGCAACTGATGCTAATGTCGAAAAAAGGCAAAGTGGGTCCCTTAAGTCCCACAGGAATAATCAGTCCAAACTTAGTCATTCTGTCAAGACCGCCACTCCGAGTTCTGAACTTTTAGAGCGAAATCACCGGAGTGCTCAGCCCACTGATCATCACAAGAACCATCATCTGCATGTCAGTCGGTCGGTCAGAACTGCGACCCCCAGCTCCGTGCCTTTCGCACAGATTCCTAGGAATGCCCATAACAACCCATCAAGGCAAGATGAGAGAAATTCATGGAGACAAAACACCCTAGCGAATCCTCTTGCGCCATGATCAGAACCCCAGGCACAGAGAGCTCGGGACATTGGGGTAGAACCAAGGCAGGTTAATTTAGTTTGTCCTGATGGAACGAGGATAGCCTCACCGATAAGACATTCGCCATCGCCAATTAGACATCCTACACCACCGTGCTCACAAAGAGATGCTTCAGCTTGCAGAAATAGTAGGAGAAATCCTCCCCCGTCAGTAGACACTTACGTCCCACCAGCACGTGCTGATAATCCAAGTCCTCGATCTCAGCCGCGAGCTGTAAGTTTCACAAATGGAAGTTACTGGACGGGGAGCCATCGTTGAGGCAGGTCTAAGAACAACCTGATGAATCATCTTAGTTCAGCACAAAGTCCTCATTTTGATCCACATCCTGACCTGTGTGATCATCTGAATTCACAAAGGAGGTATCTAGCTCGCAATGATGATATGAGTTATACTCGACACGAGGGGGGTCCGTCTTTCATACGTGATAATGGGAATGTCCCACCTAACCAATCTCGAACTCTGACAAGCCAATCGAGGACTTAGATGAATCAGAACCAAGTCGACCCTCCCCCAATAGTAGGAGGAGATATAACTACTATTGCCGGAGGACCACATTTGGCAGGCACGAGCAATGGAGCCCAAAATAGGTATATACAGGATCTGAAAACTCATAACGGTATGGAATTTATCCCAAAGAAACGGTTATCAAAACAACAACAGTTGGAAAAATAACCAATCATTTTCACGGAGGAGGACGCTAGTCACGTTTAGTTCCCACACAATAACCTGCTGGTGGTAACCGTGCAACTCGCTAATCGAAGGGTATAAAGGATATTGGTAGATAATGGAAGCTCAGTAAATGTTCTTTTCAGGTCCACCCTAGAAAAGATAGGATTATTTGTGACCGATCTAAATGCGACCTTAATGACACTATACGAATTTTTAGGTGAAGGGACGGCGGCCATAAAGACAATCAAACTAGTGGTTACACTAGGGGATGATGCACAGACTATTACTAAAATACTTGAGTTCATTGTAATTGATTGTCCTGCTACGTATAACGCAATTTTGGGACGACCTGCATTGATGGTTTTTGAAGCCATTACCTCAATCCGGCACCTGGCAATGAAGTTCCCCTCAGCCTCGGGGATATGCACAGTATGTGGAAACCAGCTCGCCGCCCAAGAATGCTACAACGTATCCATGAAGGGAAAATCACAACCCAAGCAGCAGGAGATGGTCATAGACGAAGAAGGTAAGGAGTCCCGGGTAATGGAAGTTACCCATGGGACGAAAGAACCTCGAGAAGGGGATAATGAGGTCGCCCAACAGAACAAAATTGACCTGCGAATAGACGAAGATAGATCTGAGCTCAAAGTTGTTGAGGATCTCGAGGAAATTAGTATCGACCTAAAAACACCTTCAAGAGTTGTAAAAGTTAGGAAAAATCTTGGAGCTAAAAGGAAGAAGGAGCTGGTCGAATTCTTGAGGAAGAACCTGGACGTCTTTGCCTGGTCGCATGAAGATATGGTGGGAATTAGTCTGAGTATAATAATGCATACTTTTAATTTGGACAAGAATGTGCCTAGAAAGTCCCATAAACGAAGGCTTTTGGGGAAGGTATGGTCGGAAGCATTGGAAGAAGAAGTAGCTTGCCTACTTAAATGCAGATTTATCAGGGAAGCAAGATACCTGATTTGGGTTGCTAACCCCATTCTGGTCTCAAAGACAAACGGGAAGTGGAGAACTTGCATTGATTTCTCCGATCTCAACAAGGTCTGTCCTAAGGACTGGTTCCCATTACCTAGAATTGATCAGTTGGTAGACAATATCGCAGGTCACGAGCCCATGTCTTTCATTGATGCGTATTCTGGATATAACTATATCACGATGAACCCTTCAGACCAAGAGCATACCATCTTTATGACTGAGCATAACGTATACTACTACAAAGTTAAGCCATTCAGGCTAAAGAATGTTGATGCTATGTACCAACGATTAGTCAACAAAATGTTCGCTAACCAGATTGGGAGAAACATGGAGGTGTATGTCGAATGTATGCTCGTTAAATGAAAGACTGTCAGTAACCATGTATCCGACCTGGAAGAATGTTTTGGCATACTAAGGAGGTATGACATGAATTTAAATCCCCAAAAGTGCACTTTTGGAGTTTTGTCGGGAAAGTTTCTGGGGTTTATAGTCAACACAAGGGGGATAGATGGAAATCTAGAGAAAATTAGATCGTTGTTGGAAATGCCTTCGCCTAGGTCGCGCAAGGAAATGCAAAGTTTAACTGGAAAGGTGGCGGCCTTAAACTGCTTCGTTTCAAAATCCACTGACAAGTGTTTCCCATTTTACAACTTGCTCAGAGGAAACAAGAAGTTCGAGTGGACCGAAGAATGCGAACAGGCATTTCACGATTGTGGAGATCTTGCGTGAAGGAACCTTTAAGCTAGCCCTGTTAAGTGGAGAAATAGTTCTACAGACCTGGAATGCTCTACACCTCAAAAAGAACTATCAATTATTTTGTTTTCTTTATTGTTTTTAGAGTTATTCTTTATTTAAGGCTTATCTATAAAAGCCATTTTGTTTTAATAACTGTTGGATTATTACACAATCAATTTTGTCATTTTATTATCACGGGCTCACTTTGTAAAAGCAACCTATAACATTTATAAGTTCTGGTTTCTTGGGGGGCACATAACCGGAGAAAGCTTTTAAAAGAGTTCAACGTATTCGGATGAAATCTGAAACTTAGAGTTTGGAAAATTTGATTATTCAATGACTTTTTAAATCTTGAATTTTCAAATTCAAACACAAACTAAGATTGAGAAATTTCTACAACAAAACCCCTGGATATGACTAGGTCCGAGGCCTGAATCTTAGTAGGTACAATGCTATTAAGTAGATTAAAACCCCTAGATACGACTACGTCTGAGGCCTGATTCCTAACAGGTACAATGCTATTAAGTAGACTAAAACCCCTGGATATGACCAGATCCGAGGCTTTATTCCTAACAGGTATAACGCAATTAGGTGGGCAAAATCTGGATACAACTAAGATATCGACTAAAATTAGTTAGTCGAGCCATCAAAAATCTATCCCGATCTAAAGACAACCCCTAAGAGTTTGAATGTACAAGAATCCAAGAATTCGCAAACATAAGAAAACAATAGACTAAGGGGAACATGAATAGATCAAAAATTAAATATGTATTCAAAAGCATATAGTTATCTCGAGGAGGGAAAAAACCTCGATATGAGCCTGAAGGCGATTATTTTAATCCATAGGGACTTAGTTACAAAATACAAAATATCATAACGAAAAGAAATCATTGATCTCTGTCAACTCGCTCGGAGGGTGTCACTTCCTCACCATCCCCTTCAAAAGCATCAGAAGCCTCGATGATCTCAGAGTGTAACGCCCTAAATAACCAAGACTGTTACATTGTGTGTTTGAAATAGTTTGAGACTTGTTAATCAAGTCATTTGGTTGAAAATGTGAATCTAATGATACAAATAGGTTAGGTTTACCAGTCTTGTTGTGCTTCTTGTCCTTCAGATGTTCTTCAGTAGCTTCTTTGTGACTTCAAATCAAATCTCTTCATACCTGACCCCTCTTCTTTCTGTAGCACTATTCTGAATACCCCTAACGAGACCAGACTAACACTTCATAGAGCCTTACCTGTGACCTTGCTTCCTTAGTGCTAACATCTTTAGCGTAATAGTCGCTCGCTTCTCACTTTGACTGGAGAGTAATCTGGCATACCGCCCGTAAACCTGAAGGAGACTTGTCCATACCGCTCTTGTATTTCCTGCTTGAGGAACTTACCTGTGTGGCTGAAACCTTAACCAGTTAAGAACCTTTGTTACCAATTCCTCACACCCTACTCGGTACAAGTAGTAATTCCTTAAATGTCTCTTTCCTTGATCTCCAGCTGGTGATAACCAGATCGTAGATCAATTCCCAGAAACATTGTCCTGTTTAATAACCGAGTATGTAAAACTCTTCATCCTTAACAGACGATATCGACAATTCCCACAATATAATGCTCTGACTAATCCAAGGTCAAATTTCTTCATCTGCTTCAGTAATTCTTTCTGTCAACCAGTACCGTCTGCCACATTGTTCCTGATATCAAACCTACCTGTAGTCCGACCTTGAAGCACACCCAATCTTTCCTTGTATACCTATCTGAATTCCCCACTGATCAGGTTAGTTTCCACTCAGTCCAACTAAAGTACTCCAGCTGATATCCCCTACAGTCCATGGTTGTCTCTTAACAAATTAACTCTCATTCTAACTCATCGAGGCTTCCATATGACAAGCTATATTGCTCTCACCACAAACCTCTCTATTACTTGTGTCCCAATTTCTCCCCTGGAAGTGTCTAATACCTTCTCAACAAACACTAATACCTTCAGCCCGCACAGTACCCTTGAGGCATATTCTCAACGTCGAACTCTCCCAGCTCGTTATATAACCAAATACGTGAACTATTCAATCAACTAATCGTCTTCGAGGAACTAGCCTCAGACTTCTTCTAAAGCAAAACATCCTAGTCTTTTGTTTCCTTAACCATGGGAAATCCATCCTAACATATCAATCTTTCATATAGAAATCGTACCCTCACCTGATATCCTTCCAGGTGACATCCTCTGCCTCAAGTGCATACCAAACAATCTCACTGGTTCCCGTCACCATCCTGACGACTACCTTTACAATCAAACCCCCTTCTTATCAGAAATTAAGTGCCATAGCACTGCTTGGGGTTCTTCTACCTCGGTTACCAAAAGTGGGTCCTTACTGAATTCCACCAATGGAAGTATTGTCTTTTGCATCTCCTGCCCTATGACATTCATGTTCTAACCTCACTTTCCCCAAATCACAACTAACATGGCCCTCATTGCCACCTAAACACAGATGAAGATCTCATACATTGGAGCAACCCTGATACTTCGACCCATACCAGAGTTTGACCCTTAACCGAGCCGACATTTCCAACTACCTCCACCTGTACCAAACTTCCAAAATGAGTTACCCAACTCACAAAACTCATTGATAAACATTATCGTTACCTTATCATTCCAAATCAAGCTTATAATCCTATTAGTCTTCGCAGCTCAGACTATACCTTTATAACCTCTTTTATCAAATCACCATCTGAATTCTTTCCAACCCATTATGCCAATATCTCGGTCCGAATTACATTTCCTGGCATCCTTCTACCACCAGTAATTGGTGCACTCCTTATTTATGACCTCTCATCTTCATATACCCCAAGGAAGCTTTGCCCATCCAGTAACCAATTCTTAAACAAACCCGAATTTTCCCCCTCAAACCAGAGGTCAACGCCCTTTTTTGGCCTTCCATTTAATACTCTTTATCTGCCTGTATCCCTGTATTAAACCAGCTCTGGTAATCCTTTTGTCAAACTATGCAAAGCAGTTCTTTCCCTGAAGAGCCTGCCATTCACCCATCTAGTCTCTACTATAGGACCCCACAGCTTACTCACATACTAACAAACATCCGCTGCAACTTTCAGGGGCAAATGGAGGTTTCCAACCCCGACTATCATCTGCAGCCCCCCCTTGTAGCACAATGCAAAGCCCACTTACCCATTCTGGCGCAAACAATTTGAATTCCATCGCCACTGTTGACTAAACTCCTCAGCCCTGAGGTTCACACTCCGAACCAACCACAACCAGGTCCAGACAACCACAATATTCATGCGTACATCAAGCACATTAAACACAGATTCGTATTGCTATACATTTAACTACCAACTTTTATTGCTACCAAATACATTCACACTTTACCATGCCTCCTACATACAAATGAACAAGTATAACAGATATATTCAATTCAGACAATTAACTACATACAACTAGTAGGCAAACCATTATCCAAATATTTATTCACATGCAATGGCCATGCTAATCAACATGCCTCAATCTCATCACACAATAGTTAAGGGCCAGGCCCTATCAGTTCTCATGCTCCCTATAGCCATTCAGCTTAATACATTCATATTTTAATCAAAACTTAAGCATATAATCTAATATATTCAGTTACAGAACCCTGAGTCGAGCTTGTCTTTAGCGGTGAGTGTACATATCCAGCCTATCTCCAGAAACCCTTAAACCTAGGACGCTCTGATACCAAGTTGTAACGCCCTGGATAACCAAGACCGTTACACTGTGTGTTTGAAATAGCGTGAGACTTGCTAATCAAGTCATTTGGTTAAAAATGTGAATCGAATGATACAAATAGGTTAGGTTTAAAAGATTTTGGTTATAAACGAATAACTATCATTAAAATACATATTTGGTACATGGGATCCTAAATTAAGGTTTAAATAACGTAATTACAAAATTTCCAAAGCTTATAAGTAACCAAGCCACTCTAATGGCAAAATACACGTTTTAGGTTCTCGTTCCTGTACAAAATCCTCGACCGTGGTGGACGAGCAGCTGACAATGTACAACTCGCCCCCAGAGCTCTCCAACCCATGGTCAACTTGCCTTACCCTTGCCCATACCTGCACCACGTAGCACCCGTGAGCCAAGGCCCAGCAAGAAAACATAATATTTAAAACACAATCACTAATAATATTTAATTATTTCACAAGACATAACCAGGTACTCAACAGAACACAACATTCACCCATTCAACGATAATATTCAACAAGCTAACAATCCGCCATTAAACTAACCAACAAATCATAATCATCATAATAATTGCACTCAAATCACCAAATGGTTAGGGCCGAAAACTTAGGTCGCACCCTCTGTTTAACCCACTGACTCCGGCCCGCTTAAACCGAGCTCAGTGCATAATAAGCTATCCTCGGCTACCAGTGGCCGAGCCGCGCCCTGTGCGCAAGTGTAAACATCGGCGCTCTTAGGCCACACGTTTACTATTTACATGGCGTGACACCATCCATTTACAATTCACATGGCATAATACCATCCTCTTTAAAGAGCATACAAAATAGGGAACCCTTAGTCCCAATATAAATTCCACAACCGGGTGCAATTTTCTTACCTTTAATTCTAAGTGCTTTGATTAGGAAAGACGACCCTCGAGCACGCTCCTGCCCCAAGCTCAAGCGTACACCTAGTCACAACCATTATAAAGGATTCCATTAATATTCAAGTAAAGGTTTCCGGGTAGAATTCTAGTCTCCGGAACATTGAATTCCACCAAACACGGTAGTGGGATCGACCCCGAGCACCAAAGACTAGGTTCCCACGCTTAAAATCTCCAAAAGGTCACAAATTCCCTTAAGGGCCGCGACCCCTAAGACCTGCACCGCGGCCCGCCCCCTACAACAGAGGCTAGGTCTCTCTGACCACAGACACGTGTCGTGGCCCTGCCCCTGTGGCACCGCGGCGCTCCCTCATCTCAGAGCCCTCCTGCCTCTTCCTTGCTCCGAAGGGCCATGACACTCTAGAACAGAGCCGCGGCCCAGCCCCGCGAACCCAAAAAAACCACCATTTTTAATATTCAAACCTCACCCAAATCCACCCTATACCATCCCAATAACAATTCAATTATCCTAACACTCTAACATAATTTCAACAACATAACCCAACATAAATCTAGTCTAGAAACCCATCAAAGCATCATTTCAATCTTTTGAACCCACACACTCAAACCAGCCATGAAAACACCAGAATTCAAACATTAAATCATAATTTTGAGCTTACCTTCACTGCAGAACAAATTCTCCAAGTTATTTCTGGGCTAACTCCCATAAACACCCTTAAAACCCAGCCAAAACACAAATTTCTAATGATCAAGAGTATGATTCAATTCTTACCTTTGCTTCTAGCTTGTTTCCCCTAGCTTCCACTGAGTAAAACCTCCAATTGCTCAGCTCCAACTCCAATTCCCAGCCACAAATCCTTTGGTTTCACTAAGTTCCTTGAGAGAAAAGGAGAGAAAGAGAGAGAGAAGAGTCGGTTCCTTAAGTTTCTACTGTTTTCTATTTTTTTCTTAGTCTAACCTTAGTTACTTAAGTCTATCCCGAGGCTCGGGGTACCGGAAACGTCCCCAAGGGAAAAACGGTAAAATTTCCCAATATTCCCACTTAGGCTTCCTAACCTCAAATATATCTCCAATTATTTATTTTCATAACCCGATAATCCAAATAATCATTTAATACCCGAAATACCCCTTGACTTGCCCCAAGTCAAGTACCGAGTCCCGTTGTGACTTTCCCACTACTTGCTCCCTAGGGTCGCCTCGTGTCGAAAGCTGCAAATATATATATATATATATCCACATAATAATGTGGTCTTAACAGATTATCAAAAAATCACATTTATGCCCTAACAGGCCAAAATTACATTTATGCCCTTACAACCAAACAGGGCCCGCATGCTTATCAAATACTCATAAACATGCATTTCACACCATTAATTCACACAACTTCCAATTATGTCCTCCCGACACACTAATCAAGGCCCTTAAGTCTTATTAGTAATTTTGGGTCGTTACACAGAGGGTTCCTGTGAGAATTGGATCTTAAATTTGGCAAGATAAGGTTCCCAAAACCCTGGCTGCATGAAAGTGAAGTTTCCGTCCTATTTGAAAGCCCATCACTGGTAAAGCATCTCCCCCATTGAGTTCGATGATTCCGCAGGCTCCTTTTTTAAGCCCTCATTCTCAGCCTGCAGTTGGTCAAGTCGATGACTCACTTCCACGACCTGATTCTTAGCAATCTACTTGCCTTCCTAGGAAGTAGTCAAAGCAGCCTTTGCAAATCGCTCGCTCTCCTGGGAGGAAACTAGGACAGCTTTGGCGCATCGTTCACTCTCTTGGGCGCCGATCAGGGAGGCTTGGAGCTCATCACTCCTAGCTTGAACCCAAGCAATTTTGCGAAGTTGAGCCAGGACAGGCTGCAAAAGGAAAAGGCAAGTCAAGGTTACTAAAAAAGAAAAGAGAAGAAAAGAAAAATAATGGCTAGAAGAATGAAAGGGGCTCACAGTAAGGTTCATTCCCATAGCGGACTCAAGAACATCTTCAAGAGTACGCTCCTCCATGGCCCTCAGATCCTTGACATTGGCTCTATATGCATGGCCCACCATATGGCTCGCCATCTCATATACAGCCCCCCGAAAAGCTTTGGGGGTCCTTGGAGGAAGACATCCTAGCACGGTATTCGGAATTGTATGGTAAGTAAATTTTGGGGATGAAATTATTTTAAGTAGGGGAGAATTGTATCGCCTCAGAATTTTACTTAGCTAGATAGTAATAGTAGTTGTAGTATGTTAGTTTTCGTGGATATTAGTTCAATCCGGGATTTAGTTTATTGACCCTCGTTTTGGTCAATGACACAGAGTCTAGAAAACGACAAAAAAATAATATAGAGCTTGAGAAAATGATCTAATGGAAAATAAAGAACACAGAGAATTATAGTGGTTTGTCCCCAGTGATTGGTAATAACCTACGTCCACTTGATACTATTATTAGTATTGAGCTCCAAAGGCGTGATCAAAGAACTAGGGTTCCTGAGTTTCACAGACCTTAGAAGAAGAAAACAATACAAACAATGGATAATAGTAATGCAATTCTGAAAAAGAGAAAAAGATCGATCCCCTTCTTTGAGCTATTTCTTGTGTATTTATAGGTTCAAGAAGGGTTACATGAATCGAATGATAATATCTTTTCTTAATAAAAGGATCCTCTGGTCATAATGAAGAGATATTCTCGAATATCATTATAACTGTACAGATCTTTACGTAAATGCACGGAGTATACGACCAGCCTGGTCATTTATAAAACTTGAGCGTCGCATGTAGAAATATTCCTAGTCGATAGGCAAGCAATATCTCTGCCACGTGTCAAAAATTCTTGCCACGTCATCAACTACTGTTTTTTGGATAAACATTTGCCCCCCAAGTTTACTTATTGTGACCAGCAATAAGTAAACTTAGAGAACTAACTTTTCGTATGCCCCACGAAATCTGTCAGAGCCACTCATTCGTTCTTGAAAACTGTGACCTAATCACGTCCAATCATGCCTTTTTCAGTTTCCAAGTAACCTTTCCGATGGCTGTTACACTCCCCCATGCCTTGAAAAAGGTAACTCATGATTACCCCTTTTCAGCACATCTCAGCTTCTATAAATAATCCTCACATTTTTCTTTTAACTCTTTACATGCCACCTCTTTGCCAAGAACACTCAAGAACTCTATTTCAGAGCCTGGAACTTCAAAGGCCTTCAGTTGCTTTGCTAAGGGTCCTTCGCTTGCAAGCTCAAAGCCATTCCATTTCAGAATCTCCAATCTTTACCCAGGTAAGTTTCTTCGTCTTTTAAACCCTCTGAGATGCCATGCATACTGCTTTTGAGTTATGAAACTTTTTATGTTCTTGGGTGAAATTTTGTGAGGATATTGTGTATACCGTTTGATGCTTGATAGGGTAATGTAGTTTTGCTCTGTAAAAGTTAGGAATCAGTTTGATAGTCAAGATCATGGGTTTAGGGCATAAAATCAAAGTAATAATTTGATTTTTAGGCTAGCTGAAAAACTGGGTTTTTCCCGCCCCTTTGGAGTTGAAAAAGCTTTTTCCAGAAAAACTTTTTACTTTCACTATTTGATCCATTTTTCAAACTGTTCACATAAAACTTAGTGTTTCGGTTAGAATGCTGTTGGTCGTAGACGCGAGCAACGTTATTCCAACTTTCAACATAAGCTCCCAGGCTGTGCGTCTTATCTCCTCCTTTGTCTGTTTACAGTTTACATGAAAGACCCGTGGGGAGGAGAAAGACCCATCGACGACGATCTGCTAGCTCAACTGCTCGAGGACGAAGAACAACCCTTGTCGCTGATACCCGGAATTCCATTTTCTCGTACCAATCCAAACACTTCCCCAATCTTGACCCGAAATATGGCTCGCACCAAAACCAAGGCCCAGAAAAGGAAAACCTCCGACCCTTCTCATCAGCCTGCTACTTCGGCTGATGCTCCCTCGACCAGTGGTCGAGATGAAAATGCTCTTGACCCCAACATCCAAAGACATGCCTGCCCTCGACACGCCATTCAGCCGGATGTTGAGTGGTATGTAGTTTCTAAAAGTAGGGTGACGATCAGAATGATCGCCAACTACTTAAGGAAATACGGTCTCCCAGGGGTGACCTTAGTCAGACCCAAACCGGACCAACGGGCGAATCTTCCTGGAGGCGCCTTCAGCGCCTGGTCGAGGTTTCATATCGAGGCAGGGGCTACCTTGCCTCTTCACTCATTTTTTCAGGGGGTGGCCAATTATTTTGGAGTTTCCCCCTTTCAAATAACCCCAAACAGATATAGGATGCTTGCTGCACTCTATATCCTGTACAGCCAAAAGAAATGGCCCGTGCCATTGCCTCATGAGGTCAACTACCTGTTCGACCTCAAATCTAACCCCAACCAAGAAGGCACGGGGTTCGTTCACTTCTGTCATCAGGAGACCGGGCGCACCTTCCTGACTTACACAACTCACATCTTAAATGCGGGGAAGTACTACCAAGAGTACTTCCTTACGGTTGACATGGTCGCGGACAACTTGGCTTTCGCTCGAGGAGGTAAAACTTTCTTATCACTGGCTGACTTCTTCACTTAGTGTTCCCCTCCATATTTTCTTAAATTGTTAATGTCTTCCAGGCCCATGGCTGCGACCAAACCCAACTCCGGATATGGAGTTGAGATCTGCGCTCCTCGCCAGCATGCCTGATGTAGAAAAGAGCGTTAAGCATTTGGTTACAGAGGCTAACCTTAGGTTGATTGGCCTTTGAGCCCCTCAATCGGACACGAGGGCGCCTTCAGAAGGGAGTGCCTTTGCTGAGGAGGAACCTGAGCAGCAACCTTCAGCGTCACCTCCACGGAGGAGACCGACTGGGGTCACGATCAGGGAACCTGCTGGCACTCCTCCAGCAAAGAGGCCCTCGGCCCCTTGGGGGAAAGGAAAGAAGAAGGCCACCGAGCCTGTCGAACTCTCTGATGACTCATCGGATGACAATGGTATAGTTATTTCGCTGTCATCTATTCGACGGGGACAACAATTTTAAATATGCTCCACACTTAGGCCCATACTTCTTCATGTCAAAGAATGAGTATAAGACTAGTAGAGTCAGTAGTGTAGCGACCAGTAATAATAGCTCGGGTATTTGAATTTGCAATCCTTTTTTGCTTCTTTTTCTGATGTAATGTACTTAGTCATTCATGCTATCTCACTGTCCGACTTTGTTCTTGCTTTTCAGACATGGACTCCGCCAATGTGTTCGACCTCTACAACACTCCAGAGGCTGTTGCAGCTCCCCCGAGTAAGAAGAAAATCAACAAGAGGCACCATGGGGAGAGCAGCAAAATGCCCCAGGCAAAGAAGGCCTGGAACACAGGCCCTTCAGAGGATGGGCCCTCTGCCACCACGACTCCACCTTCTCCCTACGAGCAGCAGACCCCTTCTGCTCTGGCCGGATCAACTCCTCCTCCGGCACCTACCGACCAACCTCAGCAGGTTGACCCTGCTTCAACCGGGAATGAGATGGTTGGTCACGCCTTCAAGTTGATTAAGGAGAGGGTCACCAAGATCGCGAAGCACGAACACTGCCGAGAGGCAATGGCTGCTACAGAGACGATGGGAGTTGAACCAATCCTGAACCGTGCCCTGAACGAATTCACTAGTGTAAGTCATCTCTTTTTGTGGAAACAAGTCTTCTTTAGTATACTGTTTGTCTAACTTTTATTCTGATTGCAGGCCATGCTAACCCTTACTGCCAACCGCATCCACCTGGGTGCCATTACCGAGCAGGCTAGGGCCTCGGAGCAACGGAACGAGGATGAACTCAAAGCTGCTAAGGCCAAATATGTTGATCAGCTGGCGGCGGTGGTTGAGGAAAAGGCCCAACTGGCTAAGGAGTTGGAGGAGAAGCTGAAGTCTCTAGAGAAAGCCCGCGAGCAGAGGGACCAATACAAGGAGTCCAACCGCTTTAACTACAAAGCGGCCAAACAGCTTGAGCTGGACTTGATCGCGAGCAGGCAGGAGACCACAACTCTGGAGGGCCGAGTTGAGGAGTTGGAGAAGACCAACGCTGGCAACTTGGAAAGGTACAAAAATACCACTCTGAGATGCTTCTATGATTTCTGGAAGCACAATCAGGGTGCCAAATTCGACCATCTTCCCGAGAATGTGAGGGATGCCGAGCTTGCTTGCTGTGCGGCTCAGTTGGCTGAGGTGGAAAGATCGAGGGTCCCTGCTTCCCCCGAAATCTCACTGGCTGCTGGGATGGATAGTGCAGACAACGAAGCTGTGGGTGCTGTCGATCAGAACCTTCCCCAGGATCCTCCAGCTCCTCAAGCTCCTTAGTCTTTTCTCTTCATGTTTTTTTCTTTTTTAACTACACGACCTACGGGTCGTGATGTAAAAACAATATAATTTTTTGGTTTGCTGCATGGGAGGCTTTTACTGTTACTTGAACAATTACATCCAAGCAGTTACTGCTTGCGGTTTAAAAGGATTCGCTTTGATAATATAATATATTTGCATAGTATTATAACATCTATTTGTTCGCATGACCGAACTTAGCATAACACTTTGGTTTGATTTAACAAAATATCAAAATTTTGAAAAATACTCTAAGTGCCCTAGCATGCTTTCACTTATTTTGCTCATGTGTTTACATACCTTTTAACAATATTCTTTGCTTACTTGTATATTGTATGCCCCCCAAGTTATCGAGGAGCTTTAGGTCCTTAGTCACTTGCCTTGACCAGAACCTGTTCGAACATTACTACTCGTAGCAATATGATTAGAATTATAATACAGCAAAACAACACACGTAATGAGCAAATACTTGTAATAAATACAATAGTTGGCAAGAAATGACTGGCTGAGCACAGTCCCTTTTATTTCTTGTAATAAATGGACTAAACATGTCTTTACGAGCGATCAATAAGATCTTACATTTTTCCAAAACTTGTAAAAAGTAAAATTCATATAAGCCAATTCTTTAAGAAGAATTGGTCATTGATAATACTTGCGCAGGTGTTCTCCATTCCAATAGCGAGGAACGAGATCTCTGTTTAAGCGTGCAAGTTTATAAGTGCCTGGGTGAAGGACTTCATCAATTTGGTAAGGCCCTTCCCAATTTGGCCCGAGTACTCCAAAAGCTTGGTCGCGGGTGTTAAGGAAAACTCTTCAGAGCATAAGGTCTCCAACATTGAATTTTCTTTCTCGCACTTTAGAGTTGAAATACCGGGCGACCTTCTGCTGGTATGCAGCTACTCGGAGCTGGGCTTGTTCACACCTTTCATCAATCGAGTCTAAGGATTCCATCAGTAGCTGGGTGTTAGAGTCCTGGTGATATGCTAATCTGCAGTGCGAGGGTGGATCCAAATCAACAGGCAACATGGCTTCATACCCGTATGCCAAGGAAAACGGGGTATGACCTATTGCTGTTCGGTGGGAAGTTTTGTACGACCAGAGGACTTCAGGCAATTATTCTGGCCACGCTCCCTTAGCTTCTTTGAGTCTTTTCTTTAGGGTATCCTTTAGTGTTTTGTTAACTGCTTCGACTTGCCCATTCGCTTGAGGATGAGCAACTGAAGAAAAGTTTTTGATAATATCATGACGTTTGCAGAAGTCCGTGAATAGATCACTATCAAACTGGATGTCGTTATCTGAGACTATCTTCTTTGGTAATCCATAGAAACAGATGATGTTTTTGACTATGAAATCAAGAACTTTCTTGGTCGTTATGGTCGCGAGTGGCTCAGATTCGGCCCATTTGGTGAAGTAGTCGACGGCAACCACTGCATACTTTACCCCGCCCTTTCCTGCAGGCAAAGATCTGATTAGATCTATTCCCCAAACTGGGAAGGGCCATGGACTCTGCATCTACTTTAATTCGTTGGGAGCTACTCGTGGGATTTTAGAAAATCTCTGACACTTGTCACATTTTCGTACGAACTCCATTGAGTCTTCATTCATGGTTGGCCAGAAATATCCCTGCCTTAGGATCTTTTTTTACAGGTTTTGCCCCCCAGCGTGATCCCCGCAAAAACCTTCTGAACCTCTTTCATTAACTCTTTGGCTTTCTCCTTTGTAATACATCTGAGAAGTGGCAGTGAGTATCCCCTTCGGTACAGGATTCCATCGACCAGAATATACCTAGCAGCTTGCCGCTGAAGGGTCCTAGCTTTATTTCTGTTCGCTGGTAGCACGCCGCTTGACATATACTCTACATATGGTGCCATCCATGTATCCGCCATCTGGATGACCAGAGTGATTTCTGCTGCTTGGATGCTTGGTTCTGATAGTCGCTTGACTGGCACTATGTTCAGAGTATTAGCATCTTTTGCACTTGCCAACTTTGCCAAAGCGTCCGCATTGGAATTTTGATCGCGAGGTACTTGCTGGAGACTATATCTGTCGAACTGGGCTAACAGATCCTTTGCTTTGTTCAGGTAGGCGACCATTTTCAATCCTCGTGCTTGATACTCTCCCAAGACTTGGCTCACCACCATTTGAGAATCACTATAGATGCCAAGTGCGTTTATGTTCATATCCTTGGCTAATTGTAGTCCAGCGAGTAATGCTTCATATTCAGCCTCATTGTTAGAAGCAGTGAAGTCAAATCTTATTGCATAGTGAAATCGATGCCCTTCCGGCATTATCAATATCACTCTTGCTCCTACGTGGGATTCGTTGGATGAACCGTCAATGAACAATTTCCACGAGGGTGCTTGGATTTGACATTCAGGCTCGCTGGGCTTCTCAATTTTCTCGCCACTTGCGGGCTCTGTGAATTCGGCGATGAAGTCCGCTAAGGCTAGTCCTTTTATCGCTGCTCGCGGCAAGTAAGATATGTCAAACTGCCCGAGTTCGACTGCCCACTTTAGTAATCTTCCGGAAGCCTCTGGCTTTTGTAGAACTTGCCGAAGAGGCTGGTCAGTCAATACCGTAATCGGATGAGCTTGGAAGTAAGGCCGTAGCTTCCTTGAGGACAAAACTAAGCAGTAGGCTAACCTTTCGATGGGGGGATACCTCAATTCTGCTCCGATTAGCCTTTTGCTTACGTAATAGACAGCCTTCTGCACACCTTCTTCTTCTCTTACAAGAACAGCACTAGCAGCGTAATCCATGATTGCCAGGTAGATGAACAAAGTCTCTTTATCGACCGGCTTTGACAGGATGGGTGGCTGCGCCATATGCGTTTTTAGTGCTTGAAAGGCCTGTTCGCACTCATCTGTCCATTCAAATTTCATATTTCCTTTGAGTAGATTGAAAAATGGGACGCACTTGTCTGTTGATTTTGAAATAAATCTACTTAGAGCAGCAATCCTTCCGGTCAGGCTTTGGACATCCTTAATCTTCACTGGTGACTTCTTCTCGATCAGGGTTTTTATTTTTTCAGGATTAGCTTCAATTCCTCTTGAGTTAACTATAAATCCCAAGAACTTCCCTGAGCCTACCCCGAAGGAGCATTTAAGGGGATTTAGCTTCATCCTATATTTATTCAGGACGTTGAAGCATTCCTGTAGGTCCCTTACATGCCCTTCTGCTTTCTTTGACTTAACCAGCATGTCATCGACATAAACCTCCATGTTTGCACTGATCAGCTCCTTAAACATGTGGTTGACGAGTCTCTGGTAAGTCGCACCAGGGTTTTTCAAACCAAAGGGCATCACTTTGTAACAGTAGAGCCCTGTATTGGTTCAAAAGCTAGTGTGGTCCTCATCAGGGGGATGCATACTAATTTGATTATACCCAAAGTATGCATCCATGAATGAGAGGATCTCGTGTCCTGCAGTGGCATCGACCAGCTGGTCGATCCTCAGGAGTGGGAAACAATCTTTGGGGCAGGCTTTATTTAGGTCTGTGAAATCCATGCACGTACGCCACTTGCCATTCGGCTTGGGCATGAGTACGGGATTGGAGACCCACAATGGATAAAATGCCACCCTGATAATCCCATTCTCCTTCAGCTTCTCGACTTCCTCTTTCAAGGCCTTTGATCTGTCTTTGTCGAGCAACCTTCTTTTTTGTTGCATAGGTGGAAAACTTTTGTCAATGTTCAGGACATGGCTGATGACTGCAGGATCTATCCCGACCATGTCTTTATGTGACCAAGCAAAGACATCCTGGTTCCTCCTTAAGAACTCCACCAGTGCTTGTTTTGTTGTTGTCTCTAAGTTTTTACCGACTTTCACAACTCTGGTCGGATTTTTCTCATCGAGGTGGACCTCTTCAAGGTCCTCGATGGGGCCTACTTCTTCTTCAAAATCCCCAAAGCGAGGATCTAAGTCTCTATCCTCAATTTGGGCAACGCCCTATTTGGTGAGATTATCACCTGAGCGGGCTTGAACATCAGTTGCCATTTGCAACTCTTTCCTGGTGGCATCTCTCGATACACCCTTCTTTGCCTTAGTGATCGAGGCATTGTAGCACTCCCTCGCTTCCCTTTTATTTCCCAACACGCATCCTACCCCTACGTCCGTTGGGAATTTCATGGCGAGGTGCCATATTGAAGTGACGGCTCGAAGGTCGACTAAAATTGGTCTCCCTATCACAGCATTGTACGCTGAAGGACAATTAACTACTATAAAAGTAGTGAGTAATGTCCTGTTTGCAGGCGCAGTGCCTGCTGTGACTGGGAGTCTGATTGACCCTACTAGGGCGAGTCCTTCTCCGAAAAAACCATAAATGGTTTGGTTGCATGGCTCTAGGTCCTTTACGGACAATTTCATCCTTTCCAGTGAGGACTTATATAGGATGTTGATCGAACTTCTTGTGTTGACCAACACCCTTTTCACCATCATATTCGCGATTTGTACATCCACGACCAGCGGATCAGAGTGTGAGAATCGCACATGCTGGGCATCGTCATCAGAGAAGGTGATTAGTTCTTCCTCTATTTGAGTCTTTTTTGGCGCGTGATCCTCGACACTCATCATCTCGATGTCCTGGTCGTGGCGTATGGTTCGAGCACATCGTTCCCTCGCTTTCCCACTATCTCCTGCAAGATGTGGGCCTCCGTAGATGGTGAGTAGGGTACCTAACACGGGAGCTGGCTGTAAAGGTGGCAAGCATTGGTGTGCAGGCGCCGGCTTATTGCCACCTTGAGCATCTCGTTAAGAACCTCCCGCGGCTCGTACATATCCTCTTAAATGTCCCTGTCTTATCAGGAACTCAATTTCGTCCTTCAGCTGGTTCCACTCATTGGTGTCGTGCCCATAGTTGTTATGATAATGACAGAACTTTGTTAAATCTCTCTTGGAGATATCTTTTCTTATTGGCGAAGGTCGTTTATAGGGCATGATCGAGCTGGTCGCCTGGTAAACTTCGGCTCGGCTTTCAACAAGGGCGGTGTAATTGGTGAATTTCGGTTCGTACCGATTACCTTTGGGGGGCTTACTCTCGGAAGTCGAGGGTTCGTTGCTCACCCGCTTTCCACCATTCTTACCATGTCCATTGCCGTTGCCATTGCCGTTGCCATTGGGCTTAGACCCAGTGGCGGCTTTGGCCGGGTCTTCCTTGGGCCCCTTGTCTTTTGCTGGCGATTTTCCTTCGTTGGCAATTGCGTCTTCGAGCTTGATATACCGATCAACTTGATCTAAAAAATCCTGGGTACTTTTAACCCCATGCTTCCTGAGGCTACTCTAGAGGGGAGAATGGCGCCTACCCCCAGCGGTTAGGGCCATCATCTTGCCTTCATTGCCCACAGTCTTGGCTCTTGTTGCGGCTTGCATGAAGCGTTGAATGTAATCCTTCAAAGGCTCCCCTTCTTTCTGGCGTATCTCGACCAGTTGGTTTGCCTCGGTGGGGTGCACACGACCCGCGTAGAATTGTCCGTAAAATTCTTTCACGAACATCTCCCAGGATATTATACTTGCAGGAGGGAACTTAAAGAACCACTCCTGGGCGGCATCAGAAAGTGTCGCTGGGAAGATCCTGCAGCGAGCATCTTCAAAGACTTTCTGAATGTCCATTTGTATCTCAAATTTATTAACATGAGATACTGGGTCTCCATACCCGTCGAAATTTGGCAGAGTCGGCATCTTGAACTTCCTGGGGGTTTCTGCCACAGCAATCCTTTGTACGAAAGGGGTGCCTCTCCTCCGATCGTACTCAATATGCGATGTCCACCCCCCGACCAGCTGCTGCACAGCCTGGTTCAGGGCATCGATTTGAGCCTGAACGGCTTCCGGAATTGCTGGGGCCTCTGGTGTCAGGGGAATGTACTCATTGTGCCTTTCTCGGCGGTCGTTGAGTACATCCCTCAAGTTTTCGTCTCTTCGCCGCTGCTCGCTGGCTCCGAGCCAGCTAAAGATATTCTTCTGTTTGGGCTGCCCCCCAGCGTTATGTCTTGCTTGTCGGTTTTCTCTAGGTGGGGGGCTCCTACCTCCACCTCTTTCTTCGTTCCTTCGACCAGCATTTCCTCTGCCTGAGTCGGCCTCATTGTAGCCGTGGCCATCTCTGAACTGTGACTGGCTATGATGCGACCGAATATTTCCTATGTTGCCTCCTTGGGCTGGCATTTCCCGAGCGTTAGGGGGAGGCCTGCATTGGTTGGTGGGTCCCCGTGCATTGTCATGCCGTGGGGGGCCCCTGACCGCAGAGCCTGTCTCTGAGTTCCTTCTGTTGGCAGAAGGACGCTGCCCCCTGCTCGGCGGATTTGGCTCTTCACCCCCTGGGCGTCTAGGGCTACGGGGCTGTTGCCCGACCCTATTCTGCCTCGGGCGCGGGGGATGGCCTCGACCAGCCTGAGATGGAGGTTGCGTCTCAGGATCCCTAGGCGGGATATCATCCTAAGGCATAGGTGGCTGCTCCGGCCTCTGAGGGCTTGTTGGCTGGAGCGGAGGGCTAGGATTCTAACCCCTTTGAGGTGGCCCACTTAGGGGTTGGTCAGGCTGCGAGGCTGGCGCAGCCTAATTCCTATCCAACTGAAGGGCTGCTTCAAGGGCTTCCATGGAATCCTTCTGCCGACGGTCCATCTCCGCCCGCCACTCGCTCAGCTCTTGGCGTTGGCGCTCTATCTCCCTCTGCTGTGACGCCATTATCTCGGTAGCATTCTCCTGGTTGGCCCTCAGATTGGCTAACTCATCTTGCAACACCCCCAGTGTTGTCTTCAGGGTCTTAGAGTCCAACTCCTCCTCATCAAACTCCAAATGAGGTTCGTCTTCAGCCACATTTAGGGGAGGAGGCTGGGATGGTGCAGCGGTAGCCTGTCCAGTCTTCTTGGTAGTTTTTGCCATTAGATCTTCTTGAGTTCAACTCTCTCAATGAAAGCACCAGAATGTTGATCCTCGTTTTGGTCAACGACACGGAGTCTAGAAAACGATAGAAAAATAATATAGAGCTTGAGAAAATGATCTAATGGAAAATAAAGAACACAGAGAATTATAGTGGTTCGGCCCCAGTGATTGGTAATAACCTACGTCCACTTGATACTATTATTAGTATTGAGCTCCAAAGGCGTGATCAAAGAACTAGGGTTCCTGAGTTTCACAGACCTTAGAAGAAGAAAACAATACAAACGATGGATAATAGTAATACAATTCTGAAAAAGAGAAAAAGATCGATCCCCTTCTTTGAGCTATTTCTTGTGTATTTACAGGTTCAAGAAGGGTTACATGAATTGAATGATAATATATTTTCTTAATAAACGGATCCTCAAGTCATAATGAAGAGATATTCTCAGATATCATTATAACTGTACAGATCTTTACATAAATGCACGGAGTATACGACCATTCTGGTCATATATAAAACTTGAACGTCGCATGCAGAAATATTCCTAGTCGATAGGCGAGCAATATCTCTGCCACGTGTTCGGCCATGTGTCGAAAATTCTTGCCACGTCATCAACAGTTGTTTTTTGGATAAACATAGTTGGAAACTCATAGCAACAGTTATGGATTTTATAAGTTTAACTTATAGTTTAGAAATATTAATTATAACATAAGATTTGATTATTATAGCTAGTCCTAGAAATATTATTTATTATAACCTAAGATTTAGATAGAATTATTAAGAGCATGACACTTGTCACAAGCATGTTTATTAAGGATTTAAGCATTTTGGATGAACAATTTAATAAAAGAAAGATCTAGAAGCTCTAGAACCTTCCAGAAGTTGTTAGGATCACGTTTTACTCAGTCAAAGATGTTTAATCATTTTCAAATATATTGAAAGAGTGTAAAAAACGTGTTTGATATATCAACGTATGCCGATATATCGCAACTATAGGGGCTGATATATTGCCTACGGAAGAGACGGAAAACACGTCGACTTCGCATGAATGAAACCATGGAGGCTCGGGAATATGGGGGAGGCGATATATTGCCTATAGGGGCAATATATCGGCTCCACACTCATATTTTGAAAGTTCGTGGAATCTGAGCTAGAAACAACCCTTAACCACTTGGACTTGCTCTTGAACGTTTTTGACCGAGTTCTGGGCATCTGTTGAAACGAAAATTCAAATCTTTTCAATTTATATTCATTTATTTATTCAATTTAAAAAGGGTTAGTTTCACTCCTTGAACTCTATAAATAGGACTTAGTACTCAGCCATTTCACTCATCATTCAAGCATTCATCAGAGCATCCAAGCTGCTAAGATTACTCTAGAGAGAAAACACTTGGGTTTTGGGTTAAAATCTTTTCCAATCTAAGCTTTTCTAAGCACTTGGGATGTAAGATAGAGTGTTATTTCGGTATCGAGATGTAGATAAAAGTCATAGTTCATCCAAGGTATTCTTAACCTCAAATTCAGTTCTTCATAGTTCTTTTATTTTCTTCAATTTTCTTTCAGATCCTAACTTGATTTTATGACTTCTTGGTTAGGTATTTAAGTTCCTTGAAACATTAAGGTTTTTGGTAAGTTTCTACTTTGATGATTTAGTTCATTTTTTCATCTCATTTTCTTTAGAAACTCGAGGTTTTTATTGTTGGTTTTAGGAGTGCTCCAATCCCGTTCTTGTCTACATATCCTGGTTTTTGGTAAGGAAAATAGGATATATTATATGTGTTTATATGATATGTTATGATATGTTTTATGCTATGATATGATATGTGATATGATATATGTTTTGTAGTCGCTTGGGCATATGATGTGCTTAGATAGCAAACCCCAAGAATTTTTTTATCATTTTCGTGGTTTAGAATTATGATTTACTCTACCTCGATTAGTAGATAGAGGACCTAGATGGGTTATCATATACTATAGTTGTGATCTAACCTACCTCGATTAGTAGACTGATGACCTAGATGGTTTTATCACATACCACAATAATGAGCTAATGCCCATTAATATTGTAGTCCTATATGATATATGTTTTATAGTATATGCTTTATGATATAGTCGTATGTTTTATGATGTATGACATATATGTTTTTAGTAGATTTTCCTAGCTGGGCATTAGGCTCATTCCTTTCTTTTTAGATGGTGTAGGAAAATGAACTTGGAAGCCGGGTCGGATTCATGGCAGCTCAGCATGTGTATTGATGATGGATGGATTGAATGGACTGCTGGAAGATCGAGGATGGCGTTGTTTTTAGGTCTTTTAAATTATCTTTTATGTATTTCCGCACTTAATAATTAAACAATTGATTTAAAGTTTATGTTTTATGTTTTATGTATTAAATCCCATACCTTATTTTGTATTTTGTACACTATTTTGGGTTTTAAAGTTTTATATTATTTCTTGATGTATGTATTCAACTTAGTAACTATGTCTTAGTAGTTTTAATGGTCTGATGTCTTAGAAATAGTCGGGGCATTACATAAAAATTAATTTGAATTAACTAAGAGGTCAATCACAAACTGCAACAAAAAAATTATTACTTCTTCCATTAAGTGTTAGTATCAAGCCAAAAAATAAAAATTGAGGTATATTGCTTATTTAATATGTGAATTGTGGCTATATGTCTGAACTACAACAATTGATTTAGTTGATCATTAACCAAAATATGGCCTTGCCGTGTTATATACTTGACCTGGGAAAGTTAGTAATCATGTTTGGTAACAAGTTATTATTGAGTTCTACCTAATTTTTCTTGTTATAACTATCTTAAAATTTATATGCTATATGCATTCATAAGTGTAGAGAATATAACACTTTTAAAAAAGAAAAACAAAAAAATAAGGTATGTATTGTCTTTTTTTTTCTTTCCAAAAATTATATTTAGTTAACCCTGCTCATATAATTGGTCTATCATTAGTATTAATTTTGCACCAATTAATTCATGTAAACACAACATACCCCAATGAAAAATTTGAATTTTGAAAGTATTATTAAACAGAGGGCTATGCTTAAGAAGAAGGTCGAGTTCTTTATTGTCGATTCTATATTATAGTCTTACTTTCCTAGTACGTACAATTTAAATAAAATTTGTACTCAAAATGGACTACGATACTTACTCACTTAAGTTGGGTTCTTTCTATAGGCAGTAATTTTTTCTCTAACAAGGACCTTTCAGATTCGTAGGATTGGACAACCACTTTCCTCAGATCGGCGCGAATACTATGCTCCATTGATTAAAGTGCAATTTTGTATTACCTCTGCATCAGCAGCGCTAAAAATGTCAACTTGCATATCAGCAACCAATAACAATAATTGCTCTTCACAAACACTAAGCTTATTCTTCAACATAATAAATAATGAGATGGTAGCGTATTCATATCTTTCGAGGGAGTGAACGTGAGGTAGAAGCCATATTCCAGTGGGTCTTCTCATAGAATCTTCGTCCATTTGATTGATTCAAGTATTTATCATGGCATAAACCAGTGCTATCAATCCAAGCTAAAACTGTTGGGGTTTTATGCCCTAATTAAAAATAAATTTCTTTGTAATCTCATTTATTATCAATAAAAGAATAGAAATCAATTTTTGACTTGGTCTGTCACTTTGCTCACATGTTTTATTTTCATTATTATTTGTTTAATATAATGTAAGTGTTCTTATCGTTATCTCTGTTTCAATTCAATTATAGAAATATGTTCTAGGTTGTCTTATATTAATGTGTTTAATATATGATTTACATGAAAATAATTAAGATCCTGTATAAGTTTTCCCAACAAAAACAACCTTTCGAAAATAAATGCTTTCATTAATTTGTGGCTTGGTTGGTACAACTACCTTGGTTATTCTATAGTCCACTAAACCAATTAAACATTAAAATTAAAAATGTTGAAGAAGGTTATAAACCATAACCACTTTTTTAATTTCATATAGTAGTCATGGTTAAAAATGTACGTAATATTCTTTTAAAAAATCAGTAATAGTTTATCCCATACCTCAAATATGTCCATATTTGAGGTTTTAATACGCATAAAGATCAACTACTTAATTATTTGCTAATTAATAAGATAGTAGCTCATCCCAGTAATTAATAGCTTATTTCACTCTAAAATTGAAATGCCACATCTTTAAGAACGTTTTAAAACCCTATTAAATGTCACATCTTTCCTCAATATGAAAGTGATTCTCACAAGAAATTCCAATTAGTAGCATGTTTTCCAAGTGGGACTAACAAAAGGTACTGACACAACCATATCTTTAGTTGTACCTATTATGCAAAATTTGTGGAGTAGGTCACCCGTACCTCATCCTCCTAGTTTATAGAGAAGACCATTTTCGTGGGAAAAAAATAGAGAAATAAGTACCACAAGTTAGGGTTCTTAGTGTAAGGGTAAGGTAGCAATAAATTAGTCCACATAATGAGTGTCCATGGTTGGATTCACATGAACAATGGAAATCTATACTGACATAAGTTAGTGATAAGGGTAGAAAATCGCATTAAACACCCTAAACATTTGGAATACGATTGAGATTTCGGGTTACCACACTTTTCCAAACCATATAATTGAGATCCAACAATGCCATGTATAGACACACAATTTAGTAGATTAAATTGGAAGGGGACACATGTTTCTCATAGTACATACATCTATAGCCGATGAAATGACTAATATATCCAATCAGGGAGTTAAAATACACGTGGACATGAATATGAGAAATGACTTTACTATCTATATAGACACACTATAAATACCAGTGCACTACTAATCGAAACATCACACACACCCAGAGCAAATCATCCCATATGCACACATTAATCATAATTCTATAGAGAAATGTCTAACTAATCAAGAGTATTTTTTTCCCCTGAACTACATAAGGTTAAGCAAGAGTCATCTAACTCTGAAGAAGTTTTACCAAATGTATATCTGACCTTGTATCCCCCATATAGAGTATTTGAGAGGCCCCCCTCCCCGGTTACATCAGCCTCTGTCAAATCAACCCTGCCACCTCATTCCCCCACAGCCCCACCTCTTATAACGAAAGAAAAAAAATCACCCACCTCATCAGCTGGGAGTAAGTCCACCAAAAGAAAATCACCTAGAAAGGGGAAGGGAAAGTGCAGAAATTGTGTTGCCAAAGACTCTGAGATTTTAAAGCTGAAATTCCTAAGGCACAATGTGTCCACTAAGTCTGAGAAGTTGCGCTGCTCTGCTCTTGATGTTCGCACAATCATTTTCAAGCTCCATCAACTACTGGATCAAGCTAGTATTATACTGAATGGAATGCAAAGTATAAGTGGAGATATATATATTCATGCTGTCCACACTAGAGAGCCAGGGGAGTTGAACCCTATTCTAGTTGACTAAGTGCATTTGAAGCCTATGTATCATGGACTATGCTAATATCTAACTTAAGAAATTATTATATTAACAAATCTGGCTTATAATATAAATAGCTTATGTTATCTAAGGTAGCAAAAGTGGAATGTTTTCTGTCATTCCTGTTTGGTTTTCTACAAGATGGTTGTAACCTTCTTCTTTGTACGTGTTTGGTTTTGGTTTTTAATATCTGTAGTAACTCTTATGTTTCTCCATACATATCATGTGATATGTAATGGTCTAACTAGAGAGTCAGATATGACTTATTATGAATGGACTTTCCCAGTTTATTGAACATGGTTGGTAGTACTGCAAGAATATGTAAACGGTGAAAGTACATGTTGACTATTGAAGACACTGGATCACACAGATGTATATTAATAATGTCACTAATTTATATTTAAAGCATGTGCTGTCAATAAACATACTATCACTTACCAACCTAAAAATTCAATTGCATGTGACACTAATTCCTAGGATGAGAGAACTTCCTATCAAGCTAGATTTGCAACTTATAAAATCGATATAATCAGTTAGAGTATGATGTTTAAAAATAATCACTGTATATACCCAAATGTCTCCACCTATAAATTTGAGTAATCAAAACTTTTAGCTTGGGAGATTCAAATCTTTTAATTGTTAAGAGCACTATGTTGGAATAAACAGGGATAAACTTAAACTATATAAAATTATTTTATTCTCTCGCGAAAGGAGTTGGAATATGGATTATCAGAAAAACAAAATGGAATTATAAATCCTAAAAGTTTACTTAAGCACATTATATATAACACTTGATATTGTGTTATACTAACATATACTAACAAGGCATTGTACTTAGCTTGTCCAAAAAATAGAGGGGGAAACCACTAGCTAAAAAATTTATGGGGAAACCACTGCAAAAGTTTTACAGGGAAACATTGTTGGGAATAGTGCCATTAAAGTAATTGTAGTTGACAAATGTTTTAAATGAAATAAATAATTGAATTGAATTATTATTATATATATAGACTATATCTGTAACGACCCGAATTTGCTAATCGGGCTTAGGGCCTTGATTAGTGTGCCTGGAGGGCAATAAGTGGTTTAATATGCTTATATGTGGATTTATGTGTATATATGATTGTGATGCATGTTTAGTTAAGTTAAATATGCATGTGGACCCCATCTGGATATTAGGGGTATAAATGTGATAAATGTTATATATATATGTGATATGTCTGTGCAGTGATAACTCTACAAAATAGAGTTATTTTACCACTTTTTATGTGTTAATTGTTGCTTAGTTCTTGAGTTCTTAATTGATTTATTAAGTTTTTAAGTAATTTTGAATTTATTAGGTTTATTTTAATTTTATAGATTTTTGTGTATTTTTATTGTTATATTATTGTAAAATGTTATGGCTTAATTATTTAAAATTAATATTGTTAAGTTAGGAGTAAAAAGATGCAATTTTGAGCTTAAGTGTTTAAGTAAATTAAATTTTAATTAATATTTTCATTGAACTTTTGTTGTATATTTCATTATTGAAAATATTTAGTTTTAATTTAATTTATGTTTGTTTTATAGGGAATTTTTTGTATGTTATTTGCTCTTGAAAAGCAAGAAGAATGGTGAAAAAAATAGCATTTCTGTAAAGGAAAAGCAAGGAAAGTGGCATTTTTCTACAGCCCAGAAGCTTCAGGCCCAAGCCTCTGCCGTGGCCCACCTGCACTCCTCACCAGCCATCAACACATTCCCAGCCTTCCTTCAGCAAGCAGCATCTACTCCAAGCCGCTCCAAAGCACCACGTGGCAGCACACCTTGACTCCAAGCTCAGCAACATCATCAAACCAACTTGCCACGCCTACCTCACGTGAAGCAATCAACCCCTTCCAAAGCTTCTCCCAGCGTTGCTCCATCAGCCGCATGAAGCCAAGGCCCAAGTCGCTGGCCCAATTCCACCGAAGCCCAACACAGGCCTAACATGCCTGCTGCCCATTCGGCCCAACACCGAATTCACTGAACACATAGCCACCAAAAATGCCAAAACTCACATTTTTATTCCCAATGTTTTTCACTCAAATATCAATTTACTCTTCCCTATTTTTCTTACTTAAATAAACATTCCTAATTCATTTTTACCATAACTTTTCACTAATCTTTTACCCAACCAAACATTTCATCTTTCCAATACTCTTACACTTACTCTATTTATCTTACCACTTCCCAACAAAATTAAATTAATCAATTTATTTATTTTAATTTGATTAATTTAATCTCCATATTTTGCCTATAAATAGAGTCTTGTAAGACCATTTGGGGGGCTCTTCTTCTTCATCTTTTCAATCTCTTCTACACTTCATATTTCTCTCATCTTTTCACTATTTTCTTTACCATTTTCATCTTTTGAAGAGCATGTCAAGTATGTTATTTTGTAATTTTTATTTCAATCTAGTTATGAGCTTCTAATCTTTTTCAAAGGTTATTAAGATGATCATGAAGCAAAATGTAACTAGATAGTATTTTTTGTTGTATGTTGATTTCCCATTTGTACAACATTGTTTATGGATTTTTCTATCAAAGATATGCATTTTTCATCTAGTGTTGATTGTTAAAGCATATTACACTTAGTTCTTCATTATGCAAAAATATGATATTCTTTGATTAAATGTTTTTCATTAAATTGTTCACATCTATTTCTTAGAGCATAAGTATCATATTTTGCCTAAACATAATCTCTTTGATTTTTTGTAGTTTCATTAGGTTGTAACACAACTAATGCTTAGAAATTATATCTTATATAAGTGAAGAAAAATCCTACATTTTTGAAAGAGTAACTTGTGCTTGAATAGAAAATATATTTTGAAAAAATATATAGTGTGATTTATTTCAACTATATCAAAAATTGGGAATCAATATACTTATAAATACTATTGAACAAGTGTTGAGGCTCAAAATTCCACGCCCTCGAAGGATCAAAGGCACGCACTAAGGCCCCATAAGCACTTAATTACGTGATGGGGCCGCGATGCCCTCGGGCTCCCATTGTCCCACACCAACCACGTACCTAGCGAAGCCACGCCTTAGTTGCACCTGATGGCCTCGCTGGTGGAGCGTCTCACTGGGCGTGGTGGCCTTGCTGGTGCAACGCCTCGCTGAAGGTGGTGGCCTCGCTGGTGGTGGCCTCGCTGCACATGGTGGCCACGCTGATGGAGCGCCTCGCTGAAGGTGGTGGCCTCGTTGGTGGTGGCCTCGCTGATGGTGGCCTCGCTGGTGGTGGTCTCGCTGATGGTGGCCTCGCTACACATGGTGGCCTCGCTGGTGGTGGCCTCGCTGATGGTGGCCTCGCTGCACATGGTGGCCACGCTAGTGGAGCGTCTCGCTGGGCGTGGTGGCCTCGCTGCACATGGAGCGTCTAGTGGAACGTCTCGCTGGTGGTGGCCTCGCTAGTGGTGGCCTCGCTAGTAAGGCACCTCGCGAAATGGTGCCCCAACCATGCCTCGGCCACGCGCATGAGGTCCAGCACCAGGTGGCCTCGCGAGATAGCGTCACGCACACGCCTATTCTTCGCCCCTAACACTTCAAGTGGACGTCTCCTCTAAGGGTCAACCATGACTTCGACATTTAGAAGGAAAGGCCTAAGAATAATTCAAAAGGAACATGTAGGTACAATCTTGTACGGGGTACAACCGTTAAGACTGTACACATGATCCTGACACTCATGATAGACGAGTGGTTGGAGCATTAGGAAAGAGGACAGAATCGACACCACTACCTCCTGCGCCACTACACCTGCCACTACTCATCAGACACGGGTACAGACAAGTAGTGGAGACATCCTCCTGACATCTGCTCCTGTACGGGATGTACGACCACAACCTTTGAAGCCACTCCCCTGACAGAGTACATATGTACCACTTGGTCTCCTGGACCACCATGTATCTAAGGCCATTAGAGCCTACTATAAAATGAACTCTAAGACCACCTGAAAAGGGGTTGGAAATTTTACTGTAGCAGAGGTTTGAGTGTGAATGAAAGACTGAATTCTCCATTATTGTTCCATCATTGTTCTTGAGTTATTGTTCAAGTTTTTACAGCTTTCCGATTAGTGATCTTAATTTGATAATTTTTTCAACTTAACTTCGTTGACGAGTTCTCACCGTCAACAGTTTGGCGCCGTCTGTGGGAACGTTAGTTTCAAGCTACTGTTCCACCATTGTTTCCGACAAGAAGAAGATGCCAAGATGCTCAAAGCGACTGAGGGAGACGCGGGAGGTAGAAGTTCACCTGAACGGAGTCCAGCTGAAGGCCTCCATGAAGGACGCTCCTCCACCCAGGGACGTGGAGCCCCCGAAAGACCCTGAGGTTCACGGAGGTGATAGGGTGGCTTCATCGCCGGCCGCTCCACCTGGAGGGAGTCCTCCAAGAGCACCACCGGTAAACGCTGATGAGTTCCCTCCTCCAAAACCACCGCAGGCACCGAACTCCGGCCGGCAAGACCCGGGCCCTTCTGCCCGTAGGCCTGACAAGCACCCCCGGGTCCACTCCGTGAGCTCGAGTTCGAAATCCCGGTTTTACGAAGAGGAGATACGTGAGCTCCACCGCAAGAACCAAAGATTAGAAACCACATTAGAAAACATGCAAGAGGTCCTTAACAGCCTGCTGCAGGGTAAGTCCAGCGTAACCTTGCCTAAGAGGAAGGAGAAGGGCAAGGATGGGGTGGAGACCACGGTACCGGTAGATGATGGGAGAACCCGACATTCAACTAGTAACACCCCCAGCGCGAAGCAACGCGATCACCCCGAACCGCCTAAGCAGGCCCCGAAGCCAGCGCCGAGGACCAACGCTGCCCCTCGCCATGAGGATGAGGTTACCCCCAAAAGAACACCTTTAGACTTGCGGGAGGAGCTCAATAAGAAGAGGGCGGGCAAAGGGACCACGCCCCCTGTGGCGCCTCGAGAAGGCAAGGGAAAGGCGGATCTCAGCCTTTCCGCTTTAAGGGACACTCTCAGCAAGAGGAGGCAGGACCTTGACAAGGAGATGAGGAGCTTGAGGAGCAAGATCGTCACCGCGTCAGGCGGACAAGCCTTTGAGGAGGACTTCGACCATGAGTCGCCCTTTGTGAGAGAAATTCAGGCAATCCGACTCCCTGCCAATTTTAAGGAGCCCAATATGACCCCTTACGAAGGGAACACGGATCCGAAATACCACCTGGATGCGTTTAA